>NC_091015.1:9795546-10425859 GCF_041296385.1 Aphelocoma coerulescens
TGAAGTGGACACTTTTCAGTGCTTTACATTCACCAGATATCTTGCTGTATATTAATAATGCTGACACAGGGTTTAATACCTTCTGACAACAGCCAGGACGTGTCTCCAGCTTGTTCAGTCTATATAGAAGATGTCAAAATATGTCAAGGAAAGGTTGCAGAGAGGCTTGAGTTTGGTTAAGACACCTTGATGTGTGTCTAGCATGGTCAAATCAAGCTTGCTATTTTGCTGTTGTGCTGCTGTGAGCTCCACAGAAATATAAAAGGGAAAAAAAAAAGAGATTCTTATTTGAATACCTAAGATGAACCTAAAACTTGATCTTGAAGGTTAGCAGTAACAAGTTTACTTGTAGAAAAAGGTCTGGAACGATATGATAAACGTTTAGAGCTATGCTTCAATGTGATAACAACATAAAGTATTTTGTTCACACATTATCATTGTTGTGCTTTAACCCCAATGGCAACAAAACATCACACAACCACTCACTCCCTCCCTCCTCTCCCTGCCTCCCCAACCCCCTCCATAGGGTGTGGAGAACTGGGAAGAAGGTAAAACCTGGGTTGGGATAAGAAGACAAGTGATGCCCAACGCCATTGCTCAGCAGCCGCTGACCGATGCCCAGCCCATCGCCGAGCAGCAGCCGAGAGCTCCCAGCCAACTCCTCCCAGTTTATATACTGGACATGACGTTCTGTGGTGTGTGTTGTGGTTTGACACTGGCCCCACGAGAGTCTCTCCCTTACCCTTCCCTGACACAGCCGGGCAGAGGAGAGAGAGAAAAAAAAATTAACGAAGGCTTCATTAGTTGAGACAAGAACTGGGAGAAAATACTTCAAGAGCAAAACAGGATTAACTTAAAGTTACAAAGTGAATTTATTGCTAACAGAATCAGAGGAGGATAATGAGAAGTAAAATAAGCCCTTAAAACACCTTTTTCCCCAGCCCCTCCCTCCTTCCCACCGACAGCGCAGGGGGACAGGGCACGGGGGTTTGCTCAGTCCATCACCGAGATTTCCTTCCGCTGCTCCGGGACAGGAGTCTTCCCCTGCGAGGCCGTGGGGTCCCTCCCATGGGAGACATTTCTCCTGAACTTCCCTGGCGTGGGTCCCCCCTCAGGAGCAGCAGCCACCCCGCCCCTGCTGCAGCCTGAGCCCCTCCCACGGGCACACAGCCCCCCAAAACTGCAGCGCCGGGGCTCTCTCTTCCCACGGGCTGCAGTGCTCCAAGGCCAGGCTGCTCCAGCCTGGGAGCAGGGCCCTCTCTCTCCAGCGGGTCTCCCACTGGAGCACAGCCTCCTCCAGGCATCCACCCGCTCCGGCACGGGCACCTCCCCGCGGGCTGAGGGTGGATCTGTGCATCCCCCAGACCCACGGGCTGCAGGGCACAGCTGCTGCACCATGGTCCTCACCACGGCCTGCAGAGGAACCTCGGCTCTGGTGCCTGGAGCACCTCCTCCAGCTCCTTCTTCACTGAACTTGGTGTCGCTTTGTGGTTTTCCCTACATGTTCTCACCTCCTCCTCTTCTCTGAACAGAAGCAAAACCCCATGACTTAGTTTTGATTTTCTTCTTAAATAAGTCATCACAGAGGCGTTACCAACCTCTCTCATTGGCCCAGTCAGCATGTCCTTCTTTCAGAGCCATCAGAGGTTAGCTCTGCTGGACATGGTGGAACTTTCCAGGAGTTTCTCACAGGAGCCATCTTTGTGGTCCCCCTGCTACCTAAAACCAGGCCATGCCAAACCAAGACAGTGGGGAATATCCCTCAGGCCAGTTGGGGTCAGCTGTCCTGGCCATGGTCTCTCCCAGCTCCTTGTGCACCTGCTCGCTGGCAGAGCATGGGAAGCTGAAAAGTCCTTGACTTAGGGTAAGCACTACTCGGCAACAACTAAAACATCAGTGTGTTATCAACATTGTTCTCACACTAAAATCAAAACACAGCCCTGTATCAGCTACTAGGAAGAAAATTAATTGTCCCAGCCGAAACCAGGACAGTCATATTTATCAAACTGATCCCCCATAAATTGTGGCAAGAGCAGTAGAGAACACTAAGATCTAACACAGAATAAACCAAGGGTTTTGTATCAGGCACTTACAGTTAATTTTTAATGTTAAGCAAGCTGTTTCTTTTTATAGAATCTGCTAATACACCACTGATATGGAATAAAATTGAACTTTTAAATTTGAACATAAAATCAGTGCAAACTGGAAGGATGCAAGTTCTTTCAGCAAAGAAATAAGGGTGACACATTTATGGTATTTCTTAATAAGCTCCCTCATTTCAGTGCATTTTTAAGCATAGAAATTTGGTACCTGTTAATAAATTATTCAGTATTTGCTCATCGATCTTTATCATTTAAACCTTCTCTAGAATATTCAAAACTGCCCAAAATAAATATATATCTGGAGAGTGATATATGCCTGTGTGTATGCATATATGTACAATATGTAGAATATGTATAGAAATAAGGGCCCTTTCCATTAAAGATAAAAGTCTGTATCTTAAAAGATAGAAAAAAACCCCACAGGAACAAATACTTGATTGGATCTATAAGGGCAATTCATTCAGCAGTGAAAATGCAGGCACCAAATTTACACCAAAGACAGTTTCTACCTACTAATCTAACATCCTCAAAGGAAAACATAAAAAAGGAAACTTAGGACTTACCCCAGGAAAGGTATTTTGCCACCTTCCCTAAAATATTACCTCCTTAGTTAATGTAACTTTGAGGACAACTTCATATATTTCACATCCCATACTGCAAAGCATATTGTTGCATGACATTTTTATGCCCAGAATACTCAGTATCCAAATATTAGGACTTCATTTTTAGCTCTTAATGTTGAAATATTATATTAAAAAAAAAAAAGAACTATACTGATTTATGCTGAGCAAAGATCTTGGTTTGAGGGGCTACCACTGAGCACTAAGATTTGAACTCAAGAAAACATCTTCTGTGTAAACAAGTAGCTGGTGCAGAACCTCAAATGCCTTCTAAAATCTCACACCTGCATGTTGCATTCTTTCTGTTGTCTCTATGAGTTATATTTATGATATTATATCTGTTATATGTTTGCTAATAATTTTTTCAGTACCTGCTTTTCACATCTCTCTTCTGATTTTTATCTTCACACTTTTATTATTTGCTTTTTTCGAGGCTTTTGTAAAAGTTGCTGCTACTTCCTATTTCCAGTTCTCTAGGTTAATTCCTGCAAGTATAGTCAATTTGCATTTCATTCACCTCCTTCAAATTACTAATGACTATGTCAAACAAGAACTGCTTTTCTATTATACTAGTTCATCTTCTAGTTGTTTCTCACTACTTGAAATACTATCTTTTGTTAATTTTAATTTTTCTGCTTTGACCCATTTTCACTCCACATGGCAATGCCTGGGTTGAATGACAGTTTAAAGTGGCTGTTTCAGCAGTAATAAGTGTGCTCCCAAGCTGTCAGATGACACAGATGTTTTAGAATTTATCTTCAGAAAATTTGGGAAAACAACATATTCTCTCAATTTTCTCTATTACCTATTTTCAACTACAGTAATGGTTGGGCTTTTAAATACAGAAAGAAATGCCAAAACCTGCCTGCCTTAGCTGGAATGCCAGTGCATCTCTGCAAGCAAGACAGAACAGATCTGCTACAGCTATTCCACACATACTAAAATCCAGGGAAAAAACCCAACTGGCCAAGTATCTTTGTTCATGAGAGGACTTAATCTGTTTTGGGTAACAAGAGTTTTACTGACACTATGAGGTCCTGCTTGTAAACAAAGTCTTGCTCTGTTAGCCTCAGCAGGAAAATAGACAGAAAATATGAAAAATGTGATGGTAAAAACCCTTCCCTCAACTACAAGAGAGTATCTGCAAAGTGAAAAAATTCAATTTCCCATGCATAGTGCATTTAGGATACCTTGATAGCTTTCTGAACCATTTACAACTGCAAACACAACTTCAAGTCAATATAAATTTGCAATAACTTCAATGACCTAAATCAATTCTATTTTACTTGTAACTTTACTTATATCATCAATCAAGTGGTGCATGTACTATTAACATATTAAAACAGATTATATTATTATTCGGTTTTGAGATAACTTCTTTTGAAATATTATTTTGAAATAACTGAAATGTCTAGAAATAACACAATGCAAAACATACAATGCCCCATCTGAGTAGCATGGCAATATTAGATATACAGATGCATTACCACAATTACCAACTGTTTATAGCCTTGAGTTTCAAACAGTTACTGAGTTCTATATTTCTGATTTTATCTCATTAGACAACTGCAATCTGAGCATATTGCAACCAGTGCTAGGAAGAATTACTACAGATTTTCATTAAGTCTGATTTTCATTTAATCTGAGTAAATGGGATTTATTTAGAAGCACAGTATGTCTAGATAGCTATACTGAATGCCATCATCTAAATGTATAGAAAAAGTATTTATCCTACCTTATATTCATCTTCATAGTCATTGTATCCACAAGTACTTAAGATGTCAGGAAAGATATCCGACCATCCATTACTTGTACAATTTTTGCTAATATTTCCTGTGAAACAAAATTAGAGATTTTAAATCAGAACGATTCAAAACTCTTCTCATCAATGACTCCTTAGACAACCTAAATTTGTCAGTAGCTAGTCACAACCTAGCTCTTTTTCCTTTATTTCCTAGGACTCAACCCAGCCATTTCCTTTCATGCGCTCTTCATTCATGTTACTTTGGCTTTTACTCTTGCTTGGAGTCATCTTTGCACTACAGAAAAACAAAAGTAAACCCGAACTGTGATGGCAGACTTCTCCCTTGGTATAACAGCCATTTCTGTCACATCTGCAGAAACCTAAACTGTTCTGCTGTTTTATTTAAAATACTCAGAAGGGAGTCTTTCCGTTCACTCTGTAAAGGGGCTATTTGTAGGTAAAGCAATTTGAAAGAAAAGTCATTTCAGTGAGAATTGTTCTAACCTCCTATTTAATCTTTCTGAGATGCCAATACCAAGTGATCTATTGAACAGTTATAAAAGCTCTTAGGCATTGAGGTGATGACTTACTGCTACAGCAAATGTTGGTACTTTTCGTAATGAATTTTAAAGGCCAAATTATGTGATAGGTTGAAGAACAAGGAATAAAAATGGATGCTGAATTTCACTCTTTGAACCAATACTGAAACAAGGTAGTCCAAGGAGTGCACAGGACATGTGGAAGTATGGCTGGAAAGGAATTTCGAACATCTATTAACTTCAGAAAGTTTCTGTTTGGAACTGAGAGAAGAAGTTGACTCTTTTCAGAGACAAAGTCACACAGATGAGATGCGGGCAACCCATGATTCTACTTCTTAATGTCATTAAAATGAATTAATTTTCATGCAATATGGAACAGCTTTAATAGGGGAGAACAGAAAAGCTGGGTTTCAGACTAAAATATAGTAATCACATTTAGTTATAACTAACTCTTACAATGTTAATACATAGCCAACTTCCCTCACATTTCTAAAAGCAGCTTGTATATCCATGATACTTGAAATCTATAACAATGCACTGCTTTGGTCTGGAGTTCACCACTGGTCTTTAATTGACTTAAAGATGCCTGTTTTCCACCACAGAAAAATAAATCTATGTGTCATAGATCAGTGTTGGTCAAGAAAACCAAACTTGTTTATGTACACTCCAAACTAAAGCTTTTGTGATTTTTACTTTGTTGATTGGTTACTGGAATTTCTTCTTTGTATAAAGTCTTCAGTGGAAAGTTGTAAATATCCTACAAATGGTTCACCAGCCAACAACCAAAGGCCCTGACCTAAACCCACAGTCTCCTCCAACAACAGGACCACTTTTGCCATTTGGCATAGAAATTACATTTTTAAAAGAAAATGTAACCTATTTATACACTGTGAAGAGTCTTCACTTTAAAAGTACATCAAGATTCTGAGACTAGGAAGAGCAGAGGAATGTGTTAACAGAACTACAAACTGCGTCAAAGCCAATTTTGCAAGAAAAAGACTCCATGTACCCAAGATGCTGAAGTATTTTCTACTCCAAATATTGCAATACTGTCTAACCTGAAGAGAGTAGGGCAATGTTCTTTGGAAGGCAACATTTATTTCTACACCATCTTTTCATGCAGTTAAATATTTCAGATGGCAACCTGATTTAAAACCTGTAACTTGACACAGACCCATACATTTGAATAAAAACTTTACAGAACAGCTTTCTGAGACTCATAAACTTGTACAATACAGGAAAAACATGATATGATAATATGACTGCTTTCACAGTAAAAATTCTTTCAATCAAAAGTTACCAATATTCAATATAGAATTAATAGTGTGGTATGCTTAAACTATAACATAGATCACCACTGACAAAATTTAGAGCCAGCTCTCCAAAAGTTCTAAAGATGAGAAGACAACTACTTTTTTAAATTCTCAATTTAAATTGGGAAATCCTTTAAGTAATTGATGGCATTTAAGAGCCTACTAGTGGTTTGGAATTTTTGTATAAAAATAAGGTATTCTAGATCATCTTGTAGTAGAATTTTAACTCCTCTTAAACACTAAAAACTAAAACATACATCTCACAAATCTGGCTAAATAAAAAGAGTTAAATTTATTGTTTAAAGATATTTTCATAATTTCCCACTATAAGAATGAAGTTAATTTGTAATGTGCTGTGTATGAATTAAATAAATTACATATTCCTGAGCATAACCAACTTATAAAGGTGCTAAGATGTTTAGTTAGATCTTAATTCAATCAACCATGCAAAATGTTTTTTGTCTTCCTTCTCTGAAATTATAGAAAGACAAGATTTAAAAAACACTCCTAATTGAACAGGAACCTCTAAAAATCAACCCTGTTAGTTCCACAAGCAGGAAGTAAACAGGTAGCTAGGAAAAAGACCTAGATCTGGGAAAATTATAGCAAACTATAAAAAGGAAGTAATCTTTCAGTCTTGCTGACACCATGGTGAAGTGAGATAGTGTTGCAATGCACTGTGAAGGTTTCAGAGTTAAATTTTTATTGCAGTTGTTTTATAGTAAAATTAAAATGCTGTAATATAATCAACAGTTGTGAAATAAACTCCAGAGTGTGCATGCTCTAGCTTTTGGCAAATAGACAGAAGAATCATGATTTAATTCAGATTTTGAATTTTTGATATTTATTAGTTTTCTGTGTCTCATGACAACACTTTATTATCTTCATTTGAGTAATTTGAAAACTTTCATAGATTTCACAAGATTTAGTGATGATTACACATACTTTCCCCTTTAAAAATTGTTTAGTTTATCCATGATAAACTAATCAAGATCACCAGTTCCAGGAATGAAAACCTTTGCTCATCTGTAGATTGTTTTAGTTATCTATTTTTTACTGGAACAAGACTTACTCAACAGTTTTGAGTCTAAAGGTATTTTAGTCATACCCCAAATTAGACTCTAAGTCAAAAGTAATATCTTTAAAGCTGTCCACAGAGACACCAAACCCTTCCCTCAAAAAAAAAAAAAAAAAAAAAAAATTACATAACTGTGATAAGTTTTTCATCTTTCACCAGCTCTTCATGACAATGGTTTCCCACCTGAGCAATGAGGATAATTTTTTTTCCTGCAGCATTTTGAGATACATGTGAAATACTCTGTGTGCATCATCTATTTTCAAAACCCCACTTACATGCCACAGGGAAAAATATGATGTATTGACAAGATGATGCAGAATATAGTAGACTTAAACCAGTTAATTGTTTCAGCAGTCTGAGACACTGATGAGCTCTTTTCAAGTTCTATTAAAAAGCAGCATAAAAGGTTTCATAACAACTACCTTCAATTGCAATTGCAGTAATTTTTAGGTATTATCTGTTAATGTGGGCTCTTTATTCTCACAACGGCGAGGCAAAGCTCCCCTCCTGAGGCACAGAAGGAACACCCTACATGTGACCTGCTGGCAGCTGTTAGAGATGTCAGTCAGGCACAGCTGCCTTAACAATTAACAAAACAGGTCAAAAAAGAGCAAGCAGTGTCTGCAGCTTTGGTGAGTGTCACCTGTATCAGAAAATGTATTTAGTATCTAACTCAACACCAAACAAAACACAAACATGATAATTTTGTCTTTTCATGGTGTATCCTGAACAGCTCTGACAAGAATTTTAACTCTATAAAGAAAATAAAACCCCCAAATAAACCATTTTTAGCATATTATGTTACAGAACACCAGAGAGAAGCCAGTAAAAATACAGCTTAAAATAAAATACCTGGTTTGCCAGAAAAAAGGCTAAATACTTTTGGACAAGGGACAGTGACAGTCTCTCCAATCTTCGCAGGACGCCAACAGGTGATGTTATCCCAAACTCCAGCACATCCTGAAACAAATCAGTGTTAACATACTTGAAAGCTGGGTTTACCTTATAAAGACCTGGTAAAAGCTTTGGACGAGGGGTTAAAAAAACATTAGACTCCTTCAAGAAAGCTGCAAAGATGATATTTTCTATGAAAACTTTAAAGGAATCATAAGAGTCTGCTGATTAACCAGCCAATTTTTAGGTCAGCTAATACATTGTTTGCAAAATGTCTCATGAAAACAATGTCATTGTAATGTGAGGATACTAAGAAAAAGTAAAAAATAATAAAAAATAACTCCTGAGCATTGATATGGATTATTAAGAATTGCAAAATTTTGAGAATTTCTTAATCATAATTAAAATGGAGTTTTCTATCAAGCAGATTGAACATCACAAATAAATATCTAACTAGTTCATTGGACTCAGCACCACATACGATAGGAATGCATCATGACTGGAGAATGTTTGGAACAATAGGCGTGGACTTACAGAATAATCTCTCAAACTAAGTAACAGACATTTGAACACGGAATGCTTCTATGTATTGGTTTCAGGAAGGGAAGGGGGCCTTCGAATTTCATAGACATGGTTTATAGCGTCAGTAACTGCTTGTTACAAGTAGAGAGTAGCTTGCTACAGCTTTGCCCATGTTGATATCTCTATTAATGTGGCTCAAAGGCTGTATCTTGTGAATGAGTGTAAATCTTGCAGTATCTGCTATAGGCACTTGGCTCAACCATGCCCGGTTTAAAGGTGTCTATTTATAATGCATATCTTCTATGCTAAGCAAAGAGTTCTGAAAGTTTCTCAATATAAGCCTTGTGAGGACAAAGAAGTAAGGAAATGTTACTCGTACTATCTCAGTTCAAGTTATTAAAAAAAAAATCGTGCAAAATTCTGGGCATTTATGTCTTCAGATAAGGCAATTAACAATTTAAATTTGTAATTAATGCTAAAGAGAAAAACCAAACCATTATCCCACTGGTATTATCTCCACAAGATTATTAGCAGTATAAGGGACAGTTTGTTCCTTTCAGCAGAGAACATAAAACTTGGATTAGGAACTGCTCACAGCCATATTATTCTTCAGAATATTTATAGCATTAGCAATTCATTATTAATTTATTCTGTGCTAGTGAGGTCATGCCCAAAATCAAGCCACATGAGTTAAATGAAACTTGAAAAGGAATATTTAGAAGTTCTATATTTGTATAAAAACTTTTTAGTGCAATTAAACTTGGACAGCTTGTGTTGACTTAAAATGTGCAGCATCCTGCTCTCAAAGTTTAAGTTACTTTCAAAGCACACGTAAACTAGGAAACCAAAGAATGTGTTACAGGACCAGCAGCTGGATTTGTCCCAAGGCTATGTCCTAGCTGCAGCATGAAGAAAAGCCAGTGGCACAGTGTTCCCATGGGCCTTGCTTTCCTTTGGAAACATCCATCTAAGTGTGATAGCTGGGAGGGAGCCTCGGTGTGGTACCAAGAACAAGGTTAGGAGATGATGAGAGGAGGATTATGGGGGAAATTCTGCATTTGATCACCAATTCCACAGAGTCCTCTTTATACAGTTTCCCAAGGAAGTGCAATTCTCCAGAGGACTTGCATATGGGGATTGGGTCTTTCTTCACTCCTCTTAGGACTGTACAGTTCTAAATGCAGCATCTGTTCTATATTCAGAAAGACGATTCCAAAAATAAGGGATTACTAAAGGGAACACTTCACAAAGTTTATCTCTGTGCATAGATAACATAATGCCTTATCCTCCACTGCCCTGTATGCTGCATCAGCCTCTTGGCATTACTGATAGTATCCCTGAGAGATCTCTGATGGTGGCTTGCCCATCTGTATACGGTTTCTGAGGTTTAAATCTCAGCAGGTCACCTTCATAGCCTTTGAAGTCAATGGAATTTCAACATGCCTAGGTGCTTCCTGAGATGCAGTTCTGGGTCAAAATCAAGTCCAAATCTCTATGATGCAACACCAGGGCTTACACAAAGTAAAAGAATGTTTACCTGAACCAGTTCAGGTCATGCTTCCTTCCCAATTGATTTTAAGCCAAAAACAACATCAACAACACGACACACAAGTAATCAGAAAGACAAAGAAACTATTTTCTTCATCTGCCGGCACTCAGAACTACAGTGACAAAATGAAACTCTTTTGGCTTTGATTGATGGTCTGCCTGAGCCAGCATAAACAAGCCCTGGAGTACACAAGAATAATTATCATCTTGTGAGACTTCAGATGTTTTTATTTCAACCCCATTTCCACTAACAGTGAGAGCTGAGATGAGTCATGAAAGTGTTCATGCACACCCATGGAAGCTGATGACTTTCTCAAATTTTCCCTTTTGTATAATCCACTCTCTGTAAAATGGTGGGTTTGTTACAGTAATCTGCAAACAGCCCAGAGGCCTTTATAAATTTTTCCTATGCTGCTGTATGTGGATTGAGCTAAGGTTTTGCCAAACAGGCAGCTGAACTATGTGGACTTTAGGGCTCCATTGCTACATTTTCCACAAAAAAAAGACTAAATAATCTTATCCAAGCCTCAATTAAATGGAATATTATGTAGAAAAATTGAGGTTCAAGTCCTATTCCTACCAAAGTTAATCAATATGATTTGTATCAAATCTCAAAGCCAGCTTGCTGGAAGGAACTCAGTATACAAGTTTTTGATGCTCAAAACACTCACAAGTCACTAATGGTTTCTGGGGAATATGTATTTTTCCCTATTTTTCCTCAGTATTTTAGGACTTTGTGGGCATCTATGGCCCAGGAGAGAATGATTCTGTTTCAGATGCCTTAAATCAAATGGATGAAATAACACCAAAGGACGTATTTCCTACATCTAGACTACATTCAAATGCGTCAAAAATCACATGAGTGAAACTCAAGTGACTGTTGTCAGAATTCCAAGAATATTAAGCCTCAATTTATGTATATCTACAGGCTTATTGATTATGATACATGACATCTGAGAACACTGCTGAAATGTCCTGGAGTCACTGAATGCCCACAGTGGGCATCTGAAAACTGGTCAGGTCTGAATGCTGAAATGGTGTTACTTGTGTAATTACTGATAGAATTACAACTATTAAACAACAATGCACCTTCTGGGCTTTCAAATCACACTCATTGCCCCCTTCCTCCAGTTACTACAGATTTTTAACAATATTGCAGTATTATATCTTCTTCTTCTCTTAAAAAAACTTACCCTTAGCAGACGTGGGATGAAATTAATGAGTCCACTCTTACTATACTTGCATCAATTTGTCTCTTCCACCCCAAAAATGTATGTCTTTTATACAGTACAAGTTCAATTCAGCAAAATTAAAACTAGCAACTAATTCCCTACTGATTTTGGAAATTAAAGATGTGGCACAACTGGGGATCTTGGTGAGTTTCTCAAGTCTCCAGATACTGCTCTTCACCCACCATAGTATCCTTTTACAATGACATGTGCAATGACATACGTCAGAATGTGATGGAGAATGATGCACTTCATCCTAAAACACATGAAATTCGGCCAGATTCATTGCCCCAAACAATTGCCTGTTTCTTTCCAATGACCACAAAGCTTTAAATACCACACTGTTGGGAAGTGAAGGTGTGGTAAATACTATGCTAAATGTTTCTCTTTCTCTACATAGAATATCTAGCTTGATCAAACTTAATATATTTTCTCCTCTCTACTCACTCTCTCCAGCTCTTTGTCCATCTATTAATTAATCCAGTGTTAAGATTTCTGGACTATCATTCATAAAATCATTATCTAAAGTGTCATTTTCTGGAAATTTTACCCATCTCTCACATACATAGGCCTGTTTCCTACTATCTCTGAAGGATATTAATCAAGTAAAATACAAAATACTTATATTTTTTAGCTTTAAATAAGGTTTTAAGTTTTAGTTCTGGTAACAATTTTACCAGTAAAAAGATACTTTCTATAGAAAGTAGCTCACTTCTTAAGCAAAACTGATATTGCTCCAATGTTTATTTCATATAATGTCTGTAATTTTCTTTATTTATAGTATTTTTTAAATATTCTACGTACCCAGATGTACTTTAATGTACATCTTTTTTCTTTTATGTTCATTATTGGATTTAGTCTCTATGTTTGCACTGTGCTTCAATAAATTCTCAAGTACTGAGTGTTTTTGTCCGTTCACTTTGATATGGATACATAAAGTCAGTCCAGCTTAGATCTGTGTTAGCTCCTCAACTTTTTCTGCATGTCTACTATTATATTCTTTACCTTTTTCTTTACCGATTGGGCTGGTTCTGTTTGGGATAGAGTTAATTTTCTTCACAGTTGCTAATATGGGGCTGTGTTTTGGATTTGTGCTGAATAGTGGGTTTTTGCTTTCTCTATTAAACTGTCCTTATCTTGACCCAAGAGTTTCCCAGCTTTTACCTTCCCAATTCTCTCTGTGATCCTGCTGGTGTGGGAGTGAGGGAGTGTCTGTGCGGGGCTGGGTTGATCTCTGGGGTTAAGCCATTAACAACTGTTAATAAAGCTAGCAAAGGCAAAAAGGAAAAAGGTTCTCCATCCCTTTTTCTGTGGTGTCTAGAAGAACACTCCTGCACCCTGCATTGAACGTTTTCAATCTCTTCATTTGCACCATTTACTTCTCTGGTGTCATTCACAGCATATCCAAGGAAACAACCAAACTTCCCAGAAAACCCTTGCTCAGTGACTCGCTCAAAAGTCTCTCTTCTACTGATCCCCTCTCTTCTTCCTCCAGATGATACTGCAGATACTATTGTTACCTAGTTTCAATGAGATCACTTACTTTATTTGACTGTTTGGTCTTTAATGCTTGTCATGCATTTGCAGATAGTTAGTTCATAGTGAAAGGAAACATAACAGACTATAAACCACATTTTGTTTCTCATTTTCTTCAGCTTACGTAAGTACTGCCACCACATTCATCATCCTGCTTTTTGGGGTCCAGTCTTTGAGCAACAAGTTCACTTACCTATGTGTGTTTCTTCTACATCAGATTTAACTAGTTTAAACAGAATGATGAAACCAATAGAGTTTATCTCAGTGAAACACTGGGGCTTGTGCTGGAAAATTTTGTTTATAGACACATTTTATAAATATATAACCACTAGGTGGCACTTTGTATTTGGATTTAAAAATTGTCACTTCTAAGAGACGTTTAGCATTTTTTAAAACTGTCTAGGCATGCATAAAACATGAAAAAACAACTGAGTGCTTTGAAAATGAGTAAGAAAGTCGACAGCTAGATTAGGGTGAGAAACGTTTTGATTTTTGTACTTGGCAGAGCAGGAGCCATCTCACCTCTTATGGGCAATGATTTCTTGACTGCAGGTCTGTGTGCCACAGAACGGAACTTAGGTCGCATGGGAATTATGAACATGTATATGGACTGACATTCCTTCTGCATTTTCACACAAGTGATAAAAAAGAAATGAAAAGGAGGTGCTACACAAGTAGCAAGCTAGCAAATTGGGAGCAAAGCAGAACTACTTAGAGTGGGAATAGGAATGAGACAGTTCCAAAAAAAGCTGTTGCTCCACACTGCCTCACTGAAGTTATTTGCCACGTGCTTTTGTCAGGGCCCTGAGAGCTCAAACAGGCTGGACCTTCAGCCCAGGGCTGGACCTTCAGCCATGCTGGGGCTGCACCTGCCTTCATCCTCCTCAGAGCCGTGCCTGCCTCTTCCCAGCCCTCCGCTGTGGCCCTGCCCAGCCATGCCAGGGCTCTGCCCGACCCTGGTGCCCTGTGCCAGGCTGGGTCCTGACCCACCTTTGCAGGCTGATGTCCTTGTCGCAGGGAGGTGACAGCTGCCCGGGGCTGGGGCTGCCCTGACTTGGGGGGAAGCCCTGCCAGACCCTGCCTGCCCAAAGCCCCTCTGCGTGAAGCTGCCCACCTGCAGCTGTGTGAAGATGAAAGCACTGGCTACAGTGTGGTCGAGAAGCAGCTCCAATTACTCACAAATACTGAGGAAGTGCTGATATAAAAATCGTCATTTCTGGTCAACAAACACTACTTGTAGACAGCAAACAGAAATTTGAAATTCTACAGTATACATCAGATTTAACTAGTTTAAACAGAATGATGAAACCAATAAAGTTTATCTCATACTTACCTAAAATGTTTGCAGTTCATAGGTTCTTCAAAAGCCAGTTCTATTACCAGGAATGACAGAAATGCTGTTTCTGAGATTTCTAAGGGATTTCTGCATTTTCACTAAATGAAACACTTCTGAAGAAATGTCTTATTTCCCTTTTGAAGAACAGTTTCCCTTTAGAGAATCAAAAATCTATTGGCCAGTATTACATTTAATGTCATTTATATATTTTTAGGGTTCTGTAGGGAAATACAGAAGTTGCCAGCTAAAACTTTGGAAAAAAAACTCCTAAAAAGAAAAAAAATTTCATCCAAATTTTCTAAGAAAATCCTACTTTCCAATTACTCAAAATGTCCTTCAGAGACAAGAGCATTTACTTTTGTATGACTGGACGGCATGCTCATCTTACCATAAGAACATTATTTTCTATTCTTATGCAAATATATTAATGTATGTATAGTCAAAGCTGTAAGAGGTACCTTCATCTTTATGTTGCCCCAATTCTGGCATGCTGTACATTGTTCAAAAATACCATTAAATATCCATCTCCTGTTCATATAAACCCCACCACAAAATATTAAAAGTCTCTATTAAGAAGTAGGACTATATATTTCTGCTAGTAGGATTATGTCTAACCTATGTGCTATGTGTTGTATTAGCTGAAGCTCTTTCAGTGTTTTGGTATTCAAAATTTCTTCCTTGTGGTATTTGAACTTTGGATGTCATGGAGAATAAACTGCCATGGCCACTGCTGTCCTTATCAGGACTCAAGTGCAAAACTAGGCTGGGCAGTATTTCCTTCAGAATCTTCTGGAAAACACAATAAATTTACTTGTGGCTGTGCATTTTCCTTCTTCACAGCTACAAATGCCATATATTAATGTCTACTGCTGAATTGCTATTCACATTTTGGGTAGAGCAGAAATTTCATGTCTTCAGAATCACTGTGAACACCTGCTGCTTCTGTTCTTCCCAAAAGGGCTTGTTACTGTCACTCTTAATAAACTTTATTATATGAGATTTTTGAATGATCAGGAAATTTTCTTGATCTTTGCTATTTTATTTACTAATAGTATTTTTCAATAGGCAACTCCTTTCATTCAAGGCTCTTTCTCACCTTTCTCACCCAGCCTCCTCAAAAGACAAAGCTCTGACTCCCTTCTGCCCTCAAATATTTAAGTACAGCTTCCACAAAGGACAGACATTGTCAATACCGTAAGGATGATCAGTTTTATGTGGTGTCATTAATGATGACACTTCAATCTGTGAAAGCCAAAACAGACAAATATCCAAAGCAGCCCCTTTGGCTTCCGTCATAAAAAGTGTGTGAACTAAAAAGTAGCAACATGTCTGCACTACAGCTGGAAAAGCAGCAGCAGAGAGATTCAAGAAAGCTAAAGTTGTTCTTCCAAGAGTTACTAGTGCTGCACAAAAGAAGTTCCATGACCCCCCATCTCATTTAATTCTACTTTCAGCACCACTGCAGTCTGAACTACTGACTCATTTTACAGAAAACAGTAGCTTCAAAACTAAACAAAACAGGACACAAGACCTTGATGAGATAGGGAGCATTAAGAAAGGGGGAAACTTGAGGAGATTCCGTTTCATGCAGCAAAGGAAAGCCTCATCTGGCTTTGTGTCAGTCTTCTATTGACTAATGTGGATGATAGAGTGATCACCGGGTTTGCCTAGTTATACACAGAGGTTTGTGGGGGGGTGTAAATGCAAAATAGGCACGTTTCTTACCAGATGAACAACCTTAACAGGTACGTTAGTCAGATAAATTAACTACTGGACAACCTGCCACAGGTCCAACATTTGAATATTCATCCCACTGTTCTGAACATCTCTGTTTCATCCACAAGATCATGAGCTCAGTGCTGGAATCACTGAAGGAAATTCTATTGACAGTGCAATTCAGGAGAATGGATTATACAGCAATATTGGTCCCTCTTGCTTTAAACTTATGAATAACTAAGAGCATCATTTTGGTAGTCTTGTCTCTTTCAATTTCCTATTGCTAGCTGCATTATGAAGCTTCTCTTTGAGAGGTTTATGAAATTCTTTCCAAAGCCATTTTTCTTTTCATCTACATCCTTTCCTCAAAGTTAAGATGCCATATCTAAAATTAAAAATGTTGTCTGACATATGGGTCTCGCAAAAAAACATTTTGGAAAGCAAGATCTGAAAAGACACATTTAACTGTGTAGCCACTGAGTCCAAGATGAATCAAAACCCCTAAAGCTCATTTTTTTATAATGAAATCTTTTTAGAACTTCTTGTTGTAGAACCCTGTTAAAAACTCTGCTGAGTGAGTTTTAACATTTTTGACCATAAGATTCCATTTTTCACTTAAAGTTGAAGAGAAATGAGCCAGTTTCTTTATAAAGAGAAATTCTAAATATGGAATAAAGGAAGAAATTTGCAGCAGGAAAATTTTTATGTATTTTCAATCACTTTTCTTGGGAGCTTTCTTTTTTTTTTTTTTTTTTGGTAAGAAGACAAGCCATGGGTAGCAGATCAAAAAAAATTAGTTTTTTCCATATAAACTTCAAAATCTGTAGCTACTATCAGCTAGCTAGAATGCAATTCATCTGCCCTTCGAAAATAAAATGTGCACCAAGAAAAACCAACCTCTCCTAGGCTGCCAGCTAAGGTGCAACCATACCTCAGGGGCCAAATTATAGGAGGAAAGATGAAAACAAATGTGGATAGAAGCTAATGCAGTCTTCATAAAATAAACAACCAGATGTTCTAAAGAGCACTACAGAGAGGAATGCACTGCCACAGGTCTTTGGAGAGTGACTTCTTCCCTAAATGGAGTGCAATGCTGTCCACTAATGGAAAAGTATGTGCTAATGCCTGAAAATCCCCCAAAAGGTGCAAAGCAAGAGGTTTGGGTGTCTCACAGTTTGACACTGGCAAATGAACAGATTTAGATCAACTGTGTCCTTTGGTTTTAGCATACCCTTAGCATTGTTCAAAGGGTACTTACATAGTCTTTATAAAGTGTTTCTTTGCAAAACACACTACTGCTTTATTAAGCCATGAAGTAAGCAAGTGCTTCATAGACTTCACAGTCAGTGATTTTAGGTGCAATGCAAAAATTACTCAGTGTAATTCTTCAGCCTATGTCTTGAGGCAGCTCAGGTATAATACCATTTTATCATGTCAAATAAACCTCAATTGCCTTTAAATGTTTCCTTTTTATATCCCTAACTGGGAGCTGAGAAGATTAGACAAGATTTCCAATACATAATTGCCATCTAGTTCAAAGAAGAGACTACTTGTCCCATACAATTTGGATCCTCCAAAATTCAGTAGCTGTGCATGCCAGCCAAATTCTGGAGCATAGAGGTGAAATAGAGGTGTGGTTTCCCAGGTGCCCAACAAATTAATGAAAATGTTCCCACTGATTTTGATAATCGAGGTCCAAGCCTTCTGTGGAAAATCTCAGGGAACCTTTATTTCCAAATTTAAGACAGTACCTTCACGAGATTTCATTAACAGATTTTTTAAGTCAGGTAGCACATACTAAAGCTAGAAAAGCATGACGAGGGCTGTATAACCATCTTTCCCATTCAGGAAAAAGTGGAATAGCATTTTGGAATTTATTGTAAAGAATCATGTTTCAAATATTCTACAAGTTACATGTGGAGCTACGACTTGGACTAGTTCCAGCTTGCCAATTTTCATTAGTAATTCTTCTTCATCAGCAGTCAGAGTGTTACTGTTCAAAATAGTCCTTACTTCTTTGTATGATTACAGAGAGGTTATTAGGAAAATGAGGACACACAGAGAATGTCTATTTTTGTAAATGCAAATGCATACATTTAACATAGGCTACTCTCTGATGGTTCTTGGTAAAGGTATCTGTAACAGGAAGCATAGAACAAATTCTCCTGTGATATTAAACATGCAGTTTTAAAGGTTCATCACCACAGGGGCTTTATTCCAGTCTCCAACAAAATGGAATATTCCTTTAATTTCAGACATTCAATAAAATGTATAAATCATTGCACTGCTGTTTTGCCACTGCCTGCAGGGTTGGATCAACACCATTAGACATCCTGTGTCCTTCTAAGACATGAGTTTTCTTTCACAGAAGTTTGCCTTTAAGAGGCACCCCTCTTCCAGTGAAAAGGGGCTGGGAAGAAAACACCAACAGCAAACTTCTTTCTTCCCCCAGGGAACCCAAAATAAAACTGGTGTGCATCACAAAGATACCCTCGGAGCAGTCCAGCATCTGGATCACAAAAGTGTATCTTGAGGAAGTCTTGACTTTCAAAGCCATGAAACAGCTAACAGTGAATTTATTGGTTCATGATTTAATTCATTTAGTTGGGCTACTAATTATTTCTCCATCTGGCTTCGCACTTGTATTATTTATGTAGCAGCCATTTCTCTTCACCACTCCTATATAAATAAAAGCCATAAATCTAGATGAATTTTTCCAATAAGAGTTTGCATTTTTTTTTTAAATTACTGATCTGGATGAATAAAAAGGAGAAATTATAATAAAATACAAAATGTTGAATTATTTTATTTTATACATATTTATATTAGAATATGCATGGAGAGAGTCACACATTTAAATTGAGGAGAGGTGGAAAAGGCATCATGAGTTGAGACTCATGTTTATGCTCAAAGAGCACTGCAGATGGCAGGTCTCTGAGGTCCCATAGTCATCTTCAGAGTGCATTCAAAACAGAATGAACACAAAAAGCCCAAATAAACCACATATTGCCAAGCTGAATTTATCCATTGCCTTTGTATTCTGCTTGCTGAAAAAATGGCTTTACCAGCAGCTTCAACTTACAAGAAAAATGTAATTTCTCCATAAAATTATGTTCTGCTAACACAAAAATGTAGCAAGGAAATTTAATGAAATCGAAACAGCCAAAACACCCCACAAAAAACCCAAACCAAACAAACCCCAAACCCAAAAACCTAACAAAGCCCTTCACATCTACTATTCCTCTTCCTTCCATAAATTACAGTTCACTATATCACTACCTATATATTTATCTTTCTATGCAGAAAGAAAATGAAAACAATAAAGTAACAGAGGGTTGGGGTTTGGGGTGTAACACGACTGTCTGGGTTTCCCTTCACACGACTCCATGAACCTCTGGGTGTGAATCTGGTCTTCTGTCTGAAACACTGTCCACTTGGGAGACCCAGAGATCCTTCCTGCCTCTAGTACTTTACTCTCAACTGCAGCTAGAGACAGATGCTTGGATCCAAGGCTTTCAGCTTTCCCTCAGATTTGTTCTTTCTGCTGGTCCTGTCATCATCACCCTGCAGCTCCTCTGCTATCCAGAAAATACTACAACACCTTAACACATGAAAATGTGTTCACTCCCAGCTGCTGTCCCAGCCACTGCATTCTTAGTACCTGCAAACCTCTCACCACATGCTTGCTGCAGCAGTACATTTAATGTAAAATTGCATAAATTCTAAAAACCATAAAATCCCAAGCACAGTTCAGACAACTATGGAAACTGCAATCACAACAGGAAAGAAGGTAAAGGGAGAAAATCTTCAACACTCCAGTTATCTCTACATTACATCTTTTCTTTTCTTACCTTTGTAGTCCACTGGCTTTGCATTCTTTAGAAGTTCCATGCACCTTGTTTCCTCCTTGTGAATCTCCAGCTGAAATCTGCATTCTGGATGGACACCATTCACCTGTGTCAAATTAACAAACACATTATGTCTTGAAACTAGAATTAAAATGCTTCATGAAGAATGCAACTACCAATAATGAAAGCCACAACTTTAACTGGCACAGGTTTCACCCAAGCACATGCTAGGCACTTTTCAGACTCGATGCCCATTTTAGCTTCTCACACATTGACTTTTCAGAACAAAATGTTGAAATAATCTACTGGCTTGTTCCTGTAGCATTCATTTAGCTTTCTAGTGCATTCCTCAATATTGTGCCTTCAGATCTTTTTCTCCAGAAAAACTCTGAGTTGAAATTGAACCAGGAAAGTAGACACATTTGCTTTTTTTCCCTTTCGTAGTAAGTTACGGAGCTGAAAGTTTAATACAAATCACAGAACATGAAAACTGATCAAACTTCATTCTCTTTGACACAGTAAATTCTACTTTTCTTCCCTTTTCCACCATGTATATTTTACCTCCTGAAGGCTCCAGAGCATGATTATTTGATTCAAGCAAATACTACACAGGAAGAAAATCCCACTGCTTAAAAATTAAAGCACTAATGCCTTTACGGGTTCAAAGCCTTGCCCCCAGTTCTTTGGTTTTCAGAAAAGTTTATGTCTGTGGGAAGAGACAGGATCGCAGCAGTATTGGGGAGAGAAACGAGACCCTGGGAAGCTTTACTGGGATCAGATGAATTCAGAGAGGCATTCAGAGCCTCACAGAGAAACACATGGAGTCCGTAAGAGACTGCATAGGAGAAATTATTGCAGGAAGTGACAAACAGAAAAGTTGGAAACATCAGTGGAGCTGATGGGATAGTTTGATTAGCTCAAATGAAATCACATCTTAAAAAAATAAAATGGGAATATGGAGCACTTCACTCATCCTCACACTTGTAATTACCAAGAAAAAGATGGTCTCTCTCCAAGTTTCTGTCTTTTCTTTCACATTTTTAGGAGACATTTAATAACAGAATCTGGTAATGATCTCTGATGCATGACACAGTAATGTTTTTAAAATGATAATAATTAATTAAGCTGTGATTCTGGGCCCAGAACCTCAGATCCAGAGTTAGGACTGAAACCTGGTTATTCTGCAGTCTCCTTGTGGCCAAACCACTTGCACAGCTTTTAAAAATACAGTGCAAGTTTATGAGCATAAAAGCAGGGGCTGTTATGAAAACTCACAAAAATCTGTCTCTTCTCCAAATGTCTCATTTCACCATCTACAACATCAGAACCTTACTTCCTTTTCCATGTCTTTTCTCTGTGTTGAGTATTGAAATTATATGTTTTGAGTGCAGAATTCTTTTCCTTTCAAAGACACATATTTAACATGAATTAGGATTTCTAGAACTTACAATTGAAAGTATAGCATTATACTGAAAATACCTATGTTTTACTATGTATTATCTTTTTTGCAGATAGCTCCCACGTAGAATAAAATTCCCATATATACATAACGTTTTTAATATCACTTTCCTTTCATATAACATATTTTGGCTATTTTTAATTTCCAAGTGTAAACATTCAGTAACTGACAGTAGATTTCCTACTCATCAAGAAGGATTACAATTACTGGATCTTGGAAAGGAAGGTGCAGTAAATAAAAATGTTAGCTAAATGAAGGGTAAGTCAAAGTAGCTACCGCAATTCAGCAAGCTGCCGAATAAATAACTTCTTTTTCTGGTACTTCCAAAATATCAGTCATTAATAGCAAAGGTTAATTTGAAAACAAACATTTGTTAGTACCCAAAGGTAGCGTATTACTTTTCACAGCTGGGCTGCCTGCTAACTGTACTATACTTTGTTCTAATACATCCATTTCACTCAGATGGACTTCACAAAGCTAAAGAAAGAGATTTAGAGCTCCAGACTACGGGGCTCTGGCCACCTCCCAAAACACATCAAGATTTTGAGGGCATTCACCACTCTTTAGGACTTGTGCTCATCCATCTTTCCCTCTGCTTAACCAGCAGCAGGTTACCCTTTGTCACCAATGAATACAGAACCGCGTGTAAAGGTGCACACTGAGCTGGAAATACAGCTCAGGAGGCTCTCTGCGTTTTAAGCAGCTTAGCAATTTCTAAGGCATCTAAACCGGCAGTTTGACAGATAAACATTTTCTCTGACAAGCAGCTCACACTCACCTTCAGCATGTTTTCCCATTATACAGTAATAAAAAAATGAAAAAATTCTAAAGGGCTTTTTAATTTTTTTTGTGTGCGTGTATATCATACTTCCATCAATGTAACTGACTTTTACAAACTACTTAAGAAATGCTTGAAAATATAAAGATGATAAAAGCAGACGCCTTAAAGAAGACTTCAGTATTCTGAATACTTTGTACATCCCAATCCCATTGCACGTATTACAGAGCAGTTGTTGATGCGGGGCTTTTCCCCCTACGATGACGGCCAGTGGCCTCTGGACCGCTCCCGGGCAGCGCTCCGTGAAAACTCTTCGCAAACCAGTGGTGTCCACCGGCTACGGGGAAAACTGCGGGGAGCAAGTGCCGGCTCGGCGGGGATGGGACCGTGCCCGGCGGAGCGAAGCCGGGACGGAGCCGTCCTGGCGCTGCGGAGCGCCCGGGGCGCAGGCAGGGAGCGCAGGCGGGCAGCGCCCGGGGGTCCCGGCGGGGGCTGCCCGCCCGCTCCCCTCGCGTTCCCCGCCCGGGGACAGCCGGAGAGCGAGCGACAGGAGGCACCGATGTCCCTGCCGGAGTGTGTGCGGCGAGGCCGGAGCCTCCGCACCTGCCGCGGCTGCCGCCGAGCCCCCGGCCCGCGGAGCCGCGGGGAACAGCCCGGAGGGCTCCGCACAGGCTCCTCAGGAAGGAGCCGTAGGGTCACCCCCGCTCGCGGTCCGGCGCGGGGCGAGGGCTCCCTTGGCCGGGCTGTGCGCAGGAGACTTACCCGCCCCAGGCTGCAGCAGAGCAAGAGCAGCAAGATCGGCAGGGTCCTCATGCCCACCGAGTGCCGGGCCCGGCGGGCTGCGCTCCGCGGCGCTCCGCGGGCCCCGTTCGAAGGCGGGGAGCGGGGTCCGGGTCCCGCCCGGCACCATAGGGCCCGGGGCCGCTGCCGGCTCTCCCGCCCCGTGGGCAGCGGCGGTGGCGGCTCCCGCACCTGCCCCGCTCCGGCGCCTCAGCTCCCGGCCCGACCGCGGCCGTGCCCGCCGCCGCTCTGCGCGGAGCTCCTCCTCTAGCCCCCGGCTCCTGCCCGCCCGCGTCTCCCCAGCCCCTCTCCTCGCCTTCCTTTTCTCCTCCTCCCTCTCTCTGCAGCCGGCGCTTCCCCCATAAGAGGTGCGAGTCGGTGCCCTGAGCCGGGACACTCGCCGCCCATCGCTGCGTCCCGCAGGTGCCCACCGCCACCCCCGGGCTGCTGCCGGGCACTGGATGGCTCTTACCCCTCGCTGCCCGCTCTCAGGTGCCGGAGAACCCCCTCTTCCCATGATACACGCGCAGGGAACCTGGGTGCCCGTCCCGACAGCACATCGGTGCCCGCACGGCGAATTTTGCCGGCGAAACAAGTAAGATCATCGAACACAGTCCCCTCAAGCCAGGCACATACGGAAAATGTTGAGGGGTGAGTGAAGTGATCCCTGGCAAGGCCAGTCTTACCACTGTGCAGAGCAACAGCTGTATTACTAAATCTTTTTCCCCCACAAGTGGTTTTTTTCCGAGGTCTGAATAGAGAACCAAGAGTTTAAGGCAACTCCGTGTTACTGCCTGGCAGTTTACACCAGGCATGGATCTGGGTTTTGCCTCACGAGGCATGGAAAGTATGTAGTTAAGTGACATGTTAGCCCATGCCTTCTTTTACAGAAGAAGAAGCCTTTATATGTTGGCTTTTAGCTGAGAATGAAAATATATTAGAGTTGCCTTTCCATTGACTTAATATGTGCTGTGTAAGTACTATGTATTAAAAAGGACTGAGGAGGCAGCATAAAACTCTCCTAAATAGCCTTATATCACCCAAAGTAACCACCTACAAGCAAAGCAAGGACACTCCTATGAGAAAAGTTAAAGAGAATTTAATTTTTTAATGCATATGCAAAAATTATTTTCGTATATTAAAAAGAAATAGCTGACTATAGTATCTTTGATATCATAAAACAGAAATACTACAAACTAATGGGCAGTATTATAACCCGCATGCTGAGAGCAGAGGGAAATACTAATGTACGAAGAAAAACTTGTAGGATGGTATATGGTCAGGTAACAAAAGTATTTTCATTGTAACAGAAAAGAATACCTCTTTGGATTGGCTTTGATCTGTATGTGACAGGCGGACTGAAAGGCCAGATTGCACCTACTCCTGACACAGCTGGGTTGCAGAAGAGACTGGTTATGCCATTAGCTCTGAGATTCCCAGGCAGGCTCTCAGCTCAAGACTCTTGGACACAGAGAATTGCACAGTGCAACCCCTCTGATTCCTGAGACTGGTGTCCGAGATTCCTTTTCGGGCTCTTGGTTGACACAGGCAGTCTGGATGTGCTCCTCACAATTTCTTAAGAGCTATCAGTCTTTCAAAAAAACCCAATCTCAAAACCATTTCTTTTATCATTCACAAGAATCCGATGGTTTATCGTTACTGCAAGGCTTTGGAAAATCCTTCCCGTCTTCTCTCTTCAGAAGTTCTTTCTTGTGCTTTGTGATGTCTGGCATCCTGCTAAGAGAGCAGTCGTTGTCATGAGTGGAATTAATACATGCCAAGGCTCATCAGGTTCTTCAGCAATAAACCCCAGAGCAGTCCCCATGCAGAGGAGCCACCAGCCAGGCTGTCCCCAGCTGGGCTGCCCCAGCAGCTGAGGACACAAGAGTTGCCAGACACCAAACCCCAGTGTTTGATTCTTCAAGCAAATGATTCATTAGGATGTTGAAGCTGAGTAGCCTGGGAAACCAATTAACAAATTACTGTTAACATTCTGTGTAGAAACACTCTTGGGAACTGCCATCATTATTCCTTCTGTGGAATGACAGAAACTAGTATCTCAAGTATTAGTAGTCCTCATATCCTAGAACTAGCAAAGAAGTTTTGAAGCTTGCATCTGTTCCATCAGAAAATTGTACACAGCCAGACTTTTGTGATGTTTTGTTTTCAATGAATCAGCATTTTAGGTGAAAAGAAATATCTTCAGTTATTTCTCAGCCCTTTCCTCCGTTGCTAGTCCCAGTGACTCTTTGACATGAAAGAGACACCAGTTAAAGGAGATTCATCAAATACTAATATTTTTGTTTATATATAGCTAAGTGTTTTTTTTCCTAAGAAGAAAACAAATTCTTGATGGATGAAATCCAGAAATCATGGTTCAAATTCTTTTCACTTAAACATATCACAGTTCAGTGCCCTATTATAGAGGATGTAGAAAGGAAAAAAGAACAAGAATGAAACTAGAACAGCTGTATAGAGATAAATACAAATGAGACTGATACTCTTAATCAGCAAAGAACATATAGGTTTATGAAGGAACAAAGGAGTCATATTAATTTAGACAGAGTTGATTTGATGACATTTCAAAGAGGGGCCTGTCAAATTCCAAAGAAAGATTTTATGGAGGTATCCATGAGGCACAGAAGGACTGCAGACACACGGAGGAAAAGGAGGGAGTCCAAACAGGGATAGAAATTCATCACAATAGAGGTGGTAGAGAAGTAAATGCATTTTGGCTGAAATAAATATTATTTTGGATCAGCAGAGCCTGGGTATTCCTCAGAGGGCAGTAAAAGTGGAAATAGAAAGTTCAATGACAGCTAATGGACACAGTGGCAGGCAGTGCCAAGGTACAGCAAGTTCTCTGCTCTCACCACACATTCAGGACCCAAAAGCTTTTCTTCAGTTCCAGTTGTTGGAAGAGTCTGCCTGCCAAGGAAAGGTACATGCCAGTAGAGCTTTAAGTAACAAGTACTTGCTGCCTGGCTATAGGTCTCTTCAGAATCCTCTAATACACAGTGCTGGCAATAAATGGCTGATTTAGACTTTCCATACTGAAGCAATGACACCAATCCTCTTTGAGCTCAATTCTTATTTAAATTGTTTATGGAGTTCAAGATGCTTTGACAACTTGTATTTTACCCACAAATCCTGTTCATGTCCCATGTACAAAGACTCCAAAACCATTGCTTTCATTGTTTAAAAGGAGTTTTCTTTTGTTCAGTCATCTAACAATTACTGTTTGCATAATGCATAACATACAGTTGCCAGAAATACCTAAACTGCATGAAAAACTTTGAAGGGTTTCCCTCAAAGTATGTGTACAAGGCATCCTGGACAATGTGCCTCCTGCAAGAGTGGCTGCCTCTTGAGCTGCTCAAGCTGTTTCATGTGTTTTGAGCCCTGCTTTCCAGACCACAGAGAGTTTATGTGGAATGCTGTACTAAGTCTCATTGCCAAAGGAGTGCTCTTCCTAGGTCTTCACACTTTTCAAAGACACTAGGTCTTCATCAGATATTCCTAAATCTCCCAAAGGCATTCTCTACTGTCATCCTGCATTTTGTTAGGTTGTTTGTTTAGATTTTTTTTTCCCTGCAGCCCAACTACTTAAGGAAAGATTTCATCAGCCTTGGAAAATGATTTTAGAAAGGGCTTCCAGGAGAAAAGGATTGTGACTAATGTATGTGCAGTTTGGATCTTTTATACTGGAGAAAATTAGAGTTCTGTAAAATTTTAGCATCAGTAGCTATTAACATGATTGTTCCTACTGAGCCTCCCTCAATGATCAGATGGAATACAACAAAGAAGGTTCCAGGCCTGAGTGAGGCAAACAGTATGTGTCCTGTTAATGACAAAGGGATTTCAGACCTTGGCAGCCTCCAGGGGATGTGTGGCTACACCACCATCCTTTGAGAAGCAGCACAGTGTGCTACTGTCCATCCCCCCACATCAAATGTTGTAGCTGCACTGAGAAGATGAAATTCAGGTTCTCTGAATAAACAAACACATCAGTGTATTTTATCTGCAGATCCAGATGGTGTCCAGAAGTTCTTCTAGGTATTTCAAACTTTTGCCATCATTACCGATTGTCTTATGTCCCCATAATCTCTTGAACCCTGCGTTATTTCCTAGGCAGAGAAGCAACACCACGCAGACAGAGTTTTCTAAGGAAAGGCTGTCCTCAAGTGTTTTCATTCACCTCAGCTGTTTCATTCTCCTCCCTCTGAGCATCCACGACAGTACCCTGCTGTGTCTGGGCATGAAGAGTAGCTTTATGATGTAGCTGAGGGTGCATCTTCTAGTTGTGAGGCTCAAACTGTAATGAAGGAGGAAGTGTATTCTCTGTGATGGGAAAAATATATATTTCCTTTTTTTTTCCTGTCTCCTATATCCTCTCACAATCTATGACATTAGATAGATTCCTTACTGTGTTATATATGCTACGTGGACTCAGTTTGTTGGGAATTTTTATCTGTAGACTTAATGAAACATAGCCATAGCTATTTTTTATTAAGCATATTCTTGTCACCTCTGCATTATAGGTGAACTGACACCACAGAATGTCTGTCCAGCTCTGTTTTCTAGGCAAAGCTGGATGTTAAAATTCATCTCCAGAGAGTCTTGTATCTGCAAATAGAATATGTGAATGGCAGTGTAGCTGTACAAAACAACGAACCGAGCTCCTTTAAAAATTACTGACATTAATTGTCTCTAACTGCAGCTGTCCTCATGGAGAAGTGTGGAAGGTGTGGAAGGGCTTTTCCTGGGAGGGTAGTGATGCCCATCAATGGAAGCTGTACTCCCTGCCTTTCACCTGGGTGTGTTATGCAGAAGGATGGAGGGGGAAGAGCTCAGCTGCACCATCCTTGACAGGCCATGTCCCCACACATCTCGTGTCTGCTCCACTGTCCCCTTTACTGCAGTCAGTTTTGAGCTCTGGCTGTGCAGATTACACTTTGTAAATTGTTTTGCCTCAGTCATTAAGGTCACACCTCCTGTTGCTGAGTCCTTGGGTGAGGCAGACACTCTCTTCCTGAGGCTTTTTGAGCTGGTACAAGCACCCAGTTTGGTTCTCCCCAGCATGTCCAGTATATGCCCTCTCTGACCCTGCTGCTCTCCAGCTTCTCTCACAAACACAAAATGCTTTTGGCAGTGGCCTGTGAAATGGCAGTTTGCCAATATCAGCACACCAACTCCACCCCAAAGCAGAGATTCCCAACCAGCAACAGTGACATGGAGAACCCTCTGGAATGGTCTTTCTGTAATATGCAAGTAGCTTGGCTATGCAAAAAGATGTTTCTGCAGATCACAAATATGAAGAAATTCAGTGAAAACAAAGACACTTTTCTGGTTTTTAAAGTTCAGGCCTGTTAAATAGCTTGTTTAAAGTGATGTCTGTAACTGTGAAATCCTCAGTCAGAAGATGGCACCAAGGACATTTTTCACCAATGACACAGAGTGTAGTCTACAGTACTTGGTGTAAAGTATGCAATTTTGTTCTTTCTCTCTCAAATTTAGAAGACTTCCCTGTAATTTTGAAAGAGTGAGAGAGATCTCTTTAGTATAATGATCTTTTTCAATTTCTTGGCCAGGGTATTCAGTTTTTCTGATTTCTATTATACTCAGACCCTTTAATACTTATTATACTCATTAAACTAATAGGCATTCATTACATTCACATGTGTAGCTGAAGTAGAATCTGATCTTTTAAATTTATAGATTAAATTTAAAATAAATAAGTTGGGTATTTGGCATAGTGGAAAGTACTTGGCTAATGTCATTTTAACTCTAATTTGTTTCAAAGCTCCAGATTTGGTCAGTGCTTTTTTTTTGACAGTTTACTGGACACGAGAAAATAAAATCTTTTTCTTCTGATATAATGAGAAGAAAATTCTCCCATTTAGTTTTAGGGGTTTTGTAATGGTTAGTTATGATGATTGGTTTCTTTTATATTTTTTTACAGTTTAAAGGGTAAATCTTCCCAAAAAACAGAAGACAAAACACAAAAACTACAGAAAAGAATTAACTGGTCAAGTGGCATAAAAGGCTTAAGAATAGAGAAGAGTAAGTGCAGAAGGGAAGACAAATGAAAAATGAAATAAAATACAAGTAGTGTTTATCAAAGGGAGTTTGCACTAGCATGAGATGATACTTTACTGAGAAAAAGTAGGAAAATGCCTTTCTATACAAAGAAAAGCCATTAGATTTGTTCTAGATAGCTGTCAGTAATGTGTTTCATATGCTACCATAGAAAGTGCTAGTTGAATTGATAAAGCTTAATGAAAAATCTATTTGGTTAAAATGTGATTAAATAAGCCTGACTAATAATGCTGATGTATAAACAGGAGGAAAAGAGGAAATAGCAGTAAAGTTCCTCAGAGATCAGGCTGGGGTCCTGTTTTACTCCTTTTAGTAATTTTAGTAATTATTTCCATTTTTAACAAAACAAAATTTGCTACTGATTCAAGGTGCTGTCAATCAAAAGCAGTATCCAGGTAATCCTACAGAACTGGATCACTTGAAAATGAAGTCCTTAAAAGTAGTTGGGAATTTAATAAAGCAGGATGGAAAGTCATGTGCTAAAGAACAACAAAAAAATGTTACCACCATAAGCTAAAGGGCAATAGCAGGAAGTCCTGTGTGTGCAAGTCAGTGTGTGGCAAATATGAGTATTAATGTGACATGGCCGTGAAAAATAAATGTGATTTCGGGACACATGGGACAGAGATTTGCTGTAGAGTTAGAAAAGCAAAGAATGAGGCCAGGTAACACACAGAGGACTGGTCAGGTCTTACCTGGAGCACTGCATATAAATTTAGCAATCTGCAGTCAAGAAAGATGAATTCAGCAGATAAAGAACATATTAATGAGGACCTAAGGATTTTAGAGAATGTTTGGTTCAATTGCCTGTGAAAATGTAAACTGAGATGAAATATGTCATCAGGAAGGGAACTGTGTAGACTAAAGGAAATTTGGCAGAAAAATGGGTGGATTAAGCTAGGTGAGAGTAAATGTGTAGATTCATATCCAGGTGGCTGTTCTGGACAAATATTTTAACAGTAAAGGCAAAGATTTTTTTTTTTTTTTTGGGGGGGCGGGGATAGAACATGATCAGTCAGTTGAAAGGATTTTGTACTGTGGCTCTGTGCACAAACAATAGACTGTGATTTTTCCATAGGTCTTTTCCAAGCCCCTATCCTACTTTGTCATAAATAGTCCTTCTCCAAATTTTCTGTCAAAATCACTGTCCTCAAATTGCTGGAATTTTTGTCCTTTTACACAGAAAAAGTAGTTTTCTACACAGAGTGCACACCTTTGTGGAAAATTCTATTTTTCATCAAAAATCTGACTATTTTTGCCAGAAATACAAATATTTAGCTTTTGGACAAATATTTCCATTTGGGGCTTTTCAAAACAACCGTAAATTTTGCTAGAGGGCAAACAGAAGTCACTACTAGGCTCTGCTTCCTGAACATTTTTTGTTCAGTGGAACCTTCTCTTGGGGCAGAACAGATTTTAGGCAAATTTGCAAGAACTGCATCTGGATCCTCATTTTTTGGTATTCTGGGAGTATTTGTATCAGGAAACCTGTACTGGCCCCTTCTCCAGAAATAGGGGAAAATATAACATTTAGATTTTTACTGGAGGATGATCGAAAAAAGAGATTAAAAATCCCAGCCATCACTAGTCTTGGTAAAGGGAGGGGGGGAGAATTGCTTTTATATTGTGAAAAGATTAGGGGCTAATTTTGCATTACTTTAAATCTTGGAGTAGAGCCAAGTGAACATATAGTGAATTTTAGTCAGAGTAAGTTGCAGTTCAAGGTTGTTTCAATTGTCAAGCTTTTGTTATCTCTCACTGTGGTGGGTTTTTGACACTTCAAGAAGAAGACTGAAATGCCTTTGAAATTAAGAATATGATTCTGTCAGAAACTTTGACTAACCATGAGCCTAATGGATATAAATAAAGCTCCTCTTTCAGAAAGAGGAGAGATGAGATTTCAGTGTAGTTATCAATATGAGGTTTGGTTTCTGTTGCTTAGCTCAAGGCTACCCAGGAGATACGAAAGGAAAAACGTCATCATTGATGTAATCGAACTTCTAAACACTCTAAAATTACTGTCTCCATTAAGAGAAAAAATCATCAGGTAGCAAAGTAGCAAGGGTGTAAGTGAAGCCTAATTGTCCAGTGAACCGTGATCTGAATGACACTCTAATCAGGAAGGGATTACTGAGGCTTGTATGAAGAATTTTCCCACGTAACAGGAGGGTAAAAAGAAATACATATTGACAAAACAAGCCCTTGTAATCCATAGGAATGTTCCACAGACAAAATCAGTACCACCCACTCCAGGTCCCAAGTTAAGCAGAAAACACCTGAGAGGCAGGAAAAGGCAGGGCAGTTGTGCTGCCAGTGTTAGTGGGTGAAGACAGACGAGCACTCAGACGAGCAGGCACATAAATGGAAAATGTCGTATTAGGAGCAGACGTGTGCTCTGTCCTTCTCTAGAGATTACAACTCTGGTACTTTGTCTTGGATTGAGGTGATCTACCTGGTTTGAAAGTTGCTAGAAATGGTTGGATAGAAGATGAGAGCCAGACCCATGGCTGCAGAGTGGCCCAGCTTCAGGGGGACACAGTGGGGATGTCATTGAGCAGAGGGTCTGGTGGACTGGACAGCCAGGAGTTGTGTGCTCAGACCTCTCAGGTTTACATAACCCTGGATGCCTACATTTCCCTCTTTATGGAAAGTGCATTTATTGCTGTGGTATTACAGAAAATATAGGTATTAACAACTTTTTCTTTGAACAGATGTAATAAAGTGCTTGTAGGCCCTAGATGCTTGCTTGCATTTTTCTGGAAAATGGGTGTCTATGGACCAGATCTTGCCCCATATTCCCTCAATCATTCTTTAACAAGTCCTAACTAAACCCTGAGAGTGTAACTCTGAAATCTCTTTTGCTGTGGCCCTAGAGAGGTGTTGAGAGTCCTTGGGTTTGTGTAGTGGATATGGAGGAAGCTCAGACTGGAATCATAGAACCCTCAAGAGAAACTTGAGTATTGCCTTAATCCTTCATTTGTGTCTCAGCCCTGTTCACCTTGAGATCAATGGCAATAGTCCCATTGGCTTCAGCAGGGAACAAAACCAAGCACTTGGCTGTGAAACCATGTAAATTCTACTCAAATCTAAAATTTCTATAAATCACACTGCTCTTTTTGAGGTGAGCACAAAGCTGGCTGGTCTTATGATCCCCAGAGGAATGATGGCACAGACCCTTCCTTTTTAAAGTATCTTACAGCAGCTATAGTGTGGGGCACCTCATGTACCGAGGAATGATATGCACTAACTAAATACTCCAGCAAGTAGCTAACCCAGTCTCCACAACTGAAATGCCAGTAGAACATTTCCTCAGTTGCAGTGCTGTTTTGGACTGAGAACCTAGAAACTGATTCTAGAAGCAATTTCCCTGCTTTAATATATACTGTTTTTAATGGAATTGTGCAGAATGATTAGTGAGAGTCAAATGTCAAAAGACCAGACAGAAACTGACTCACCAGTCATAGGATTTAATATTAAGGTCAGGCTATGGAAATAACAATGGCGCTCAGTCTTTATCATCTTGTGCCTTATGCAGTGATTTACATAGGAGCAAAATGACTGGAGTGGATATAATGTGCTAATTTTCCAAATTTGGTGGTATTTTACATATTCTTTCCAAACTTGTTAGCGATGACACAGGGCACAAAGCAGTTAAAACAAGACAAGAGCACAAAACAAAGGAACAAGCTCATAATGTCCTAGACGATGATTATGAGCGATTGTCTGCAGGGATTTTAAGGTTTACTTTTTTTCTTTTTAGGCAGGATTGAAATGTTGACATTCTGTCCTAATAGAGCATAGCAAGAGCACACACAGTGCATGCTTTCCTTTGCTAGTTATTCCACTTTCCCCTGCTTTTTCTTAACGTATTTGCATGTGCCAATTGGTAACAAACCTTTAATGTTGATGCTTTCTATTTGAAAGACAGCTTTCATCACAGAGCTTTGATTGCATGGACTGCTCTGTGGTAAATGAGCTTCAAATTACATTTTGCTTGAACTAACTGCATATGCTCACTACAAGTATCTCAGTCCACAGCAGCACAGGAAGACATGAAAGGTTGTCAGATCAAATGCTGATACCAGCTTTCACACAGTACTAAACTTACATGTTAATGGTACTTGATACTCCTTCTCTATTGCTGAAACAGCCCCTAACTAACACTCTGTAAGTCTGTAAATTCTGTCCCTTCACTGCTAGTCATCACCTTGTGGTACTGGTTTGTGTTTTGGTTGTAGAATGGTGATGAATTAGAGGCTTCAGACCCAAAGTGTCATCTACTCATGTTCTTAATGTTTATTGTGTTTGTTTATCTCAATGTTTATTGTCATGTGGCCTTTCTGCACTGCTCGCTATCCCCCTTGTACTGGCTGGACACTAGATAGCATTTGGTAGCAATTTCACTCTTTTATTCCTCAACACCTTCTTAAGGTCGTTTTCCAACTCTCCCTCATCAAGCCATGATGGTAACTTGCCTTGGGAGTGGAATGTTTGGTCAATATCTGGATTTTAGAATAGCCAGTGGCTATGATTTTGACTGCAGTAGCCACAGCAACTTCAGTACCTCTTCATTGTGAATATATTGTTTGTAGAGGTCACTTACCTAGCTGAATCCAAAACTAAGTGCCTTTCAGTTATTTCTGAATTATGTGTTTTTGAAAATTAATGGTATGTTTTTCTCTTCTCTTCTAGGTACTCTGAAATATGAAGGGCTTGCCATTCTGCCAAGGGCTGAGTGCATTGATTATGTTAATGTGAAAGGGAAGAAAGATGCAGAAAATGGTGACACTACAGAAATTATGCATAAGGGAAGAATCAAATTCATGGAGGTAATACAAAGTTAAAGAAATTGTCAGTTGATCATGGAAGGATCCAATCCAATAAATGTTCATGGAATGATAAAGTATGGACAGGTCTATAGGATGATACTCAACAGTCTGTCACTTTCTATGGAGTGTGATGTCCCTGAGTCTCTGGGTTAAAGAATAAGTGATGTCTCTGCATAAGACCTAAATATTGGTGTAGCTTTCAGTTGTGGTAGAAGATGCATAAATGAGAATGCCACACCTCTTATTTTCAGAAAAAAAAGGAGTGGAAACTCAGGAGAAGGAAACTCAGGAGAGGAAACTCAGTTAAAGGGATAGTCAAAGGGTGAAGCTCTGGCAAGCAGCAAAGAGGCTATTCAAAGATGTCATATGGGAATTCAGGCCAACTGCATCCCATTTTGGAAAGAGAAAAAGAAAGGCAGCGTGGATGAACAGGAGGGTAGGAAAGGTTATTAGAAGCAAGAACCTTCAAAATCTGAAAATATGCCCAAAATAGAATAACCAGAAAAATCATAAAACTCCATATAATACACATGAAAAAGCAGAACAGGACAGGAGATGAACTTCCAAATGGCATCAGTACGATGAAAGTCTTTCTCAAACTCCTCAGAAGCAGCAAGCCTGCTAGAGCATCAATATAGCAAATAGAGGATCAAGATGCATCAATATTTTTAAAAAGGTAAACCATAGAAAAAACCTCAAATGGATTAATTCGACCTGTGAACACAGTGAAGGAGTGAGTACAGAGAGCTCACCTTGGAAGAACCTTGCTTGTAAGTGATGTATCAGGAAAATCTGTCTCTAGTCAAGATTTTGGTAGAAGTTTATGGAATAAAGAGACAAAAAGAACAGTAACTACCAGGTCTGGCAATATTCCCAAAAGATCTTAGATGAACTTCCAAGTGAAAGAACTGAGCTGCTAACTGAGCTGCTAATACTGTGTGATGTTTCACTTAAATCTTTGGTGCAGAAGGCTGGCAGTGAGATAATATGATACAAACTTTTAAATGGTATTCCAGGGGATGAGTATGGATGTCATGAATATGAATAAGGAAAGTTTACTGGTACTCTCAATACAAAGACTAGCTAGTACATGAAATTAAACTACCAAGCTACTTTTTTCACACCAGGCACAGAAGTTAGATGTTTAGACCTTTCAAGAGGATGCTTCTTGCCAAAAATTTATTCAGGGTAGAAATTGAACAAATTAGTGGAAGAAAAGCCCACAGAGGTTTAAGTACAAAGATATTACCACTGGCTTAGGAAACACTTTAAATGCAAATCACTGGATTCTGGGAGAACACTCATCAAAGACCAACTGTCTTTGTCCCATTTTACACTCTTCTGTACATTTTTGCTGTTTGCTGCTGTCAGAGACAATGTGTTGGATTAGTATGGGGCCCTGGTGGTGTTAGATTTTATGTTCCAGAGGTTTTAAGAAGCAAATTAATTTCTGCTAGTTGTTCTGCAAGTAGTTGACAGGAAGAGGGCAGATTCCTTCTCCAGAATCATCTTCAATAACCTGCATTATTGAATGAATTAATGAACTACCTGCACAGGATTTGGGATTAGAAGTTATTCCCTGGGAGGTGAACAAATGAGGCCAGTAATCCCTATTTATTTAACTCTTCTTCAGCTCTACCCAAAATATGTAAGAAGAAACTGAAAGATAAAGAAATAAAGAACAGGAAAAGGGCAGGCAGCATCAAAACTCTGCCTTTTAGGGTTTTTTTTTCCCATACTAGTTTTCGTTTTAATTTGCTCTTTTGATTTTCATACACTTTGAGTAAGTGTATACACATTAGTAAATACATTGTTTACAAGTTTATTTCTTGTTGATAGGCAAGATTATTAATATTTTTGTGATAATATATTTGTCATCCTACTTTTGCTTAAGGACTTTTTGTGTCCACTTAATTGTAAGAAAATGGAAAACTGAAATCATACCAACCTCAAAAGAGTTTATTAAAGGGCAGAAACAGCAACTAGAAATATGTATTACACAAGTCTATTGTACGCTGTGTTCCCAAACTAGCAAGCACAGAAAGATCTATTTCAATTGATATTTTATTTGGCATATAAATTTACTCTTACACCACTTATTCCATAAATTAATCAGGTACAACATACCTCATATAGTTTATGAGTCCCCTCATCCTTGAAGTTTAAAATAATATTCACGACAGGAGCTCCAAGGAATCGCAGCATATCTGGAATGACCCACAGTACTTCACTACTCTCCCCCAAAAATTTGCATTAGCAACCAATTACTGCAGCATGGCTGGCCTGTCTCAGAGGCTGAACTGAAAGATCTTCCAAGATAGTCTTTATTAGAGCTTGGCAGCACAAATGTGATATTCCTATGGTATATCATGTTTTCCTAAGCCAAACAAATGCATGGAATTTCCATTTAATACAACCCCTTACACGGGCTCAACACCACAATGTGATGGAACAAAAAGCAGCTGGAATGTACAGAAAGAGACAATACACCTCTCTGAAGGAAAATCAATATATGTTTTTTCAAAGGGACGTGAGGAAGCAAAGGATGATACTCTCAGGTATAATGCTACAGGTTAAAACAAACGGGAGAAAAAGGCTCAAGTATAAAGCACACAGGGTAGAATGACTTTTGCAGATACTCTTAGGACTGAAAACCCTCCTCAAGTGAGCTGTCCTCATATGAATGTCATTAGTGATTTTGGACAGTCAGTGAACATCATCCTCAAAGAGCTTCTTGTTGATGCTTTTATCAGTAAAAGGGAAGCAACTGATTTAAGCAACACCAGTTAGTAATTTGGGAACATGTAGTTTTCTACAGTGCTGGGTAAGTAACTGGATAGAAAGAATCAATTGCTTCCACGTTGGCGTGGGAACATGGGATACTTCTTCACTCACTTTAACATTGCTTACAAGTTTGAGCTGGTAGGGCTGCTGCAGCAAAGTAGATGGGGGGTGTCTTGGTAAAAACTCTGTGCACAAAGAAAGGACCATTTACTTCCTTGAATCTCATTAGGCTTGTCTAGATATAGTGACATTATGGATGGTTTTGATTGTCTTACTTCTAAAGACTATCCAGATCTCTCTCACAGTTGATTTTTATTTTTTTGAAATCAAGAAAAATATGGCAGAGCCTAAGTTTAAAAAATCTTAGCCAAAGAATGGCCAAAAGGAAAGTTTTAAATGAAAACAATCCCCAAAGCCCCAAAATCGATTGCTAATGGACAAAAGAAAAATGTTTTTCAGAAAATTCTGGGCTCAGTCTTGGTACTTGCGGACTACCCCAGTGAGAAGAGTTGCTAGTCCCTGCTCATTTTTCTGGAAGATTCTAATTTCCAAAAGCATGTGTCAATGTGTTGCTAGACTTCGGCTATGATTTTAGGATCCCATCCTAAAAACCTGCTGCTGGGTGAAGACTAAGCAGCCGTAACACCACAAGGCTGGATTGGGTCACAATACAAATGCTCAAACTGTTTAATTACCTCCAAATATTTATACTTAAAAAATGTATTTTAGTAAAAAAAATGTGTATTGTCTAACATTTAGTAACATTTAGTAACATTTTCTCTGGAATTGCCCAGAAAGAGAAATATAAAGTAATTTCCTGCAAGGTCAATATTACTGAGATGAATACATATCCTTGTTTATTATTTCTGTTTCAAATGTCTTCATTCCTCTGTAATAACTTTCTCTGAGAGATAAATCTAATCTGCAAATCCTTCCTACTGAATTGTAAACAAATCAGATAAAACAGCTATAAACTAGTTCCATTCACAAACAGAAAATGGAGATTTTAGAACATATAATTGGGTATCAGGTCAAAGAAAATTAAATACATTCCTGAGTGCTAACACAGGTCTTTGTTTCCAATTCCTCATTCCACATGAGGTGAATCAGCCCAGATATTCTGTTCGAAGGGTTTGGTACTGATGCTTGATTATGTGACCAAATATTGGGCATTGCATGGCTTTCATGTCTTTCTACCTGATCTGCACTCACCAGCTTTAAATAAAGTTCTGACAGAATGAGTATTGCAATTTCAAATATTCCTCAGAGAGGACATGGCTTTCCTGAGCTCAGTCTGTGGGATGGGGGCTGACTTTTCTGAGCCTGAGGGCAACATTTGGTCTTCCCTTGGAAAATGAAGAGACACTCTTCTTAAAATTTCCTTGAGATTAAATTGCAGCATCTGCTCAAAATACTGAGGGAAGTTGAACCAATAAACTGCATTTCCAAAATGCATTTCCAAAAATACCATGATGACAGAAAATACACAGTTCTTCTGGGGTTTGTTATATTTTAATTGCTAATTAAACAAAAACTAAAATTTCTTTCAGCAGTTTCCAAAATGAGATTTTAGTATCTGTCATGAACTTTCTGAAATCTCTCATTTCTTTATTCCACTGTATATGCACAAGCACACATGTGAATAAACTTGGTATATAAGATATCCTTCACTTTCCTTCCCAGCTAGTAAAATATCTTCCACCAATTCCTGCCCCCAAATGCATAAAAGTATGAAAACAAGCTGTATTAAAATAACTGGATTAAAAAGATGGCAGAAACTTTTTGAAATACTGTCAACATAATTTTTATTAAGGTTATTTCATTTTCACAGCAGCTGACCTCAAAATAATTATAAAAAATTATTTTAATGGTTCCAATTTCTATAGTATTATGCTGAAATTTTCATTTTACACTCATATTTTTATACACATTTCTTTACAATATTTTTCATTCACTGGACATGGAGAGAAATGTCTGTTTATTTATAGACTGTAATGCATATGTCAGCTGAGGTCTCAGCCTTTTAAATGAGAAAACTTCTCATGTCTCATGAACTCACATACTAAGATTTAAGATAAAGGGGTCTATTGGACATATTTTGCAAATCTGAAGCACTGTTCTAAAGGTGGTCTACAAAAATTGTATCTGGTTTTCTAAGGCTGTGAGCCCTTTGCAATGACACAGCCAGCATGTATGTGCTGTCTACCATTTGTAAAAAAATGGCATTTGAGGAGAAGACTGTTGGGGGAGTTACTTGTCTTTTTTTTTTTTCTCTCCTTTTAACTTAAAAACCCACAATAAATATCAACTCTTACTTTGTTTTGTTGAATCACTATTTTGAGAAAATAAAATGTAATCTGTTAATACCTTTTTTCAGATGTGATGCCAAATATTTTTCAAAAGGCCTCCTGAAGTTAAGCAACCAAAAATAAAGAGCCATGAAAACCCAGAACCCTTTTTGTTAGTATGAGAGAAAATCCCTTCTGTTCTGAATAGCTTCTGTTTCACTGCCTTTGATCTTGGGATGTCACTTCTGATGTACAATATGCTACTATTTTCCTGATCTTTTCAGACAGATTTTACAGTCTGCTCATGTTAGAATAAAAGGGATATACTTCTTAGCTGTAACCTCGTTAAACCCCACGTAATATATAGAGAGTAAATTTTATTCTAGCTTGTGTTACCTAGCAAAAAAAAATCTTACTGGAAGAGCTGAGGTTTTCCAGAAGTATCTAACAGATTTGATTCAATTACTTAAAAACTTGCTACCAAAACTGGCCACAAAATTTTCCAGAGTACAAAACTTTTATTCTAGACATCTATAAGCTCCTAGAACCTTAAAATCCAAATAGGATCAACCAGGAAAAAAATGATTGCTGGACCAATGGAAGAGAAGAGCATTTTAAAGGATTTGTGTTTAGCTTTAAATGAGAACATTAGTGAAGGGAACTCACATGGAAGAAAAATCTTGAAGGAGGAATGCATTCATCAGTGCCTAATAGGGTAAAGTTCCCACTGACATTTTTCCCATGGTTAGAATATTTCTAACATTTCTGTATTCCATGAATTCTCTTCTTCATAGCAAGGCCTGAACTACTACTACGTTCTTCTCTGGGGGTGGATAAACTGAGGGAATTCTTCCCGTTTTGATTCAACCATTTTCATAAAATTTCTGGCAGCTTAGTTACTATCTTTCCATAGTAATAGGATGGTCTGGCTTTTTGGGGGTTGTACTTGAATGCAAAAAACTGTCCTTGTTATACAATACTACATATAAAAATCCACTGTAAACAAAGAAAAAATGGAATTTAACAAAAATATTGCTCTAGACAAATTTTTTAAGTGAGAAAATTTATTTATACTGTTCTAAGAATACATCTTCAGATCTAGCTTTATTTTAAGGATTAGTCTTACTTATATGATCCTACATACTGGCAGTGGTAATGACTCAAAATCTGTATAGCCTTTGCTTTCAGAGCTCAGCTGATATTTCTGGTTTCCTAGAGAGGGTGAGACACACACAAAAAAGAATAAACTAGTAAAATAAAAAAATAAAGAAAAAATAGCAAAATATTAGCTATTATATCCAGTTTTCTGTATTTGCCTATCTATTTGTTTTTCATATGATTTTGAATATAAATACTCACATGGAAAATATTTTGGGTTTGGTAGAATCATTATATTGACAACCAGACATAAATTACATTGAGTTTGATTACTTCCCTTTTTTCTCCAATGACCTGCTATGCCTCTTTTGAGAAGAATAAAGACCACATTGCACCTTGGAAGTTGCAATTCAACCAGGTAACCTGGCTCATGGAAAAGAATGAAAACAAAATGTATTTGAAATACATTTCCCAAGCACCAAAGCTGCAAAGCAAGGATTCAAAAGTTTCAGAAGGGAAGACTAAAATTTGCCTGTAACTTTCTGTTGAACTCCTGGGAGTGTGCATTACAGTTCAGACCTTCATTACATTATGGCATTTTCCCCCCAGTTATCTATCCCTCTTCAGTTCACGTACACAGAATAATTTCTTTTCTTTTATTCAGTATGTGACCTTAGACATCTTACTTAATTTATGCTATCCAAACCCTCCTCAGAACAGAGATTTGTCAATTTTCTCAATGGCTGTTCTGATGTGCTCAGTGTCAGAGTACTTGGATACTTCACAAATGGAATGGATTCATTTTCACAGCACCCAGATGAGGTGGTACATTATTAGCCCTTTGTAGGGATCTAGAGATGAAGATCAAAAGGTAACTACCTAATTTTGTGTTCCAAGCCAAAGTGCCTGCAGCCTAATTGTTCAGGACTTCCTATGGTACCTTCTAGCAACCTACAAACTGCAATTTTAAGATACTTTGGTGAGAGTGCTTCAGCCTGTCCCAATGAAATCAACATTGAATGTCAGGCAGAAGCTCCCAGAAGGCATCCATCTCACTACCACCCTGCAAGGACTTTCCAGTGTTTACCCCCTCATGCCCACACTGCTTAGCCTGTGACTTCCTCTCCTGCCTGGCACAGCAGTGCAGCTTCCTGCCTTTGATGTGATCAGCCAGACTTGTGGGAGAGAGGGAAGCCAGACTAATCTCCAGGCTCTGTGGTGCCACTTAATGCCACTGTACCTCCAAGGGCCTGTCTGCCCCTAAAGACTACTGCAAGAGGGGAACTTCCTTTGTGGTCTCAGCTTTTTTGAGGGACAGCATGGAGGGAACTTCTTTGACATCCTAGGCTTCAGGCCAGGCCTGCCAACATGCCCCAGGTATGTCATCTGGGGAGTGAATGCCACCTCCTGCAGGAAGCCTCCATGCCTGACTAAAGCGACAAACCACGTCAGAACCTTGCAGGGTCCCTCAGTGACAGCAACTGGGCAACCTTCCATGGCTTTTTGTGAATGTGGGAGGTCTCTGGGAGATAAACCATTATTACACTAGCCAGGACAGAGCACTTCTGATCTCCCCAGTAAGTGTAGAAAAAGAAACCCTGATAACCATCTTTAAATATTAATTGATGCCTTTGCTGCTACCAGAAAAGCACTTTCCTCTGTTACCTAAGAAAATAAAACAAACAAACCACCAAATCCTATCTCAAACCTCCCTGTCCTTGTAGTTCAGCCTTCAGCTCAAACCAGGGGCTTATTATGTCCCATAAAACTGAACAGGTAGAAAAAGACCAGGCAGGCAACCTGCTCTTGATTAGGAAAATACTAAATGAACTCCAGCACATCCCCACCTCCAGCGTGCAGCAGCCTTGCACCCCAAGTTGTCACACACCTATAAACTCTTGATTGTTGTCATCATTCAGCTTACATGGCTCTGGTTTCAGAGGTGGCATGAGGAAGGTCTTTGGCCTAAATGTTCCTGTGATAAATATAACAAAGGGTCCCAAGGTGATTTGTAGACCTTGTTATCAGAATGTAAGCAGTGAAATAGAGAAGAAAGCAGTTTAAACTTCATATATAGAAATGGTCTTTTCCCTTTCTGGTGTGGTGAGCTTGAGAAGTCCCAGGACAGAGATAACTGTGATAATAATTTTAAGAGGAGCAATGGAAGATAAGTTTTTGGGTGGAGAGGTAGAAAAGGCCAGGTCTTTTGACCAAAGACAAAGAAAAGGAGAAATCCTCACCCTGTCATCTGTGTCTGTAGTGCTCTGGAGCCACCCCAGGTGTGTGTGGGAGTGCTCCCACCAGCCTAGGAATAGGCTCTGGCTGGGCAGGAGAGGCAATGAGATTTAGGTCTCGTGGACCTCAGTATAACACTCGTGCACATGACACCTTTTCACATTTTGTTGTACTTCTTATCTTTTGAATGGCTGAATTTTCGTCTATTACACTACTTAAGTTAACTTTGGATGTCATGTCAATTTCTGAAAACGGTAAAATAACATCAGCTCCTATTACTCCTCTTAATATGATTGAAGTGTTTGTCATGGATTTCACCATGTTCTTCTGGCAAATGTGTCCAGGATTCCTGGTTTTGCTAGTTAGGCATCATTTTTGTGTTATGTCCTGAATATTTTTTCCCTGTTTCTTCTGTTTCTTTCTCTCCCCCTTGCTCCCATGCCTTTACTTTTTCTTCCTTACAATAGGTATATGGAGAGAACAGCAAAACCTTCTTAATACTTTCAGTACCACCATGAAAAAAGAGCAATTTCAAGGAAAGAACAGCTCAAGCTGTGCAGGCATTGACTGCAGCATACTGAGTGTTAATAAAATCTCAGGATACCCAGTTATTAAATACTGACAAGTTTCCATCATTGACTGATTTTTCAGAACTTCACAACATATGCAAATTTTGGAAGATTTACTTAGGAGTGAAGCCAGGATAACCCTCCAAACCACGGAGGTCTCCTGATTTCATTCGGTGGAATGGTTGTTTTAATGTGCAGTTGTGACATACACATCTCCTACTCCCACTCACAACCCTCCCAATCCTGTCAACGTTTAAGAGGCATTTGGATAATGCCTTCAACAACATACTTTTAACTTGTGATCAGCCCTGAAGTGCTCAAAACATGTTTTGTAATGCTACTTTAGCCTTATTGTCTCAACATTGGTGGGCTTTTAGCAAGCAAAACTATTACTTTGCAGTATTTCTGCACTTTTTATTTAACGGTTAATAATTGCAGTTGTGTATGACACAGAAAGTGCTGGAACCATTTCTTATACTATCAAGTGAGTTTTTAATATTTTCTATGTACTCCTGTTTCATCTGAAATTGGCAAGTTACAGAGACTTGGAAACAGTAAATACCTTTTAGAGGAATAATTAAATGAAACAAAGAAATTGCAGTCTAGATGTTAAGAGCTTCACAGTTATGCATAAATTTGTTCCATAAATGCTTGAATATGCTCAGTGCCTTTTGAAAACTGCAGTGGAGAACCCAGATTAGATAGCAGCTCAAAACAGGAGCAAAATAAGGCTTTTTGTACTGAGTCTGGAAAACCAACATCCCTAAATACTTCAAGGAAGCAGTCATCTTCCCATTTCAAGGGTACTGCACAAAGCACTCTCTTTGGATTTGCTCTGCTTTGGTTTCATCTCTAGCTGATATTTCTGAGTATCAAACCATTGTCATCAAACCTGTCCTGTGTAAATGAACTTAGTGAAATTGCTGAGCACACAATATTTTTAATCAGTAAAAAAATCCATGCTGAATATTTCTATGCTTTATGAACAAAGAATAATAAGCTTTATAAATTTTTTTAAAACTTCACAGAGAACACTACTTTAGGGATATGATTTTGCATAATTAATTTTGCATAATTATTTAGTGCTTTATGAATTATATATTTAAAATTTTTTTAATAAACTTTATTAGTTCACGTAATCTTCCCTAACATTTTTTAAATTGCAATTAAATTGCATGGAAATTTTACATAGACATTGGTATGCTAATTCCTGTAAATTTCATATTAATTTGAGGGAGTAAAAATGTTTTTTAACCTATAGTTAAGTCTACAAAATCATGGCCTTAAATGTCTGGTTACAGGCACGTTCTTATGGAGGAATCATACACTTCTAACTTATCACAGTCAGTCTGAGCAATGTTACTGTAATAGTGCAATCCCTTTGACCTTTCCACCTCTACCCTAACCCTGAATACACATATATGCCTGATGGAAGGGCTTGTTTATTTGTTTTAAGCCAATGGAATATTTATAAATATATATTTTTTTAAAAAGTGTCTGCAGTGTCACGGCAGAACACAAGTGTGACAAATTGGAAATGGTGCTGTATTTGTAGGTACAATGGGGCAGCTCCCAATCCAGGCACCAGCCAGCAGGACTTCAAGCACTTTCCCTCACTACCTGTTCCAGTCTTGAGCCCTGGAGTGCAACTGCAGTTAGGGATGGAAGAAGAGGAGGATGCAGATGAGCAGGAGTGTGTGTTCACAGTGTCAGTGAGAAGTGGGTTTTTCCCATGAAAGCCAGCATTGTGGCTGCTTTTTATGGCCACGTGGCAAGCCAAGACTTCAGTCTTTGCCATGGGTCCTGTAATACCAAAAAGCAGAGCTTGAGTGGTGGACTGAAGTTTTGAGTGAATTAATGATTTTTATGAACTACTACAAATCATTTTAAAGCACTTGCTGGAGTTCAAGAATGTGCCAAGCTATTTCTCCATACACAACCAAAGTGTTTTGTTTTGTTCCCTTGGTGAAGGTTTATATGAAGACATATGCTATCTGGCCCTAAAATTTTTCTCTCAAAGCCTGCCTGAAGTCAAAAAAAGGGGTGTAGGAGGAAGGCAAGATGGCAAAATGGGAAATAAATAGATACCCTGAAGTAATATGAGACAGTTTTGATGCAAAACTTATTTGCACAACTTAAAGCTATAGTAATACTCCTCAAAAGAAAAAAACATAACAAAATAGATTTTCTGGATTGCTGACTGCTAGTGGTCATTGGTTGCTGTTTCATTAGTTGCATACTATGTCTCTTCTGACACTTAGAGTAGAGTAGAAAACATTTTCAGATGCCTTGAAATATTAATATGGAATATATCAATAATCGTATGCAAAATCCCAGGGTTGCATTGTGATACTGAAAAAGAAGTCAGTGCAGATGAGCACTACTGAACTGTGTAAATTCACAGCTACAAGGTGTTTCCATGGAATGAAAGAGGTCAATTTAGATTAGATATTAGGAAGAAATTTTTTACTTTGAGGATGGTGAGACACAGGATCCGGCTGCCCAGAGGAGTTGTGGATGCCCCATCCCTGGCAGTGTTCAAGGCCAGGTTGGATGAGGCTTTGAACTACCTGCTCTAGTGGAAGGTGTCCCTGCCCAGGGCAGGGGGACTGAAACTAGCTGATCTCTAAGGTCACTTTCAACCCAAACTCTTCTACAATTCTATTATTTAAATACTTTTCTAGATCCATTGTGTTACAACGGCAACATGGAGTCAGGAAGCATCCAACAATGGTCTGAAAACATCTTAGCTAAGGAAAAATTATGTTCATCTCTAGCTAATGTAACATCGGATGACTTTTTCCACATGAGCTATTTATTAACTAAAAAATATGTTTTTGAATAACCCCAAACCACTTATAATTGCATATTGAATTCAGAGAGAAGTTTTTAATGAAAAATATTACTTATTATTCACTTAATGCATACTATAAAAAGTTATTAGTAACTTATTTTCTATTTATATTAGAGATAATCTGATCAAAACAGTGAAAGAAAAATTCTGTTAGAATCACAAAATACTAGAAGAGGTTGGATCCTTTGATAGAGCAGTTAGCCTTTTACCAAAAAATGGAGAACATATATCATATTTCCTTTTCTCCTTTAGAGATCTACATCCACCTCTCCCATTTTCCAAGCATCTCCCTCCCCTATTCATAGCCTGCCACTAACTGGACTATACTAATCACAGAAATGAAGTCACTGAAACATGACCACACACAGGAAGGGACAACAGCCACCCTAGGAAGTCAGTCTTTCTCTCAGTGACAATATTAATGTTTTATACTTCTTGCAGAGTAGGGCAGCAACATGGTGGGAAATGTGGGAACCTTCTAAAAATAGCAGAGGAGTCAACCTTAGAGCTCTAACCAAGATGATGACCTAATTTCAGTTTACAGAGCTCAGTGTCACACTCATCTTTTCATTACATTACAGTTGAGGCTGAGGCCTGAAATTCAAATGAAATATTTTGTTGATATTTGAAAACATATAATTTAATTTTTTTATGTTAAAGAAGGAAATATCATAAGTTTGTCTTTTTTTTTCCCCACTGATTGCTTGATTTTATGAGATCTACCAAGAAATAATTATGTTCACTGTAAACATTTATATCATTGATGTCTTCCTCAACACACAAGAGCAGGAGAGGCAATCACAGAGTGATCTGCTTTCAAGCAGTTGCCTTCAAGAACTGAAAAACAGTCACAAGGAACACTGAGACTGCAGCTTATATCGTCTAAGGATGTTGGGAGGAAAAAATGAGGTATGCTGTAACTTCTGGCCTGAGTTTCCAGTGCTCTAATCCATATACTACTCACCAGAGTGCTTATTCCTTTGTTAGCGAAATAGCTGCAAAAGGATTTTGTCAACCAGATCAACAACATTACAAATTAGCAGCATTTGTATCACACTTGGGTTTCCCATCAGAGGAAGATCATCTTATCATGCTAACTGTTCAAACAAACATTTCTGATCTCTAGAGCTAACAGGCTGAATTCAGACTCAGTAAACAAATAAAATAAATTGAGAGGCTGAAGAAGAGGACAGAAGGGAAAAACTGATAAGAACACTTAGTTGAATAGACCATGTACATGCATAATTGCGGCTCTATTTATAAACTGGAACTAAGCATGAGATATTAATGAGGTTAGTAATCCCTGCTGGCCAGCTGCAGAGCTGTTAAAGGAAGGACAATTTGTCTTTAAGGAGAATATTCCTGCACCCCACTGTGTTGCTGAGTGGTATTTTACAAATGCCATAGGGTTTATGCAGTTTCTTAAATCTGCTGGCCTTACCTTCTTGAGTCAGCTATGCAAGGATAAAAGGCACACCTCTTATGGCTATATATACTGTTTCATCTTCTTTAACACTTACAGCAAATCGGGAAACCCTTTCCCACTCCACACTCTACATGGAGACCATTTGACAAATTGGGATAGAAAGTAAACTTGCAGGGCAAATAAGTTAAAGGTTTTTTTTTTTACTGACAGGACTTTTCATAATTTCTGTTTTAGTAGTAATAAAAGCTGTTATAACATGCAGATACATTACTTAGAACCATAAAATTGTTTGGGCTGGAAGGAACCTTAAGGATCATCTAGTTCCAACATCTCTGCCATGGGCAGGGACACCTTCCTCTAGACGAGGTTGCTCAGAGCTCCATCCAACCTGGCCTTGAACACCTCCAGGAATGGGGCATCCCCAACTGTTGCGGTGGCTAAGTCCACTTTACACCCCCCAAGTTGCCTTAAAAGTGATCTCTCCTTACAACACTGTGCTAGAAAGTTCTCCCTTTGTCTAGATTCTGCTGGGCACTGGCCCTCTCCCCCCTCCCATCCCTTTTCCCATTGGCCCCTGTTAAGTCACTCAACCTTGCCTCTGCCCCCGAGCCCTCAGATTATTGGTTTTGGATGCTCTGCCCGCCTTTGGGAGCTCTTGGGATAAAACTGGTGCTGGCTGTCAGTTCTGGGTTCTTCTTGCCTCTGTTCCCTTCAGGTGTGTTGCCATTAAACACCTCGGAATTGCATGCAGAGAACCCCTCTCGCCTCTCTGTCTCCGGTTCGTGCACGGACTGTGGGTGTGAGGGGCTGTTCGCGACTGCCTGCAAAGGTGAGAGTGCGCGCGTGGGGGCTGGCAGAGCGCTGCCTAAGCAGTCCCCCTAAGAGGGACCCAGTAGGAACAAATGCAGCATTGATCCACCGAGGCCCTCTCCCATGCCCAACCTTACCACCCTCACATTAAAAAATTTTTCCCAAATATCTAATCTAAACCTATTCTCTTTTAGTTTGCATGTGTGGTGGCTGGTGAACATATATTACAAGGGACAGAGAGTTTTCAGTCAGACAAGTCCCTAGTACCACAAGAACCACTTTATGTTAGGGTGACCAGAAAGGCTTCTCCCAGGATCCTTGTTCTGTTATGTTAATCTATCCCAGTTTGGATTCCCTGGTTGGCTGTTGGTCTCTACCCCTCATCACTCCCCCAGAGTTCCGCATTGGTCCCCGTTCCCCAGTCCTGCCTTTTCCCCGCCCCCAGATAAAACTATGAGTTTTGGGATCACGTTGGTATTTGCCTCTGCAACCTTCAACAGTGTAGAAGCAATAAATGCTCCTGCCAGAACGCACACAAATGCCCTTCTCGACTCTTTGCTACCGACTGTAACACTGAACCCACCCGTGCGTCTGTGGGTGCACGCGGGACCCCACAGAGCTGAGCAGGGACAGTATTATGCATGCACTCCCCCTTGTCCTGGCACCACATACTTTTGTAAAAAGTCCTTCTCCAGGTTTCTTGCAGGCTCCCCTCAGGTACTGGAAGGCCACAATTAGGTCACCCCAAAGCCTTCTCTTCTCCAGGCTGAACAATCCCAATTCTCTCAGCCTTTCCTTGTACGAGGGGTGCTCCATCCCTCTTATCATCTTGGTGGCCTCCTCTGGACTTGCTCCAAGAGGTCCACGTCTTTCTTCTTCTGGGTACCCCAGAGTTGGATGCAATATTCCATTTAGGTCTCACTAGAGTGGAGTTGAGAGATGGAGTCCCCTCCCTCCCCTGCCGGCCACGGTGCTTTGGATGCAGCCCAGGACACGGGTGTTTTCTGAGCTGTGAGTGCCCATGGCTGGATAATGTCCAGCCTCTCACCCACCAGCACCCCCGAGTCCTTCTGGGCAGGGCTGCTCTCGATCTGTTCATCCCGCAGCCTGGATTGAAACCAGGGGTTGTCCCAACCCGGGTGTAGCACCTTGATCTTATTAAACCTCATGAGATTCCCATGGGCCACTGCTTGAGCTTGTCCAGGTCCCTCTGGATGGATCCTGTCCTTCAGGTGTGGCAACTGCTTCACTCAGATTGGTGTCATGTGCAAATCTGATGAGGGTGCAGATGATCCCTTCATCCGTGTCACTGATGAAGACATCAAGTAACACTGGTCCCAACAGAGACCCCTGAGGAACATCACTTGTGACTTACGTCTATCTGGACCTGAGCCATTGACCACTACCCTCTGGTAGTTTATGACTACAGTAATAAATGCATTTCAGTAATAAAACCTTTGGATGAAGATCAACCAGTCTCCTCCCTTCTTCTCTGCCTCATGAAACTTAAATGCTCCTTGTGGCGTTGGGAGTTGCTGTTAAAATATTGCTCCATGCAATTTTCCGTGTTCTCTGTGGTCCTCTGCCCAAGGCACAGATGCACAGCCATCCTTAGGCTGACACTTCCACTTGCAGGGAAGAGTGAGAGGTGACTGTGGGACTGAGGTGGGCTGTGCTGGCAGGTGTTGTGGGGCTAGTGTGTTCACAGGAAACACACCCATGACCGGATACTTTCCTGACAGATAATTCTGCCTTGGATTGCCATAGGTGCCTCTCTGCTGATCCTGGAAGACAGATCTCTCCTCTGTTTTAGTTCACACAAGCCAGGACCTGAATACAGCGAGAAAGTAGATGTTACCAGCAGCAGTGATTGGCAGGGAGGTTCATCTCATCTTCTCCTCCACCCTTCCCTCATTTCCCACTGTGGTTTTAAATTGTTTTCTAGGCTGGTATAAACAAGACAAACCTCTCCCCAATGTTCTTTGCCGATAAGATGTTCACACTCTGTGAACTGTCTGCTGTACAGGGAAAAATCAGCTCAGAGCAAGAGGGAATATTTGTACCTTATGAAGAAAGCTGCTGGTTGGTGGGCAGTGAATTCACAGCTAGAAAGGAGATGTGCAGGAGCTGCAACTCTCTCCATCCCATGGGAAGGGGCTGCATAGCCCATCTCCTGAGTAAATAGTGCTTGGCACTGGGATGCCCTCAGGAAAGCCATAAAAGACCTAAAAGGAGCAGCCCCAAGTAGAGATGAATATGGGCTTGCCCTGTTTTATGTTGTCCAGTTTTAACTTGGCTTCTGCAGCTGGTCAGATACCTGGCCAGACAAATCTCTGGTCTGAATAGGGCTGTCCTTGCATTTCCATGGTCCTGTCAGCTGTCATCCTATATTCTTATACTAGGGGAGCCATCTAAAGTAAAAAACTTCTATCTTCTAAACACTATCTATCTTACTCCTCTCTCCTCCACTTTCTTAAAAGGACTCTTTCAACTTCAAGCTTTTGCGCAATCTTAAAATTTTTTTCCATCTTTGTTTTCACACTGGCCCAGGTCCCTTGGGACTAGAATGGGAATAGCCAAAATTCTATGACAAAGCCTTTTCTCAGGCTATTTAGAGCTTATCCAGAAGCAGAAAGAACTTTGAAAAAAGTCATAAAAACCCAGTTCTCACAAGACCGTCTAACCTAATTTAGCAGATAAAACGGATTCGAATTGCTCCATAAACTATCCAGACTTCTGGCTGGTTCTCAGACCTGAACCTTTTCAACAGTTTATGGTTTACTGACCACCATCTGTATTTAATATCAATGTTATGACATCAAGATTTGTGGTTTTTTTGGGTTGCCTGCATGGAAGTAGATTTTACCTTTCCTTTTGAACACAGTGAATTTTACAGTCAATGAAGAGAGGCAGGTTCTTAACTTACATGCTTTGCATCTTCTTCTAGAGCCATCAGAGATAACACATTGGACTTGGCCTTCTGATTTAGGTGCCTACTACATGCTCAAGGTTTAGAATGTTGAATATTCCCTTCAGCTTCAAAGGAGAAAAAAAAAAATCTTGCCCCGAAACAGATTTCACTGCATAAAGTCTTAATATTGTGGTTGCACTCAACAGTAAAACTTGCTTTTCAGGCCATAAGCAAAGTTAATTGAGAAAAAAAGAGAGTTTTCAAGCTTCCGTGTAGTGGCTTTTCAGACAGATGGCTCAGAGGCTGTCCAGAAGGTGAGAAGAATGCTCATTTTCGTATTTCATGCCTTGCTTGGAAGCTAAAAGGGAATCGGTTCTGGAGATGATCCAGTGCTTTAGTTTCTAGGTTTTCCCTAACAAGAAATGTATCAGATGTAACAAGAACAGATCCATCAGGATTATATCTACAGCTCCTGAGATGCAATGTTGGTCTCAGTAAATTCAGTGGCAGATCTCCCATTGGCTTTAGCTAGAGTCAGGTTTTTCTCAGAAAAGTTTGTCAAGAGAGGGCTTTTTCCCTTAGGTTCTTTAAAGATCAAATTATTTTACAGAAATTTGAAGCAGTGATGCAATTCTAAGGAGTATCTAAACCTGTCCACTGACCAGACAATCAACCCTAATTCTCTGAATCCTATATAAAAATGAACTTTTGCTCCTAAGTTTTGAGCAGAGGCATTGTTGCCTACTCAGAAGTGTTGTCATACTCTTAACTGGAGTTACTCTGGTATGAAAGACCTTAAATATGGCTGATTTACCATATTGAGATGTCTGCATTGTAGTCATACCCATCACATTTAATTACAAATCTTCAAAGGATTAGGAAGGAGAGCTGAATGGACTATTAACCTTACAGAGCAGTCTGTAGTTCTACAACAAAATTATAAATGACAAACAGCAGTAAAGCTGATGAATTTGGGGGTTTTCAGGATAAATGTCAAGATCCTTGGTGGAGTATAGTGCATTATTTCCTACATACAAAACTCAGACCGAAACGTCATCTTCTTTTAGGCTACAACTCAAAACTTAGGTATTTGCAGCAACACTACAGCTACCAACTTCTCAGCAAGACAAACACAAGGTTGTTATCACCGGGTTTTTTAACAGCATGTTTGGGGACCAGTTTTCTTCACACATCACTTGTGTGGATAATGTTTATTTTCTGTCTATGCCATAATAAAATTGTTTGCTAAGTTAATTCAAGGTCCTCAAACCATCTCTTTGCATAGAGGAGTATCTTGAGCAAAAAATAATTAGAGTCTATGGTGATCAAGGGAGCCTGGCAGTGAAAGAAGGAGTAAATAGGCTGGACAAGGTTAAGTCTGAATTTGCAAACATCTTGCATTGCGAATACAGCTAAAAGAGACTAAACTGGAGACTAGAAGAGGGAAAGATGGGCAGATTCAATGGAAATCCATTGAGAATTTATGGCAAATTCCAACTGTTTTTTTCTTCCCCTCCTTCTGAGTAATTAGAATTATCCTAAAGAAACAGAAAGCTATTTCAGGACACAGGCAGGAATTTCCAAAGGGTGGGTGAGATTTGGGTGCAGTGGTGGGGAGGGGAGCAATGGCAAGGAGCCACTGGCCATTTGGTGGTGAGGAAGGAAGTAAGGCCAGTATGGGTGATGTCAACGTGAAAAGTTGGCACAAAAACAAGGGGGTCATGGAAAGCTTTGGTTGCTTGTGCATATCCAATGCTTCATTCAGGAGGTGACTTAATTGTGTTTGCTCTAATGCTGACCCAAGAGAAATCCTTGTCTGAATGATACAAATATCTGCTCTGCTCTGTTTATAGTACTTTCAGTCAAAAATAGCCAGGCCAGGAGAGAGTCATTTAAGGAAAGCATTTTGCTTATGAAAATGCATTTCCCTGTTTGTATATAATTTGTATACACACCCACATGTTCACACGTGCAAAGCCATGTCTCACAGACAAGTTTTTTCCTGAAGATGCTCAGTAGAGAAACTACTCATAATACTTTCTCCCAGCTTTGCTTACTAGCAGTGTTTGGAACAATGATCCCAGTTAAAAGTCCATTGGAGTCTTTGGAAAGATGCCCACTGACTTCACTGAGATTTGGATCAGGTCCCAAGTCTTTCCCTATTTAGAAGTTGGAAAATAGGATGCAATTTCTCAGCTGTAAATGCTGGACTAACTGGGCCTGAAACTTAATGCATAGAAAAGCTTCATATACCCAAGGCTGTACCTTGCAAATGAGTCTTTTGTTTCTGTCTGTTCACGGATCACTGAGTTCTTCAAAGTCAGACAAACAAATAATGCTCCTAGTCATTGGGTTTTTTGTCATTACAGGGTTTGGCAGCTCTGAGTTGTCATCTGCAAGATGGAACCATCCCTATGGACATGCCAGAAGATACAAATTTGGTCTTCTGCAACAATGAAAAGTAGTGGGTTTTTTAAATTTTAGGAAGAAGAAATAAGTTTTGAAGAAAAATTTTTCTGATCCTCTTCTGCAAAATAGATATTCTTTATGTATCCAATAGGCTTGAATAAAAAGAAGCATCTATGGCATAGTCTTGGCATTAGCAGATAAATTTCTTCCTAATGTACGGTCTTATCAAAGAGGCTTTTCAAAAGATTTTAAATTAATGACCAGTGGAAGCTTTTGCACAATGAGGGATGCAGTGACTGTGCTGTTTCTGATCCACTTCTTGAAAATTAACTGACTACCCTCAACCTTTCTTTTTTTTTTCCTAGGGTTAATTTCATTTTTTTTACTGTAATAGTAATCCAGAACATTAATTTTTGTTTTGTTTTTAATTGAGGCATTGCAATTATTACCCCTGTCCCTGACAGGGGGGATGGAACAAGGGGACCTTTAAGGCCCCTTCCAACCAAACCCATTGTATGAACAGAAAAAGAATAATAGGCTATCAATCCTGTCTTTCATATATAAGGACATCTGCATTATTTTAAGGCTTTTTAGCATCACTGAGAGTTTTTCTGTTGATTCCATTGTGAATTTCATTGATCTGAGGCACGGGAGAAGGGCTGATGGGGGACAAGGGTAGCTTTAAGCTGGATGTCAGCACTCTCTTCTGCACCAGAGAAATCCATTCCAAGTCTACTGTTTTATGCAGTGATACATTACTAAAGTGACATAATTATGGGGGTGGCATAAGAGTTATGATATCCTTAATTATTCATTTATTTAAGCGTTTAGGGATTGCTCTTAATGTGACAGATGTACACACTTGTCAAGGCACCAGCTGAAGTGTCTTTTTCTTGTTTAAATAAGGTTATTTACTTCTGGAAAAGAACCCGCAGATGTAGACTGCTGTCTATTTTTTTCAGTTTAAATTTCATTCAGACTCATAAGAGAGTTTGTTTAATTTTCTTATCTTCATTATATTTTGATGACAACTTAATTATTTTAGAAAAATTAATGATTCCTCCACTTCCCTGTCTTAAACATGAGAAGAGCATTATGCACTAATTATAAGGAATGAACTACAACTGACGTCAACAGAATTTGTGTGACTGCACATATTATAACTTAAATCAGAATATTATACAACAGCTGGAAGACAGTCTAAGAAATAACTTTCTGAATGCCGTGTTAAAGGACATGCTGACTCACACATCCATTTAATTCAAGAATCTCTACACAAATAATGTTCTCGTCTACTGACTTTTGTGTAGCCTGGAAAATGTAAATGAACTGATTTCCATGCTTGTTCTGGCCAAACATAGTGATTCCCATTCAAATACATCAGTTGTACTCTGATTAGGAATTGGCTTAAACTGCAGTGAAGTCTGGCTTAGGCAGAGTCTGAAGAGCTCAGGGTAGCAGTCACACCTATGGTCACTGTGTGTGTACAGCCAGTGAAACGCTGGGAAGGGAACTCATCACCAGCTCCAGGATTTGGAGAAACAGGTGAAGTTCAACATCCTTCTTGTTGTGCTCAAGAGCTCATTTTAATGATCTGTGATTAAAAAGGAACATCCCAGCTTTTTATCTTTGGCCACATTTACCCTGCTCCTTTCTGGGTGTAATGGATTTTCTATTTTTCCAACACTACAACATGAGGAGGGCTGACCTGTGCCATACTAGAGATCCTGCAGACAAGAATGGCATGCCTGGAAACAATGTTTTGTGAAGTTAACAGTGGACCCATTTCTAGGATAAGGAATTTCTCAAAGGGAGTGAGAGTGAAACAAAATTTCTCCATTCATACATCTGATCTGATAATCTCATAACCACAAACTAGCAGTGGCATAGATGGTAACTATCTAGAAACCATATACTATCTAGAAACTATATAGAAACCAGTCTTCCTTATGCAAAGCCTTTATTGTCACTAGCACACTGACATTCAGGATTCTGTGGAGTAGTTTGTTGGTAAGAGAATGGCAGAACCAAGTGAATGTCCACTGAGGATCAGCTCCTGCGGGACTCATTCCAGAAAAAGGAACATAAATTGTCCATTAGCCAAACACCATTTGTACACATCACTGGTGTCATTGACAAGATCATATTGGAAGCTTATTTTTACAGGGACTTATTCAGTATATTTAAGGTAACATCAAGGACCTTAATTTTCTCAGGCTTTTTAGGGGGAAAGTTTTCTTTTTTTGCTGTTGTCTATTCTTTTTTTTTTTTTTTTCGTGTTTTGTCTATTTTTCATTTGTGCTTGAAGAGGATTTACTTTGGTAGACTTCAAAGTTGCTTATGAATTTGGTATGGCAATTCACTCTATAAAAACTGATACTTTATTTGAAAATAAAGTTGGGGTTTACATGTGGTATATATTTTTTCTTTTATTAAATGGTCAGTGAAGACTACATTAATACTCTGTAAAACTGTTAAATATTGGATACCAGAAATTGCTGGTTCATTTCTGCTGCTGATATGATGATTTTTGGCTGCAGCTGGGGTGACTGAGATGTGTAACTGAGAATCTAGAGCTGTATGCTTGATATTGCATCTTCACGTTATAGGTCAGTGAGGGGAAAGAGAAACAATCTGACTGAACACAGAGCCTGCCTTCAGGGGCTGAGAGCTCTCACTACAGCCCCCTAACATGGGTGACTCCTAGGAAACAGAAAACACGAATGGAAAAAAGTGTAACCCTTCTTGGAGAGTGGCAATCCTCTTGAATACGTCTTGAGAGAGTAGAGTGTCAAAGTACTGTTTTTTACCTAAGTTTATAGGTTATTGCTGTTCTCTCCATTTACCTGCCAATAATACACAGCAAATGCTGGGACAATAGCCTTCCTTTACTATTTTCTCTGATCCTTTGATAAGCCTCAAGCCCACAATGGAAAGGGAGGGGAAATGGTATTTATCTTTTCGCTGTGAAAATAAAGAAGTTTCCTGGTAAGGAAAGAGATAAAATCACTTGGCACAAGGACTCCTAATTCACACTGGACAAATTCAGGACAGTGTTATATATATTAACAAGTAATGATTGAGGAATTTCCTTATCATCTGATGATATTTTCCCAGACTTCTAGAAACAAAATACTGATTAAAGATTCATTTAATGGGATTCAAAGTTTGCCAGGACTCCAGAATGTTGACATAACATAAAGTTTATGTGCTAATATAAATATATTTTACCTATATCATTTGACGTAAAATACCTTATATATCTATATCTTATCAACATATGTCTTTTGATACATACACACTCCTGACAGGAAGGGCAAGATCACACATATCACCCCTGTGGTTATAGAGCTGTTTCTGTACAATTTGTACCTCAAATTACTTTGCCTCAAAACACTTTTATCTGAGTGTATTCAAGATATCAAGGACAAGGTTTGGGAGCAGGACTAGGTGTCTTTCATGAGAAAGGTTAATCTGGGTGGAAAACCAGACAAATTTGGGGAAAATGTTTCTTGTTAACAAAAAAAGGCAAGACAATACAAAATTATTAAACTGTAGCAAAACAAATGAAATGTAAGCGTGCTTAATTTAATTTTACTACAACTACTCTTTTTTCCCTCTCGGTAACTTTGATGAAGCCACCTGGAGCACAAGAGTTTGTCATTTTCCCCAGGTATATAATGTGAGAAAATGGAATTATATAATAGTTCCTAATCACCTACTTTCTCTGTCTTGGAGCAGATTCAGCTGGAGGAGTTTGCACCACTCCTCCGGGCAGCTCACACCTTTGCAGGGAGGACATTTCCCTAAAAGATGGGTGCAGAACTGCTGAGATGAACACATGCTTGAAATTCTTTCCCTCTTTTAGGGCTGTATGTCCTATAGAACAAAGGTGTAAAAATAGGGAAGTTCCTATGTTTTGAGAAGAAAAAAGTTTTACTCAGGAAGAAAAAGAAAGGAAGAGTGACCTACACACACATCATCAAAGAATAGTTATAGACTACAGAACTTGAGTATATAGAGTGCCTCTGTACAGCCCTGTGAAAAGTGCTGCAAGGTGGGTTGTGTCTAACCAGTAAATTCAGACTTTAGTTTTGGTTTTCTCAAGGGCTCTCCGTGGTGAGTGTGACAAGAGCTGGGTATCCATCCTCTGGTGCAGTGGACTCTGTTCTGGGATCAGGCTTTAGCAGCTCAAAATCAAAACATCTAACTATTGAGTTCCTAAATCTTTAGGTGTATCCCTAAAGCTTCATATTCTGAATATTTTCTTATCTCAGAAAGTGTGAAGAAATAAGGCTAGTCAACGGGGTAGGTAAGGGGAAAGGGTCATTTAAGGCTGAGGCAAGAATTAAATTGCCTTTTAAGGTTGTAATAATTTGCTGTGTGGTGAAAATGAACTTTATCAAAGAACATTCAGGAATTCCCAGGGTCTGCTGTGCTCTAGTTTCTGGTCACTACTGAAACCTACCCAGTGTGATAACCATATCACTTCAATCCAGTTTTTACTATATTTCACTCTTAAATATTTTCCTCTACGATGTTTCATGTGTGAATAGCAGCTTACAACTATTTTGCTGTGAGAAAGATTACCATCTCGTCAGCACTGACAGTCAGTCCCTATTTATCTTTCCAGCAACATCCAATCTTTAAAAATTCCCATAGCTACCTGATATTTATAGGCACATTTATTATCCAAACCATAATTTTACTTGTGGGAAGGCACAAAAATGCCCTGCATTGCAGAATGCCTGGTTTGGCTTGCTTTCTGCTTCAGTACTTCTTTGAATTTATTAATCTCAAATGGGATCCACTTCACCTGAGAGGAAAATATTTGAGTGAAACCTTTTGAGTCACCTTTTTCTAGTAATTTATAGAAACAGACAGAAAGGAAAAAGCAGATTATCCCAACAGTCTGGGATGTCTGTTTCTCTTCACGAGGTGCCTTTGACCCACCACTGAGATGGAGGCTTCTTAGATGCCCTGCCTACCTTTTAAATGGTGGTTATTAAGTGAGGTGAACTCTAACTGCTACTTTACAAAAATACTCCATACATTCCAGGTAGTATTCTGACCAATATCAAAATTATATTTAGGTTCTCATTACAAGGGTTTAACCTACTTTTTTTTTTATATATGTATAAAATCTTGGCTCTCAATTTTTGTAAACAAAAATATTTTAATATAAGGAAAAAGAGTTAATGGAGTGACTTTAATTTAGTTGCACAAACTTACAAAAAGAATACCATATCTATTCAGTTGTTATCTGTGTTTTGGTTCTGGCTTTAATTGTGCTCAATTTCCATTCACAGTCCTGTCGGAGTAGTGTGCTCTATCCCTCTATTTTTAAATGTGAAAATGCCTATGCCTATATCAAAGTATTTTGGATAGCAAAGGAATTTTTGTCAATATGGGAGTATTACACCAAATATGGCACACAGCAAGGACCAGACATGCAAGTAGATGAAGCAGAATTTCATTTCAGACAACAGAAAAAAAAAAAAATTAAAATTTCTGTCTTAAGCATATATGGCCCTCTATTTGATCAAAACTTGTTAAGAAAGAAGTAAGAGATTTCCTAGCCACCCAAAATCTTCTCCAATGACAATGTTAATATAAGTCTGAGCAGTCCTACAATGGCAAGAGGACTGGACTCTATCCAGACACAGACCTCAGCACTGACATTCTGGGACCTCACTTAGTGTTGCAGGAGAGAGGATGCTTTAATTTTCCCATTCTAAAGCATATAGGGGAGCAAACTTCCTATCTGCAAAAGACAAAGAAGTAGATGAATTCCAATCACAATGTACAACAATGACATTAATATCAATTGCTCTGTTGTCCAGACACCAAACCGTAGCTGTACTGCTACTTATTCCTCTGTAAGGAAGGAAGGAAGAGCCTGAATCCTCCTGGGAAGTTCCTGGATGTTCTGATTAAATGGGAAAATTGGCTGAATCAAAACCCTGAATAATTCTGGCCTTTTTTAAAAAATAAATTTTAAATTTTAATTTAATTAAAAATTTTGCCTTTATTTTGTGAGCACAAAGACTGTGGACATCTTGTGTGGCTACATTTTCCTTGGGCTATGTTTTTCAGTACACAGGGCTGTGTGCCCTGGAACTCACAAAATCTTTCATGAGACAAGCAATGGTATAACTCAGATCTTTGGTTTAGGTAAGGACTACTACAGAAGAATTTTATTACTTTTCAAAGTGTTGTTGGCAATCACTACTGGAGAAGCAGGGTATCCAGTTCTCATTTTACTTTTACAAATTCACCAGTGCTGTAAATCTGTCTATGTTTAAATCCCTGAACGCCACCAACCTTCTACAGAAAACAGAAGAAGCAACATCTTCTGTTACCAAGACTGTGTTAACTAAACAGGCTATGGTCGACCTTGCTAAAAAGCAGGAAAAATAAGCAAAAGAAATACTCAAAACATGGGCTGAATTTGGCTCTGAATTACCCTGATGTAAACCAAAGAGCTTTCTTGCACTTCAAGTGGATAAACTTCATTTGGGTGCTATGTTTTGAGATACATAGCCAAAATTTTTTTGAAGGAGGTTTATAAGATGATCACAGATTTTGGAATACTGATGCAAAGGCAGAAGGTCAGAGTTGTGGGACACAGAGCAGAAAGGAAAAGCTCCTAAGGCTTTTGACTTCTGCCAGCTGTCCACACTGTCAAGAGAATTGTGGACAATCTAGGATGTATGAATATATTCCTTTCTCTTAACACTCTTCATAGCTCTTCTGGAGGGAAACACAAACATACAGAACATGAATAAAGTTTCTGCTGCCTTTCATCTTTGCACTCCTCAGAAACGGGGCAAGCTTTTGGCCTGCAGCTGCCTATTACTAACTTTAACTTGTTTAGTTGCTTTCTTGTACCCATTTAACCAATTCATCATGTCAAATGCTCCATGCTGAAAATATTTACTTCCCCTATATTTTTAGTTATTGCTTAGTCTCATCTGTTATTTTCAAAATCATAATACACAGGAGATGGGCCAGTCTCCCATCAAAATATAAGATTGATATGAGAATATTCTTAAAACATAGCTAGTAATTTAGGAAGCAGATAACTGTTGCACTGATTTTTTCTTGAATGTTTGTTCTTTTCTTGGATATGAGAACTAACCTGAAATGCATCATCTACCTATTAAGGTTGAGTTCCTTCAGAGAGCAGAACAAGGAGACCAACTCATGAGACCCAACCAACACAGTTTGCTTTGTTACCTAGGACCTTACTGATTTTCTAGGCTAAGTGGCTCAGAATGTCATGATTCTCTTGTCCTATGCATTAAAGTCTATCTATAAAAGATATATAGTTCATATATAAAAAATATTGTACAAATAATCTATTATATATGCATACTTTCTTTTTTTTTTGTTTGAAATCATTTAGATTTATTTATTTATTTAAGATGAAGAAGGATTTTGCTTTCAGAAGGCCTAGAATGTTAGTTGCATGACAAAAATCCTTCTGCAGTTTTTTGCTAAAAAGGAAGCTCTATATGATGTACATTAGAAATGGCCCAAAGCTGTGTGACAATATTGCAAAGCAACAAAAATTGTTTTATCTTGTCTCCGAACCTTCAGTTTTTGAGCTCATGGCAAAATTTTGGATGTGGATCCTAATATAGATTGATCCTTTTTTATTTTAATTCCCTCATGCAGATCTAAAATACCTGCTCTAACATATGAAAAAAAAAGTACTTTTTTTCCTGGAACTGTAACTTTGATCAGCCCTTAGAAGTTACTTATCTGAATCAAGTTCTCTCCTTCCTCCATCTTCTAATCTATAATATCTGAATTTATACATGAAAAAGCAGAAGGAACAGGTTGCAGCTGAGGGAAAAAGATTGACTTGCTCATCTCTAAGAACCATACCTGAGGCAAGCCATAGCTGTCAAGGTCTCAATCTTCAGGCAAGCTGATCAGGAGCTATGAACAGATAAGGATAGAAATAGGGTAGATACAGTCATGGTAGCTCAACAACATTTTGGAAAAATTTTTTGCTGTCTAAACTGACATTTCTTCCTTTCAATTCCTTCTCCCTCACTTAACTTCAAAAAAAGGAAAAGGACAGTAGAAATTACAGAACTCACTCAACTAAAAAGTAATTTTTTTCATAGAGAAAAAAGTCAAAAAAGCTATCAGGAAGAAAGAAAAACTTTTCAAAAAATCCCATTTTGGTAACCTCAGTCATAAAATAAACCATATATCAAGAATGAGAGAATGAATTTTCATTCACTCAAATAAATAAATAAATGAATGTATATCCAGAAATGTCTTTCCAGATTGGAAAAAGGCAGATTGAAAAAGTAATGCTTTCATATTCAACTCATATAGCAGAAGGTGAGAAAAAGGATGCATCCTGACATATTTATGGTCTAAAAGCATTGAAAACTTTCACATTTTTCAAGGGTGATCACATTCAGAAGGGACTTAGCCTTGGAGGGGGTATATATATTTATAGTTATTCCATAATTCTTCCAGCCCTAAGAAGTGAAACACTAGATTACTTTTTTTTTTTTTTTTTTTTTTTTAAGCAAAGAAAGAACTGATGTACTTAGGGCTGGCAGCAGCAATGTAGAGACACAAAGCCCCATATAAAATGAAACAAGATCTCTGGTTTTCTAGGCAGCACACTCAAGTGATTCCACCCCAGCTCTGGGCACAGGGCTACACAGGTGTGGCGCTGGAGTGGCTCCAGGAGAGGCTGTGGTATCACCTCAGACTGACTCCAACACAGTTAAAAAAAGGATTGCGCTCTTCTACTTTGCTCTGTGAGAAATGTGTACAATGATACATTGGTTTCATGGATTCACAGAAAACATAGAAACACCTGAATTGGAAGGGACCTTCAAGATGACCCAGGTCCAACCCCCCTTCCCCAGAAAAAGGTGGCACTCACTACACCAGGTTGCTCAGGGCTCCATCCAGCCTGGCCTCGAACTCTTGCAGAGATGGGGCATCAACAGCTTCTTTGGGCAAAGGGAGAAGTTGTAACTCACCTCATAGCAGTGTGTTGGTATAGATGGAGGTGATTTTCGAAAGTGCTTCTATTGCTCCTCTGACCCAGCTGGGCATAAAGCTTAGTCCAGCCTGGGAATCATTCTGGGAGGGTGTACTCCAGCAGGTCGTGTACGTGGCTGGCCCATTCTGGCCCAAGCCTGGCCAGGCCTTGTCTACAGTGCATTCACAGACACAATTTCCACTCACAGTTCCAGCTCAGGGCCTCTCAGCAGTGCAGACACCATTGCATTTTAATTTTCCTGCCCCAAGTCTGGGAAACAAGGACTAAGACCTGTTGGTTCCTGCTGAAAAGAGAGGGAAGGAAGAATGATAAAATCAAAGCCAGAGATCAGGGGCAAACTAAAGGACAGCCACAAAGAGTTGCCTGGCAGGAGGAGAAGGTGGGAGCATTGGCCCTTCTGCTGGTGGAAGACGGGCTTACCAGCACCCCTGCTCCGGACTTGTACCCAGCAGTGTCCTGCCAATGCAGCAGTGGCTCCAGCTTCTCAGGGCTCAAAGGCAAAGCAAACAGGTTGTGGTCCCACAGTGGCCTTAGAAGACTGTGGCTCCACTTGTGCCATTCTGAAATGAACTGCTCTGAGTCTTCTGATGGATCCCGTCCATCAGCTGAGTGTCTCTGCAAGCTCAGGCTCTCCCGTGCTCAGCCTCTATCCTTGCGCCAGCAAAAACAACTCTTCTGGGCTGCACGTGGGGAGAGGGGAGGGAGGGTGTGTTTGTCATGTTCAGAAATAATTCTCCAGAAAGATAAGCTAACCCTAATGACTTTAAAAATTAGTGCTGCATATCGCCAATAGAAAAAACTAAGAACTTTCTATAGGCATTCCAAAGTGCCACTTATGACTATAATTCAACTAGCAATTCAATTTTCCAAGGTCTAAATTCAGGATATGATGTGTGAAAAAGGCCCAATTCAAAAGACATATGAATTAAATGGAAATGCAAGCCTGTGCGATTCATTCTGTCAGCATCATCAGCTTCACAAATGCAGGTTCAAAATACCCAAGGTCAATATTTCTCAGTTATTAAAGTGAAAGGAAACGGCATTCATGAAAATCAGCAATAACTTTGGAGCTGTAATGAGGGATCTTGTGAGAAGTAACAGCTCCTTTCTTTCTTTCTTTCTTTCCTCAAGCCGTGAAAGGTAACTATAACTGCAAAGGCCTGACTGTGAAAATAGTCAATGGCTTGGCTTTTGTCTGAATCTGGATTCTCCCATACAATCAGAAAAGAGCTAGGAAAAAGAAAGAAAAAAGTTTTTCTATTCCCCTTCCTTCATCCCATTTATGTTCTCTAAGTTTCCCCAAATCTTCCTGCATGGGAAGTTACTTTCTCTGACCCTTTTCCACATTTTCCTGTCAGGCAGTGATACACCCTGTAGCTTCAATGCAGCACGTGCTGGAATTATGGAATTTTAGGATAAACATATACATTTGTTATAAATTAATCTCTCCTCAATATTTACTATTTTTCCATAGCACTTGCTTTTAAAATTATGGAGACATCCAGATGTGAATTTGGAAATTATATTCAAAACAAAAATTATTTTGGTCTTGAGTTACTAAATTTGGAGTGACCACATTTCTTTTGATTCAATGAATGATGCAACTCCAGTTCACAACAGCTTTTCCATCTGATCATTTCTCATATCTACATGGAAGCAAATTGTCTTAATACTCATTGCCCTTTAAATACAGTGCCAAAATTAGAAAATATTTGGTGTTCTGCAAAGTTTTTATGACTGCTTATTAACTCACCTTTTCTTACAGTGCTGTTTCACTTTCCTGTTAGCTGACTGACGTTAGTAAAACACAGGTAGTGTTCTGTTGTTGCATCACTCTGTTCTCACTTTGTCTGTCCGACTTCATCTTAAAAACTTGTATTTCCAGTGCCAAATGCCACACTGAGAGAACATCTCTGACATCAGTGCTACTGTTGTTGGCATTGAGTACACTTCATCTCTGCCAGATATGCCCTGATATAAAACCATTTTATCATATTCTTCCTGCTTATATAGTATTCCAAGAAGGAGGCTATCAAATATTTTCTTAAAGTATTTGTTGCTGTTTGATATATTTCTGACATAGTCTTTTATGGCTGAAAATGTGCTTGAAGACTGGTGAAGATCAGCCGTGCTCTTGCTAAGCTTTTTTTTCATTCTTTGTAAGATGCTTTTGTAGCCTATTTGTCTTATTAATTCTGTTTTTGAACTTTTCCTAGCTTGAGCTTCATAATTTACTTAGCCCTTATAACTTAGTACTATAGATGTATGTGGGCCTTGTGATTTACTACCACATCTTTCAACATTTATATCAATTTTCTTACTATTCATGTAAATCCTCTTGGATTTTTCTCGACTGCTTTTATTGATGTGATTTTTATTCATTCTGCTTCACAGTGAAGAGTTGTGAGTTTATAGAAGTTTTTAAATTTTTTTTTAAATTGTATTTTGGCTGATTTCCTTTGGTTAATAGAGCTCTACATTTACCCGTGCTGAAGGATTGCCTCTGTGGAAACTATTTTTTTTCCCTGAATTTATGATATTGTCATAGAGAAAGGGCTTCAAGATGTCAGTGTTGATGGTCTGTGATGAGTCTTTCTGCATTTGAAATCTTCAGTTCAGTTTGAAAATGATGCAGTAAATAGCAATACTCTTAGTCTTCTCTGGTCAAATTACTCTTTTATTTTCTAGCATTGGCTTTTTTCTTATGTTTCATCTGCTTTCTTATCACATATAGTTTGTTATATTTGGTTCTGAGGATTCGGATTGTGGCATAGCCAGATATTCATGTAAGTTTTTTCCAATACATATATGGTACCTGGTAGCTCTGTTGGGAGAATTCCAAATTACTTCATGCATTTCTTCATGTGGAAATATAATTCATGAGCTTCTGTGCCAGAAACAACTCAGATGTCCACGCATCATTCTAGTTTGGAAACTCATGCTATATTCGTACATTTATTCTGAGTTGTTTTCCCAGCCACTGGGTCTGAAGTTCCTCATTTACCTTGCTGGAGATTTATTTAAGTAAGCTGGGGTTGGATTTTATGTGAAAACAGGAAAAGTTCTTGCCTAAATTCTTTGCTTAGTTCAGATTTGTTTTTCCTTTCTTTTAATCTTTTTGTAAATTCTTTTTTTCCTAATCTAAAACCAAAAGCTCCCTACAGTTAGATTTAGATACTATTACAGGAATGGAATGAGACACAGTCAGTCAGTAAATATTTGTTTAAATTAATTATTTTCCCACAATGTCTTTGACAGCACATTTTTTTTTAATATAACTTGAAAAACATACAATGGTTGTAATCAGGAGGTTCTCAAATCACCAGACTCTGTGCTAGTAAGAGGTGGCATGTCCAGGTAGGTGGACCAGATATGTGGGGCTTTTCCAATAGAGCCTCACTGCATATTCTCACTCTACTGAGTTATGCTTAAACCTGGAAAATAAACTTTAATCTCTACTTAGAGCAACCAATGCTGCTAATTCTTTGTAAAATGTAATTTTGATTAGAATTTAGAGGTAGATCTCACTTTCCTTCCAGCCAGTGACCTCTGGGGGACGCAGCCAGTTATAATCAGCAGTAGACAGCAGGGGTGCCATTACCATAACCATGTTAGTTTCAAATATTTCACATCTTTTTTTTAGTACAGTATTTTTGATATGAACTAGGAGTTAGTAGCACATGTTTTTATTTCTCTTATCTCCAGTGACCAATTTGTATTTCACCTCCTGCTGTACATGACAAGAATATACTGCCATGTATTCAAAAGAGAGTTAAAGCAGAGCAAGTCAAATTGGAAAGAGGCCTTTGGAATACAGTTACATTCACCATATGGTAAGAGTCATTATTATGCAATTTTCATAGGTATTGGTATAAGTTAAAATGTTTAGAAGGATCTTTTTAAAACTCTAGATGTTTTTAAACAATTCATCCAAATCCCTAATCCCCCAAAGGCCTTTTGGACCATTAATCAAGCCATGCTGGCTTTTGCCCTGCACATTTTTCTTCAGACTAATCCACAGAAACAAGCAAATAAATTACACATTAAAATTTATGAGTACAAATTTTTCCTTCCCTCTAACTAACATGTGCAATTTTCCCTGGAGAAATTCCCTCCTGCATAAGAAATTAAAGCTTTTAAGCAAGGAATAGTTCCATTGTCACGAAGAAAAACAGAACCCTTGCCATAGCCATGATATTTTCAAATATTTCATAATATTGAATACTATATTGTTGATATGAATGAGGGCTTAGTAGCATATATAACCATAGTTATATATATAACCATAGTTAGCTCCTGAATGTTGCAGCACTGTAATAGAGTAGGGGAAAAAAATTCATTCATTAATATTTTTTTTTTCTGCCAGGAAGGAGACATTGTAACAGTTTACTCTTTAAAGAAGCCTCAAGAGGAAAAAAACCCAAAAAACTCAAAGCAGCAAACCTTTCAGTTCTTTTGATGTCCTGGCAGCTGAAATCAACAACTGCAGAGCCTAGGGACACTTTGGTTTCTAGCCTAGATGACGAACTGCATTTGCAGGAGATTATTATCTGTTTGTAGGGAACAGACAGACAAACCAGATGCCTGACTTGAGAAGGCTGTTTCAGTTCAGATTAAAATTTTCCTTAGTTTCTGAAGACTCAGCAAAATTCCAGCACAGGTTGTTATTTTAGTCAAGAGTAACGCTTTGAGGTCAAAATGGACCTTTTGAAAATCATAAAAATGTGGGTGAAGGCATTTTAAACTCCTACTTGATAAATTACCATGGTATTGCAACTGGAGGTTACTTCAACACACTTATTAACATCATTTTTACTTCTGAATGCTTTTGAAAACCAGATTATTTGTGCAGAAACGTAAGAGCTTTATCTTGGCTTCCAAGAATATACCCAGTGCAGTTATCTTCTACACTATAAATACACATTGTACAAGAGAGAAAGCATAATTATCTAATGCCATTGGAGCTGATGGTTAGAAGACAGTTATTTTCTTGGATCATGTCAAGATGGTGCCTTGATTAGTTCTATATTAAGCAAAATTATTGCGTCAAACACTTGAGTCAAGCAGGCCTTGTTTTAAGCATAATGTATGTAAGAATTTTATCAATATATTGCTAATGTGACTTTCCAGTTGTAGAATGGAAGGACCTGCAAAGGAATAACCAGTCCATGGTTGCTGAATTTTCAGCTGATACTTGCCCAGCATTTGAAACAAGTAAATTTGGTTGTGGGCTCTCAGCAGTAAAAGGCCTCACACAGCAGAGAGCTGTGGCCTGACAGTCTCTTTGCAATCAATCTATTCAATGTAATTATACCTTCCTGTTGCTCTGATAGGTTCATTCCTCTAAAAGGCAGAACAAGGGGGACTTTATTTTATTTGAATTACCTGGAAAATGGCTTTACTGAGCTAAGCTTTTATTGTAAGTAAAAACAATAAAAGAAAATAATTTTAGAATCCTAATTTCAGAGTCAGACCTGCAATAAACTGGCAAGTGGTTTTATTTTATACAGCTCAAAAGCAGAAAAAGTCACTTTTTCTGCATTATACAAAGATAGCATAAAAATAAAATGCTAGAAGTTACTAGAAACTTTGCAATTTCTCATTTCATCTTCAAGACAGTTTACTTAGGGGACTTGACTTTTTCAAACTAGGGTGAATTCTAAAGTTGCGTTATCAGACAAATCACATAGATGTTTACTTAGTAGCCAGACACCAACGTAGAATTTGGAAGGGAAACACAATCCATTTGTAAGGTAACACTCCAGCAAGTCTTAAGACTACAGCATTCCTCAAGCAACTCCCTGTTTGATCCTGACTGCTCCGCTCCAGCTTTTCAATTTCCATGTAAAATTGACTCTTCTGTGCAAGGCAGAGGTTCCCCATGTTCGACAGTGCTCAGAAGAGACCCTGCTGTGCTCCAGAAATGAATGCTGCCACTTTCACTGGGACCATCAAGCTGTATTTGTTCTCTAGACATGTTGAAAGAATGAGGACATGAAAGTCTGTCCTGACTTATTCCTGAGCTTTCATCCAGAAAGAGATTTAGTGGACCCAAGAGATAACACAGCTTCATACTTTTTGGGAGAAAATAGTTCTCAGGAAAAAGGAACATCTGCTTTTGAAATAACTCAGTGGCATTTTGGGGCAGTTTGGGAATGAGAAGGTCTTTCACATTAAAAAAAAAAAAAAAAGATAATGAATAGCCAGAGTTAGATAAATGTTTTTGACATGGCCATATTCTCAATTTGATTAGAAAGAGACAGAATTACAGAAAAAAAGAAAAACATGAGTACAATAATTTTGTTTTAGCCTTTCCAGATCTGCTTTAAAGATTAAAGAAGCTCAGTGAAGCCACTGAGACTTTACAAGCTTAGTCTAAGACAAAACCAACAGCCAAAATTTGATACCTAACTTACTACAAGTATTGGGAACAGACATTATCTTTGACCTAAACTGGTACTACTTGTTCTCCTAATTTAGAGGAGGAATTGACAGGGTTGCTATTTGTTTTGTTTGTTTGTTTGAAAACATATATGAAAATTGCCAATGGCTGTGGGAATGGGCACTCATAATAGCAGCTTTACATGTTTCTCTTGATAAGCTTAATCAAAGTATCTGATTATAACACTTCCCCTAGCACTTCATGTATTGTTTCACTGGGAGCACAATAGATGTAATTTCACTCTTTCAGACTAAATAATTTTCATGGTAATTTCATTGCCATTATCCATCCCACACGTGGTGGTTTTGTATAGAAATGTGTCTGACCCATGGCTTCTCACTAGCAGTCTGAAAAAAGTAGCTTTCAAACATAAAAAAGGTAGAAGTCACAGCAGAGCTCATAGCAGCAAGTACAGATAAAAAGACATAACTTGGACACAACAAATTTGCTAAATAGAAGCTGAGCAAGAGGAGCATTATGAGACCATACCTGATTACTCTTCAGTGGAAATAATTCTTGTAAACATGTAAGTTAGCTCTTGCTAGATTATTCTACACGTCAAACATTTCATTTTGATAAAAGTCTGATGCATCTAAGGGATCTCTGTGGAAGATAAGAAATTTAATGTGATTCACCTTTGCTTCCACTATTCAAGTATTACAGCTTAATCTTACAGCTTAATCTTGTGACGACCCTGATTACAGGGAAATTCAAAATTCAGGATTCCCTTTACAATGCACAGACAAAGGCTGGGCTGTTCCCCAATAGTGTGAAGCATCACAGCTACTTTGGGGTTCGCAGCCAGCACCTTCTCCCGCAGTTAACCAAGTTAACCACACCTTTATCGGTTCAGTCCTTTCTCATAATACAGACCCACCTGAGGATGAGGCTGGCACAGCAGGATGGATAAATGGGAGACCTGAGTTAGCTGTCTCCCTTCATGTGGCTGGACTGGAAACGTGAAACAATGGCTTCCATCTTGCAGGTGTGTACCCTACAAACTGATATATTTGGTTTTGTCACACTGAAACAAATGCAAAACACATAAATTAGGGACAAAGAGGATTTGAGAACATGCTGAATTTCAAGAGAGCACCTGAAAACCCCACAGGGTGAGGACACATGGGCTAGAAAACACAGAACTTTTGCTTCACTTAAAAAGCTACATTAAAAAAAGAGTGACCTCATTACTTTTGCCCTCCTGGAGCTTTTCCCCCCTCCAGTTTACAATGCATTGCTGCTTAATTTTTAAGACACTGTACTGGGCTAAAACCTTTTTCCTGTTATAATTTGTCCTTTCACCAGTCAGGGAAGCCATCTTGTCTACTACCCTGGTAGAGTTGGCTTTCCTGTGTACAAGGTGGCATATGGCTATGAAATACTCAAATTAGGTCAACATTGCACCTAAAATTCCTCTGAAGGCTTCAACAGTTTGAAATAACTCACTAAAATATAATGGTCCATGCTCATATGACTAGAGCTAGGCATTAAGGACCTGTGCACAAGAGAAAAGCTTATTTCTTTTATCCAAGGTAAGAAATATCCCTTCGTTCTTCCTTGGGTGAGGTAGCAGTAGCTCTTCAAGCTGTTTTAAAAGCATCTTATATTTTATTTATTTCTTGTTGTTATTTTTATTACGAATTGCATTTCAGTACGTGTGTTTGACACAGAATGGTGTTGAGAGGGCAGGAAAAGGGAAAGTCTGGCGTCATTTCATTGAAGATAAAAAGAAGTTGTTGCAGAACAGATAGTTCATTATATTTAATTGGTTAACAGAAAGTTTTAACATGCTTCAATACACTCACATACTCTTTGAATGTGATTCATGCAAAGTTTGGTTCCTTTTTAAAAGACTGTCGGAAAGAGAGATATTTGAAACTCAGAAAATATACTAGAATGCAGTGTTAAATTACTTTGCACTAGTCTGATAAACACACCCTCCCTTACTATGGAGTGACAACCTACTATATTTGAGCAATCGTGACAGAAAATATACCATGAAAGTATTAATTATTTTTCCCAAATGCCTAATATGTAATGAAGGAACCTTTGCTTTACCTCAGCCAAACCTGAATTCCTTGAAATACCAGGTTGAAATCATCCAGCCTCATCATGCATGCTGGCTCTGAGGTAAGGTTTCATTTCATCTTGAAGCATACACCACATGGGGAGAACACCTTGGATGGCAGCGGGTCTAACACAACCTCCTTGACAAGGGATGTGTTCTGTTCCCAGGGGATCCCTTATCTCCTGACTGCAGCAATGTGCCTCTGCTATTCCCAGTCCTAACTCTCTCACTGCTTTCCCCATGTTTGGAGAGAATGTCTTTTTGTGCCTGTTCCAGTGGAACCATTTACCATTCAGTCAGGCTCCGTAGCTGGAGCTTGGGCTGTAGCCAATGATGCTTTTTGTTTATTCTTGATGCTCGTCTTCCAGAGGATTTTGAGAGCAGTCCTTGGGCCCACTCTCATGGCCTGGGTGAACATCCAAGTGAGGCTGGGCAATGTCAATGTCATGAGATGTCCCAGACCCCCTGTAGTCCCTGTGTGACAGATGATGGGCTGTCACTAGTCCATAGATGGGACAGTTGTCATGGAAACAAAACTGCATAGAAGTACTAAAAATAAAGCTGTCCAGACAAACTTGATAGTTTTTAGACAGAAAACTGAAGTCAGAGAGTGTCATGGATATACTTGGATTTTAGACAGGCATTTGCTAAGGAAGCATATGATAACCTAGGGAGAAAATTAAATCAGTTTGTCTTAGACAATAAGACAATTATTCCAATCAAAAGCAGGCTTATGAGCTACTGACAATGAAAAATTATAAATAATTTAAGAAGAGAGAAATTGACTGGTGATGTCCCTCAAGAATCAGTATTGAGCTGCCTGTTAAAAATTTGGATAAATAGATCTAAAAAATTCTATCAGGAATAGTGAGTTATTCAAGATACATGTAGAAGAGAGAACAATTTGGAATGATTCAGCAAAGTAGGGAATAACTAACTTGTATCCCAGCACTAACTGCTGTGAGGTGTGCATGGGTCCTTATTAAAATACATGACCAAATTCTCCAGCCTTGCCAACCAAAACACTTTGGGCTTTTATCTGTCAGTGGAAGCTTTCTGTAGAAAAGCCTGATTTTACATATCTCCTGCATGCAGAATAAGAGTAAAGGTCTGAGAACTGGGCCTTAGTTTCATTGGAGGAAGAATCCAAAAATCCTCCAGTCCCAATTTTCTTGCATTCAGACTTACATTTTCCAGTATTTCATATAATATCAACCACACCAAGTAGCAGCTTAACAGATAGCCCAGGGTCCTTGGGCTCCTATCCAGCAACACACTGAAGAGCACACAAGATCCTTCTCCATGATCAGGTAGCTCAAGGTATAGTGGCAGCTTTATTTAGTTGTGTTGGCATGTGTGATTAAATTAGACTCCTGCTAGTAATGTCTATGATAGAAAAAGCTGACTATTCTCTTTTACCTTCTTTATAACAAGAGTATTTTTACTATTTGGTCTCAGATAGTGCTGACACCTCAGCTGTGGAAAGCGCAGTGCTAATAAGGTAAATGGACTATGTAGAAACATTTGGGATGGCTGTAGCTATCTCATTCCTGACTTTACTATTAATCATTTAAGTCATCCAGCTGTTGCAAAACATCAACTTTAAATAACACCAGCAGCTAAACTCATAAACACATCAGTAGTCAAGGCTTGTTCACATTTGAAAAAGTGGTGAAACAGCCAGAATAAGTGCTCCATTATAAATCCTCAAATGGTCACTATTTACTGAGACAGCCATTTCACTTAATTTCTGAAGATAGAGAACCTCTGAGTCGTCAAAACTATCTCCCTTGTCACTGAACAAGGATTTTCAGATAACTGGTTTTATTTTATATCTCTTCCTCAGTCTTCTGATTCATCTATTATTCAAGTAACAGCATTTTCCTCTGCCCTTGAATTATTTAAACTGTTGTGCATGCAGACAAACACACTTTCCCAGCTCTACAGCAAGATTCTATTATAAGCAAATGTTTGTGTCTAATCACATGCATTAGTGAACTTAAAGACTGAACATATCCAACATTGTGATATTTCTTGGATGCAAACTCCCATCAATACTATTTAAAAAACAGAGCTTTCAATTTAGATTTTCTATACTAATATTTTTTTGTTGTTGTAAAGGAGCCAGTCTGGCTGTGCTAAGTGCATATTCTCCCAAAAGTTAACACATGGAATCTCAGGCTGAAGGCAATTTATATTCATGATTTAGAACTACCATCTTAATCAGAGCATTAGTGTTATTATCATAATACTCATTAATGTGTTTCTCATAGATAATTTAAGTGTGAATCAATGCCCAAGAATAACCAATTCCTCTGAGATCAAATAAATTAAGGAACTAAGAGATGTAAATAAAGTCTATTTATTTCAAATTAAAGCAGCAGCAGCATATTTAAAGAGAGTTTAATCTGAGACTATTATGCAATTATAATGCAGGGAGAAGTAGCTTAGAAAAACTCACCAAGAAGTTAAGGTATGCAGAGCATACTTGAGAGATTCAGTTTTGTCATGTAGAAGAGAAAGCATTCTGACTGCAAAATGTATGAGGGTGCTTGGGACTATGTTGTAAAACCTCTGTGGTGTGAGAGAGAGAGAGAGGGAGACACCTGGGAGAGTCAAGGTGATTACATTCAAGATTATAATGCAGAATGCCCATTACAGCCACTAAAAAAACCACAGTGGGGTTGAACTCCAAAACACAGGTTTCAGACACTGTGAAAGTCTTTAAAAGACTGGAGAACCTCTGCTGACTTTCGGCAGGGGAAGACATGCAGACAGTCAATGTGACTGATAAAGCAAGCTTAGTTTATTGGAAATACAGAGGCACTTATACAGTGTGAAAGTACAAGCTTATCAGTTCTTTAATTGGTTTAAACTTACAAAAGCGCATTCTTACTTCTACATAATTGGGTTAGATAAAAGACTACATTTGGCAAGCTTCTATTATTTATGTTTTGACTTGAGAGATCAAAGGTCTTCCTCCCTTCTCATGGTCAGTACATTTTATAAGCACAGGACTGTACCTCCTTGAAACTCCCTTTTGGTTCTCAGGCCTGTTTCTCACACAGGCATTTTCTCATGCAGGTCTTTGCTTGCAGGCTTTTGCTTGTACAGTTCTTTTATTGATCTGGTTTTATCAATGATCCATGTCCCTGATCCTCTAACCATTCTCCAACAAACCTCCATCTCTGCCACCAGGAGAGGAGCATGCTCAGGATAATATCATTCAAATAATAAAGATTTTTTTGGTACATTATTTGCCATACAATTTCTCATAGAATAGGTGTATTCACTAATACAGTCTTCATCCTTTCCGTTGAAATCATTGAAGAGACACAATTCACAGGCCCTTTCAAACCTCCAAAATTCCCGTTTCTGCTGTTGTTAAATTAATTTGCTGAGGTTTCCATGGGGTTTCAATGGACCATGGCATTAAGTATACTGTTCATATGGAGACCCCAAATATCGCTGGTCCGGTTTGCTGGCGGTGCCTGCTTGGTGGGATACAGTGATCTTCCTAAAGCATCTCCAAAGCGAAAGCGCTCAGCAGGTCACCACATACCCACACACGCGTACACACACATCCACACACGGATAGCTTCTTACAATGAACCGACCACAAAGAGAGGGGAAGGGTCCCCACAAGGAGTTCCACAGGAGCTCTGCAGTGCAGCTACACCATGAAGGAGTCCAGAGGTTGTTGGAAGCTGTGTGGGACGAGGAGCCTGGATCCCAGCGGGGGAGAGAGAGAGACACAGTCCAAAACCAATATGGTTGATAAATGAACTCCGTTTATTAGCAGTCCAAAGGCACTTATATAGTATACGAGCTTGTTAGCTCCTAAGTGGCTTAACTTATCAAGACACATTTCTATTTCTACATAATTGGACTTACATTGGCAAGTCTCCACAGTCTTGTTATGATCAAAAGAATTTTGTGCTCATCTCCCTCGTTTCACTCCCGGATAGCACAGCTGCAAGTTTTCCACTCCCTCTTTTTTCTCAGGCTGTTTGTTTTTCTTCACACAGGGACTTTCCCATGGAAAGTATCTCTCACACACAAGCCTAAAAACTTCCAGCCCTATTGCTTGCACAGTTCTTTTATTGATCCCAATAATTCTATTTCCCAACAAGAGGTGAAGACAAGAAACAATGAAGGGTCCAGGTTTAAGTATGGGAGTAGGGCGAGCATCAGAGACCAATGATCTGAGGGCATAGGGGCGGTACAAAGGCAGGACTAGGCTATGGGAGCCAAAAGGGAAACTCTGGGGGCGTGGCGAGGGGCAAAGGCCAATGGAGGGAGCCTGGAGTGGAGAACTTTCTCGGACATGAAACATATAAGGTAGCAAGGGGGCAGGGCAGCCAACAGCCAACCAGGAATGCAAAACTGGGGTACATTATCATACGTGAACAAAGCATGCTGGCAGAGGCTTCTTTTCTCACCGTGACCCAGGCAGAAGTCTCAGGTACTAGGGACTGTCCTACCAGACACCTTTCTTTGTCCCTTACACCACAGACCAACTGCCTACTGCACCCAACTTCAACCTGTTTTGTACATTGTATGCATCTTCATGTGAGAGATATTTTAGCATGTTAGTAAAATTTTAAGAAAGTATCAACAGTGATACACATTTGGATAGTGAGAGTAAAAAGAAGTTTTAGAGGAAAGGATTTATGGGTTGCACTTAGAAGCTAGTGTTCCATGAAAAGAAAAATCTTAGAGACTTCTAGTAGAGACTTCTAATAACACAGAATATTTCAGAAGTATTTTTTGGCAAAGGTTTTCAAATTATAAACATTATAAATATAGGTAGAAATGAGCAATAGCAACAGTGGTTGAACAAATTAATAAAATGTTTATGAATCCTGTGATACTATAAATATGTAGCCATAGGATTGTACCAAACCTTCTACATTCTGCTATATATTTTCTGCTCTTAAGTTATTTTGTTTGTGATAAAATACTGTTTTCTCCTAACCACTGGAAATAACAGGCTTTCTGAGCCAGAGATAAAACAGTGATGCTTCTTCCAACTCAAAAACTTTCAGTAAATATTGTCTGCAATGACAGTTATGTAGTGGCCTCAGCTGACATTTTAAACAGTCATAACTTTGTATAAAATATCACTTGGATATCTCATATTTTATGGCAGGATTTTTAAAAAACTGATCAAGATTAAACTCTCTATGGCTTTTGCTATATTTATTGTACTGGAGAGTTGTTCCAGACCACACTTCTTTGATGGGTAAAACTAACCCTGACTTCCAGCCCACCTGTATTCCTAGACAGTCTGGATCAATTATTTCCCTTCTTAGTTATAATAAGTAATACTAACAGCACTTTGCTTTTCTGCTGTTCTGATATATTTCCAAACCCATGATATTCCCTCTCAGCATTTGCTTCACATAGTTAAAGATGAATCTTTTGCACTCTTTTTTTTCCTCTTGGTTGCCTGCATTTTTTTCATGGAGACTTCAACATCAGTGATTAAATTTGCATGTAATACTCCATCAGGGTCCAGCCATGCCTCCCACTGGGTCATTAAAACTACTATTGCTCTTAAGAAAGGACTCAGCCTACAGCAATCCTGCTACTGCCTTTGATTTCTGATGGTTGCACATAAGAATGGATCAAGATTATTCTTTGACCTAATTTAGCCAGATTTATTTTTATTTCAGTACAAAGAGGAAATAAGCATCTACAGCCAGCAAACCAGTTTGTATTATTCATATCATCTATGTACAGTGTACATTGCATCAGCTTCCAAATTTGCTACTTCAGCTTGAAAAAAAACAAGTTAAAATCCTGAGGACCACAAGGGTGACTGCAGCCAAGTGACACAGAACTCCAAAGCAGACTAATGGGGAAAACTGAGCTCAAGACAGTAAAACAAAGAATGTTATTACAGCAAAAGTCACAGCATGCACCTTATTATGGTGTTTTATCTTCACATGTTATTGTACATATAATAACATAATGTCTTCATAATTCCACAAAGACATCTTAGTGTAAATAAACCACAAGATACAAAAAAAATTTACTATGATAAATCTTAATATTGGAAATCCACAGATCTGGATTCAAACGTGTTCAAACATTTTCCTTAGAAATACAAGTCATTCAGTGTTATATAAGAAATATATTTATGCAGAAATATTTTGGAGGAAAGTGCTATTGTAATGCAGCAAAATAATCTGTTCCTTTATAATTACAAAAGCATTTTGAAATTATCTTCCTTTATCATGAGCAGTAATGAGTATAAAAATAGATGCATTTTGGCTTTTTAAGCAAATTATGCCCTCATTTTAGAACACAAAGTGATGTAAGTCAGTTCTCATGCACTTGTGTGATACTCTGAAATATGTGTATCCAGCATGGAAGAAACAGGTTTAATTTTAAAAAGATATTATTGTTTTCATTCACATTTTCAAAAACCTTGGGAGTTTTCCTATCCTGATTAGTCAATTTTAGGGGAAAATCTAAAGCTCTGGGTCTTAACATTGCCTGAAAACTCTGTTATCAGTATCCACATTACAAGCAGTAATCCAACTAGAGAGATCACTGCTGAACAAAAGAAGAAAACCAAGTTTTTCTATTTTAAGACTCGGGAACCTTGTTGGAATTAAAATACAGTGGAAATGTAACCTCTGAAGTGGCAGAAGTCTTTTAAATGGTTTTCTGAAGTTTCAAAGGAAGCTGTGCATACAAGTAAATTTACTGTTACTTGAATTTCATCAAGCCCTGTTCTCCTAAAATCCAAATTCCATGTGTATTTTTTATTCGAAAGGGTAGCAGGTGACAATCAACACCCGAAGCAGAGTTTCAAAACTGAAAATCCCAACAAGTTCCATGCCAAGTAGGCTTACATCCAGCTACAGAGTATTTTTAGAAGACAAGAATCAACATAAGTCTTGAGTTTTCCCCAAGCTGAGAAGTAATCATTTTCCTCTGGATTTTTCATTCTTGCTATAGCACAAAAGAGCAGTTTGCTTGGCTCAAACTGAAACAAAATGGTCTAATCACCATTCAGTGAGGAATATAACAGTGTTATGAAATACTAGTGATGTCTGTGAAAAATCAAAGAAAATCACCAAGCCCTCCCACCCCAGCAAACTCAAGACACTAGTGCTAGGCTGTTGCTTTGAGTCAGCAACTGTCACTGCAGCAACACTTAATCTCAAATTATTAATTATTATACTGAAAATAGAGAATCCTGATTTGTAATCTGTGCTGCCTGTTTCAAACTGAGCAGTTTAAATTTTCCTACTGGAAAATCTTTCCTCATTGCTCGTGTCGTCCACGTTCCAGAGCCACAATATATGGGCAACAATTTGCCCTGAGCAGTTTTATTCCTAGTGTATCTGTAATACCATCCAGCTCAACCTTTGCATGACTTTTTAACTGCATCCAATGAATAGTTCAGCAATAGCATATCTTGTGACTTTCCCTTTCTAGGCTGTTTTCCCTAAAGACAGAAATGGAAGACATGCCAGACAAGAAAGATGGAAAAGAAATGAAGCAAGGAGAGTCTTCACAGAAACAGCATTGCTCATGTGCACCATGTGTGAACTGTGGCATGAAGTGAATGAATCAGATTTTGTTTTGCCATATTGTACTTTATGAAGAAGCAGGACACTCTACAAAGTGTGGCCTTGAGGAAAGAGAGTACCTTGATTGACTGCAAGAGAGTACCTGGGCAGTGCAATGAGAAGTAAAAAGAATTAGGAAAGTCCTGCTAAGGACCCAGAGTGGCTCTGGCTCCTGCTGTCGTTCACCCATAGGAAGAGTACCTGCATGCTCTGATTGATGATTCAGGACCCAGTATTTGCTATGGTCCCATTTTACAGGTGGGTTTTGGAAGAGTTTTGGAAAAAAAAATGTGAGTTTTGGAGGCTGAGTTTTGGGAAAAAAAAGAGTTTACCAACAAACTGTCACATTCCTCAAAATGTTCCTTATGCCTGCCTCTGCTTCTCACTTCCCCAAAAAGCCTGATTTATTTATTCCAAGGTAAAATTTCCAAATTCTGGTGTGTTTTTCCATGTATGCTCAACTCACCATCTTTAGCTCTCTTTCCTGTGTTTCTCCACAGTCTCTAGTTACTGACCTAAAGTAAATAAACACTCCTATCTCTCAAACCATTTCTTTTGTATGTTCTTCAGTGTGTCCTTGTCTTTTTCCATCCCCCTTTGGGCATCTCCTACAGCTCTGTCCTTTCTGTGTATGTCTTTTTAAAGTAAATGTCATCTACAAATATAAATTCTCCCTTGTGTCTACCCCGTATTCTGTCCCCATGACTGGGATTCAGATATCTGAATGTAGGTATTTACTTCTGTAGAACCCATTGTAGGGTCTCTGTGTAGTCTGAAAAGTAAGCCAATAATATTTAAAGAACTGTAGGGGGCAATTAATCCAGCTGCTAAAGAACAATCTCTAAACTCTGGCAGATGAATGATGATCTAACTGTGCATCTTTCCCTATAAATGGTAATATCTACATTGCAGCTATTGAAAGTTAGATAGGATAAACCCTACACTTTTGTCCGAACTAAAATTCTAGGCCATCCCTAACACTTCTTTGTAGGCATTTAGGATTAACATAGCCACTGTAGAAGTAATATTTTTCATCATATTTTTTTTCTCCTTTCTTGTGGACAGAACTATTAACCCACTGATCACACAGGACCATAACCTGGCCTTCATTGTCTTCTGACATCTCTAAAATAATACACAGTTTCTGATTCATTCACTGAGACTATTATCCAGGCTCTGCTGTCCTGCATGTGGCATGCTTTCTGGGGACTGAGTAAATCCTTCTATACCCAGAAGACTTTTGCAAAGGATAATTTTCTCTCTGAGGTTCCTCCTCTCTTTCATATAAAAGAAAGGCTTTTGAGGGTTTTCCCAGCCAACAACAGCATTTTTCTTCTGATTTGGCCCTGAAGCCAGCTTCAGGCTTTGTTCAGAGTGTGTAGCTTTCTTGTACCTGGCTAGATTTTCAAAAAGCAGTTTTATTCTTTCTTTCCAGCCACTGCTAATATTCGAAAACAACCTCTTAAAATATGTGCAAAACTTCCCAGTATATCTTTAAACACTATCTTAAAACCTATTTTCCCATAATGTTTTAACAGCCCCTTTGCTAGTTTGATAGTTTCCTGTGGCAACTGTCCCTTCTCCTGTTGACAAGCACTTGTGAGGTTTTTATTGACCTGCTGCTTCTTCTTCCACATTAAACCCATGTTTTCAGGGCTTTGACTATGTTTTTCTTCTGGTTTTTGTGCAGCTCCTGAAACACCAAGGTTCCCGGACATGTGTTCAAGTAGAATATGTTATCTCCTCTAGCCCAGCAAATATGCCAGATTTCAGAAAATTGTCATACTGGAAAGATCCAGCAGTTATGAGGATTTTTACCAACATGTTCATGAAGTACCTACACTATTCCAGGATTGATTTTTTAGTAGTTATTTCTTTTCCCAGCAGAAAAGAAATTTCTCTTACAGAGCAGAAGAGATTGTCGATATAAAGCACATTTATAAAAGTATACATGACTTGTCCTGAGGCAAAAGGCATTAAAGAAAAGGAAGTTCAAGGGTTAATGTAACTGTCAGTCAGAGAGGAAGAAAAGAAAACCCCACAAATTTATTTGATTATTTTTATTTGGATTTATTCTGCATTCTTGATTAACTAAATCAAATAACAAGAAAAAGCTGCTGTGAATATTCTCCAGCTGGCTTGGAAGTATAGGGATAATACTGCATGTGGATTTTCTAATTTCTCTAGTGGAAATAGTGCTTTTACTGCATAGTGCACTGAAGCAAAACAAAGACAGTGACATGTTCTTAAACTGTTTCTTAGGTGGACAAATGGCCTTTATAACACAATAGAGACTCAGGGTGTTATTTATCAGCAGCTCTGTAAAAGCTGACATTCAACTTCATCTTGGGGAGCTGGAGTCCCACTTTCCTCTTCTTTTGTGAGGCAGAAATTAGTCCTGAAACATGTAAAGTCCTCACACAAGATCATTAAGGTGCTACATAAATGATTAACAGTAATTGCTTAAAAGGCCAGTAGAATGTGCTAATTAAAGGTGAACCAAACAATGTAAAAAATTCAACTATCAATTGCTTAGCTAGCTTCAACTAGTCAAACCAATTTTAAAAAATAGTAGGAGACTGAAAGGAAGTCATATTAGCACAAGGAAAACATTGTGCTTCATTCCCTCCTCCATCTACTTCAAAAGCACTACACCTTGTTAACTGGTGTTTTTCTCCTCCTCTGCTGCTTGGATGGACCTAATGATCAAGTAGAAAAAGTGTTTGTTAATGATTTCTCTTTCCTTTGGTTCTACACAGGTATAGTGATGCTTTCAACCTCATTATTTCCACTTTATTACAAGACATTCAAAACAAGATAAATTCAAAAGAAAGAGCAATCCTGTTCTCCTCTACAAAGGAAAAACAGAAGATAAACTGAAGCAATGATAAGATGAAGGCTGCTATATAGTAGAAATTAAATAATGTTCCTTGTAAAAGGAATCAGAACATATTAAAGCAGCAAACGTAAGGCAAGAAAATATAGAACTAAAAGAGCCATATGTGTATCTGTGAGGGAAATCACAAACAGAAAATATCCGTTTTATTTAAAAGGTTTAAGCTAATGTAAAAGTAAGAATAATAATATGCTTTAGTCATGAGAATAAAGTCACTGCATGTTATCAGTGGTGTAGGTTAACAGTTGCTCTAGTACACTAGACACTGTTTTCTGATTTAACTTTTTTGGATTTTTTCTCACGGTAATTCTTAGTTTTCTGAGCTTTTTGAAGACTGGCTGAATAGTGATGTATGTTTTTGTCACATCTAAAAGGTCAATTGTTCTCAAATCCAGCACCATTTAAGGTGTAGTGTGAACATGAATAATAATGTGAGCATCAGTGCTTTAAGAGTCCTACAAGAAATTTGAAAAAGTGTAATTTGCAAGTTCAAAGAGAACTGAATGGGATGATGAAATTGGTTCTGATATGAAGCAGTCCTGGTTAACTGTGAAGGTCCCAGACAGCTGGAGGCTAGCCAATGTGGTACCCATCTACCAGAGGGCTGGAAGGAGAATCCAGGGCACTGTAGGTCTGTCAGCCTGACCTCAGTGCTGGGAAAAGTCATGGAACAGATTATCTGGAGTGCCACTGTGTCCAGTTCTGGGCCACTCACTTCAAGAAGGACATTGAAGTGGAGTGTGTCTGAAGAAGGGCAACAAGGCTTGTGAAAGGTCTAGAAAATATGTCTTACGAGGAACAGCTGACAGAGCTGAGCTTGTCCAGCCTGGAGGAAAAGAGCTCAGTGGAGACCTTGCTCTCTACAGCTCCCTGAAAGGAGGGTGAAGCCAGGTTGCATCAGGGGAAGTTCGTGTTGGATACTAGGAAAAATTCTTCACTGGAAGAATGGTTAAGCACTGAAACAGGTTTCCCAGGAAGGTGGTGGAGTCACCATCTCTGGAAGTGTTCAAAAAATGAGTGGACATGGTACACTGGTATATGGTTACTGGGCATGGTGGTATTCAGTCCAAGGTTGGACTTGGTGATCTTGTCTTGGAGGTCTTTTCCAACCATAATGATTCCATGATTCTTTGAATAGAAAACAATAATTCTCGAAGACGGAAATCAGTTTAAACTGTTTGAAATGGAAGGCCACCTTCTGAATCTGGTAGCTCAGAAAGCCTGAGATTAAATTCGATTTTTGTAAAGTAATGTAATTACTGTCTTACAGATTTTCTTAGTACCCTTTTTGTTGTTCATGTTGTTCGTGTGCAAGTACTGAAATCTAACTAAATTACCTGGATGCTGAGAACCAGTTTGGGGGTAAAACTGAGGATGCCTTCAGTAACCAAAAGAACTGAGGAATTAGATGGTTTCTTGGTGGACCACCTGGTAATGCATACACACATTGGTTGCACCAAGGCTCCTTTTGGAGATACACTGTCACTGAAGCAAGGAACCAAAAGGTGAAATGATGCCTAGATGAAATGCCAGCTGTCAGATCTAAGTGGTGGAAATCTTCCCAGCATGCAAAAGCAGAGCCTGAAACTGTAAAAGTATACCAAAATGTAACAGTAAGATGGAGAAGGTGGCAAGTCTCAGTTTGTTGTGCTCCATTCTTTCAGCTTTCTTATGAAATGACAATGTATGTTTTTTATAAAAGGATACATAAGCAGAGCCCACACAGGCATCCCTGAAATTGTAACAGGCTACATGTGAATTCAGTTCTTTAATATTACCATTATGAAGCAGGGTGGCAGAAGGCCAGCAACTGCTAATTGGGGAACGATAAAGCTAATTACAGCTAACTGCATCTGAACAGTCACCAGACAGCAAAAATTCTTTCATTATGGCTGAGTCCCATCCTGAATTTCATTTCAATTTAATCTGTTCTGAACAGCAAAAAGTTGGAGCGTGACAAAATCCTTTCCAAGGCAACTCCTGGAGCACCAGCTTACACGCTTCTGTCAGCTGTGGTCTCCTGCTCTGGTACAGCAGCCAAGATCCACATAAACCAAACTGGTATCCTGGTTTGTTACCCAGGACAACTCTCCTGAACTCTCATGGAGACTTCTCATGTAAATCTTTCGAGTTTTATAGATTAACGTATTACATCTGAATGAGGCTTTCTCATCTGGTCTTCAAACACTGTAGGTGCTACCAGACTTGGAAAAAACAGAGATGGGCTGCTAGAAAGAGCTTTATAGGACTTCTTTGAGGGAAAGAAATGTCAGATAAACTTCCTATCCCCTGAGGTCTCAACAGGAATTGTGGAGCTAGCTAAAAACTGAACTTACTCTTGAGAGAGTTTTCTCAAAATTTATTCTAATTACGCAGATCTGACCCTGCTTCCCACAGTCTGTTGTAAAATAACCCTGGCACATGTCAACTATTCTTACATTGACACATCACAGACACAAAAGGTTCTTTTATTATATGTGGGATATGCCCAGCCCTCGCCCTGGAGGGATCTCTGCTGAGACAAGAGATTTTGCAATCGCCCAGCAGGACTCCCTGAAAGGGGCAGCCGCTTCTTGGGTCATGGCGAGGAAAAGTGGACCCACAATCCTTTGAGAGACACTATGCAGATCTTTCTGTAACCCATTGGTCTGTCCCAGACCCTCTGTAACCCATTGGTCCCCCGCTGATCCCCTGTATCCCTATAAAAGAAAGCCACCTAGCTCTGTGGGGGGAGAGAGCTCGTCCCTGGATTTCCCCTTCGCCGGAGGGAACCAACAATAAAGCTACCTCTGTGCGGAACCAGCCACACGGGCCTCTCGTCTCTCTCTGGTCTGGTTTGGCCTGGAGGATGCCCTGCAGAGCTGAGCTGGAATCACGAGCTGACAATCACTAAAGAGCTGACAGCCTCTGCAAGGGCCCTCCTTTGCCAGCAGCTGAGAGGAAGACACTGGGCCTCAGGAAGGCGATCCCTTTCGGGACCATCTCCCCGGACCAGTCACCTCTTCCTGGGTCAGAGCCACGGACCCCCCCACCAGCTGAAATAATTATACATATGAAATATTTTTTGAGTGTAGCGATGTTGAAATACAGCACATTAAATTAAACACTAGAAAGAGAACAAGTGGTCTCTCTATACCACTAAGGTTTCTCCAGAAGGATCCATCAGCCTTCATCAGACACTTGCAACTAGACATATCTTGCTGTCTTGAGTCCTCTCTCAAGACCTCATGAAGCACATTTGTACCACTTCACATTAGCAGAGTAAAATGGAAAACACTATGAATTCCAGAAGCAAGATTCAGTGTGTTTTGGTGATCAGAATTTGTCATGCATGAAGGTACTTTAAACCAGCTAATCCACTGAGTGCAGAGAACTGTTGGCTGAACTAAACCTATGAGAATAACAATTTGAGACCATTTATATGAAAAAAAGAATTGGAAATAATGTACATTCACCATTTTTGCTATCGCTCAGGCCAGCAGTCATATCTAACTGACCTTACAACATTTGGCCAAAAATGTGCTTATGAACACTTGCATTTTGGAACATGAATGAGTGATTTGGGAGGAAACAGTATTCAGTAAGACCTGATTCAGGACATGGATCTTAACAAGATTATGACAAATTCTATGATTTTAGAAGTCAAACAGCAATCACGGGATTCAATTTAACTTCCAAAACCAATTAAAAATAATTCAAAATTTATCACTATCTAGAGATGTTACTGCATAATGCATTAACAGTTGGCACTGAAACTGTTGCAAAATTTTCTGATTAATAACCTGTAAATTATTCCTTTCTTGTATTGACATGAGTGTTATAAATCCTTGTGTTATTTTAAGCAGGGTGTATTTTGTCATGCAGTGTCCTCCAGGCAGGAAAACCAATTTTTTTTGAAGAGAAGGACTGCAATTCCACAGCACACAATTTAGTTTAAATAGTGAGCACAGGACTTTGCTAATAGGAGACAGCTTTCATTATTTCAAATGCTATTCCAGGTGAATGGAATCATTCAATAGGAAATTTTGCATTTGTTTTCCTCCTTTTGCTGGGCTTCTCTGACAGGAAAATGGCCATACTGCCAGAGTAGAAGACAGCATCTGGAAAACAGAGCAAAAAGAGAAAAAAACACTGCAGGTCAGGTTAGGAGTTCTATTCTTATGAAAACAGAATCAAAACAGACCTCCACCATAGAGGAGGTATGATGAAGTATCATTATTTACATTTTTTAAGCTACTATTATATCTAGATAAAGAATGGGGAAATTACTGGGTTTGTTTTTCTCTGTAGCAGACACTAGATTAAACACTTTCCTAACAGAACTGGATTTCAAATCTAGCCATGAGGCAAAAGGATTGTCTTCACTGAGTAAAACAAGCCCTTTTGGAGGAAGGTTTTGATGAGTTCATATGAGGTACTCAAAGATAAAAAGAGTTAAAACGTGGCACTTTGTTCTTGGCAAAGGCCTGTTAGTGCAGGGGTAAAGGGCAGATCTTGGCCAGCTCCCCTCTGGGTAAAATGAAGCTTTTTCTTTTTACCATTCTCCCCTGGGCCAGTACCCACATTACTTATGGACAATAAAAAGCCATGAATGAAGAAATTGATAGGAAAGCAGCTTAGTTACTTTTGAAAAACCCCTTGTGTTTCCAGGTTGTCTTTAGGAATTTAAGTGTATATCTGCATACTCCAAGATTGAATCCTCTCTAAAATATTTAAATAGATTAATCACATTGATAAGCAGGAAACACAGAGATAAATGCAGCTTAGAATCTATGACAAGAGATTTAAACATTTTTGACTCTTTTCTACTTCCACGGGGCTGATGCTCAGGCTCAGCAATATGAAACAAGGGAACCTAATGATAATAATAACATTCATGGATTCTCCTTTAGCTTCCCACAGACCAGAAATGGAAAATAAAGTAACCCAAGATGGGTTTATAAACTACTTGCTTGTATTGAGAGATGTGTCATGGAACTTGGCAAATTTTCTCAGGTCACAGACTTTGCTACCACCATGCAATATGAGCAGTTTAACCAATTGAAGTAAAAATAATCATTTCCTATCCTTTAATCGTAAAATGTTCCTAAACAGAGCATGGATAACTCCCCCAACATAGTACAGAGCAAGTCTTGTAAATGGGATTTGTTAAACACGTGTGGTGAGAAGGGAGACGACTTGGTGGTTTTAAGTTGAATTTGCATTTCCAAGGACAGCCTCAGATTATGCCTTTCACTTCCATAAACTGAACAGGAGTACTGGCAGATGTTTTCCAGGCATGTAGAAGAAAGTATTTCCTAGGTAGCATCATCCTTAATTTGGGGCTCTGCTTGTCTAGTTTCTAAACTGAGGGAGGAAAAACTACCTGAAATATTTTGTAGTTCAAGCTACTGTTCAAATTAACCTCTTTGGGATGCTGAAAGTAAACTTCCCTCTGCTCTTTGGAAGACAGCGTTGTCTCTGAGATTCTTTTCCACTCTGAAAAGTCAGTAATCATCAGTGTAATCTCCTCACTGTGATTTAAAGAAAGGTTGGGTTCACAACTGCTTGCAAGCCATGGAAAATGGGAAGGCTGGAAAAGTTAATCTAGACTTTAATTACAGCTGAAATAATGTTAGCATTTAGAAGACATTTAACAGCAAGGTTAGCAGATGAGTATTTCTGCAGGGTTCTGTTCATTTTTTATCTTTATTTTTAACAATTACTAAGTGTTTCAAAAGCAGCGAGATAAGTTTGGCCTGCATATAAAAATGCAATGATAGCTCTGTTAATCATCCAGAAATCATCTGCTTGGGACAGTGTGATAAATAACAGGCAAACTACTGAGCCAGTTCTTGGAAGCATAGCCCCTGCTTTGGAACAGTGTGAAACCACAAATACTATCCATGTGCAAACAAATGTGACTTACAGTTTATCATTTATATTCGAGCTGCCCTGAAAATGTCTTTCCTCTTCCTGGATCATTAGCTTGTCTGAAAAAAATAGAATCAGACACATATTAGAAGAGGTCGATAGAGGAGAAGCAAATGACAGAAATTAAATACAACAATAGACTGTGTTATGTTTCCATGGAAAGACAGCAAAAGAAAAAAAGAAAGTCCAAAAAAAGAACAACGAAAGGATTAAACAGAACATAACCAATATTTCAGTAAATGGTGGTAGGTTTCTCTTGCCTTTGCAAATGTTTCTCATGTGTCAATAGTTACAGGTCTTACCATGGGCAAGCTGGGCAGAGCTCACTTGCAGAATCACAGAATCAGCTAGGTTGGAAAAGACCTTGGAGATCACCGAATCCAACCTATGATCTAACATCACCTTATCAATTAACCATGGCACTGAGTGCCACATCCAGTCTTTTTTTTAACACCTCCAGGGAGGGTGACTCCACCACCTCCCTGGGCAGCCCATTCCAATGCCCAACCACTCTTTCTGTGAAGAATTTTTTTCTAATGTCTAACCTAAACTTTCCCTGGTGGTTTGAGGCTGTGTACTCTCATCCTGTCACTTGTTGCCTGTGAAAAGAGACTGATTCCCACCTGGCTCTGAGCTCTTTTCAGGCAGCTGTAGAGAGTGGTAAGGTCTCCTGTAAGCCCCCTTTTCTCTAGGCTAAACAACCCCAGCTCCCTCAGCTGCTCTTCATAGGGCTTGTGTTCTAGACCTCTCACCAGCCTTGTTGCCCTTCTCTGGAGACTCTACAGCACCTCAACATCCTTCCTGAACTGAGGGGCCCAGAACTGGACACAGCACTCGAGGTGTGGCCTCACCACTAATGAGTACAGGGGAAGAATCACTTCCCTGGTCCTGATAGAGCCCTGATTACCATTCCTGATACAGCCAGGATGCTGTTGGCCTTCTTGGCCACATGGGCACACCTGGCTCATGTTCAGTTGGCTGTTGATCAGCAGCCCCAGGTCCTTTTCTGCCTGGCCACTGCCCACCCTACTCAGGGCATCTCTTCACTTCTCTTTACACACCAATGTATTTATTTTGCAAGTTAGTTTGAGGATCTTTTTTTTCATTTCTCAAGGCCTCCTCCATGTGTTCAGAATTACATTAATTAACATTAATTAATAATAATAACAACTTATTATTAATTAATAAGAGAAAAAGATGGTTATTGCCCTCTTACATGAGTGACAGAATATTACAGATGTAATTACACCTTGGGTCTGCATTTGCAGCATACTCCCCCTCATAGCTCTAAAGCTTCTCAAATCGGAGAGCTCTTCCAAGGGGATGTTGAGCTTGCCATTATCTTTAGAGACATGGCTGAGTGAGAAAAGCTAAGTGGATGCTGGTGTTTATATGGAAGCCTTGGCAAACACAATCCAAAGCAGATTTTCACAAAATGTATTACCCTGGTAATTGCAGAAGTGATAAATAGTAGGTAATTGGGAACATAATACCAGTGGCAAACACAACAGACAACTACTGAGCATGTTTTGGTGCCAGGAGAAAGTGAGAATAGGAACTGACATGAAAACATTTACTTTATAGTAAAGGTTCAAGGAATGGTTGTGTGCTATCCACTCTGATTACACATGGAAATCTATTTTTGCAGTGTGCTGCTTTGGTTTTCTATGTGCCATTAACACATTTGCATTTTGAAGACACAGAGCAGAGTTTGCATTTTTTCCACGTGCAATCAGTTTTGAGGGCTATTTTTTACCAAGTATTAAAACCATAAAATAAACATGATTCTAAATATTTATGTAAGATTTTCTTTTTTCCCATGCTGCATTTATATACATTCTTTTACATTTTATTTTCATTCTGCTGGCTCCCATTCAGAAAAAGAGCTGAAGTGGAGAAAGGGTGATAAAAAGCAGGTATCATACAGATTGTAATTTTCTGCATTTTACTTTTTCTTCAGAAATAACATTGGAAATAAGGATGTACCTTCCCTTAGAAATTTAAAATAAAAAGAGAAAAAGCTGATGCAAGTTTCGACAGAGGTGATGCCTATTTCTTGTGAGCTGCTTTTCAAAAGGGTAAAAGAGGTGGTTTCATCTGCTATTCTGATAACAACACAAAGAGATTTGTACTGAAAAAGAGCAAATTAGAAGATCAGGAAATAGGTCATAACCATGGGAGCTATGTCTAGAATTAGTCAAAAAAGCAGTTGCAAAATTTCTCTGATATAGCCTTTGCAAGGGTTGTAACTCCAGCCTGGAGGCCAAGGACCAGCCCCTGGTAAATGGTCACAACCCCACTGAAATCAGAAACACTTCCTCAGTTTACACAGGCTGGCCTTTTGTTTAGAGAGTCTTGAAAAAGATATACTCTTTAATTAAAATTACCTAAATACATAAGCCTGGAAACCCTTTACAGAGAAGCTGAATATTCCTCTCTGATTCATGAAAAGCTTTCCCCAAGACTAAATCAAACAGCTGCTCTTAAACAGTCATTGTTGAATGTACCTCTAGCAGATAGCAGTATAAACTATCTTATGTTCTAGATGTGATATTTGAATTTATAAAATATGTAACTAAACCACAAACATTTCACTGGGCACAATACCATGCTTAGCAGTTGCTGTATGAACTAATTATCAGAGTAATTTCATAGAGCTGTTCATCTCAGCAGAGCAGGTGTGGGGCTCCAGGATTTTGTCACTGCAGAGTGAGAAAGTGTTTTCTGGTGTAGCCAGGGACGTGATTGCTTCTCAGTGCTGTGGGAATCCTCAGGAAAACATATTTTTGTTACATCTGGGAACTGATGCTGGTATGTCTGGTTTCTGTTAAATGAAATCTTTTATCCTGTCAAAACGCAGCCTCAGCCACTTCCATTAGGGAAGGCACAGTTTTCCCTGTTTCCCCATCGCAGTGCCAGGACCACTGGCCACCGCTCCAGATTCGTGTGTGTCACTGTCACACCGTGCCACCTGCTGGGACATGCTGTGGGAAGCGACCTTGTCCTCTGTACCTGCTCTGGGTTGCACAGAAGATCACCTAAATGTTAGAAGAAATGGGAGGTGAATAAGCTTTTGGTGTTAAACTGATCTTGAGACCATACTAAGAATCTGCATTTCAGGCCTTATAACCTGTGTTAGGTGTGAACAGGGTGGCAGACAGCACCTTTACTGACCATGAATCACCTTTTGTCAATGCCTTTTGTTAGATGCATTTCACTCTTTTGGTGAATTATGTCCAAACAGGGCTACATCTTTACCTGTCTTCTTGTAGCAGAGATTCTCTAATAAATAGTTTGCTGAATATCTATCAGCGTGTATATGTATGGCTTACATACAAACAGAGGATTTTATGTTACTTACTAACTGATTATTGGGAAAAAAATATTTTAAATTCGCTGCCAGCAGTGTCTATGCACTTTTTGATTTATGCTTGGGCAGAGACCCATGCACATGTACCACAGCCATAGCAGGATGCCAGGTTACTATTCAAGAGCATTTACTTAGCAGGAGGTGAGGAAGGGGAAGAGGGGTTGTTTCTGAAAGATGCTGAAATCTCAGCAGACATGAGCTCTATGTGCAGCACCTTGCACAAGGAATTCAGCCTCTCAGATCCACAGTAAAGAAGCTACAAATTTCTCACTCATTTATCTTTGTGGAGCTATGTGTACCTGCCAAAGGCCACTTAACGACAAGAATTTTAACTTTGGATTTTTTAATAAAACTACTTTGACAGGACCGTCCAAAAGATCCACAAATTTTTTTTCTTCTCAGTGTTTTCCTTATGGCCACAGAAAAGCAAAAAAGCAATCCCAAATACTAACAAAAACATAGATTACACAACATCCGATAAATGGAATATGACTATTTTGCAGTTTTTCCCAGGATTCAAACCTGTGTGAAACAAATGAAGAAGTAGCTGTCATGCTGGGAGCCCTTCTAGAAAAAAGCAGAACTCAGAGGTGTTTGCTGTGAAGTAACACAGCTCTCAGCAGCATCACTAAGCACTCAGGACTATGCTCTCCATTAACAAATAAACTGGTCTTGGGGTATAGCAACTGGTGGTTTCACAACATTTTAAAATTACAGAGTTTCTGATTTTAATCTAGATGGATGGCACGTTTCATGGCTACAGTTCTGATGGGCAGGACAAGGATTAATATTTTTTAATGGTTTTCACAATCTATGTTATCCTATTTTTGACTCTCTAATCCTAAAAGTCATAAGAGCATCTACAAAGCTGTATTAGCCTCCCTTTCCTCTCCAAAGAGCACTCAAAAGCTTTGATCCTCCTATCCCTGCACTTTGAACCGATGGATGGTCCTTTGCACCAAGGAAAAGAGGGTGGAGGTAACTGAAGACATCCCTGAGGCACATGGATACCTGAGCATGTACTTGGGGTAACCTGCATTCAGATACTGATTTTACACTGCTGAGCCACACGTCTTTTGAAATACCTTCAGGGATACTGACTCCACCTCTTTCCTGGGCAGCCTGTTCCACTGCTTCAGCACCTTTTTGGTGAAGAAACTTTTCCTAATATCCAATCTAGACCTCCCCAGGTGCAACTTGAGGCCGTTTCTTCTTGTCCTATTACTTGTTTCTTGTGAGGAGAGATGGGCACTCACCTTGCTACAACCTCCTTTCAGGAGGCCCCCTTGCCTTGGTTTAAACAAAAAACGGTTGTGGAGTTGTGAGCAGAGCTGTAGGCTGAATCCATGCCAGGTAAGAACAGCAGAAACAGAGAGGTATTTTTGCGGAGACACTACTGGCAGCTCAGTGAGACAGGAGGATGAATACTGATATGACAAGGTAAGTACTGGTATGACAAGGAATAAAACCCGAGGGGGAAAAGCAGGGTGTAGGAAGATGGCAGCTCATCAGCACATGGACCAGCAGAGGCCAACCCTTCCCCCAGGGCTGACATCTGTGCTGCCAGCAAAGGTGCACAGGGTTTGTCACTGGAGACAGTGAGACATACCAATGCTCAGCCTAGTAGGTTAGAAGTCCTTGGCTTCTGCTGTGTGCATTAGCCAACAGAAAATTGCTCTCTCCTCTTAGGTGGGTATGTCCCACTTAGTGTCTCTGCTCACATCAGTAGGTGATGAACCAGATGTGACCACTGGGAGAGGTTCATCACACTGCTGTCTGGGGCTGTGGCAGCCTGAGGGCTATGGGGTCTCCAATTCTCCCAGCTGGAGGCGAGCCCAGGACACCAGGTGCCAGTCACAGCTTTCTTCCTTGCTCAGTGACAGGAGTTTGCTGCTGTCTTGATCTGAGGTATTTTCTGTAGCTGGCCCTGAAGCAAGTCTGCCTTCTGCCACGTTCTTGTGCTGGCAATTCAGTCTCTATCATGAGTTCAGCTCACTACACATAGATAAGGCCATAAAGAGAGGCAGAAGAGCACAGACTTGGTTGTGATATTTCCTCCTGGCTTGTACCCAGCTGTGTCCATAGCTCTCCTGAGCCAGGCATTGGGAAGGACACAGCAGATATTTCTCAGAGGTTACAGCAGTGCAACTCTAGCCCTTCCTTGAGCCTGCCCAGCCAGACCAGGGTCTGGCTGTAGGTTAGCATTAGAAAATTCACTTCCTGATACACATTGTGCATCTTGTAACCCAGACCATGAGCCAACTTAGGCACTTTCACATTAACGCAACAGGAAATTATGCTCAAGGTATTGCAGAGAGGAGAAATACTAAACCAGCCATGAAGACCTGTCTGTTTCTGCTGTTTCTCTGCTTACACAGCAAACCCTTATCTGGTCTCTCCTCTCATGTCCCAAACCAGGCAGACAATCTCTTGGTTTCAGCATTCCAAACCCCAAATCCATCTTTCTTCCCCTGGGACACCTTGCACCCACCATGTCTCAAACAGCCAGCCTGAACTAACAGGGTTTCCTTCAGTTTGCTCACAGCTCTTTAAAGAAAACAAAGGTGGACAAAATGTCTAAGATGCAGCCTTGAGAAAGAAGATTGCTTAGTTATCTGCTTTCTACAGAAATGTTATCACTGGACTTTCAAACAAATCTTAAATTACTGCAAATAATGATTTTCAAGTCTGTAAACTCCAGCACTACACCTTTGGATATAGCATTATGTGCCCCAGTAGTTGGTACCTGCCACAAGACTCAGAGAAAGCCTTGTACAAGTAACCACCAGACAACTTTCTTTTCAAAATTTTTCTTCTGTCCTCTCTTTTACAAGGAATTAAATGCTTGCCGGTGGCCCAGAACTTAGTAAAGCAGAGACCAACTCTAAGGATGATCAACTGCAAGAAACCAAGTGGCATATGTGGTGTTGTCAGCCTCTCTCAGCTGAGCTAGAGTAAGTGCTCATGGTTTTTGTCTTCTGACAATGGGAAGCTAAAATATCCTTGTTTAAACCACTGCAGAAGGTTACAGTGCATCAGAGAAGACAATCAGTAAAATTGTTTTATTTCCATTGCAATGGGATTCATTTCCACACAGGCAGCCTTCATGACTGGGCTGCAGGGCAGCCACTTTCAGCTGACAGTGGCAACTTCTGGATGCTGAAAATGCTGACAAAGAGCCTATACCCTCTTTTGAAAGCTCCAGCCCTTTGCCTCAAAGGAAAGCTCTGGTTTTAAACACTCTTCCCCATCCCTTTAAAGGCAGTGTGTAAGGCAGTCACACTCACAGAGAAGAGTGCCGGATGTCTTTCTTCTCAGCTTCAATCAGTGCTGAGTTTGAAATGGCCATAGGAGTTTTACAGAGCTGGGCTGCTGATGTTCATGTTCTCTTACCCTTGCCCAGCTGAGCAAGCTGGCTTTACTGTGAGTTCCTCATGGCCTGCACAAGTTGGAGGAGTTGGATACTTCACTATGGCTTAAGCTTTAATTAACGAGTTATGAGATACACCTTGCAGGAATTGGTCTAATTGAATTTTTTTCTTTAGGCATCTAATCTTAAAGGAGTAACTCAGACCTTTAGTCTAAAGTTGGAAAATCATCCTCACTTCTTGTGTCCTCAAATACCTGTGAAATTTTCTAGTCCTGGTTTTTATGGCCAGGAAGCTGTATGGCATTGTGTTTGTATGTGTTTAATGGTCCTTTCTCACAGCCACCTCTTGTTTTCCACACATTCATCCATTTCTTGGATGAAAACCTACAGAACTGCTTTACATCAAATAAGGGAACCTCTAATTTTGTATGTAGTATTACTCTCTCTCTCTATATATAAATATATATATATATTTACATACCCATAACCATGCATAGTATATGTGCTATATGTGTTATACAATATTATAATATAGCAATACTCTGTATGATATTATACATTTGTATTTCTCAGGGCTGCAGAGGAACTCTCCTCCCTGTTGCCTGTAAGATTAGAGAAACTTCATTCAAAAAGTCTTATGATGGAGGGAGGAAGAGGGGTCACTTTTTCTTCACTGCTTCAGCTTTCATTCATACACTGGAAAAATTAACTAATATTTCTGGATCCTTGGACTACCATTACCTGGTCAGCAGTGCCCAAATGAGAATGTTGGGGTTTTTTTTCTGCAGAAGCTGAAAACCCTGGGTTTCATCCCCAATACATGATTAAATGATTTAGTGTTTTTCTTTTGCCAATTTATTTCTTTCCAACACAGTTTATTTAGAGCAGTGCCTCTAGTCCAGGAGCCATCTGTGACTCTCATGAAAGACAAGTCAACTCCCAAAGAATAAATAGAAAAGGGTTTATGCACTACCAATTTTTCAATCACATCCATTTCACTTAAAGATTTAAATCGTAACCTGGAATTTGATCAATGTTTCTATTAACTTACCCCTTCATCTTATATCAATAAAGAAATTATTTTAACTAATGAAGATAATGGATTATGAGAAAATAAAGGACAACTAGAAGAAGAAAATCATCTATATTAAAGTTGCACAGAGAATATCAATTTGCTCAGTTGTGAAAACATGGGGTATGAGTCACTGCAGAAAAAGTTAAATGTTACCCAGAGAGACAAGAGGTCTAATAAGAGATGAGTTTTAATGGGTTCCATGCCCTTGATTTCTCCCTCTTATTGTTTCTTTGTCCTAAAACAAACCTGACAGTATGTCTTCGGATCATCAGGTTAATGAAAGATGTGTGTATTGTGAAGGTTAAATAAGACCTCTGGTAAAGAAGTTTCAAGAGAAAAGCCTGAAGCAATTTGAATTTTTCTTATGCTTCTGATTCCTAATGCATCCACTAAAGAAGCAATTTGACAAACATAAAGCACTCGGGGTTCTTTGTCCACAGTTGTCAACTGTTTTTTGTTCAATAAAAGCCCAGTGGAAAGAAAGGGCTTAAAACAGTCATTTTGTTAACACAGAACTTGGAATTAATCACAGGCATCTGTACCCGTGGTCCTTTTAGCACTGATCTTTGGAACTGTAAATCCCCCATATGAGAAATGTGCAACCTACATGTGGGAGCTCATCCAGCTGTCCCTACTGCTCCTGCTTTTAGAGTCACCAGGGGAACACAATTGGAAAAGGTTTTTAGAAACAAACAACCAGATTATGTGAAGTATTCTTACTTCTACTTTTTGTAATGAACTTCATGTTTCTCAATGCACACATTATTTTTTATGCATCTATTTAAAATTCTATTTAAAAACTTAAATAGAATTGTCTACCAACATGCAAGAGGAAAACCTTCAACCTATAGCTCTGTGGACATCACTTAAATCAGTGTATTTAGATAACAATCAGTAGGAAGGAGATAACTCAGTGTTTTGTTTCCTGATTTTTTTTCCTAAAATCTTTGATCCCTCATTGCATTCATGCAGAAAATGAGGATACACAAGAGCTGGTCTATCAAATAAGACCAATGGTTCATTAAATATACTTTCTACTCTTCCAGTGGAAAATGCCAAATGCTGTCATGAAACTCTGTGACAGATAATTACGGATTTTATTTTATGGTTTTTTTTCTGGATGTTTTGGGATTTGTTGGGTTGTTTGGTTGTTTTTTTGTGGAATAACCAACCCACAGGGAAATACCAACTTACTTGCATACTTCAATGGCATCTATGGAAATGTTTGGAGACTTCCCAGGAGCCCAAGGCAAAATGGAAACTGTAGAGACTGTGTAGAAATTAAAGACAACTGCAGGAAATGAACAGGCCTTGGACACACTGAGAAGAATTGCATTCTGGACTTATACTACTAACTTAGTTCCACATTTAAAAGATGGAACATACATTTAGAAACAATGATTTCCACACTATGACAGTAGTACTCAAAATTCATGATATGTGTAGGACCTGATGATTTTTGATAGTTTAAAATTATATAGTTTTTCTGTACTTTAATGCAAATACCTCTCAGCAACTAATAAGCGAAATGTGATTATCCATCTCTGCTGACTCTCACAGATCCAGGATGGGCTCTGGATGTGGCACCTGGATCTCCATTTAGATTGGCTTCTAAATACTTTTCAAGAGAGGATTGGCTGCATTTTTAATCTGAGTCAAACCTTACCTCAGCAGTAAGATGTGAGATCCTGGGGAATGAACTGGCTTGGGAGGAGTCTGTAATGCTTCTCAGGGACTCTGGGCACAGAGATTTTCTTTGGAAAGAAATCATCCAACAAAAAATGTAGTCCTTGTAGAGTAAAGCCCATTATTATATATGAATAGGTGTTAAACTGGTACTAGTTAAACTATTTTTTTTTCGAAAACAGACTAGCAGGATTTAAAGAGGTGTTAATCATTAAAAATCTCTGCTAGGAAAGAGAAGCAGTTATCTTCTCATCATTAGAGTTATTGATCTTTTACATAGAATTTAACGTGTAAAAAGTGACTGGACTTTTAAGAAAAAATGCACTGGTGAGTCCAGCTGTCAATGTAATTTAAAAAACCCCTTAAACTATTTAATGCATATTCTTAAGAATAAAGTTTGACCTTGCTGCTTCTTGGATTACTAATAATTCATTTTCTTGTTTTCCAGAGGAAATGAATTTTGCAAGAGCAAATAGCTGAAACTTACTTTCAGACCTTCTAGCTCTAATATAGTAAGGGAATGATGAGCTGATATCAAGTTCCATCAACAGATGGCAAAACTATTATATTTTTTAAATTCTGGTAAAAATCAAGGAGTGGAATTATAACGGAGTCTATTTTGCAAAAGGAAAAGAGAGGAAAAAAAACTGGTTTGATTTCTAGAGTTTCTCCTTGCAGAAATTTAAGATATTTTGCTAACAAGAACTGTTGAGAAGATTGGGATTGTCTATCAACATCAGATCTTTCCTATAGGCTCATTATATCTACCTAAATAGTATGCACCAGGACTTCTTCTCATTGAAATGTGTCCTAATTTTTAGGGTTTTTTCCTATGCTATCTTTTTCTCTTTTTTCTTTTTTTTTTTTTCCATGATTCTGATCATATTATACATTCTCCTGGTAGCTCCTCACAGTTGCATGTCCTCTGTCTGTTTAATGAGCATTCTCATTCTCTGTTCTTCCATAGTTAATGATAACAGGCTCCACAGCATCCCCTTCATTATCACTACAGAGTACACATTTCCAGCCTGTTTTATGCTTCAGCCCTTTGTAGTTCCATTTAGAAATATGTTTGTAAGGCCTGCTTGTGAGAATGCTCTACAAAGCAATGTCAAAAGCTTTATTACAGACACCACCCAGCTATCTTCTGCTTGTCTTCTGTTCACAGAGCTGCAGGAGGAAGTTTGAAAGGTCTGACATTTCTTGTTCTTGCCAAGCCCTGCTGGCTGTTGCTCAGCTCTACCTTCAGCTCCCATCATTCTCCCTTCTGCTCTGACTCCTGTGCAATTGCTCTCACCTCTGCAGCTTTGCTTCTGGCACACTGAGGTCCTTTCCACTGACAACACTTTTTGCTGTCTGTAGAATGCAGTTATCATTCCTTTGGTTTGTCATCTGCACAGTTTGACTTGCATTTCCTTTCTCCCCTGATTTTTCCAAATGTTTTAATGTTTTTCTATCACTTGAAAAAACTCATGCATTCATTCTTTGCCTCTAATTATATTCCACCTCTCTGACTGCTCCTTCAATTTTTCTGTCACTGTTGTCTGTGTTTTCTCCTCTGCTTCTGATCCTTCAGACCACCCTCTAAATTCTCTTCTTTCTCCTCTTCCAAGAACCCCACAGCTGTTTCTATCATCCTTAAAATCTATCCTTTACGTGGCATTCTTGCTCATTCAAAGCAACAAACAAAAAAGCTCTTTCACCTCATTTGCATCACATTACCCTCCACCACTGAAAAATAATAACTTTTTAAATATCTTTGTCACTTCTGAAAATGAAGAGGGAAGATTAATCACTTTTACTGATTTAATTGGGGACCCATGAGCAATATGGTAATCCAGGATTAGATTCTTGGGGTTATTTTTTAAAGCATGCATAACCATATTTCTATTTGCTAGTTTGACAGATCACAGCAACAGTCATAACTTTACAAATTGCCAATAATCCCAGGGCTTCTGCCTTCTAAATAAGGCCATTCTGAGTTTCCAGCTCTTATAAAGTAATTATGTTTTGTACCTCATTTACAATGAAAATGGATGAATTCAGCCTAAGGAAATAGGCTTTTCAAAGGAAATCAGATGGAGGGAAAGTAGCTTTGCAATCTGAGAATTCACACAAAGCAAGCAGCTGATCTTGCCTACACAAGCTGGGAATTTCTGTTAAAAGGAAAGGTCTAATTACACTTTGCACTTTGAAACCAAGTAATTCAGTTTTGTTGTAAAGTGACATAATTTTTCTGAAACTGCTGACATGGGACACAATGTGCATCACTTGCCATCCACTCACCTCCAATCCAAAATCAGTAAAATATAATATGATTTTTGTTTAATTTTTGATGTCAGAACCTCAGCATTTTCTTTTGCAGCATTGTGTCAGGGAAAGAGTTTAGAGAAACATCAGGCCGGGCAAACCAATGAAAATTGAAGGGCTTTTTTAATCCCCTACACTGTGGTAATAAACTCAGAGCAACCAAAGTATTTATGCTTCAAAAGCATCGTTTGAAGAATTTGCAAATGGTATTTTTAAAATCTGACAGATAACCTAAAGAGGCAAATCCAGTTTAAAAAAATCATATTCTTTTAAAATAAGTTTCATTGACATTTATTTAATTGACAGCAACAGCAATAATTGACATAGACAGCAACATCCTCCATTCACATATCAGAATTTCCTCTAACAGGCCGAAAAGCTCACAGTTGATGCTGACTGCATCGGTGATGCAAATCATTGCTGGGGATGCAGCTGTATGCTCCAAAAGGAAGGTTTCTCACAGGTAGGACATACAGCTGGACTCTTCAGATTTTCTGGATGGGAAACAGGTGGGACCTTCCTGGCCCCAAACTTTGGACAGGAAAAATCTGTGAATGTCATCTGAGAAACACCTGGGTGGCAAAACCTACCAGTGTATTCATGAAGGATAGAAAAGGGTCTAAGTAATTTTATCCAGGATAATTTTCTAAATCTTATCTAACTCGATATTAATAACTTTGATAACTATTTAAAATGCATTTTTTTCATCCCACTGAGATATGACCTTTCTATCACTTGGTAGTCCAGATGATTCTTCCTGCATTCAGCTCTTTTCAGTCTCATCATCTTTTATTTGAAACAGACTTCTTAAACAACTTTTATGCTGTAATTACGAATTTAGAAGTTTCTGATTCTGTACAAGGACTTTAAGTGGTCCCTTCAAGTGGCTTCATACTTGGCAAGCAGTGCTTTATTCCTGACAATATTTCTAATGCTGATAGATTTATTAAGCTTGGAAAAGGTCTCCAAAATCATCAAGTCCAATTGTTAACCCAGCACCACCATGTTCACTAAACCATATCCACAAGTACTACATCCACACACCTCTTGAACACTTCCAGGGATGATGATTCTACCACTTCTCTGGGCAGCCTTGATGTTGTTTGTGGTTTTATAGTTTGTCCCTTTTTCATTTATCTTACTGCCATGGACTCTGAGAGATGTTACTCTGTGACCCTACCCCCTTTCTAGTAACCGGCAGCATGTAGTTAAACCTCCTGGTGCTTGGGTCCTCTCCTTACTCTTGAGTTCTTCTCCCTACACTTGGGCTCCTCACCAAACACAGACTTCTGTTCTGTGTTGATCTTTGTGTCTCGATTTAAAGCAGCCTGAATGGCAGAGTCAGCCTATTCCTACAACCAGGCTGCTTCTGAGCTGACTGAAAAGCAATCAGGAGTACATTGTCTCAAAAAAGTCCAAGCTTTAAATGTCTTCTTGGTCCTTTACAGTCAGATCATCAAACAGCTGTGCAGCATTAACACAAGTGCATTGCGAAAGTTTATATTCTGATGAAAAGAAAAATTCCGTTTCTTCCCTGTCTGCCAGATTTATCAGTGATGAATGACAAAGTGAAGGGAAAAATAGAGAAAGAAAAGGACAAAGAGAGAAAGAGAATCTGCTTCTCTCTGTGTTTACAACTGGACTAATTATCCCAAGGCAAGGCTCACTCTCCCTGCACAGGAGGGACTTATTCTGACAACGCACCCACTACCTTGGGACAGGACACTTCAAGGAAGGACCTGCTCTGCTTTCAAGCCCTGTGCACAATTTGAATTCCAGAATCACACATAAGCCTCTCAGGCAGATCTGCAAAAAAGAACAGTGCACTTGCTGAAATGAAAAGCATTTATATATCTGTTCAGATGCTACATTCCCAAAGAGGCAACATGTTCCTTAAGTTTCCCAGTTCCAAATGAGGAAACTTTTGGAATGAAATTTCCCAGTTTCCAAAAGCTCCATAACCTCAAAGTCCACATGTTCTTTGGCCATGCTGAGAACAATATGTCTCAATACTTCTGAGCAATTAGGCATTTAGGTAATCCTGAAGTTTTGAAAATATCCAGAAACCCTTCTGAGGCTGGATTTAGAAGTCCTGTTCTGAAAACCCTGACCTAGCTGGATTCATGTAGTACTTGGCTGTAGAGATGGGATGGCCACACTGCAGGATGAGAGGTGAAAGAGAAATTATCTGCCAGGACATCTCAACCCAGCTTTTCTAATTGATAGTCCTAATTCACCAGGTTAAAAGATAGACTGGTTTTGTGACCTGGCTTGTGGGAGGAGTGCTTGGATGAATGAGGAAAACAAATATTCATCATGCATATGATTAAGAAAAGGGTAAAGTGAGAAGAGGACAGTTGTTTTGCACCCTCATGGTTCATCTGGGACCAAGGGCATCTGCTCTTCAGTCCCTGCTCCTAAGAATATATATACAATCTGTTTCAAGATCTTATGTTCTGGCTTGTAAAAAAATGTGTTTTTAAACCCAAGAAGTGTTGGACTACACAGTGAATGTGCACTTAAAATTGCTGCATTTGGGATGTGATCATTTTTAAAGAAGATAACATCTGTTTGAAAGCTGAACAAAAATTGAGCTCATGCATTTTCGGGAACTTATTAAATAACATAAGACAGATTGTCTTTCTTTCATATAAAATATCCTTTTTTTTTTCTTCTTTTTTTTTTTTTCTTTAAAAGGAAAACTACAAGCACTACACAAAATTAAGTCAAAGGCTGCTAACACTTTCACTCTACAAATAGTTTTTACCAGTAATTATTTGCTGGATCAAGCTGGTAATAGTGCCAGTGTATGTCCACTGAAATAAAAATAATACTGATGAAATTTTTAAATAATATATGTCACTGTCCCCTGTCTCTGCAGGCTTCTGTTGCTTTAGTATTGATGGACTCTGCACACACAGCTGATTACAACAGGATTTAAGCCTCCTCTCTATGGTGTGTTTTAAAACTCGAAGGTGTTTGCTTCACATCTGTGCATCAATTGAGTTCTGCAGGGCTGAGCTTAAGAAGGGGAAAGAGTGAGAGTTTCTGCATGGTTATTGCACCTGGCATGTAAGAATGAAAGGATCTTTCTCTTTACTGTAGATGCTTTAGGCTTACAGGGGTTCCATTGTAAATAATGTGCAATAAATAGGTCATGATCCATAATAAACATAGTAATTCAGATCTGTAAATCAGACACAGTGTATGTCCACATTTCCTTCCATATAGGGAGAAAGAGACACCTCTGAAGCCTCCTTTGAAAAGGGATGTCCCACTAACCTCATTCAAATGCTTCTATTTATGGCTAATTGCATATACAGCAATACATATATATGGGCTTACATACAAAATTATAAAAAAGCCTTTCAGTGAGATCGAGAAATTAGTTTCTCCTGATAAGCATGTAATAATAAGTTTTGTATATTATTTAGATTATATAGTAGCATAAAATAATGTAGTGTAACATAATGATCTGAGGACAAAAGTGACACCCCTATTTACATGGTACTTTAGTACTCTGAACTGAAAAATCTCAAAAAAAACAAACCAGTCCTAGAAGAACAGTGTCTCAGGTGTGACCCAGAGGAGTCTCAGGCTAATGATACAAAGAGTGGATATAAACTTTGAGTGTTTTCTCAAGGCAGGCTGCACTGCCTGCCAGGACTCTCTTCTTGCTGCCCTCCAGAGACAACAGGCACATAAGCAAGTTAGGTACATTGGGTCTCCTTCTGGAGGACTGAGAGTCCTCTTCCTCTCACCATTGACAAGATAGAGAATTTACACATTCTTTTATGCCCACCAGAAAACTTAGAGTAGGAGAAAATTAGTTACTCAAGCTTGTGGCTGGTTCTCTCAGTAAATGGAGGTAGTGGCAGCAGGGAGATAGATTTTGCTGCAAAATGAGGAAACAGAATAACCATGGTTTTATGCTAGCAAGATCTTCCCTCAGTGACTCCAAGCCTACTTATCTGCCTTACTAATGCTTTATTTCTTTCTTATCTTTCTTTTATAAACATATTTCTTTAGTATTTGTTATTTTCATACATATTTTCATACATTTATCTGTCTGCCTGTAGATGCTTTTCTTTTCTCCTAGGTCAGTTTGCACCAAGATATCAGTATTTCACTATTTTTGAAGTTTCTTCCTTATTAGTCACAGGGGCCTCTAACATTGATGTGTCCAGCAGTGAGGAGGTAGAATGGGGATTGCAAGCTAAAAACCTGCTGAGGTCTCCTTAGCTCTGCTGGGACCCACAGATTCAGTGCTGGAGAGAAATCTGGGCAGCAGGAGCCGTTTGAACAGGGGCAATGAGATGCCTCTGAGTTTTGTGATAAATGGCATTAGTGGGATGAACAGCCTTTGAGGGCCCAGGTCATGCAGTAAAGGAAGGGATAGTTAAAGAAGGCAAATGAAGGAGAGCAAGAGAAAAAACTGATATAGCCAGGCCCACATCATAAAGCTTCTGGTAATCTCCACCCTTGAACATGCTTCAAAGCTGCAGAAATTCATCACACTCATGCAGTAGCACAGCAATTCTTCATATTGTATAATAAATGCTGTCAACTGCATAAAGTGACCACATTTGCAACCCTCAGGGAGAACTGGACTATTTTCTCATCACAAAACACAGATATGTATTGGACAAAAACAAATTATGGGACTTGAATGTATTTATTTTAATTTGTTAGATGCTATTTTGTAGGGTTGAAGGGATTTCCAATACAAAAATATTAATCAGTGGGAAAACCCCTTTTTTCTGAGAAGTACTTTACGCTGCTAAAACTTGTGCTAACAACATGTGCAAGCAAATGCAAGATAAACTTTTCCTTTTCTGTCAAATGCAAGTTTTTTGCGCCCTTTTCCTTTGCCAACACGATTGGCAAGAGCTATGCAAAAGACTGAGTTTTTCCAACTTCTTTAGTTAATAAATTTCTAGTGGTATGTTCTCATTGTGGACCACAGATATTGCAGTTTGTGTTTTGATGCAGCTGGTGTGGGGTCAGTAGCTCTGACCCAGGAAGCTGTGACCGGTCCGGAGAGACAGTCCCGTGAGGAATCGTCTTCCCTCAGCCGTGGCCGGAGTGACCTTGCAGAGAAGCCATCAGCTCTTTAGTGATTGTCAGCTCTTGATTTTGGCTCTTTGCAGGGCAATCTCCAGGCCAGACCAGGGGGAGAAAGACATGAGGCCCATATAGCAGCTCAGCATGAGGCAGCTTTATTAGCCCACACCCCGCGAAGGGGAGGCCAGGGGCGAGCTCTCTCTGCCCTCACAGGGGCAGAGGGCCAGATCTTATAGGGATACAGGGGGTGGGTGTCAGAGGGTAAGGGCCAATGGGTTACAAAGGATCTGCATAGGGTCTCCCAGAGGATTCTGGGTTTGTCTTCTTCTCACTGTAACTGAAGTGGTTGCCTTTCCAAGGGGAGTTCTGCTGGGAGGTTAAGCAATCTCCTTATGTCAGCAGGTCTCCCTCCAGGGCAGGCACTGGGCATACCCCACAGTGTCTGCCAAGTATTAGGTTATGTTTTAATTCTGGGGCAAAACCTTAGGAACACCCAAGTGCTTGGGAATGGCAGTAGGGTCTGGCATGCAAGAGCAATGTCCAGCATTGTTCAGGTTGTGCAGAGCAACAGAAGTTTGGCTTACTGTGAGCCTACCAATACTCTGCATGTCTGAAATGGTGAAACCTTCAACTCAGATGCAGGAGAAAGCCATTAAAACTCCATCCTCTGAAGTACATGTTGTCTCCCTCCATTATTTAAGCCCTTTCAAGCCAAAGGAACTAAGTTATTCACTGTATATATTTTAGGCTTTTCCTTGTTTGCTTTGTCATAAATTTGTTTATTGGCAGTTTGCCATTATCCAAGTTCTGAAGGATCCTGAAGCACTCCACAAATCATAACACAAATTATTAACTGGGGTTACTCTGTTAAGCACCCGGGGCATCTGTCCCTAAGGCTCTTCACTGTTCCTTTTTACCCATTAAATCTATTTTGACTTCAAAGTTGGGTTTTTTTTTAATTATTATCTTCTGAGTCTTAGTATGAAAATACCCTAGGCAGAAGAATTCAGACTGACAAAAATTCAGTCTTTAAACATTACATTAATATGTACCACTGTAATACCTTATCTCGAAACCCTCTGTTGGAATTAGAAGTACTTACCTGCTAATATAAAATAGTCCTCCCAATATATCTGTAGATGCATTTCCCAAGAGAGAGATAAGGGGGTAGAAATGTCAAAAAATCTATTCCCACGTGTTTTTAAACTTGTGGGTTTGTCTTGTTTCATTCACTGCAAACATTTATTGGAATATGAGTCATTAAAGGTCCATTATTCAGAGTTAAAAAATAATATTGTAAAATCTTTGTGGCAGAACTGGACCCAGGGTATGGGAAGCCAGAACTTCAGTAACCAGAAGCTAAATATGCACTGTGCAATAGAAAAGCACAGTTTTGAATTAGGAACCTGTGAGAGAGAAGAGAGAGAGAAATATTTTCATCTGCAGGCCCCAGCTTAGCTTTTCCTACCAGCTGATTTAGCTCATGGTTGCTTTAAATCCCGGGTTTTTTGCCTCACTTAATACTTACTTTCAGCATAGCAATTTAGGTGTCCATCAAAGCATTGTTTCTTGGTGCCAGACAGCTAACATTTAGGAGTTGCAGCACTGAATATTTCATTGGATTTTTGATTCTTTTCCCAAGAGAAATCATAGTTACAGGATGCTGTGACCAGGAGCCCCATAATTAATCCTCCTGCAGTCATCAGCTTCTCTTATACAAAAATGTAACCTAACCAGACTGTGCTCCTGAGCCTTTATCATCCACTTTGATTCCATGACCCTGCTGTTCTCTCTGTGAGGCATCCTGGACTCCACAACTTGCCTTGGCTGTGTGCCAGACCAAGAAAAATGGTGGTTACCACATTTTACACAGCTCCATGACCTCTTGGAGGGTAATAGCAAATTGCCAGTGCAGCTGTCAGCTGGGAGGTTTGTGTCTGGCTGAAAGCAAATGTCAATAATAATCAGCATCTGTTGTGGGTCCCACACTGCTGGGCACATCTTCAAGTGTGCAGCATAGCTCCAAGTGAAGCTACTTATTTAGCTGCCTAAATATGGATCAGGAATGCACATTTATTTGTTGTTGCTGATCACATGCATGAGCAGTGATGCATCTCTATGCCCGCTCCAACCACCTTGGACTAGGGATGACTAAAACATGGATAAGAGGAAAAGTTTCTATTAAAATGACTGAGTTTTAATGCACAGTGAATTCCTATCCTGCATGATACTGAGTTATGTTTGAACCCTGTCCTGTTTCACGAGTAAATGAAGTCTCCAGGAAGACTTTAAGGTGCAAAACCTGCTACTTGACATTCAATTTACCTTTGAAATCTCATAACATTTCACGCAGTTTCAGACTAGAAGAAACTGTGATATCAGTTAGTCAGACTTCTTGTATAGTGCCTTTTGCTAAAGACTTGACCTACTGAGGACACTCCAAAATGACCACAGTGGCAGAGAACCAACAAGGTCAGATCATCTTAAATGATCTTGCAGACAGTTTATATCCCACAGAGAGGACAGGGGAGAAAGCCAAAGTCACCTCCAGATTGAGAATTTACACTTAAGATCATTCTGGAAGCAACCAACTGGTGTCTCCCAGGGAGTCTGCCACCATGCAGGTACAGCCCAAGTGACACCCATTGCCCTCCAGCAACAACTCACAGTCCCAGAAAATATTTTGTATCAATCCCTGCGTCATGACATTTTGAAAAAGATACCAAGAATAGAACTCAAGTTATGGTGATCCACTATTAAAGTAAGGAATGATTCCTGGAGAAATTCCCTCAGTCCTTGTGAGCTGCCATTTGTCCATGGAAGTCCAGGTAAGTGCAGTACTAATCTCTTTAATCTCCGTATCTGGAGTCAAGGACGACAACATTGTACCTCGACATAAATAAAAGCAGTATTCTTTATACTCAGACTGATTGCAGTGCTTTAACAGGACACTGTGCTTGCTTACTGTTCATTCCCAAGATTTATGGTTATGTAATAAGTTTTTTAGACAAGGACTCCTGTGATATTTATAGTCCTTTTTTTTTTTTTCCTCTCTTTTTACCTCCCCTTTTAGGCCAGAGTTTCAGAACTCCTCTACTATTTAACCTCAGGGTAGACTTTCTCCCCATCTCTTTTTCCTTTAGACAAGAACACTTTCCTCTGCTCCTTTCCTCCTGCCAGTGTCCTGGCAGCCTGCCAGCTGGTGAGAAGATATGTCCTCAGCAAAAGAGAAGCTTTGTAAACCTCTGAAGATGTGCCCAGGGCAGATACACTTGGCTCCTGACAAATATCATTGAAGTTCATGGAAAGCCCAGTATCTCATTCCTCCAGCCTCCTCTGAAAAATTGGTCTTCAACTCTTCTAAACATTAAACTGTCATGAATTCCCTCTTTCTGCTGCCTTAGACTTATGATACAGTCTCAGATTCAGACTCCAGACTCAATGCCAGCCTATGTGAAGACTATGCAGGGTAAAGAAAATGAAAAGACATTTCACATTTACCCGTAGCCTATATTTTTCAAGATACTTTAAGAATAAATGTCCTGCCAATACCTTATCTATCCTTAGACCTCAAACCTCCTCTCATTTCAGCTTTTCAAGTAACCTTATTACAGTGTAGTTTTTAAATGACACATTTGACTGTTCAGCAAAAATAAACATCTTCAGATTCATTTGCTGTCTGAGTCTTCAAAATGAGTGTTAGAGATTCTAAAGGAAAGTAAATGTGTGTCACTGACTGCATCTGTGTGCCCATACCACCTTCTTTAATACCAAAAGAATTTGTTATGATTTCCATCATTCCTAAGACCACATAAATTAAAACAGTAGGACAGCTAGAATAAAGTGTTACCAAATCCTAATCTCTAAAAGTGATGCGAAATATTTTCCAGCAAATAAAAGCAGAAAGAACAAATGATCCAGAGCTTTTAGCTTATTTATGTGAAAGACTAAAATAAACCTCGATTCTAAGTCTTGATCAGTAATAGAAATGCGTGGTCAAGAAAACAGCCTAAAAAGTGTATACATTGGTTTCCAGCTGAAAAATGTGGACATTTTTAGTTAAGTATTTGGGTGGGGGAAATTCACTCTGCAGTTTGGGGGGTTCTGTCTTAACTTCAAAGGAAATGTAGCTATTTCTGGTTGTTATTACAAGAAGTCATTCATAGACCTAGACCTCTTTGGAAAGAATGCTAACAATTTCAAATGTCATAGGCCAGTATTGACATGAGCTTTGAAAAAGGATCACATTCAGTGCAGAGAGTCAAGAGATTTCTCTTGAAATCAAGGTAATGAGTAATTCTCTTTATACAATGTAATTGCAGGACGATAAGCAAACTCACCCTTTCATCACAAAGAGGAGAAGCATTTGGTTAATGATGAAGGCTTTTTGCCTCCATTGAGAATCTTGTTTTATCTGTGCAGGATATAGGAACACAGAATAGATGGTGCTTTATCCTTGGTGGCTTGTGACAGGGAACAAAAGCACGGCTTTCTCATCTTTTCACTTTATATTGCAAGTAAAAGAGCTACTCTTGCAGTTTTTCCTAGAATAGGGGCTTATCCCCCCTAATGTCCTAGTTAATTTATAAGTGATAAGGAAGGGGGGTGACAGTGAGGCCACCACAGTCGTTGGGGAGTTCCTGGTGACCTCACCCCTGAGCAACTCCTGTAGAAGGGACTGTGAAGCTTTATGCAGAGGAGGATGTCCACACTTTCAGGCTTTGCAGCCCTTAGGACACCTTTGGCTGAATATTATGGGTGACTTTGACAATCTCCGGGCCAAAGTGCTCCTGAGCAGCACCAGTGTCACACTGAGTCTCCTAATGTCAGAAAAAAAATACCTAATCCTATCATTGGTAATTTTTTTTCTAGTCCAAATTTAGGACTTAGCTGAAATCTAGGTGGGGATACCCCATGCACTTCTGGAGCCAAGGGAGCCCATGGTCATCAAGCATCTCGGATGTCTCTACACATCTGTATGTGGGCAACTGAACTGAACACTGAGCATTACTGGTTTAGATACAATAGAAAATTAGGAATTTTTTTTTTTTAAAGTAGATTCAACATATATTTATTCTAAATGGTGCACTGAAGGTCTGGGAGGCTTTTCCTGGTGTCAGCTGAAAATCTCAGAGAAACTAGTCCCTTTTCTTGTCCCCTGCAGTCACTTGTTGATGTTTACTGCCTCACCAGATTTTGTACTTTTTGTCATTTGTTCTTGACTCAGCAGATGAACAGTAGTTTAGAAACAAATGAAAGAGGATTAAAATACAGATGCTAAACAAAGTAACATGTTAACGGGCATCCTACAGTTTCTCCCACTTTAGCCAAAACTGTCTCTAATGGTGAATGAAAGAAAGAGGATGGGAAGCAGATGTTTTCTACTGTCTTGATTGTAAACTGGCCTGACACTTGCCCCCAAAGAGTTTATCAAGAAGGTTTGATTGAGTCAGTCCCAAAGCCAGAGCTGAAGCACCAACATTTCAGCCAAAGTGATCAACTTCTTGGACCTCATGGGGGGGTGGGGGGAAATCAAACCAATTAGAGAAAATATTTTGCCTTTATAAAAACATATTTCTTTTGTGACAGGCAAATACTTAAAATAGTAAAGGAATCCTGGAGCATAGCTACACCTCATATTGATGTCCCTGGGAGTTAGCTATAGACCTCTGTGAGTCAACTTTAAGCTTCAAGCAGAGCTTAAAAATGAATTAAAAATTTGGTTTACTCTGGAACATGTTCCCTTGTTAGATAAAAGAGTACCATTTGGGAGGAGTTGCCACCTGAGTTCAGATACAGCAGAAGACAGGAATAATTGATGCCACAAATCAGCTGTGGGATGTGTGCTGCGCTAAAAGGAAGAAGAAAAGAAGCAAAACCCCAAAGTAATCCATCTCAGTTAAATTTTAACTGAATTTTAGATTTAAAACTGTATTTTAGTCATTAGAATTGGGCTTACTAAAGATGCTGAAGTTTTATAATGAGATAAAAGTAGGCTCTAGTGTTAGATCTGAAATACAAATCAAAGCATAAAATAGAAGAAAATTATTTTAATGCAGTTATTTTAATGCATAGCAGTGAAGACATACAGAAACACTACTTTAGCTTGTCAGAAAAACAAATTGGAATAACAGTCATAGTTCTCATACAGAGAACATAAATAAATAAAAGAAAACTTAGAACCATATGTCCTCGTTTTGGAGGATGAGGAAAAGTAAAACAGCCAAGGAAAGGATAATAGAGAAAACAGCTTGGAGATAAAAATATTAAAGAAATGGGATATAAATGCTACTGCCAGAATGTTGCATAATGACTGCTTTTATGACCAAACAGAACTAGAAATGTTGCCTTCTTGCTTTCCAAGAAACCTCCAGCAAGTCCAGAATGTGACATGATTAAGCAGGAGGATAGTTTTCTCCCTCTGAAGAAGTGAGGATAGGGCACTTCATGTTCTCTTGGAAAAGTACACATGCTCTTCTGGTAGCTTTTCAACACGCCTCACGTTCTGTCCGTTTTCTGTCGGCTCTGGGGAATTGAGCAACACGCTTTAAGGATGATGGAACTTGAGAGTTCATCAACTTCAGATTTCTAGAGTGATAAATAATATATCAAACAGAGTCTGGAATTGTATTTATTTTTCCCAGCAAATCTGCAAGATTTCAGTCACAATTATTTTCCTGTTTTTTTCTGATGTCTTTTTCTTTCTGAGATAAGAGGGAAAACGCAGACTCCATGCTGGAAAGAGGGGTTGTTCTACTAAACAAATCCTCAGTGGTGCAGATGAGTTTTCCATGCCTTGAGGTACAACCACTGAGGGAGCCATGCTAAAATCTAAAGAAGATTAAAGCCTGCTAAAAGAAGCTTCAACAAAGGGAGAAGAGAGAAGAGATTATTACTGCTGGAGCAGGGGCAAGCATATGTACTCCTTCGTTCTGCCCCAACTGCCCTCTGTGTGATGGAACTGCTGGCTGGAAAACACAGCTGCCTGGGAATTATGAAGATTGCAGCCAGTAATTATGGGCTGTTCCTGGACAGGGATTTCATGTGGTACATTGTAGTAGCCCTGCCAGTCAAAGGAGTGGTCTGTTGAATTCACATCCCCCTGTGGCCCAGCTGCGTGATCCCCCACTCACACCCATCTGCATGTCTGGACCATGGCTGTCCCATCCAACAGCCTGTGCTGAGACCAATATACCTTAAAATAGCAGCTGCAATGATGGAAAAACATTCCTGTGATGGGTTTAAATCTGAAGGAGGGAGAGGAGTCCTGTGATGGGGAAGAGGTGGTGAAAGGAGGACAGATAAGCTAGAAGAGAAAATATGCATATAACACACCTGAGGATGGTATTTTTCCCTCTCTGGGAAGGAGAAAGCTTTTTTATTTTCAAGAATTTCCATTTGTGTGAGTGACTTACTATCCCATAGTACTTTTCCAGTTAGTATTAACAGGACAGGTCACTGAGGTTATGTCTACGTGAGTAAACTAACCAGCAGATAGCAGTGATAACTAACACAGACCAGTGCTGGCTCTGAAGCTGTACGGGACCTGCACAGGTGCCCCCCACCACCCAGAGTGGGCAAGTGCATCCAGCCCCCTTCACAGCAAGATACCCCCATCAGCACCATGTCCTGCATCTCATGGCAGAAAGCCACTGGGTGCAAGAGGCAGTCATGCCAGGCCCATCTTTACACTTAATAATAGAATAGCTTCATAGAATCATAAAGGTTGGAAGAGACCTCCAAGATCATCAAATCCTCCAGTCTTTGACTGATCACTGTTGGGGTCCCTCCCCTGCCATGTAGCCCTGAGGGAGGCACGGGGTTTCCCTGCCCCTGCTCAGCCTCGTTCCCCATTGGTTGGTTTGTGTTCCCCTGCGCGGGCAAAGCAGCTCGGGCCCTGTGACTGTGGCAGAGTCCCTCAGCAGAGCCCGGCCATGCGGCTGGGGAAATAAACATCTCTGAAACATCTAGCAAGAATCCGTCCGTATATATTTATTTCTTTTTCACGGGACTCCTGGTTTGATATATGCGTGTTGCAGTATCCCCGCTGCAACATATGGTGGAAGATTGCGAGCAGAACGATCCCCGCGACTGATTTGTGTGAGTAAACCCTGGAAACTTTGGATTCCTCTTCTTGGTTTTGTTTTGCTATTGCATATCTGGACTATGGAAGAATCGTGGGAAATGGGGCTCTCTGAGCCACAGAAAAAAATGTATCTAGAAGTAAAAGGGATCCTTGAACAACAAAACAAAAAGTATTGGAACCGGGAGATCTTGAACACTTTTTTATCTGGCTTTTCAAAGAGTTCCCCTATATTTCTCGAGACTTACTTTTTGATATCAAACCTCCTGGATATTCTCAGGAGTGTTTCTGGAACGAGATCTGTGATAAGCTAAGGGATGGACTAGCGATAGAAGCTCTCCGTGGATCCTTTATAATCAGTGACGCTCTTCAGGAGCATCTGTATGATCCCATTACCCCTAAAGCAGAAGATCATACTTCTCCCGTGGCCGAGACCGCGTGGCGGCCACCCCAGGAGTGTATGACTGCAGCTGTGCCAGCGGAGGTGCCTGCGCTGGATGCGCCCGGCCCCCTCGGGAGCGCGCGCCTTACCGCGGACCCCATCCCTGTCTCGGGGTCCCCGGCTACGCGGCCGCGAGTGAGGGAGCGATGCCGCAGGCGCCATGGGTGCCGTGGGCCACGAGCAGCCAGGAAGCGGAGGTCAGCGTGGAAGCCCGCTCTGTGCATACGGCTCGGAGAGCCCTATGCAGGGAGAAGCGGCGGTTTCCACAGCGACACGAGAAGCTGTGCAGTGCAGCGCCGAGCCGAAACGGGGCCGCTCTCAAAGCAGCGTGGAGTTTGCGGAGCGGAGCCGTGCAGAGCCCAGACAGGCGCTGGAGCGGGGCCGTGCAGAGAGCGCAGAGCGGCCGCGGCGCGGGGGCCTGACCGAGACGTCGGAGTCGGCGAGGCGGCGGCCACGCGGGACCAGCAGCCACGACAGACACGCAAGCACGTGATAGGAGACGTTCTAGCAACGAAAGTCACAGGAACTGTGAAATGGTACAATGTGAAAAACAACTATGGATTTATAACACGAGATGATACAGGGGAAGATTTATTCATCCATAGAACTGCCATTAAAAGGAATAACCCTAAAAATTACCTGCAAAGTGTAGGAGATGGGGAAGTTGTTCAATTTGATATAGTGCAAGGAAAGAAGGGTTTACAAGCAGCGAATGTTACTGGGCCTGGAGGTATTCCCGTCAAAGGCAGCCGTTATGCACAAAATTATAAACAATATCCATTCCAGCAATTTCCCTACCCACAGCCTAATTTCCCCTTTTACCCTATACCCAATATGAACCCTTTCCTAAGTTTACCCTATCCCCAGTTTATTCCCAATCCGTTTTTTCATCCATGGTTTCCCTCACAAACCCCTGCCTTTGCCAATTGTTTCCCCAAAAATCCCTTTCCGATGCCGATGGGGGGATGAAAAGGGGGAGGAAAGAAATTAAACCCTCTCCTGCCTCAGTTTCCCCACAGGCATGTCCAGAGAGTTCTGTCTCCCTTCTGTCAGCCCTGAGATGTTCCACAGAATTTGTTTGGACATTTAAAGACTCAGGAGGGTGGCTTGTTTTGTTTTGAAACTGTTCTTGTTATGTTTATCCAATTGTCTTCATTCTCCTTTTATTAAAATAAAACGGGTGAGATGTTGGGGTCCCTCCCCTGCCATGTAGCCCTGAGGGAGGCACGGGGTTTCCCTGCCCCTGCTCAGCCTCGTTCCCCATTGGTTGGTTTGTGTTCCCCTGCGCGGGCAAAGCAGCTCGGGCCCTGTGACTGTGGCAGAGTCCCTCAGCAGAGCCTGGCCATGCGGCTGGGGAAATAAACATCTCTGAAACATCTAGCAAGAATCCGTCCGTATATATTTATTTCTTTTTCACGGGACTCCTGGTTTGATATATGCGTGTTGCAGTATCCCCGCTGCAACAGATCACCACCTTGTCAACCAGACTATGGCACCAACTTCCATGTCCAGTAATTTCTTGAACACTTCTAGGGATGGTGACTCCACCACTACCCTGAGCAGCCTGTTCCAATGCTTGACAACCTTTTCAGTGAAGAAATTTTTTCTTATGACCAACCTGAACCTGCCCTGGCACAGCTTGAGGCTGCTTCCTCCTGTCCTATTGCTTGTTCCCAGGGAGAACAGGCCAAGCCCCACCTTGTTACATCCTCCTTTCAGGGAGTTGTAAAGAGTGATAAGGTTTCCACTGAGTCTCCTTTTTTTCCAGGCTAAACATCCCCCGCTCCCTCAGCCTCTGCTCATAAGACTTGTGCTCCAGACCTGTCCCAGCTCCGTCGCCATTCTCTGCACATGTGACATAGGGGGCTTAGGCTTTAAGGGTTAATTGCTGACTGTAGGTACTGCTAGTATTGCTAAATTTTGCAGCTGCTTGCTAGACAACGTATATTGCTTGCTCAATACTAATTATGCTTGCCAAACAGAAAGGGAAGGATATAGGGAGGATAAGGGTAAGATGCAAGACCATTGATAACAGGAAGAAATCGTGACCAAAGATACCTGCTTTTGGACCCTGAAACCAGCTGAAACCAGCCGAAACCAGCCTTGAGGTTGGACTTGGACCAGGAACTCAGAGAGCATGTGCAAGAGGGCAAGGTGAAAAGTTCAGTTCTGAGGAAGACTCGTTTACTTCGTCTTAAGACCCTTGCCCAAGAGACAGCCAAGAGGCACTGAGCAGGCGCAAGGCATATGGAAAGGACTTTTGAGCTCATTATAATACGAAGCAGGGCCAGGTAATGAATATGTATAGGCATATTGTGTAACCTAATGCATCTGTAACTTGTAACCTGATATATACCAAGCTGAATACCGCAAACAGCGCACATGTTTTTGGAGGGCTACCTCCCGTGTGCCCAGAGCTGTAATAAACATACCTACTTTACAACTTTATGAGTTGTAGAGTCTTACCACAAATCACATGCTCCAGCATCTCAATGTCCTTCTTGAAGTGAGGGGCTCAGAACTGGATGCAGGACTTGAGGTGCAGCCTCACCAGTGCCCAGTACAGGGGGACAATCACTGCCCTGGTCCTGCTGGCCACACCATTTCCGATACAAGCCAGGATGTCATTGGCCTTCCTTCCTGGCCACCTGGGCACACCTGGCTCATGTTCAGCCACTGTCAACCAGCACCCACAGGTCCTTTTCTGCTGGGCCACTTTCCAGCCACTCTGCCCCCAGCCTGCAGTACTGCAGGCCCAGCACTTTGCCTCATTGAATCTCATACTTTTGGCCCCAGTTCACCAATCCAGCTTCTCCAGATTCCACTGAAGAGCCTTCTCACCCTCCAGCAGATCAACATTTCCACCCAATTTTGTGTCGTCTGTGAACTGACTGAGGGTGTCCTTGTTCCCCTCATCCAGATCATCAATAAAGCTATTAAACTGTTCTGGCCCCAGTACTGAGCCCTGGTGAGCACACTTGTGACCAGCCACCAGCTGGATGTAACTCCGATCCCCACCACCCTCTGGGCCTGGCCACCCAGCCAGTTTTTGCCCAATGAGGAACACACCTGTCCAAGCTGTGGGTTGCCAGCTCCTCCAGGAGAATGCTGTGGGAAGCAGTGTCAAAGGCTTTACTGAAGTCCAGGCAGACACACCCACAACCTCTTCCTCATCCACTAGGCTGGTCACCCAGTTGTCCTCCCCATTGTTTGTGACAATTGTGGTGCTGGGATCCTGTCCCCTGCCCTTCTTCATTTACTTGTAGAGACAGAGCTAACAAGGCTAGTGAGTGACAATGACATTCTTACCATGGTTTTGGCAAGGTGTAGCACAGTTCAGGTGACAGGAAAGGCCAGGGAATAATACCTATTACCAGTATGGACCATTATGGGCCAGTATCCACCAACAGCAGTCAAGGCCTAATAACATTGTAATACAGATAATAAGTGTGCAAGTTCATATTTACCTAGGCTTGGAAGACTGATGGCCCAGGGGTTACTGCTGACAGGACTTATTGTACTCCACAAACTTTGAAGAAGGCTCGTGAACATTTTTCATAGCCAAAGGAAACACTTCAGATAGCATTCCTGCTGCACAGGAAAAGTAAATATTTAAAGCTTATTCTGAGGGACGGGAAGGAACAAAACGTGCAAATTTTACATCTTCTACAAAACAGTAATTTAAATTCACAAAGGTAAGAGTTTCTTGTCAAGACACTAAATAACAAGATACTATTTGATAGAAGGTAGGCCAAACTGCATCAAGAATAGTCTAGGATGATTTATTTTACAAGAAGCTCCAGTGAATTGCAGCAACGTAATCTAAGATCATGTCTACTATTAGGGTTTTAGGAGGATGCTTTGTTCAACTTTCCCATGATTTGATTCACTTCATAGGCAAGTCTCAGAGTGCATAAAGAGTTTTCTTTGGGTAAAAAGCAGAAGGTAACTGCAAACACATTCCTTGTGGGCTCCAAAGGCACCGGGTAGCTCAGTCCAGGTGGCCTGGCCACAGCTAACACAAAGCAAATCCCACAGAAGTGTGTATGGTATGGACACCAACACCAAATATTTTGCCTGTCTGCTCCCAATATCTACCCTACTTGCTGATGTAAACATAACCTACAGTGCTTTCTGTCTACAGTTCAGATATCAATGTCTTTTTAATGTTTGAAAAAATAGTAGATCAAAGAGACAAAGCAGAATTTTAATATGCTATTTTGGAAAGAAGCAAGGCACAAGCATTGTACTATAACACATCTAAAGAAAATTTGAACCTTTGACTCCTCCTGAAGCAATATATTTGGCATTACTTCCAACCATCAAGTTGTCAGCAACTTAGCCTTACCATTTCAATTGACTGAGCCAGTTTTGACTTAGCCAGATACCCTGGTTGCATGCATACACCGTTATCTATGTCCAGGGCTGCCATATCTGTGAGGTATATATATGGATTGACCTCTCAGTACAGTATTTGATTTCTGCAGAAATATATACTGGAGTCTGTGAAGCTGTGTAAAACCCATAGTATTCACCATTTTAATTTCTTCATTACTCTAACATTTTCACTGAATAATAGTCAAAAATACTTAAAACCCATGAAATGGGCTGTAAGGGAATCATTAGTGATCATCAAAATAATTTATGACTATCTGAAATGAAAAATCTTGGGGTTTACATTTTTAGGGCATTTGGACGTCCCCAGAGAAGATCAGAGCAGGTACCCCATAAGCAACCTTCATTTCAGTGCCTGCAGTTGTTGGTAGCAGATTCTTTGGGTCAGTACAAGAAATATTTTCTTTAAGTAGTAATTTTCAGGTGCGTAAGTAAGGCCAGTCACAGCAGTTAAATACTCTCTTGTGACTTTCTAAATACAGGAAAATGCATCACAGAGTTTTGTTTCTGTACAAACAGGATGCTGTCTGTTTATGGTACAAGAGAATCTGCTAGTCAAACACTTAAATGCTCACTGAACACACCTATCTGAGAAGAGAGGTGTTATGTACTCTCCATGGGCTTTAGAAAATGAGATGTGAATATGGAGTCTATTATGCTGCCTCGTGTCGTGTAGAAGCATCTACTCTTTTATCAGTGCACAATAACACTTGAGATAATGATGACATAAAGTTATTAACACTATATTCATGTACAGTATTGTTCCTCCATTTTTATTGCTAAGCATACAAAAAAGTAAAATTAATAACTGAGCTAGAGTCTAAATTTTTCACAATTCTTCACTCCCCTTGCAGATCACCTACTTCTCTGAGTATTTCCCCATCTATATTCATCCAATATTCACAGTCTGGACCCAGACTACAGGAGCTTATGTCTGAGAAGTTGGAATAGCTGTAGTGGTTTTGGTCCAAAATACTCATTACTTACTTATTTACCTTCTGTGAGATAAAAATTAGGAGAAAGCAAAGCAGGCACAAAACTTAAAAGAATATAAAGAAGTTTATTAACAGACCTAAAAGAAAGGAAAAAAGTCAGACCACACCTTCAGAACACTTCTCCTCCCCCCACCTTTCTCCCTTCTCCCACTGACAATGTAAAAAGACAACCCTTGACATTTTTCAGTCTGTTTACCACTTCCATAATAGCCTTGTTCAGTTCACTTAGGGAGAGGAGTCTCTCTTGCTCATGCTATGGAGACATCTCCACAAGAAATTCTCTCATGGCTTCAGTATCACAACGAGACAGCCGCCCGGGTTGGTTCTCTGCTCGCATGTGAGAGTCCCTTCCCCTGACTTACAGCTTTCCCCACAACTGGTTTTGAGGGTCCAATCTTGAATTACTGGGGTACCATTTTAAGGATGAGCTGTTCAGAAATCCCATCTCTGGGAGCATCTTCATCTCTAGGAATAGAGGCCCTCCCCCTTCCCTGGGAGCAAAAGGGTTCTCATCATCTTCATCTCTAGGAATAGAGGTCTTCTCCTTCCCTGGGAGCAAAAGGGTCCTCATCATCTTCATCTCTAGGAATAGAGGCTCTCCTCCTCTTTTTGCTCCCCCAGGGTACTCTGATATATCATAGTCTATCACCACCATAGCTTTACAAAAGATTTTCAGCTTCTAAGCATCTCCTCTTTCTCCTCCCTCAGAGTTTCAGCTCTTCCTTCTTTAATGATTTTGGTGTCTCTATGGTGTTTCTTGGGAGAGAATTGAAGTCTGCAGGCTTCATCTGTTCTGGAGAAAACTTACAGCACTAAAAAAGGGTTAATCTCACCTGGGCCCTGCAGCTGAAGTTCGCTTATCACTGTTGATCACATGATCTTTGCCGGGCAGAGGGGCAGCTTCAGCTGAATCTTGGCTGCACTGTAGGGAGGTGTGGAGCTGGGCCGCGCTGTCTGCACGTAACAGGGATGGAGAGGGGGGCCACGGGTGGAACAGGGCCACACGGCTCCAGGATGGCTGTGTCCCAGCCCCGCTGGGCCGCATGGGCCCTGCCCAGTTACTTGTCCCAAGGCCGGAAGCAAGAGAGAGATTTCCTGGGGTTTGTCCATTCTTAAATGTGGACCACAGAGGCGTGTCAAGCTTTTTTAAGTGGCTTAAAAAATTGTCAATATTCAAACTAGCCAGTTGATAGGTTCTGTCAAGTCATAGAGGAAGCTGTAAGCACGTCTTTGCAAGAAAATCACTTCCGTAGCTATGCTAACCCATGACAATAGCCAAGAGGTAAAATCTGATGCAACTGAAGGGCTGTATCTGAGAGGGCAGCTGAAAACACAGGAGATGCAGACACATAAAACAAAGCAGAACAGCTTGGTTAGAAATGAACTGGGGATGAGCAAAGAGCACAATGATCAAAGTGTTGAAACAAGATACAAGCATCTAAAAGAAAGAGGTCACCAGAAACCAGATGAGAAAACTGAGACTTGGGGTCTACTTTCCAACTGATCTCTATGCTTATTTCCTAGTAACAAATGACCCTTTTAAGAAAGAAATATACCCTGAGTTACCTTTTTTCTAAACAAAGGAGACAGCTAATGGAAAGCTGGAGGACAGAGAGAATCAGTTATGGCAGGGGAAAGAAAAACAAAACTGGAGGAGGCAATGTGATAAATGCATGCAAAAGGAGCCTGACTAGAAAAGGCCACATGATGCCAAACAACTCACTGAACTAACGTGAATGCAAATAAAAGCTGAAGATACTCTTCAAAATAGAAATACAACAGAGATGCACATCAGTGTTCCCCAACTGTTGTGCTATAAATAGCATAGGAAAGGTAGTGGGAGGTCAGAAATCATGGGAGCCATCCAAGGGCAGGTTGAGGCTGAGAAAAGGCCAGATTCTGCAAACCATGGAGAGCCGAGTTTGAGTAAACACAGGAGCACAACATTCCTGGTATCAGGAATGAGCTATTCATGGGAGTGCTCCCTTGCACCCCTCTGGTCACCCTTACCACCAGCACAGCAGGTACAGCTGTACGTTCTACCACTACATTTCTGACTTGGCAATGTCCTCTCAGACAGATGTTTTATCCATAATTCCAGCTGTCATATTCTCAAAGCAGGGTAAACAAGATCTTGCTGTCTGCTTTCCTACATCCTGGATCTGCTCATGAGATCTCATGGCTAGATCATCTCACAGCTGCTTTAGGGGTTCTGCAGCTTATAATACAAATATTTACTTTTCAGAAGGAGAAACCAAGTGTATGAGGCCCAAGTCTGAAAAGTTTGTTTCTTCCAGCTCCTTCCTGTGGGGGTTTGACAGGCTGAAACGAATGAGTGTGAAGACAACACTGTGTACAGCACAGAGAGTCATTAAAAGGTCAGAGTAACACCTAAGTGCTGCAGTGCTGCAGCATCCCAACAGCCAGCAGAGCACAAGGAAATGGTGCAACTGCAAATGCCATAGGAAGGACCTCTCCAGCCCCAATAGATAAAAGCAATTTACATCAGTCTTTTGGGAGACAGCCTTCAGCATACTCTAGTGAAGTCCAAGTAAGGCTTGGACATGTGCCATCTGCTGTAGGGAGACACCTTCTGATCCACAGAGACATACCCACACTGTCCTTGCAGAAGAGCAGCATTTCTGAAAGTTTTCAAAATCTCTCTGTGGCTTAGTATCTCAAGTTTTTCCTTCTTCAAGGCAACTTATTGTTTGAAAACAAGGTCCACGTTCTTCCATCATCATTTAGACAGTCTGAATATGAGTAGTCAGAATTTTGGGAGTGAGGCACATTTGAGCTGGGCACATTTGCATCACTGAAAACAACCAGACAAAGGGCCAAAAAAAGCAGGTACCATTAAAGAGACATGAGATTACTCAGGCCCTGAAAAATCTCATATTACTGTGTGCCTTTGAAAAATTGTGGCCACACCGCTGTTTTCACGCTGTAATCATACATCACGTAAATCTGGATCTCAAAATGATACCACACAGAAAGTGTCAGTCTGGCTTGACTCCAAGGGGTTCATTTAGGCATTTCTTTTCACTTAAATCATATGCAAACAAAGTGATCTCAGGTTACTATGAATAAAGACAATTTGTAGTATACAGTAATGGATATATGGAAGGAATGTCAGCTGTTTTTCTTTCTTAGGTAGATACAATTAAGTATTTAAAAAATAGATAATATGATTACGTAGCATTTATTGGCTATTAGTGGCTATGCAAGTGCAGTTCTTACTATATCAATACTGTTCCAGAGCAGCCAGATTTAATTCTGCTCTGTAAGCAATGATGTCAGGTACCTGTTAATGTATTCCTGAGGTGGTAAAAGTGAGAAAAAGTCACACTGTCACTTTAGGGGAGTTCACAGTTGTTGCTTTTGGAAGATTAATTTTCAGTTTGAAATGTCAACAAACTTTATATAGAATGATCAAAAGAAGTCTCCCTTGCCCCATTTTTTTTCCACCTACGTTGATTAAACTAATCTTCTAAAGGTGTAACGCACTACTCAGTAGACTCCTCAAAATGAATTCCCTGCAGATGCATAAAGAAGTAATGTTAGGCATGCAACATACCGTAAAATAAGCAGCATATTCCAGGCCAGGGTGCCTATTTCACCAAGGAACTAGTGGCAAGAGTTTAGCAGTGGTGTCAACAATCATCTTGGGAACCAGCAGTGCCAGACGCTTAGATTTATGTAACACCACTGACCTGGATTTTGGGGTTTCCAGCTTACTGGAAACTTTATATGAAAATACTCTTGTACTATATCTTAAAAATGGCAATAAATATATCACCTCACTTTCTTTATTAAGAAGACTGCATCCATGTTGTCTTCAAAAGCGACATTCCTGAGACCTCCCTTTCATGGCATGGTGGCACAGAAGAAAGAGCAGAGCATGGCACAGACTTAACTTCTGCCAAACAGGCTTGATGAGGTGGCATGGATTTCCCAGAGAAAGCCCTACCAAGAGTTCCCTGACCAAATCACTTGGGCTGGAAAGTCACATTGTTGTTTTCATTCCCAGCTAGATGAGAGGTACTGGAGACTAAGCTCACACTGCCGAATTCAGCATAGAGAACAGACCATTAGTCAGTCAGCTGTGAAATGTAAATAATTTTTGCCTTTCAGAATATCCTCCCTGATTCTGTCAAAATCCATCATGCACAACTGCTTATTCAAGCAAAAGGTAACACAAAGTAAATATTCCCCAAACTTACAGTCTAGCACTGAACATCTTCATTTCAGTCAGTCATTCTTCTCATGACACTTTGGTAAAAAATACTGTTCTTCCAATATCAGTCTCTCCTGAACACTTTTGAAATTAAAAAACTAAATCTTTTGAAAGTCAGAGACCTCTGGTCTCCCTCATGAACTGTGAATTGGGAACAACTCTGCTGGCCTCACGAGCCAGGTTACTTCATTCCTAATTGCAATCAGGGGTAACGCTTGGCCCACAATCAGTGAAAAAATCAGTAAAGGCCAAACCATGAACAGCCGCTTGATCTACTTTCCAGGAGGTCAATGACCCCTCTGGGAGCATCCCCTCTGCCTTTGCAGGGGTGGGAAAGGGAGAGGAATAATCAGCTTTGGGAATCAGCTATTGTCTGACCTTATTTTGTTATTTCCCTCATCGGATTTGTAGGCTGATTATGTGGAAAGTTGAATTTGATTGTATTTCAAAGATGCAAGGGGTCATGATAGCGTACAATGCTGGATGCTTCCAAAGATCCAGTCCCACTGCAACAAGAAGGCCCTTAGGGAAACACGTGAACCTCCTGAGTCAAGCACATATCCAGAAGTACTTCCCAAAACTGATATTCTGACCTTTAGGCTTTTCCATCATTTCTGGGACCCAACCAGCAAGAGTATGACCATTAATTGTTCTTTAAAATCTTTGCAGATGAAAACTAAATTTCACAGAAGATTTAAATAAGACCAAGCAACTTAGAACAAAAAATGTGTTCTGCTAAGCCACATTTGAGGTTAATAAAAAAAAAAGAAAACAGTAGCATTAGCTGAAAGTTAAAAGAGTTTTAAAATCAAATGAAATTTAAAGACTGTATCAATTTACTAATAGAAGAAAATAAATATATAGAAACATTGAGAAACATTGAGAAACAGCTAAATATGTTAAATGGTTCCTTGGAAAGACAGAAAATAAAGTTTAATCTGAATATCTATTTCGATAGTAAAGTTGCCGAAACCAATGCCTGCCTTTATCAGGCAGATAAACTGTACTCTGGCATAATTGCAACAAAACCATCCATAGGGATGAAGTCTGTCGTATGTCAGCATAGAGCCTGCCTTTAACTTTGGGTTTAGCACTTTTTTGTCTTTTTTTCTTTCTTTCACTTACTGGTTTGTGCCCTAGGATATCTTCGCCAGTTACTGAGAGGTTCTGACAGGGGATCTTTACAGAAGCTGTCAAGCTTAGTATTTTGGTCAGTGATAGTGAATGCTTTCTTTAATCTTATGCCATCAAAAAGAAAGCATCTACCACATTCTATGTTAGCAGCAAAGAAACAGCTGTCCAGGTTAAATGTGATTGCTTCCATCAAATTTGAGATTTTTATTTTTCCATAATTTTCCTCAAGGTGCACAATATATTCATATAACCTGCCAATGCTTTCAGAATGTCACTTTTAATTAAGAATACTGCTGTACTGAAGAGTCTGAGAAGAAGTATGGCTATTTTTTAAACAAAGAAGCAAAGAAACAAGTCAGTCAGAGCATACTTCCTTTTAGGGATTGAATAATTAATTAATGAAGTAATTTTCATTAATTTTACTGACAAACCTTCCCTACCTAGTGTTGTCATATGTCTCTTAGTGTAGAAGTTAAATCAGAAATCAAATCATATTCTTTCCTCTGCTAAATCATCTCGCAACTTAAATATTTCTAGCCACCTTGGCAATTGATTAAAGCTCCTTAGAATTATAAAACCACAGAATCATTTATGTTGTTCTTTGAATTAAAGTAGCCTTCCAGCACCCCACTCTCCTTATGCTGTGTTGATAACTTGTTATGGCTGTATTTTACAAATCTATTTTAGTAAGAGGTCTTAATTACAGTTAAAGAAGTCAATCCTGATGGACTGACTTCCAAGGAAAAATAATATATGTCAAAAGGAACAACCATATTAAATTTGGCAGAGGTGCTACAGGTAGCTTCTGTTTGAAAGAGCAGATACTATGCAACAAAAAGATGTGGTTTCTCTTCCCTATACTCCCCCACAGCCCTCACATCTCCCTCTCCTTTCCCACCCCCAACCCCTCACAGGTGATTAGATTTGTCCTGGGAATCGGGTTCTTTAAAAAGAAAAATCCATCTGGATACTTCTTTTCAGCTAAACAGCCAGATTACAAAATACCTCCTGTTCCTGATTCCAGCAAAGCAAATTCTACTTAGCCAGGGATGAGGTGGTGGTGTGCCAGAACCATAAAATTAAGAAAAGTCCTAATACAGATTATCTTGGAGATATTAAGGAGGAAAAAAATTCTCTGTAGATAATCTAAATAATTTCTGTAATTAGTTCCTATTTCACATGACACATGGATCTTTTAGAAAAGTCCATTTCAAGTATAACTGGATGTACTAATTTTTCTTTCCAGGATAAGGCAGATTTATTTCTCAATTTCTAACTTTCATGTCAACATATGCTAAACATCTGATCCTCTTTTTCTGTAATTTTCCCCTTATGCACCTGTTGCTCTTTCCCCTGCTTCTAAACAGCCACCTTTTGGTACCCAAGTGCCATCCTGTACCCAGGGTGATGCAAGGGCTGCCCACCTTCAGCCACAGCCTGGGCACTGCAAGAAGTATGGCTCAGTGCTCCAGCACTGCCCTTGAATCCCTCAATCTCTATATTTTGACTGAGGTAGTCAGAAAGAAATGCCCATATTGCATTATAACACAAGTTCCCAGTACCAAAGCATGTAAATGAGTGTATGAACATGTGAAAGTGCTTGTTGCAGAAAGTAAGAAGGAGAGAAAGAAATTCATCTCCTGAATAAGTTTGCTGGTCTCCAGCAAAGCTGGCTCAAGCAATGTTTTGTCTGTGTGTCTGAGGAAGAGTGAAACTTAGGAAAAATGGCAAAGCAAACCGTTTGATGGATTGCTTTGAATACTGCAGATTACGTGTAGGTTCAGGGTGGGGAGTGTTTAAGGGCACCCCTCTGCAATCCCACTTCCCTGGTCTGGATATTACTGGAGTCCTGGTTTTCTACCCATGGGCACAAGTAGAGGCACAAGGCTGGGGCACAACACTGTCTCTGTGTGTCCTCCAGAATGGAGGCCTGGATGTTACTGCATCCAGAAGGGTGGGCCCAGCCATATCATGCTTTCTCCTCTGCTCTTCTCTTTGGAAAAGCAGAGCAGAAAGCAAAGCCTACCACCAGGCTGCTGATGTTCACACCACACCCTTCCTCCTTCCTTTGCATAATTAAGTGGTGGTGATCCAGCCACTATTTCTCACCCTTTGGAGTAGGTACCACAGTGTTTAAAATACATGAATGAGTTGGTGCCCTCTCTGTTGCAGCTGCCCTGCAGTAACACACTCTGGAACAGTGGCATGCTCCACAAACCAAGAGAAGATGACTGAGTGTCACAACCCATGCCTATAACTTTTAATTACAATTTAATTTTTAAAACTACCTACAATTTTTATATCTAGTTTACAATTGCAATCAGAAATCAACTACTGTGCAAGTATCACTTATACAGAGTTTGCAATTAAAAGGCCATCCATGTGTACATCCGTGTCAAATCAAGGAGCTTCAACCTCATCATAACAATGCTCAGCATTTTCTGTTTTGTTTTTTCCAATTGTTGTGCAACCTATCACTAATTAATCTTCATGACAACAAGAAACAGAAAGGTTAGATTTATTTGGGGTTGTACAAAGAATCAGATGGCAGAGGTGGGAAGAGGATTTCTGGGGAAGACAGTCTTAGTCTTGTGCTAAAATCATAGTTTCTGATAACTTTCTGCATATAATTCATTTGCTAATTTTGGTCTAAATTTCCTTTTTTTGACTCCAGTAATTATTATTAGCTGATGCAGTGTCTGTAATGTAGTCAACACTTTCCAGACATACAAGAAAAATTATTTTTACAAGACTGCTTATAAAAATACATTGCATGTCTGAGATCACTTTGGATTAGCAAGGCTGAGAGATTTGAAATATTTGTATGCACAACGTATGCAGTAAAACTATGTGGATTGGTAAAACAAACTTCACTTTTTTCTTGTTGTTTTTTCCAGTTACTGAGCACAGCATGCTCTAAGTTAGTAAACTTGGAGTTTCATTTACTATAGGAGTACTCAAAATTGTATGTTTTTCTCCCTTTCAGAGTTTGATTCTAGTCTCATTTAATCATAGATTTTTACCAGTGCAAACAGTCCAGGGAAAACAAACTACCACCAGCTTCTGGCAATGAAAGTAAGAAGAGGATTTAAATCAATTATTTTTATATCTCTGCTATTCTCTGATTCCTAGGAACAGTAAGGTCCATCCAAAACTAAAACCATGTTTTCCTCACTCTTATCAGAAATCTATATTTACAAATGCATTATATATATAAATATATGTACATGTATTCATTTATTTCATGTATTTATATTTAAATAGTTCCAGATGTTTATATATTTTAATAGATATATTTAGAAAGTACAGAAATACCAGAAGTGAACTTGCCTGACAGATTGTGTCTGCAGCTGTCTGTTCTCTCCTGCCATCATGTGGGTATTACTGAAGTGCAGGAATGCAGCAGCTGTCGGGAGAGGATGAGAGGATGAGAGGGTGAGAAATGCCCCTGTGCCTCCCAGGTACCTCGGGCAAACTGGGGTAGCTGCCTTTTCACTTCGAAACTGTTTGGCAAGAAACTTGAAATATGAAACACTTCAGCTCTTTTACAATCTAAAAATCTATGGACATTCTAAAATAAAATAAAATAAAACCCCAGACACTTTGCTGCAGAGGTGTTTTATTGGAATACAATGCTCTTTGGGATGATTGTGATATTCTGGGTGTTTTTTGCAAGGAAGTCCAGGAGCTGGACCCCTTCAGGCTGGATTCTGCTTTTTCTCAGGAACCATCCAAATCTCCAGAAATGCTCCTTTTTTTAGAGACCATCAGAGATTAAGGAGCTGTTATATGGATGTGTTCTAAATATGGCTGTTTCAGTTTAGTGTACTTAATCCTATCTCCCTGTGATTATGCTACTGACAAAATATATCAAATGTAAGATGTATACAACACAGCTACTTCAAATAAAGGCTCTTCTGACTTTACAACTAGTTAAACAAAGAATTATCTGTCTAGCTCCTGACTCAAAAAAGTTCTGCAAGTTGTTACTTCTCTAGTAAAGGACTAAATGGGCCAACAAAATTTTATTGTTTTATTTATTCCAAAATTATTTAAAATCACAATCACTCCAAAACTCCTGTATAATGGCATTCCAGTTGCGACAGTTTTCTCCTTAATTAGCAGGAAAAAAACCTGATCCATCTTTTGGCTAATGCTGAAGGAGTGTTAATGTAGTATGTGGTAGCTTTTAAATACTGCATTTGAGGAGTCACTGTGTGGGGATTTCACCCTTGCATAAACTCTGGTATTCTGAGTAAGTGCATAGTTTGTCTTTCTATTGAAAATAACAAAAGAGGGGAAAGTAAACTTATGTCTTTTCATTAAACAAAGAATGAAATAATGCCTTAGAAGGAAGCTACAGAAGTGTGGGGGTTTTTTCCCAAGTGTACCCTAAGTTTGCAAATAGTTAATATTTTCTTTAACACCAGTTAATCGATAAATATATTTTTGACCTTTGGACGCTTAATACATCTGCATGACAAACACTGCAAGTTTTACTTTGATTCACCCACTTTAAGCTAAGCTACCATGTGCCAGACGGCTGTTTTTTCTCATAACTTCCCCCATAACTAAAACTTCTGCATAGTTACAGAGCAAAAAATGACACTAGTATCACAGAGCAATATGTGCATTTCTCAGGACTAAATGGCTTCTGCTTACTTGCTCCAGCCAAATATAAACTATGCAGAAGTACACTAACTTAGCTTCTAAAAGCAAATGTCTTCTCAGAGTGTTTCACACTACTAGTAAACTCTCCACCTCCAGATTTTTCCTCCTTCACTGAGTGTCTGAAGTAAATAGTAAAAATCGTGCAACTTTATTCAGGGCAGTAAATACAATTTGAAGTAATAACTCTCTCCAGTACAAAGACTACTTTCCATGACCTAGATTATTCAATATAGCATTTTAATGCTAAATAATTTGCTGCAAAATTCTCACACTAGATAGCAGAGCCGTCTGTATCTATTCTTAAATATCTGCAAGCACTTTGTAACACATTAACCTTATAAACGTGTTAGCATTTTCATTGTCCTAAAAGTTACACAGGTATCTATAAAGTGCAAGAAGCCTCTTGAAAGTTTATGCATTTCCAATGCAGGCATTGCAGTACCTAAATATTCAGTGGCTGGCATCAGAGGATGATTTTAAAAAGTCAAGTTGACTTTTTAGGTTGCTCTGTACAGTCAATGGGAAGAGCCAAGTCATTCCAAGGTCAATGTTCAATGACTGAAAGGAATTAGGTCCCTCTAAGGGACCAAGAAAAACTGGGCAGTCCAGCAAAAACTGCTTGCAGCTAGAAAACAGGAAATGTCTGCAAGAAATCAGAAGGAAAACAATATAGAGTGCAAAGCTGCATTGACTGGGAAGTGCAGCTAGGAAATAATTTGTGCGGTCTAGGGAGGTGTAGCAGAAATAGGAATTGCTTTGGACAAAGCAAGAATGGTGGGTTAGAATGTGATACCTTAATCTGGGTGTTCAGAAAGTTTCAAGACTTCAAGTAAAGCATACCATTTTGAAAAGCTGTTATCAAAGCGCTAAAAGCTTTGTAAACTGATCAAGACCTAAATGATGTTAGAAATACAGCAAACTGCAACTGGAAACCAAAAGCAAAACTATTCCCTGTGTACTGTGCAATATATACAAATGCATGCATGAAATGGTTTGGATCGATAAATGGTTTTATTTTTTAGTGCTTTCATCAAACTGGCAAATACTAAATCTGCTCATCATCTGGTTCTGCCAAGCAGGTGGAATACTTAAGAGCGGATGGTAATCACTGCCAAGGTTTGCTTAGCAAAAAATGCTTTGCCTGTTTTAGCAATAAATGATGCTCACCACATGTTTACTAGGCAAGGTCATGATTCCCTTTCATCTCAGCTTGGTAAACAAGAAATATTAAGAAGAGTTAATTAATCTACGTCTAAACTCAGCAGACCCTAAAACTCAGTAGGAAGCCAGAAGCAGCCTCACCAGAGAGAGAACACTTGGGCCCTACTCCTTGCCAGCAACTTAGCTCATACATTTCACATGCAATCAGCATTATATAAAAAATACAGTGACTAAGAAACACAAAAATAACTATTGCAAGAGGGCAAACAAGCCCAAACTTTCCCTCAAAAGAAGGCTGCAATCAGTGTATCCATTTTTCTTTTACTTCATGTTTCTTGTGTTTGAGGTTACACCATAGCTCATTTTAAGGATGAAGTTGTCTTGTAAAGCCTCTTCCATAATCTGGAGGTTTGGTCAGTCTCCTGCAATCCCCACCACACCAAGACTGTCCTTCAGCTTGCTGGGTTGGTCTGTGGCACTGCAAACCCACAAAGTCCTTATGGAACGGCTGGCAGAGGTGCCTCCTCCTCATCTGTTGTGGAGAGGAAGCAGCAGCAGCTGTTCTGTGTTGCACTGGGTTCAGGCACCTGCTGAGATTTTTGGCGCTCTGAGCAAGATGGAAAATGTAGGAGCTCCTGACCAGAATCATGGTAGATTTTAGCTGCAAGCGAGGCACCTATTTACCCAGAGGACTCTCTCTGCAATCACTGACATGCCCAACTCTGCAGCCCAAAATGAGACTGTCCAGGACATTTGAGGATCTCTGAAATGTAGGCCACTAGAGCCTTTTGTGGATTTCAGACAAAAACTGCTGTGGGCAGTTTTGTTCGTACCTAGAGTGATTTGTCCTTGTTGTGGAAGTTAATGCTGTGTTTTGGCTGGTTCTGAATTTCATTATCCTCCTTTGCTTTGATGCCCTCTTCATCTTTCTTACTCAAGTTTAGTTTTCCATGATGTCAACAGATTGCAGGGAAGCTGCTCTGCTGATCTCTTCATTCAGGGACTGAATAAATAGGTGAAATTTGCTAATGTTACATTATTATTATTTCTCAAGTTCCCAGAGCTGTGGAAAGTTCTGACAGCTCATGCAGAGTACAAGGCTGTTAGTGCTTATCTTTCACTAAAATACACTAATGAGAAAATTTCTCATCAGATCTCAACAAGAGTGTTTTGTTCCTTATAACGTAATGGTGACATATTTGTGTGCTGCTGTTCTGGGCCTGGATGTCAAAGCATATTAGACTTGTACATTGTATTCATGAATTTGGTCGGTAAAAATAAATTAACGCTACCTTCCGTGGTTCCAGTTGTTTATTAGTATTTTCAATTCCACTGATGGCATGTTCACAAGCAAACATCCGGAAAAATATTGGCATAGGTTAGGAGAGGCCATCCCCCTTATCTGAAATCACCAACAATCTTGAAATCCAGGGAAATCCAGAAGCATATTTGAAAACACCAAGTTCATCTACAAGGTCCTATCCTAACTCTTCTTTAATTTATCAAATACCTGGAAAAGTAATTACTTTAGCTATCTCATTAAACATACAGATTAAAACAGGGTATAGTCTGAGTTTAAACTGGTGGCAATGAATATTTTAGCCTCCAGTGATAAATTGCATGTCAGAGTTTTCCTGTCTTTTCAGCCTGGGCTGTAACCCCGAAGGGACTGGGTGTGCAGTGCTTATCATAAGTGTATCTATAACATACAGACAACCCTTCACAAATGCAAAGAGGACATATTGTGTCGTCAGAATTGTACTTCCCAAGCAGGGTTCTACTCCAGCTGACAGTAATGAACTCTGACGGTGGAGCAGAGGTTATTTTTGTCCTAAATGACAAGCTGCCATGTCCTGTTATCTAGAAGATTTAAGGCCTGACACAATCTATTTCATCTAATGGGAACAGTTTAAAATGAAAAGACAGGTTAACATATGCCAGTAGGAATGGATATGGAGCTGTATTTCCCCAGGTAGCTGAGAACTAAATACCAGTGATTTTTCTAACCATGGTGGTTTTTGTCAGTTCATTTTATTTCGAGGTGTGCTTAAACTTCAAACAAGTATTGGAATTAGCATCCCAGCATCCCCTCAGCTGTCCACTTTTCCCAGAAGATAGAAAAAGGCTGAGGTTGTCACCAGTAATTACTCCTGACTGACCAGACATTCTACCAAAAGAGTGACAACCACCATTTTAGTCAAAGAGAAGAGATGACGAAAGCAAACACCTTGTTGCTTCTTTTTGTTAGAAATGGGTGGTTTTGAAGCAGTTCAGACTAGTGACATCCCTTTAGATGAACCTCACAGTCCAATGCAGCTACCTTTTCCTGAGGGTAATTCCATTTAGTATTTAGCTCTAATTAGCCTTTTGCCTTTTGTCTAATATTTTGCATCTTCAGTGCTGTAAGGCAGTGACTGCATTTTTGCTCTCTGGTTTTATGCAGTTCTTGAGCCATGATTAGGATTCCTACAGCACGTACTGCTATCAACACTGCACAGCCAGGCATTCAAAGTGCCCTTTGCAGGGGCTTCTCTGTCAGACTCATATTTCCAAAATGCAGCACAGGCAAGTATTTGGCCCAGAGACTTAAATTCCACAGTGTTATAAACCATGGTGTATGACATGTCCTAGACCTATTTAGGTCTTCATATTTAAAGACCCATGCTTTTAATGGAATTTTATCTTCCCAGACATTATAAAATCCATTAAAATGAAAAATACTTCTTTCAGGTTCCTGGAAGTAATTAATTCATTTATACTTAAAATAAAGGACAGATATGGTAGTAACAGTAACTGTCAGAAAAGAGGACAATTAGAAAGGCTTAGAAAATACAGGCTGTGTTCCTCACAGGCAGCTGAGGAGCTGCAGGGAATTAACAGTGCTGGGGACATTAAGTTCTTTTATATCATATTAGCAAGAACCAAGGACCCTGAACTGTGGTTTAATGACAGGATTAAAACTTTACAAAGCTTCACAGGTTCCTTTCTCAAAAGTATTTGGGCAAGAGCAGACAATGACTTAGTTACACAGAGGTGAACTAAGTATTGCTGCATTTGCCAAAACCAGAGAAGTTTTTTGCAAACATTGCAGTCTACACCTTCCTCGTGAGGGGAAGAAGAGGGGCAAACACTGATCTCCTCTCTGGTGACCAGTGACAGGACCCCATTTAATGGCCTGAAGTTGTGTATGGGCAGGTTTAGGTTGGATATCAGGAAAAGATTCTTCACCCCAAGGGTGATTGGGTACTGGAACAGGCTCCCCAGGGCAGTGGTCACAGCACCAGGCCTGACAGAGTTCAAGAAGCATTTGGACAATGCTCTCAGGCACAGGGTATGATGCTTGGGATGGTTCTGTGCAGGGCCAGGAGTCAGACTCAGTGGGTCCCTTCCATTTCAAAATATTCTATGATTCTATGAATGAAGTTACAAAAAACAATTATGCAGAAGCAAATTAAAAATGCTGTGATATGCATCTAGTAAAAGAGTAATCACACCGAGAACCTAAAAGAAGCATGACAAATCACCCAAGATATAGTAACCACCTTGAATACAAGAGATTCCTCTAGACATTTTCTTCTTCTGAGTCTATCTGTATCAGAAAAAGCAAAACAGGAGTCCACAAAAGTGTAGGTCCTGCAAATGGGTGAATGAGATGGGCCAGGAATACTGGATGGCCAAAACATATATCCTTGAGTCAAGGTATAACTCTTCAAGCTGTTGTTTTGGGGTTTTTTGTTTTCTTTTTTTACCTACAATGGAAGTGGCAAATTCTGTCTATCTGCGTCACAGTTTTCACAAAATCTTGAAATGTTTTTGAAAAGGAATCTCTTATTTCTGCTTTGCCTTTTGCAAACTCTACACACAACCATACCTAACCAGAAGATTTCCTTAATGGGACACTAATGCATCTTTCCATCTTCCTATCACAGAATGGTTGGGTTGGTAGGAATCTTGAAGTTCCCCTGTCCATGGGCAGAGACACCTTCCTCTAGACCAGCTTGCTCCAAGCCCTGTCCAACCTGGCCTTGGACATTTCCACGGATGAGGAAGCCACAACTTCACTGGGCAACCTCTTCCAGTGCCTCACTGCCCTCATGGTAAAGAATTTACCTGTGTCCTATGTGTTCTTGGACATATATTTAAATATTTTAAAATATACTAATCTTCAATTTTTCATCATTAAGGGGAAAAAAAGTGGTTTCCATTCTAGGTACCAGTGCTTTTGTCTCTGTATGTAGTATTTCTGTTTCTATCTATAGAAATTTTGTCTAAGAACAAATGGAGACAGTGCTAAGGTATGAGTATGCTGAAGTATACGTATCCTTTGCACATGACACAACGTCTGAGTTTGTAGTTCAGAGTCTCTGGCTGTTTGCATTTATTTCCAGTGTCTGGACCTGTGTACATTTTGCCAGAGGGACACAACAATACAACAATTCTGAATCTGAAAATAGCTTTACTATATTTTTTATTGGATTTTACATTTAAAGCAACTATGATTCTCTATTGCGTAACTCTCATATTCATGTTTGCTATCTGGGTATTAACTGAATAATCCAACACCCTAACATTGCAATATATGTGCATTAACAATTATAATATTAATTTTTAAAAATGAACACACCTTCTAACTGCACTATTTATCTTAAAAATGAGCCCAAGTCAAAATATTCATATCCAGGTCTCAATTTCCCTGTTTTTCAGGTGATACAGATGGACTACTGGCTTTTAACTTACATCCCATTTAAGTAACCTTTGCATTTTTGTGTATATTGCTTGTTTATCTTTAGCAAGACAAAATAAACTCTAGGATTCAAGTGACTATTTTTTGGGATTCATCAAAGAAGAATAAAGAATACATTTTTATGAGACAGTGTGGCTGAGCTGAGCTGAGGAGCAGGTGTTTGGAATGCATGGAGAGGGATTCAGTTGCTGTCAGTGTGTTTAAAGCTGGAGAAGACAGTCAGCACTGTGCTCTTCAGCTTGTAAACTCTGGTTGCTGATGTGATGAGAAACAGTGAATGTTCTGCTTACAAATTTAGACTCTTCATCCCAAGAGGTTCCTACTAGATCCCAGGCTCTGGGACAAAGCCACGTTTTTTTTTTCATGGCCAGTATATTTCAGAACAATAATATATAACATATGTGTGCCTTCTGAAAGCCCAGAAGAACATGGTTTCCTTCTTGTGCAATGTGAGCAGCCCTTTCAATCTCCATCAACACAAGTCACAGGGTTCTCTGAGAACCAAGAGAGAATAAATGAAGGATTGGAATATTTATATTTTTTTTTTCTGTAAATTGCTCTCATCTGTTGGTTTATAAGAGTTTTGCCTTCCCAGTTTATATGTCATATAGGTGAAATAATAATTGCAAGATAATAAATAATGTATTGTGTAAAGTCTAATAGACTGGAGCTGCAATCAGGGTTCCACCAGTCACTCTCCACTGCCTGGCAGGGAGCAATGCACTAAGTAACATCCTTCAGTGCAATTTCTTGGGTCAGGGCAATCCCAAGCACAGGCTGTGCAGAGAATGGATTGGGAGCAGTCCTGGGGGGAAGGACTTGGGGGAATTGGTTGATGAGAAGCTCAAAATGACCCAGAAATGTGCACTCACAGCCCAGAAAGCCAGATAAGGCTGCATCAAAAGCAGTGTGGGCAGCAGGCTAGGGAGGGGATTCTGCCCCTCTGCTCTGCTCTGGTGAGACCCCAGCTGCAGAGCTGCCTCCAGCTCTGGAGGCCCCAACAAAAGAAGGAGAAGGACCTGTTCAAGTGAGTCCAGGGAATGCCATGAAGATTATTAGAGGGCTGAAGCAACTCTGCTATGGAGACAAGCTGGGAGAGTTGTGGCTGTTCAGCCCCAAAGACAAGGCTCTGAGGGGACCTGGTAACAACTCCTCCTATGATGCACAGGAAAGCTGAAGAGGGATCGTTTCCAAGTGGAAGGGACAGGTGGAGTGACAGGACAAGGGGCAATGGCCTTAAACTACAGAAAGCAGGTTTAGATTAGATATTAGAAATATAATTTTTTACTGTGAGGGTGAGTTGCTGGCACAGTTGCCCAGAGAAACTGTGGCTGCCCCATTCCTGGATGTCATACATGAAATCCCTATTTGTGCTTGGTCTTTGCATATTAAGTGCTTTAATTAATTAATTTTGAGTTAAATATTTTTAAATTGAATGTTACAATTAACCCATCAGCCCAGGGACACAAATCAAGTTTTATTATTATGGTTTTCACTTGTTCAAAGCAGTTTATTTGCACCCTTCTCAGTAAAAAATCCCCAGTTAAAAGTTCCCCAGTTAAAATCCCTTTTCAAACATTAATCACTTGTACACCATATGAGTTATCTTTCCTGTGTTTACTGTATACTTTTACAAGTGTTTTAAGATGTTGAATGTATTTTAGTACTTTTTTTAGGTGTTTTTACTTGTACTTTGGTTCCAAGGCAGATTTCGAAACCCCAGTTCCAACAAACAGCCCAGCCCCCACAGCCATTACCCTGTAAGCAAGTACCATAGCAACCTGAATTTTAATGACCCTTATCTCAACTAATACCACCCCTCTGACAAGGATGAGCCATTGGTGGACAGAGATAATCTGTCAAAGGGAAAATACCAATCACTTTAAACCTAAGGGGCGGGCTGTGGGTGGGCTGTGGGCGGAGCAAAGGCACTATAAAACAAGGAGTCAGAGAACAACACGCCCCTCTCTCTCCAGCCTGCTGAGGCGGAGTTCAGTGCTGGGAAGGTCTACTCCTATTAAGGAGCTTTTAGTAATTTTTTTGGCTTTTGGACCAGCCAAAAGCCATCCTAGCACTGCAAGCCCTTTTTCTCTACCTGAGGTTCAGTGCTGTTTCAGCCAGAAGATCTAAAATCCCTGCACTGCTGGGGCATACCATCTACCGAGCCATAGGATCCCAAATTTTTATATTTTGCTAATTTTTGCAATTTTTCAATTTTTCTGTTTTTAATAAATTATCTTAATTTTTAACTAAGAGTTGTCTCATTTCTCACACTGGAAGTGCTCAAGGCCAGGCTGGATGGGGCACCCTGGTGTAGTGGAAGGTGTCCCTGCCCATTGAAGGGGCATTGGAACTTGATCATCTTTAAGGCTGTTTCCAAATGAACCTATTCTATGATTCTATGATTTACTAGTGGATGTATTTACATAAAAAGGGGTGATGAATAGCATAGTTTTGTACCCTTTTTGCTTCTTATTTATTTCAGGATTATAAGCAAGCAAAAAAAGGGCATGTTTTCCAGTAATATTCTTCATGAATTAATAAAAGCATGGATGACAAATGTTGGATAGAGCAGAGTAGTTGTCAGAGAAGCCTGCAGACACCAGAGTTTGCAGAGACAGCAGAAGGCAAGGTATTTTGAGACAGCACATATATGGGATTTTTAGTAAAATGAATGATGCATGGTAGGGAACAGTTTAGGAGAGGAGACACTGCAGGAACATGCCTTATTCTGCCTGCAAGACAGTTTGAGAATGATAGAATGTATCTTCTGAAGAAGCAGTATGGATGGGAAAAGTCCAAAATTATTAGAACGACTGTTTTTCTTCATGACATTTCATGGTTATGAGGAAAATCAGGGCAGAATGCCACAAACAGCTGTTGCTATGTACTCTATAAAATTGTCCCAAACCAGGAATTGAAGAATCATGAAAAAACCAAATAGAAAAAAAATAACAAAACTTCTTCCAAAAAAAACCAAAACCTGAAGACCTTATACTACCCAAACTATGTTTTAGGATACATCAGCTCTTTGTTACTCAGGATATGATTTATATTCTGACTTCTGAAACAGTTGGAATAAATAAATCACCCCAGCAGCAACTGCTTGAAACACAAGTAAAATCTTCTTATGAGTTGACCTGATGTATTATTACCAGAAAGTATTTCGGCCCCTGAAAAAAGTGGCAGTCATCATCACTTGAGTTCACAAACTGTCAGCTCTGTCCAAGGTGCCAGCTTATTGCCTCCAGAATATTTGAGTTCCAGAAAAACAACATTGTAAGAGACTTTATCAGAATATTTATGGAATGAATTACTGGCAAAGTTGCTGTTATTTGTTTTATTTAAAGGAAGTTTATAGGTGAAAACTGGTCTAGTTTCTGTATATGTATTAAATGAAAGATTCTTTTAGAGATGTGTTTCTTTTAGAGATAGACTGTGTGAACTCTTAAATATTTTTTTCATATTCATTTGGAAAAATAACTCTAAGAGTGTCATTAATTCCACAGTTCTCCAGAACAATTTTATATACACTGAAAAAAAAGTAAATTATGGTATTCATAACCACTGTAACAAGGTTACCAATTTTATATTTTCAAACATTCATTAATTCCATCAGTCTTCATGCATGCCTATAGTGGACCCCATGGTGAAGTGTCTCTACCAAACAGCCTCAGGTTTACACAGAAGCAAATGAGAGAAAAACATTTTACAGAACACAGAGGATTTGTCATGCCAGACATAAAGACAAAACAAGGTCTGTTTTTCAAAACTACAAGCTTATTCTCCCATGAGCTGAACATTGGCAGAAATTTTTACAACAGTTTTAATCTGTTCTTGACACTCTTACTTTCTAAAAATATCTGGTACATCTTGCTGGCACATACAGGACCCTTACAAATTTATTTTGAATATACAAAGCAGAAAATCTGGGGTTTGGCATGCTGTCAGTGTAAGGAGGACACACACAAACCATTGCAAAGGCCTTAGCAGTTCAGCTGGGAGCTTACAAGGTTTCCCTATACTCATGCATGAGGAATGCAACTCCCCATGAATTCAATTGTGGGTCAGATTTGTCTTTTGAGATCAAAGCCCTCATTAATACGTTGGGAGGATGTGAATTCAAAGAGGGAGTTTGACAGTGATGAATGTCACTGTGCATGCTGAGAACTCCTGCTGCACATTTCATTAACATGGATCTTGCAAACATGTTCTTGCTATAAATCCACCCCAAGTTTACAAAAATCTGCTGAAAGGCTGGTCACATTTTAAAGTTTCCTGAATTTTGAAAGATTTTACTAGTTCAAAAGAGATTCTTTGGATAACATTATGGCCATGCTGATGCTAACAGGAGTTTCATCATTGATTTTAGCAAAGTGTGGTAGGCTGACCTTGGATGGACACCAGGTGCCCACTGTGGACCTCCATGGGCTGCAGGGGCACAGCTCCTCTCTGGGGTCTTCAACAAAGCCTGAAGGAGAATCTCCACTCTGGCTCCTGGAGCACTGTCCCCCTCTTCTTCACTGATCCTGGTGTCTGCATAGTTGTTTCTCTTGCATATTCCCAATGCTTCCTCCAGCTGCTATTGCACAGTTTTAGGGGTTTTTTACCCTTCTTACTTATGTTATCCAGAGGCACTTACAGCTGCTGCTGATGGGCTCAACCTCAGCCAACAGCAGATCTATCTTGGAGCCAGCTGGCATTGGCTCTCTCAGGCATGGGGAAAGCTTCTGGAAGTTTCTCTCAAAAGCCACCCACGGCCCCAAAACCTTTTGTGACCAAAACCTTGCCATCAAAACCCAATACACAAGGCCAGAATTTGCAGTCTAATGGCTGAAGAGGTTATCTATAAAAACAGCCACTGGTTAGAGCTTGCTCTACTCACATTAATGTGGCTACAGCTCAAACCTGCAGTCTTCAGAAAATTCAGTTTTCTACTTGCAAGCACTTGGTTTGTGCAAAGTTATTTCCTGTTTTAACCTACAAAACTATAGCAAATTGCAACTCACTGTGCTCTGTGAATTTTCTGTGAATGTGTATTAAACAAAAATAAAACCCAAAGCTTGTGGACTAAGTCTTCCTCTGTTTTCTCAAATGCAGTTGCAGAGTTTCTTCAGCAGAGGAAGACCCAGTTTCCAGCAAGGAAAGCACAGTGTGTTGTGACCTGAGTGAAAACTTGAGGAGCACCCTTTCCCTTTGGTTCTCCCAAACATACACCCCTGCTTGCCCTCTGAGTCCTAGAAAAATAACAGGTCAGTAAATGTGGTGGTTTGCTGTGAAGACTTCACCACACTGGTGGCTGTGTTCTGATGCTTAACAATAAAAATGCCTTCTCAGACTGGCACAGGAAATTCAGTGGCAATGCACATCACGTGCCTGCAGTGTGGTCTTCCTGCCTCTGGGGCTTTCCCCAGATGCTCATCATAGCCCAGATTTGTGTTGCAAAGAGGTGCTGCGTAAACAGGCAAACATAATTTTGTTTTATGAAACAAAACAAGGACATGCCCCCTTCATACAAGCAGTCTGACACTCAGGACCCCTGGATACAGAGCAAGTTTTGTTCTTAAAGCTGATTTGGCCTCAAGGCTACAATAATATTAAACAACATTTCTTTACATGCAATGTAGAATCTACAGGCATTAAACTGAAGAAGCAATTTGCCTGTACCTTAGAAATACTTGGTCAAAGTTTGGGATTTGCCTCAAGGCTCTAAAAATTCTAAAAAGTAGGTCACTCAAAAATAGTCCAGGTGTCTCATATTCCCAGTTATTGTTTGTTAATTTCCCAAAAACATATGAAGCAGACCCACTCCACCATACCATCTTTCAAAAAGATTGTGGAAATTATCCTAGTGTCAGCCACACACTTCATAACATCCCTACCAGGAAACTGGATTGCACATGGCTGGGGAAAATAAGATTCAGCATATGTCTTTCATCCTGTTTTTATCCTTTTTCTCCATGGAAAATATTCTCACCTTGGCTGCAAATTTAGATAAAGTTTCAGTCTGTGAGAGGAAATTTATGTGGTTTTCTTTTATTTTTTTTCCTCTTCTGTTTGGGTTACTTTTAATCCTTCTTGGAGACCTGATATAACCTCAGTTTTCTACATTTTTGCACTTGAGTCAAATATCTGACTGTGATAAATGGCCACAATGAAGTACCTTGGAAAATTGAGCTGTATCACTCCTGCCTCTGTTGGAGAGCTCCTATATAACCAGATTATAAATGCATTTTCCTTACTACCCCAGCTCCAACGAAAGGAAAAAAAGAATTATGAAAGAAATGTTGATGTCTTCTGACCAGCTGATAATCTCATCTGCTATTTTCTATTCTTAAAATTTGTTATATTATTTAAGAGCCATTATTGCGTTTGCATGAAACTTCATTCGAAAAGTGCTACATGAAAAATTCAACTCAGCTAATCAGCATAGCTAGCTTAGTGACAGAAATTTCCCATAGAAAACAGGGAAACATAGGAGGAAAAAAATCAGCAGAAAAGACCTGATTTATTTTTTTGATCAACTACTGACTCGTGGTAATTTGGAAAAATTCAGAAGAAGCAAAGCCAACACTGGCAAGACAAGGAAAAACTAAATGCAATCAAATGATATTCCAGTGCTCATAATGAAACCATTGCACACTGCAGCTGATGTTAGGATTTCAATCCTCAGAGACAGACAGGTGATTCAGATGCCAAGCTCTTTTGAAATTGTCATACATACTGGGACTTAAAAAGATGCAGATTTCGATTTTGTTTCAGCTCCCACCAAAAGATGTGGGCTTTGAGCCCATCATTTAAGGCATTTAATACTCTTACCTGAATCTTAACAAAATTAAATAGATTCACAAAACCTTTGAAAGCACAGAATAATTCATTTGAGCACCATAGAGAACTAACAGAGGGTGCCCATAACCACACAGAAATCTCCAAAAGGTCCACCTCTGTCTGAAAATACTTTGCCACCGTCTTCCAACACCTTAGAGAAGTTACAGGGAAGCTGGAAGTATTCTCTAGGATGCACAGTAGCAGGTCAAGACAGCAGGTACATGGTGTTCCATGGTAAATTTCATGTGGGTTTAAGAAAAAAGATTATTCATCTTGAGAAGAATTAAACACTGGAACAGGCAGCCCAGCAAAGCGGTGGAATCCCCTTGGCTTAGAAATATTCCTTGGCTAGACAATCCTCTGGAAAATCAAATCTAAGGCCTGGCTGTTGGCTGGAGATTGGAACAGATGATCTCCAGAGGTCCCTTCCAACATGGAATTTTCTGTAATTCTAACCTGTAATTCACCACTTCTGTTATTTTTAAAATTACTTCGGTAGTGTTCAAGAAACAGTAAGTTGTGAAAAGCACATGTTCACCTAGTATACCAAAACAAGTGAGAAATACGATCATAAGCTCTGTCCATCAGATTCAGATATTGCTTGAAAGTCAAACCAAGGTATTCATCTGGGGTGAGACTCTAGAGATGCTGGTCACAAGGGCTCTTCTATCCCAGTTGAACTGGGGATGCCTGGGCACAGAGACCAAGAGGCAGTGAGTGCTCTGTATCTGTGTTAGCAGACTGTCATTGTCTCCAAAAGAAGGGCCTGCAAGTAAGTTCTTCTTTGGCCTGACCAGTCCTCACTGCCAGCAGGTCCTGTGCAGGGCAGATGCAAAGAAAGTCCTACCTGGGACAGGCAAAGGTGCTGCTAGATAATGTTCAAACCATTCATCAGACAGATTATAGTGGTTCAGGGACCAGAAATGTCCCTGAGCAAATTGGGATTTAAAGCTTAAAAATACGAGAATAGGAAGAAATAGGTCCTTACTCCACTGCACATAGGCCAGCAACCAAACACAAGTTAGCCCAAACTATTAATTCATTCCACTACAAAAGCGTAGGTTCACTTTCAAACCAAATAAAAAGTACTTAGCTTGTGGAACAGATACGGGGAAAGTATCTTATAAATCTGTTGAAGAAAAGATTCTACATTATTAATGGCTTGATTAGTCAAGGAAAGGCTGGAAAATTAAACAAACACAATGTCCTTGCTGTCTGAAAAGAGATAAATTGCTAACATGAGTACATCCAGTGTTACGGTGGATTGAGACTACCTGTTTGACTCATCACATTTTGTCTGGGCCTTGGCTCATTGACAACACCATTATAGAACTTATTTCCTAATTCTTCAATAGGATTGTATTGGGTTTGTATTGCCAGATTTTGGTAGTGGAGGCCTATAGAGATGGCTTCTGTGAGAACCTGCCAGAAGCTTCCTCCATGTCTGATAGAGCCAATGCCAGGCAGCTCCAAGGAGGATACACCAGTGGCCCAGGCCAAGCAGTGGTGGTAATGCCTCTGGGGTAATGAATTAACAAGGGGGGATAAAAGTGCTCAACTTCTACAGCAGTCAAGAGAGACAGGAGTGAGAATACATGAGAGGAACAGCTCTGCAGACCCCAAGGTCAGTGCAGAAGGAGGGGGAGGAGGTGTTCCAGTCCCCTGCAGCTTCTGATGCAGCCCATGGTGAGGCAGCTATACCCCTGCAGCCCATGGAGATACATGGTGGAGCAGGGATCCACCTGAAGCCCATGGAGGACCCCATGTCAGAGCAGATGGATGCCCAAAAGATGCTGTGACCCCTAGGGAAGCCCATGCTGGAGCAGCTTTGCTGGCAGAACATCCAATCCCCTGGGGGACCCATGCTGGAGCAGCCTTTTCCTGATGGACTCCATGCCATGAAAGGGGAGTACACGTTCCAGAGTCCCATGTGTTGTTCAGTGGCAGCTGTGCAGGCTGTGCCACAGCTTTGGCCTCTGTCAGCTGCAAGCAGGGCAGACATGTACAAGGAACACCACTCTGCATGAGCCCAAACAAAAGACATGCCTCCATCAGTCTGTCACGGGGGCATGTGTAGATCTTCCCTGCTACTGTCCCTTCACAGAACAAATGGCCCAGAGCTGCGCCAGGTGCTGGAAATCACTCCCCTATTTTCATAGAAGCAAGTCAGAATGGGCAGGATGTCACTTTATTGGGTTTATATGGGACACCCTGGGGGAGCGGTGGTTACACAGCCCCGTTTTTCTGTACAACCCACTTCAGACACTTTCCCTGTCTTTGTGCTGTGGACTTCTGTGAGAGATGGGAAGGAGAACCCAAAGAGATTAGAGGAGTCCTGACAGCACACATGGTACTGGAAACCACAGCATAGTTGAGCAATAGCATGTGAGGACATCTGCCATTACTTTTACAAGTCTCTCATACGGTGTTTGAGGTAGAAGGAGGTTCCCAAATCATCCACTACACAGCAGGGACTTTCACACAGCACTTTTCACTTGTTCCTGCCTGCTCCATCTGCCTCTTCTAGAGTGTAGCAGCAGCCTCAGGCATCTTGTGTCATAGCTATCCCTACTATGCTAAAGACATTTCTCTGTAACTAATAAGAGTGTTACCTCAGAGAGCTGAGTCTGGGCGCAAGAAATGAGGGATGATAAAGGCTCCGTGTACACAGTATCCCTCAATCTCATGGGATGATTAGCAAGACTGCACTCAAGGAGGATGTGTGCTGAGGATGGAGTGGATCTCTGCACACCTGTCCTGCCCCAGCACTGATGCCATGTAAGAGGAGGGGTGTGTGGAGAGGTCCTGGAGACAGCGGTGTGTGAGCAGTCCCAGTGCTCGGCTGACAGCGCATCCCACTAAAGGGTCTGGCTGGCTGGCCTGAAGGACATGCCGGCGAGTTTGGCAGTATTTTGTGGCAATGCAAGCAGTCGGTGAACAAATGCTATGTATGTTCTTACACTGCCATCTTGTGACAGGCAAAGGTAACGTTTGTGCACTGAAACTTGATAAATATAATTATTACAACTACTATAAAATAGGACTTATAAGCAATTTACAATAGCATGCTACTCAAAACTAATGCCTGCAATCAGGCAGTTAATTAGCTACAGGTCATTCATTACTTTTAGTTTTTTCATCTGAAATTTTGAACATTCATGTATCACTGCAATTTTGAACATTTTTTCAAATGTAACAAAGTCACATTCTCTTAACATCTGTATCTTATATTGGACAAGGATCAAGTCTGGGAACAATGGAAACATTTTGAAAAAGCCATGGTAATTATAAAAAGCCAGTTAACTTTTTTGTTTTGTCTTTTGAGGGGGAAAGCTGGCAGAGTTTGAAGATGTTGAGTGTCCTTCATTTGCTGAAAAGGATCTTTCAGAATGAAGTGTTTCTCAGGGAGGACTTACTGGGTGCAATCACTTTCTTGGAAGTTTCTTGGAACTTTCTAGCTGCCAAGGCTTTACCTTCAGTTCTCAGATGCTTGTCTCACATTCTGCATTGTTCTGCACACTGATTATATAACAGATTGACATTTTTAAAAAATAGTTCCTTCAGGTAATTGGTGGCATGACTCTTATACTGCTTTCAAAATTAGCACTTAAACTGGCATTGTCTGGAAGCCAAAGGAGGGACTACCTGGGACTACCACTCCTACTGTTATCTAAGCCATGTGAAAAGCTCTGTATCAACTTCTCAATTGGATTCACCCACAAGTTAAACTTCAAACAGTTACCCGTTTCAAATTTTTCATCAGAACACCAGCAGTGATGGGATTTGAAACACTTTAGGTTAAAAATTAGGGTCAGTAGAATAGTAATGACAAAAGGCAGTTTATGAGATTGCTGAGGTAAAAAAGATACAGTTCCATGGCAGATACTGACTTCTAAACTATTTTGTCATATAGGGCACCGTGCCCCTCTTCTGAATTAGACACATTACCTTCAAAGGCAAACAAGGTAAATGGATACACTCAGGAAACTAGATCCTTCTCTCAGTAATCAATGCACCTGGAGTACCCCGAGTTACCAGAGATTTCCAACTGGAATCCATTTTACAGGTGCAACTGCCTCCTCTGGAGAAGCTCCTTTTGTTCGTTGGCAAAGAGGCCGAGAGCTGACATACAGTGACAAAGTCAGTGATACCAGTGTGCACTGCCCCTGCCTCACAAAGTCGAGTGGACAGAGGGCAGATTGTTAAATGGAACTGGGGGGGAAGCAGTGGGGAATTGCAGTGCAAATACCCTTGTGATAGGTCCAATATAAAGCAGGGACTGATGTGGACTGGCTGTCTATCACTTCCCTACAGCCCCATATGGAAGGATAGTCTGGATAAATTATTCCACAGACCTTGCTCTCTTTCTATTTTCCAAAGAGAAAGTTGTTACCTCTGTATTTTAATAATCTGATCCATTTTTGAGAATTAAAATTCCAGAATATATAAATGTAAAGGCAGAAACAAAAGAGGCATCTACTTATCTCTGCATCTACTTATTTCTGGTGATATGAATTTCAATACCCATGGTAAACTTTTTCAGCTTACTGTTTACTTGCACAAGTAATCATAAGTGTGTTTTCTTCTGTCCTTTGGTTGGATATATAGTTCAAAAATTAAAGAGCAAGTCCACATTTATGCTCTAAAATTTCCAGCCTATTTTATTTATATAATTAACTTGTAAAGTCATCTGTATTTTTACTGACAATGCCTACCTCTCCCTGATGAGTGACTGAGTTGTGTGACTCTTCATAAAATGAGCATCTGCTACAGTAGGGTTTAGGATTTGTGTCTTCCCACTCTTCTGGGCATTTAGAAAATGTATTGGTCTCTTGATGTTTGACTGCAGAATAAGGAATGCACTGTCACATACAAAGTCCTGAACTATCTATAGAGAACACCTCTAAATAAGAAGATTTTATTTGGCCTTGATTTATGGTATTCATCTTACCTAACTTCAGGCACCAACCATGTAGAGATTTACAGCTAAACAAGTCACTTCAGCATCTTTTTACAGGGAGTTAAAATGTGGTTTGAGATTATGTTCTGCTCCACTTCAGTTATCTATCTGGAGAACAAGATGAATTTATGCCTAGATCATAGTGACAAAGTAACTGCTTCTCCACTGCCTACTGTAACTAGCTCAAATGTAAACCAATCTTTGGTTTAGTTAATGCCATCCCCATCATAAAAACACATTATCAACACATTAATAAATATCAATTTAAAGAATAGTTCTCATTTTAGTCTCAGTTCTTCATTTTAGTCAATGTTGTATAATTGTAACACGTTTTACCAGGGCTTGTTGCAAGATTTACATTATCTGAATTGATTTAAGTCTGACACATAGCACAGGCACCTCCCCCAAAGCCTTTCCTAAAGCTGAATTCTGTAATCTGCAAAGGCTGATGACAGTCACAGCACAGTCTATAACATTTACCTGCATCTGTGCTAGCTTAGAAACAGAAAGTTGTTTGCATGGTGTGATAGTGACTGCAGTAGAGCAGGGGGGAAATCTACCGAAGATTTCTGTTTCTTCATGGATAACTGTTTTCTGGAGGTGGGAGGGGAAGGGGAAAGAGGATCTTTTCCTCATTCTTCCAAGACAAAGAGCTTCAAGCAGACAAATGATTGAAAAAATAGTCCAATCTCCTCTTGATCTACTAGAAGATCTTGAGTATATTATTATTATATATTGTTATCTGGAATTTGGCAAGGTTTTCAACCACATTCACTGGTTCACTGAGAAGTATGTAGAAACTCCTGCAGAAATGTTCTGCCATAATAAGCAGAATATCAGAGTCCAGCTGTGCAATATAGTGGATTTATAGACATAAAAGGTTTCAATTTTACTGAGTGATTAAAAAAATAAACTGAAAAATTTCAATGCCAGAAACAATTTTTGTTGGGTTCGGCCAGTTGGTTGTTTTTCTGGAAATGTACTTTATTTAAAAAAACCACCCAAACCAAACAAATCAACCTTTATCTGTCATTGTAATTAAGCTGAAACTGTACATTATTATTATATTAATCTAAAAAATTATTAAAATTGTACTCACAATTTTTACAGCTCAATCATAATTGTATTGTCCTTACAGTATTAGACACACATTGCTGAAGTTCTTTTTGTTAACAGCACCTAACTTTAATGATTTTCTCTATTGCACATTTTGACGATGCTTTGAAACTTAACAAATTGAGTTTCACTTCTCACTTACAAAATTAAATCAAAATACTGACCAGATTCCAGAGTCTGAGAAATTGAAGTACTAGTTTCTCCTCTTTACAGGAGAAAACCTAGAGTTTTCATACTGTTACGAAGTTATGCAAGATAACACTGAAGTCCAGACATTTTGCAACCTTGACACGAGCTGGCAGGTCAAAATAAGCTCATAGGTACAGCTTTCACTTGATCTACTAACTGATGTGAAAGCTAAAAGTAGAACTTAGCTTTCAATACAATTTAATTCACCAGAGATGATTCAATTAGGTAAAGCTGAAATCAATTTTTTTGCCCAGAAAAAAAAATACAGCCAGGGTTATTTTAAAAATCACATTTGTGATGTGTTTAGTATCTACCATTCAAGTTCAAGTCATGTGATACAATAATTCTCAGCAGCCTAAAAAAGAATAGCTGAAAAATCTAAATTAGGAAGATTCTGCCCAGTTTCCCGAAATCCAGCTTTTGTGTTAGCCTGTGTGAAGCTGGAATGGTACTGCACCTGCTGAAAGTTTTAAACTGAGTGCTATTGAAAAAAATCAACAACAGAACTGCAGATTAGGAGAAAACCATAGTCTCCCCTAATCTTTGAGCAGCCTATTTTCCTTCGAGTGCATGTGTCATTATCTCAGTAGTGCTGATGGATTTGGAACCATGTGTCCAGAGACCATGCCTGTCTCCAGGACCTCTCTGAGGGATATTGAGTATTTGCAATTGACCCCTCATTGACCTTAAGAAGTTTTGGGTCTTAAACACAGTATTTTTTTGGGTTAAATATAGTAGTGTGTTGTGGCATAAAATTCTAGGCTGTGAAAAAGAAAGAGGAAACTTTAAAAAAAATCTGAGCTAGATGGGATGAGCCTTTATGTAGGCATGGTCTGTATGTATGCAGGTAATCATATAGCAGAGATTGTACAATAGGCAGTGTCAGAGAAGAACAAAATTAAATTACAGTAAAGAAGGAATAATCACAATTCTTTGAAAAATTATCAGTTAACATGTTTTATGCAGTTTTTTAAAAAAATTATTTCTTCACATTTTTGTTTAATTCATCTTTCTTTGAGTCTCATCCAGTAATGTCTCCCTCCCACTCCCTTCGTCTGGAATAGGAATCCAATTCTTTAAGTACTTTCTCTTCAACTTACTTTTCAACTCTGTCCCCAAAGCTGAAATTTCAGTGTCTAATTGAACAAAATTTGGAATACTTCCAAGCCTACCTTGTCCTCATTGGTTTGACAACGTTCCTGTGCTCTGGTCATTAGTACAGCATGACCCTGCAGAACTAACTCAGCCATGAAGCAGGTTAATCAGTAAATGAATAGAGTTCTTGAACAGAGAAGTTTTATTCTGAGTTCACCAAAGCAATTATGTGTTAATTAATTCTCTGCCAGGCACAAAGTAAGACAAATATAGGAAGTATGATCTTGAGAGAAATAATTTTCTGGCGAGAAGGTCAAATAGTAAACTGATGTAAATTGTCAGAGCTTGCTTTACTTGCATTGAGACACTATGATTCATACCTTCTGAGGATCTGGCCCTATTATAAGAGGATTCACTTTTTAAATTTTATTCTTAATCCTAATAACCAAGAGTAAACCCATGACAGCTGAGCCTTTCTTCAAAGAAAATGAGTTTCCTCTGAAAAATTGCTTCATATGACTTAAATCATAGATAACAAAACTGGTATATCTCCATTTTCTAGATATACATAGAAATGTCTCATTAGACAACATACAAATATATATCTAGAGGCTGAATTTTTTAAATGTTAAGTCCTTAAAAATATATACATATAACTTACTAAACCAAGACAGCATTAAAATCCCCAGGAATATGCAGACTAAAACCTGAAAGAAAGCTTTGGATTGTATATTTTTTTATCTTTGAAAAATTAACTCCTATGAGCATAACTCAATTAAACCATAGTTCAGAGTGCTGCAAAAGCAAAAAAGCTTGCAAATCTCAGACATAAAATACATCAAGAATCTGTTCTTTTTCCCATTTCAACCAGTAAGATATTTACCTTTCAGTTAAATGGAAACAAAAGCAGGTTTTAGACCAAGCAACCTCTTCTTTATTTCAGAACCCAATTTTTTAAGAATAGACACTGAATGGGGTTTCCAGGTTTTCAGATGTGCCTTTTGTAAGCCTTTGAAGGGATTTAACATTCAGAGGATTGACAGGTTTAGTCAATAACATTTCAAGGCACCATTACTTCAAGTCACTTTGGAATGAAGAGACCATCTAATCTAGCAGCAGAACACTGAATGTACACAACTTTTTAATCCTACAGTTGAGTGTCTAAATAAAAATTTATTATTATCAGATTTTTTTTTTTTTTAATGAAAGCATTTCATATGCTGGTTCTGCCAAAGGTGCTGCTCAGTGTGGTTGTCTAGGTATTGTACCTTGTCAAGAAGGGAGATGTCAAGTCTTTGTGCTCCAATTCCATCAGCACCCTGCTTCATTGCTCCCAGTCGTGCTTTCAGTTCTGTAATCATACTTACATGAGAGTGAGATGAGAAAAGCCTTTCATACTGGACTCAGATGAATTGCACAGGTGTAGCTGAAAGCAAACTGCTTCATGCCAAAACTTCATATCGGAGGTGCCTAAGGGGTTATGATTAATACAAGCTTCTAAAAGTGGAGAACACTGAAATGTCTTCACTGGGAAATTGATTATAATTCCTCTAAGCTAAGCCAAGTCAGACCTATGTATCTCATCTGTAATTTTGCTATAAAATCTCCTGCAATACTTCAGTATTTTTTGCATTCCTGATAGTCAAACACAAACAGAATAGTAGTGATAGATGTGTCTTCTCAGAAGCTATTATTACTTCCAAGCTCACTACAGTACCCCCAAAGGGGTGCTTCTGAGATTCTTGTCTCTTGCAGGACAATGAGATTTGTATTGTTTGCAGACACAACAGATTGAACAATCAAAGGTGACAGAAAGGTGTATTATATGCCTGTAGGCGACCATTATTAACTACCACTACTAGTCCTGAAAATATTCCTGTTGTAAATGTTTGGATTCCATGGAACCAGCTGGTTATTTTACCACTCCTGGTGATTTTCAACATGTAATATTTATCAAATACTATTCCTTTGTTTGTGATTAATGCCTTGCTGAAGGACAGTGTTTCTTAAGGAAAACAGAGTGTTCTGGGTTTTAAAGAACATAGAAACAATTGTTAAAAAATTAAGTGCCCAGCTGCCCTATTGCATATCTAGATAGCCCAATTCCTTTTGCAGAGCACGTTGACCGTTAAAACTACAAATACATGTATAATGAAAACCACAAATACATGTTGTGTAATGAAACAAAGTGCCAGCACTGAAGTTTATCAATAGGCACAAGCAGTTCCTAAGCAAGCAAGCAATGGGGATCTGGATCATCTAATAAATGCTCTGCAGACTCTCCTCTCTCCATCCTACTATAAGTTTCCACAAAACTTGTAACAACAATTTTTTTCTCTCTCTTCCTCTCTCTCACACAAACAAAACGTGATTGTGTGTTTCCTTAGTTCCCTTTTCCCTTCAAAAAGGGCTTGGGAAGGAAACCATTGTAGAACAACATAATAAAATTATAATAAATGTTTATATATGATCCAATAAAATACAAGTAAGAACCAAAACTAAATTAATATTTCTACATACATATTACATCCCTTCTCCCTGTCTTTACTTTCTCCAACTCTAAATACAACAGAGTATGACCTTTAGGAAGGAAAATCATTTCTCTATATATCCTTGAAGAATTTAGTGCTATGTGGGCCTAATCCCTCTATGGTTTTTGAGAGTTAAAATAACACATAACTTCTAGCTGTAACAGTAGTAAAGTGGACTGCAGCCAAAGAAAAGCCAAGAATATCAACAGGGACCACTGTGAATAGGGATCAACAAGTTTCTTGAAGTTCAGTCTCCTCAGATGTGCCAAAACCTCATGTTCCTGCTTGTTTGTAATTTGCTTCACGTAAAAATTACTTCCATTATTTTTTCCCCATAATGTTCTGAAATTACATAGCCCTTTCATGCACAGACGAGCCCACTTTTGTGATAACAAACTGCTTATGGTAAAGCAATGAAAGGTCAGGAAACTGTCTCCGCTTGCAGCATTTGTCTAAGGAAAGGTAGTGGAAGATTACAGAAATTCTTTACTACTTCTCTATAACCCCACTAAATTCTTGAAACAATTATTTTAGGTACTTGCCTGTAAAGAGTAGGTTAAAATATTTTTTACATTCCTTTTGCTCCTTGACCATGACATATGCAATCTTTCACAATATTTTTTCAGAAGAAAATATGCATGTTTCTTCCAAAAAATATGTCAAGTTTTCTCCTTTAACAGATGGTGACAGTAGTTCTTATCATATTTCCTCATAGCCTTAGATTTTAAGCAAAACATTTTGGCAAATCAAGAGGTATAAATAAAGATTCAGATGTTTCTTGAACTCCACATAATTTAAATAAATCATATTTATGAATGTCTGGCTGAGCAGAATTGATTGCCAACATATACCCTTTGGGCCTGAGTTTGTTATCTGATGTTTATCTCAGACTGGAAAACACAGCATGAGAATCATTCATCTCTTTCTGTACTCTCCTTTTCCCTACTTTTCAATTTTTTCAAAATAACTATTTAAAGTTAAAACCCCATTACCTTGAAATGTACTCACATGCCCCGTAAGTTTGGCATCTGAGAACTGAAATAATTAAAACCCAGTAATTACCAAATAAATTAATCAAATAAGCCCTCACTTAATGCCCCATTTCCTCTTCACATAAATGAATGTAAAAAACTTCTTACGTTTCAACATTGGGTTTTCAAAAATTTGGCATTTAGCAAGCAGGCTGCAGAAGTATGAACTCTGTGTTAAATAAGCTCTGAATTCTTGAGAGGTGTGATGCTGACAACATGCATCAGCAAATCAGACAGACATGAGTGCTGTGAAGGGACACAACAGCAGCAGTGATCCTTCTGATCCCCCAGCCTGGGGCAATTCAAACTCCTCAAGCCATGCTGGCAAACCCAGGAGGTGTTCTCATATTCTCACCAGTACTGCTATTTTTTCCAAACTGAGCCTCATTACTTTATTCCCATACATATTGTCAACAGCTGATCTAGTGTAACACTGGAAGTATCTGGAAGAAACAGAGAAAAAACCTTTTAAATACTGCAGGCCAAATCACGGGACTGACATTGATAGTAGCCTTGCAAGATAAGCAATCTACAGACCTGAACAGAAATTGCAAATATTCCTTAACTTTCCCAAGTTCTTTGAAAGCGTGGAAAAAGAATCCAACAGAGACTAAGTATCCCCACAAGACATAAGAAATAAGTCTTAAAACAACACCATGAATGGATTTTTATACTTTATAAGTACAGTTGCAATGAAACTTAGTAGGAAAAACTAGCAGTCTTTTAAGATGTTCATGCAAATAAGGGGCACTCAGGTTTTTTTAGCACGGATATGTTCATAGATGGCAAATTCATACATTCCAATGTACAAGTGTCAGTATCCATAGCAAGATTTGATTTCCTTCTTACATTTTGATATGTGAACTAAAGTGGATGGAGTACATTCAGCAATGTCCCAGCCTCAATAAAATGTTATGTGCTGTTTCCACCTCTGATATGCACCAAGTCTGAAAGCCTTCTCTCTTAAAAAGTTTTCATGGTGGCAATTATGTCTCCTTTCCCACCTCCTCAAGTTCCTCTTCATCACCTCCAGCAATCTCTCATGACACAATAATTTTTATATGAATATTGCTACTAAAAACATCACTCCTTCCAAAACAGAATTTCTCATTTTTCCTTCTTTGTTTCCAGAATACTTTAAAAAATTATTTTAGATAAGAATATTTAAAAGAAGATCCACCTCAAAATTAATGTAGTCATTGGTTGAATTTGTTTTATAACTAGGAAAACAGCAATTTTCTTCACTATTTTAATCTCCAACCATCAGAATTAAATATCATCGTTCTCAGCTTCATGTTCCCATATAAAATAGTGGCTGAAAAAGAAAATTAATGACTGTGTCCTGGGTGGCAACAAATAGAACCAACCTCTGAAACACATTTTCAAAAACAGATTTTTTAAAGAATTCACTCAAAATGCCTGCACATGGAGGACATAATGAAAACCTGCTTCCCTTGGTTAGCAAACTAGTCCCAGACTGAGCATCTGTTCATATGGAGGAGTCAACACTGAACTTTATGCAGAGATCAGAGGAGCACTTGTGCCCAATGGTTACAGTAGGTATTCCATTTAGCCAGAAAGCTACTGAATGCCCTTCTCAAGGGATTTGAGACATATGATGAATTGTAATAACTTTATTTCGTGGACTGGTTTTTAGCTGGAATGGAGTAAACTTTCTGCTTGGGTGCTGTTTTGGATTTATGACCAAAACAGTGGTGATAACACAGGGCTGGTTTAGGTATTGCTCAGCAGTGCTTACACAGAGTCAAGCTTTTCTCTGCTTTTCACCCCACCCTGGCAGTGGCGACTGGGGGTGCACAAGAGGTTGGTGGGGGGACAGAGCCAGGACAGCTGACCCCACCTGACTGAGGGGTATCCCACACCATGTGGAGTCATGGTCAGCGGGGAAAGAAGGAAGAAAGAGGATACTTGGAGTGATGCCGTTTGTCTTTCCAAGTCACTGTTACACATAATGGAGCCCTGCTTTCCTGAAGGTGGCTGACACCTGCCTGCCCATGGAAGTAGTGAATGAATTCCTTATTTTGCTCTTCTTGTATGTAAAGCTTTGGCTTTACCCATCAAATTGTTTTATCTTGATCCATGACTTTTCTCACTTTTACCCTTCCAATTCTCTCCTCCTTCCCACTGGGGTAGAGTGAGTAAGTGAGTGAGTGATTGAGTGGGGCTGATCTTCCTGATGGGGTTAACCCAAAAATATCTCAAAATTATAAAATCCCTCTTTCTCATAGAAAAGCATGCAAGCATTCACAGGCAGTATAATCAGGTCGCCTTTCTACTTGCAGTGGCTTGCCAGGACAGAGCAAGCAGTACTTTCAGATGCAGACCTGGTTAGTTATTCATCTTGGGAGCTGGCAATGAGAATGGTATCTTAGACCACACAAACCAGGAGCACCAGTGCTTTAAGGTCAACTGCTCTGGCAGTGAGCCCCATCTGCCCTTTCTCTCCAAGATGATCTTTATTAGTTTCCTTTTAGTTGTTCTTGTATGGAAGTCTCGTGATTTTCTTCTCGTCAAACTCAAGGAAAGAGGTTAGGATGATCATATTTATGTGCAGTGAAGTAGAAAGCAGTGGTTTGAAAGCAATCACAGTTTACTGTGGCAGTATGTACTCTGTGTTTGCCTGCCAGGCATCTATTTTACATTTTGCAAAAATATACAGGGCTGAGTGTTTTGTGCAAAGGGTTCCCTCCTCCCCCCTCAAGCTTTTGATAGCTTACAAAATACATGGGGAAGAAAAATCTTAGAAAGTAAAATACTGACCCAGTTGCAGACAAATGTTTCTAAGATTTGAAACTACAGATTCAACCAAGGCCACACCAGCATAATGTTGATCCTCTCCTGTGCAATGTCCACTTAGACACGAAGGTTTGTGCCTCCAGTGTCTTCCTTCCTCCCGTGAAGTCCACATAAGTCCTTCTCTGTGATGGAACACTCATGCAGTCGGTGCTCCCTTAAGCAATATTGAGAGTGGCAGGAAAACGAGATAAAATGATAGAACATGAGCAAGACAACAAAGTTGGTTAAAAAACCCCATTACTCTCCAGGCCTCTTTTTTCCCTGGTGTCTCTGTTGACTCTGCAGTTGCTGATTGCTCCAGCTGAGCAGGGTCTCAAGTCCTTCCTGCCCTCACTTTCCTGGCTGTCACCAACACTACCCCACAGCAAATAGAAATTGGATACTACTGTGCCTGGATACATGGGCTTATGCTTGTTTTCTCTTTTAAGAATCACTCTGCAGTCTGATGCAGCATGGGCTCTGTAAGTGATGCATGTGATTTGTGACTTCTTTCCCATCATGTAAGGCAGAAGACTCTCTCCACGCAGTTTCATTGGAATTCAGATTAGGCTTTTCCTATATCATAGAGAAATTTATTTCATCTCACATTCACCTTAGCATTTACAAAAATTTCCCAACGAAGAAAGCAGGCCCCATCTCATTTACAAGTGAGACCTTCAGTAAACTTTGAAACTTAGTAGCATGGAAGTGATTTATTGAGTTGCTAGAAAGAATGGAGTTTCCTGTTCAGCCTTCCTAAACCATTTTTGTAAAATATTAAAAGTGAGCTCCTATTTCTCTTTTGTATTCATGCCTGTAAAAACAGCCACAAAATCTATGAGATTATTTTGCTAGATTTCAATGAAAACAGAAGAAGTGGAACAACTCTAAAGGTGTCATTCAAGCTACATTTTCTTGACTTCAAGAGGGCTTTAAATTACCTTTGAATTCAGATGTAAAGTGTGGCCTAGCAGAGGGTCTGACTGTATAGATGCAGGGGAAATATGAAAACATAAGAAATCAGTCATGACTTTTTTTTTTTTGACTCTCAGAGTTATACTTAGAAATTCTGGCATTGCTGGAACTCTTACTATAGTCTGTAAAGGACATTCAAAATTCTACATATTTACAAATGATTCTTAGCAGGTATTTTAAAATGGCAGTGTAACTTGAATTTTCCATGTCTCTTTACCAACACACCATGTTTAAAGATTTGACATTTGTTCATGGCCAAAAAAATTGTGATTTTTTAAACATATACTGTTATATCTCTATTTAGATATTGAAGTACTACAGCTTTTATGGCCTCAATAAATGAGAGACGCATGCACTACTACTGATGTGTTTAGAAAAAGATGTTGGGGACTAGACCCCTATTTTTTCCCCCATTGCCCCTTCCAAAATTCCAGTGAAATTTACTTACAACTTCTTGTGCTTTATAAATGCTAGCACAATTAATATTTAGACTGTCTGAAAATCAAAATAATTTTTCCAAAAATAAACAGTGGAATAGGAAAAGATCAATAATATCTCTGTGTAACAGAAATAATCAGTATGATCTGTGTTCTATTGTTGAATTAAATGATTCACACATATGGTCCTGCAAACCACAGGCAAGCTGAACAACAGTTTTCTGGAGTGCAGATGGCTTCTATGGCTCTAATATGACAAATGGCAGTAGAGTTCCACTATCCCCTCTCTATTTCATAGTATCACAGAAGGAATGCTGCATATCATCTCAAACCATTTTTATTATGAGCCTCAATTTAAAAAAATATGTAATTTGTTGGACGAAATCTGTCATAGCTACTTCCTTCCCTGGACAGCTCTAAAGCAAAGTTTAATCAATTCTATTTAACCATTTTTAATATCTGAGAAAGACAAAAAATGAATGCGTGACGGCTGCTGCTATTAATAAAGGCCCTACTTTTTTAGTTTCCATTTTTCACATTGTGTTCTTTCAAAACAAAGGCTATGAGGAGCTTAAGGTTGTATTAACTTTTCTGACTTAGAAAAATTATTTTTGTACATTTATTTTTAACATTTCTGATGTTAACTAAGACAGGTTGTATGTGTATGCTCAAATATTAAGATATTATTGTGCTTGCTAACTCATGCGTGTCTTGACATGTTAAAAAAGCTGTTTAAGAAACAGAAGTTCCAAATTGCTTGGAAATCATGGGCCTTCCATACAGATAAAGTAAGCTTTTCAATTTTTTTGAAATGTATATTATGAAGACAACTAAATAGTAAACAGTTAAATTAATGTCTTTCACACACTAACAGGCATTAGACATGATACATTTAATTCTAGTAATTGTAAACTGTATTTCCATGGATGCACATTCCAATCAATCTCTCACTGCTTGCTAGACTTGTAGCAAACAATTTGCTCACATTAATAGCAACAAAATTATTTGTCTAGGGCAATGGTTATTGGAATTCTGCTTTGACTTTAGGGCTGTCCGTGTAGATTAACTTTTCTTAAGATTAACTGAACTCACACATATTTCTATTAATTTGAGTGTGCAGGCAGTATAATAAAGAAGCGATGTCTGTAGTGATAAACAAAGGAGTGCTAAGGTCCCAGCACAGGCACTGGCACACAGTTAACAGATTCTGTTAAATGGTTAACATGGTTTTTGAAGAGGAAAAAAAAGCCAAGCCAGATTTAAGGGCATTACAAGTCAGACACTATTCCCAATAGGCTGTTTAGACAAGAACATCGTATTTTGGAGGTAACAGAATTTAGCCACCTGAATGTAAGGCATGTTGTGTAGGTTGCTGCCAGGGCTAGACAGCAGTGAGGGATGCATTTTATGCATTTATTCATCAGAAAGTGTTGTTGTTTATGATCAAAATACTAACTCGAACTTCTATTAAAAAACTGTACAGAGGTCATTTTATTCTGGCATTTTCTTCTTTACTACCTCTTTTAAAAGTCTCAGCTACAACAACAATGTCCAAATACACCGTCTAAACCTTAAGTCAATTGTGTAAAAATTTTCCTGTAGACCTACTGCTTCAAATGTAGCAGAGGCTTTTTGGTTTTAATTTGGTCTTCAACTCCTTACACCTCCTGTAATCCATTCTACTTTACCTTACTTACTGCAACAATATTCTCCTTTCATTAACTACACAAGTTCATGTTCAACTAATTATCCAACACAACCATTGGCTCCTTTCAGAGTTACTAAACTATGTCTTATATTCTGTAGCCATACAACTCTGGTCTTTATTCTTCATTTCTCTAAGGAAGAATGATCTCTTAAATTTATTTTTTATTTTAAAGAAGGGGCCATCTGCAAGAAAGCTTGGAAGCATCTTTGTTAACACTTTTAGCAGCTTGTGAGCTTCCCAATTTTTGAAGGCTTTTTTATATTTTTCAGTATCATATTTGAACAGGTATTCCCAAAAAAGGCAGTACAATTACATTGCTGTCATATATAATGAATTCAGGTTTGACTTAAACACTCCCAGGAATGTTCTACTAGAACTCAAGAGCAGAATGTTGTCAGTCTGCATTGTGCCATGTAAATCTAGTAACTGAGGCAAAAATAATCAAGACTCCAATCCTCCAAAGGAATATCTCCTTATCACACTTTGTTTCCATGAAGACATTCCAACAAAACTGCCACCATTGCTTCATGGCAAGTTAATTGCTTACAAATAGCTTATACCACCCCATGTCCCCTCAGCCCGGGAGTTCCATGGTACTGAATGAAAATGCTTGTAAATAACACAGTTTAACAATTCAATTAGTGTTCTGCAAGGGGTTTGTAGTTTATAATTTTTCCCCGTGGACATCATGTTTTAATATAGTGTGCATAAATCTGTTCTATCTTTCTTACCATTGGGGGACCTGAACAATTTCACTGCAGTAATGAAAAGGGAGGAGAAGCTCATTGCTAGCACCAGTGTCACCTCTCATCTAGGTGGCCTTACTAACCAGTAAAATATAAAAGAGGATCCCATTTTGGGACACTTGACCCCAGAATTTCCATACATTAAGGATACCAGCAGCCATCCTGCTACCACAAGGATACTATGAGTTCATTCCAAGCCACTAAATTCCTAAGAGAGGGAAAATTTTATTCTTATAGTCCTTGCTTGAACATGTTCATACACACTGGACATTGTTTACAACTTGGAAAACAGGGTTCATTTGTCTCTTCAGGAATCCCTACATGTGCATAAAATATTTTGAGATGGTTCAGTCTGAATCTCCCAGCTATTTTAAAAAATTGTTTGTCTTTTAGTTTTAGAGGGGTTTTGAGTTGAATTTCTTTTGCCTCTTCTAATATTTTTGATCACCTGCTAGAGTAATCAAGAGTCCTTTGATTTTAAGAAGCCATGTATTATCTTCCTTATTCCCCATATGCATTGTGTGTACAGCTCAGTAGCTGAAAGCAAATACAACTTAGTACGTGAATGGTCACCTTCTTGGTAAATTAATTGATACAGTGTTTCATTTCAAACCTGTGCAAAATTTTTTTACACAAATTAGTCCAGGATAAGAACTCAAACACAGACTTTTGTGTGAGTTGATTTGTCCTGTTTTTATATCATCAAGCACTATGAATTTAACTCTAAAAGGCAGCACACTAACTAAGAGGATAGGGGAGAACTCTGCCCCCTTTTCAAATGGAGAATCCATCTGGAAATTCAATCCCTTTTCCAATAATAACATTATGAGGAATTATTACAGTGTTTTGCTGCTTGATGTTTATTACAGGATCCCCTTTGAAATTTTTTGTAAACTCCTTGCAGCTTCCTGAGTTTTTATGAGCAGAGAACTGTGTTCTCTATCATGTGTATACCTACCAGTTTGCAACTTTCCTGAATAGCATTAGAAAATAATTTTAAATATAAGAATGATTATGTTATTTAATTGGCACTTGGGCAGGATTCTGTCAATCTCTAGAGGGTTATGGGAGAAAGAAGGAAAAACATGTCTGTTTGTCTGTCCCAACACTCTGGAGTTGTGCTAAACCATTCAAAGGCAAAAGCATTTCCAAAGTGAATGCAATATAGTTGTCACCCAGAAGGGAAAACATTCACATAAATAACTGAGATGAAAAGTAGCATGACCTATAGTTAAGAACTGAAACATGGGGATGATAAATCTTTCCTTTTATATTAAGAAATGAACAAAATTAGAACTAGTCCAGCACTAAGAAGAGGCTATAAAGCATGCAAATACTAGAAATAAAATATGTGGATTTATGTCCCAATGTTAAAAAATGTATTAAGGGCAGGTATTGAACAGAAAATGTGTTATCAAAATTGCTCTGAGTGACATGCATGTACAGGATGTAAAAATCTGATTCCTTTTATTTTTTTAATTCCGGATCAAGGAAATTAGGTGGACTTTTTAAGTTCAGCAATGTACGATACTTAAAGTTACTATTTCAATGGTAACTGTAATTAGTTACCCTGCTACTAGCTAACCATGACTGTTGATTAGTCTGCCTGGTAAATTTACAAGATATTTCAAACCCCCACATTATTCTTATTAAAGTTAATAGGTTGTTAATAAATTCCTTTTTTTTAAATGAGAAATCTTTGTTACATTGCCATATGCTGAACATAATGCAGCTGTTAACTAAGATAAATAGGTAAATAGACAAATATGTAAATAAAATCTATTACTTGTGAATTATACATAATACATATCCTACATGACATGTAAGATCAAACAATACACAATCTATTTGTCCCAGTACTCTTTTCAAATCTAATAATTTCAAACAGTCTTACTGTGTTAAGTTCCACTTTGGTTAACTTGTCATGGCATTCTCTTCCAATTTCATCAGTGTAAGAAGGTTGGTAGTGAAAGGACAATCAGACTAGAATATTACAATTGATTTCAAGCATGTGATTCCTCACAGAATGCAACAAAAATTAAATTGGTGATAATGGACCCAAACTATTTTATCTTATCCAACATATTATCTTTAACTTTGAATAATATAAAAAGCTTTCAAATAAGGTGTCAGAAACACAGAATGACAGATGTGGATTTTTTTTGGTCCTACATTAGCTTTCATCCTGACCATAATGGTTCAAAACTGACACAAATGTTGCTATTAATTAAGCCCATCCTGTACAGCCAATCAGTGATATCTCTAAGAGGTGCAGTCAAGCTGCCAATGATATCAGGATGCATCAAAGTTCCAAGCACATGAAGATGGCTTCATGCCAGGCCAGCTTCAGTCTGGTAGAGATCTTGCTCAGGCAATGTGTTAGATTTGAGAGCAGCTCCGTTCCAGAAACAATTTTGCCTCTTTTGTGTAGCATCAGAACTGGAAAAATAAACAGTGTGAGACTGGAGCTAATGCTATGCAAAACAGTGTATTCCTGGAAACTGGAGCTTGGGAAAAAGCAGTACAGAGCCACAACTGGTGATCAGCTCTGGCCTAAGGCGGCTTATTAGCTCCAGCTAAGTACTAATGACAACACATTGTGTCTTTCAGAAACATCTGGATGTCTCTGTTCTGTACAGGGACAGAAGTCTGTATACTGGAAAGGCTCGTTAAGCCAGAGCAGTGCCCCATGAATGCATGGAACCAGTCCGGGACCAGCACTACCTTGGAGCTAACAAGCCAAGTCTGAACATGGAAGGCTTTGACACAAAGGGCCGAGACAGAGTATTTCTGCACTAATTAGCTCAAAGGCAGTGCTGGACCAAAATGGGTTAAGCCTGGCTTGTCATGAACTAAACTCTGTTTTAAAAGCACTTTAACATCTCTGCACGCTCCTAATGCATGCACCTCCCTTATCCATGAATGTCCACTGTCTTGAGATGATGGACTCCACTTACTTTAAACACATGATTTTTTTTCTTACTATGTTCTATGCTGGCATTTATGATGTGCAGTGTAATTAATATTTCCCTACAATTATGGCATTCATAATGTCTCCATATAAAAGTTCTAGTTCTGTAGTTATTTAATAGCAAAAGGTACTACTTATTTCCTCATAGTCACAGCAGGTTTTCTGGCAAATGATGTATCTCCAATCACAGCATCCTCATAAAATAACAATAGATGCTACTTCAGTCTAAAATAAAATTTAAATTTTGCATGTTTATTTTGCATAGATATAGATTATTTCCTATATTACACCAACACTGGACAAACCACTGTGAGATAAATTTGATGTACACTTGGAAGCTGACATTAAAGCTTTTTTTTCCCCCACAAAGTATGAAACTGGTGCAAACTCACTCAGTTGTTTAGAATTAGATAAAAAATATGGAGCTATATTTCTTTTGGCAGACTCCGTGCTGAATCAGGCATACACTTTTCATGAAGCATAATGCTGGTGTAAACACATGTCATGTCATATGTCATAAACATATGTCAGTTTACTCACAGGTAAACTTTTTAGGATAAACCTCTATTCCCAGTTGTGCATGAAAATGTAAAGACAGAACAGAGTGAAGAAAAAAAAAAAGTGCATTTTTGTATCTTAGTCTACATCTATACTTGCTAGACTTAGTCCTGAGTGGGGTTTTTTATTACCAGTTACACCCACAAGGAACTCACACATGCGAGTGCTGGCCACAGGGTGTCAGACCAAAGATCCACCTCCCCACAATGTACTGTTTTCAACAAATGCCCCAGAATGTCTTTAGAAATTCTGCCTGTCCAAGCTCCTCTGAGCACTGTGGGTAGCCTGCACCACATATCACCAGGGACAGAACAAGGAGAGCGAAGCTGAAAAGGGAAGAAGGATCCTGGCTGCTGCAGAGTCTACTTCAATCCTCATCATGTCAAGTCTGCAAGGACAGCACCTCTGGGTGGCTTGAACTCACTCCTTAGACAGCTTCATGGAGCAGCAGACACTGGGGGCTCTCTGCTCTGTGTCCCCCCTCTTGAGCCTGGTATTTTCTTTACAATGCCTAAAACCTAAGGCATCACCTGGGAGAAAAGGAACAGCATAACCTTCTCCTTAAGACTCTCCCATCCTCCAACTGTTTTCAGCTCCATGGATTTCCTGAGCCTGTTGTTATTAAGACTTTGTTCCCTTCCCCCAGCTTCCTAAATTAAATGCCTAGCTGAGATTTTTACTGCAAAGAAAACTGTGTTGCTAAACTTTGTTCTGATGAAAAATTTACACTAATTTTCTGCATTAATACTTCTGTGATCACAACACAGCAGACCTGCCTCTCAGGAAACACATTCAAATTATTTTTGTTTCAGTGCAGCTGGGAGTAAAGTACACAGTGAAGTGGGCTGGCACCAACAGCAAGACAGCTATCTTACAAAGCAAGATAAAGACTTGAGCTTATAGTGGGTGGGTTTAGTTCAGCCAGAAAGATGGTAGAAAGTCCTGGAGAAGGCAGGGATGTGCATTCATTAGCCTAGCACAAGTGCTGCGAGGGAGAGTACACAAGACTCCCTGTTCTCCTAAGGGTAGCATTCAGATGACTTCGTGGTACCAAGCCCAGTACCTAGAACCCACCAGCAATTATGTACTTGTTCACCTGCAGGTTTGATGGTTGCAACACCACTAAAGCAAGAGAATAGCAGAAGAGCATGGCAAGAATAAAAAGTCATATACACACAGTATTGTGTTGTCCAGTATTAGAAGTAAAAATAGAATGATCTTTGGAAAAGAATGAGGGGAAGAGTGTCATCTAAAAGGAAAACAGAGGCATATTTACCAGTCTGCATGTTACTAGGCAGTGTTGGTCTTCTCCCATCTGAAAAGTGTAGTGGACATACCTGGAGGAACATGGTTATAGCCAGGACACAGGGCATTCTTGTCCGAGCCTGCATTCAGCTCAGGGGTTTCCCAAGTCATGGTTTGTGTGTCTCCAACCTGCAAAGGATTTCTTTCCCATGAACCTGCCTCGTATCCCCCTTAATTCATGGCAGGAGATTATGTTCTTGGTCTGGATGATGCTAATTTTGTGTTTCTTGTTTATGCAGCTTCTTCTCCCCCCTCCAAGTCCCTTTCAAAGAGAAGCAGTGCCTACAGATCGCCTGTTTACACACCAGTGCAGCACTACTGGCAAAACCACACAGGCAGAACGATGTATTCCTACGGCAAGTACTTTCTACTCGGAAGGAAGTAACTTTATCATGTTTTCTTTCTAACACTGACGCAGTGGTGCGTTTTCTCTCCCCACAACCACGTAAGCAAGCAGGCGACTTGAGCCCTCACGATTAACCTTTTGGACCAGCAAATTCTTTCCCCAACCGAGCCACGGCAGCTCGAGAGGTGCCGGTCCTGCCCCAGAGCTCCGGCTCCCGATCGTCCTTGCCAGGGCCCTTCCCGGCCGGGCGGGAGGAAATGCGGCCCCGCGGCCTCGCACCGCCCCCCGCCCTCGCCCCGGGGAGGGGGGGCTGGAGACGGCCCTGAGCCCGCTTTTTGTTGGAACAAACATTTCCCCGTGCCGATGAGGAAACCCGCCGCGGCCGGAGCTGGGGGAGGGGGATTTCCTTCCCATTGTCTGCCGGGCTCGGCGCTCCCGGCCCCCGCTCCCAGTGAAAGTGAATGGCCGGGAGGGACCCGCCGCAGGGCTCGTGTTAGACACCCAACTACTGCGGATAAACGCAGGACTCGGGGCTAGCCCAGCCCGGCTAGCCGGGCTTCAAAGCTGTACGCTGACGAGCATTGAAAAGTCTTCACAGTACACAGAAAAATAAGTCAAAACGAGACAAAAATGCATCCTTTTTACCCTTCAAAGGGCATTTGAAGGCTATATAATGCAAACAGTTACTCAGGGGACCTAGTGAGGATATCAAAATATCCCCAAACCTGGCCCATGAACACCCATTTATAAGCTCTATGCCTGTCTTTCTACACTTGATTTAATTCACTGCCCATCAGCTCAAGAAGATAACGTGGCTATGGTTGCAGACACTCCCTACATGTTTGCTTTTGGATACCTTGTTCTTTCCAAAATCAAATATTTGTATCCTGAAACAAATATTTGGAGGTGGTCCAGACTAGCCTTTATAAGTATATTAAGTACAGGAGATTGTTGACAAGTGGTAGACTCTAGGTAAAAACCTGTACGGTAGGCAAGCCATAAGGCTTCTGCCCTCCATGTGCTTCCATGCTGGTGAAACTGCGGCCTGAGTATTTATTTGACAGCTCTCTATGGGTCCTGGGAGAGATAAAGGGCTAAAACCTCTTTATACTGAAGATAGCTGAACTTCTGCCTTAAATAAATATTTACATAGGTAAGGAGAAGGCACTGCGGCAGAGCAATAAATCTTTCACTAGAGGAGCTGAGACTGGCTTTGGAGCTTTGTTTTGGAGTTACGGCAAATCCCCCCAGGCGACCCAGTTGTTGGGCATACCTGGCTGTTTGGGGTGAAGAATTAAAAATGGTTATGTGGCTGCTAGCTATGTTTGTCCCCTGATTCTGGATGCAAAAATCAGTGTGCCTTAACCATGCTGGCTTGTGCAGAGCTGTTGGCTTGACTGCACAGTAGAAACAGCAGAAACTATAACGACCCCAACTTCTTTTTTCTTCCCCCTGTATGTAAATATAGCTCAGATACAATTTGAACAGAGAAGGTTTCAAAGAAAGCTAAGACAGGCAAGCCAGCAATATCCCATGGAAACTTGGCATATATTTCTATCAAACTTCTTTTCAAAATGACATGCCTTAACAAAATCACAGCCAAACATCACAAATAAATGCTTAAAATAAGGTAGTATTTTTGTAATTATAATGACAGTAAATCCCTTTTTACTTAAAAAAAATTGCCTGTAAATTTCATTTGCTTTTTATTAATACAAGCAATATAATGCAGTTAATAAATTATAGTACCACTATTGGGTATCTGCCCAACGCCTCAAGCACTCTTTGAAAGCAGATTACCAGCACTTTCTTTCCTATCTATTTATTTTAGATAATGTAAAATGTTCTTTCATATTTAAATGCATAACAGAAGTAAGACTTTATCACAACTGTGCAACTAACCATTATTTACATTTTATTTTCAAAGTGGATGTAAAGTCCTGATGCAGCAGTCTCAAAGAAACTGTGTGGGTTTAGACACTACTAGAAATCTTATTTACTGGACATACAGGAGAAACTTTCACTGTTCAGTGTACAAACTCTGTTTAATCTTTCACTGATCAGGCACAATGGAGGCATCTTTTTCAACATTAGCACTACTACTTCCTTCTACTATTTTAGTAATATTAACAACTACTCATATGGCTCAATTTTTTTGCATACATAAATGCTTATAGAATTAAGCTTACAGTATATTTTAATAAAAGTAAAGTTCTAGTCAAGTTAATTAATTGTGAAGTGTGTTACTTATCCATTAATAATTCCTGAAGCATTTCAGAAACTTTAGAATATATTTTCCTAGACATTCATTAATATTTACCTCACAGTCCATAAAAAACAGTGTAAAACGTACATGCTCTCTTGCTACTTACATATATGTTCCTATAAAGTTATGTATTTTGTATTACTATGTATTTCCCAACCCTGCAGTGCAAGAATGGCTAACAGTTGGACTCAATGATCATAAAGGTCTTTTCCAATCTAAATGATTCTATGATTCTGTGGTCTACAGTTCACGACATGTTGACAACTCTGAGACAGGCCGTTGATTGTCTATGTTTTAGTTCCTGTTGCTCAAGGTGAGTGTCTACTTTTAAAAACATTATCTGTCATTTCTCCAAGTTGGATTTAATGATAGGAGGAATTTCCATGTATCAAGGCCTGATAAGCACCACGTTTTCCCTCTGCAACAAGAGAGGGTTCAGACCTAAGACTGTGACAAAATACATACATAATAAATACATAATAAATAGTTAAAGATCCGTTTCAAATGTATTATTAAAAAAAAATAATAAAAGAAACAAACAGCAACTCCAGCAGACACCACTAGAGTTCTCCTTCTCCCAAATATCCCTAGCACCATCCTAAACCCTGTTTACCCCAGAAACCTGAACTGTGGACAGACAGAAGAGGAGAGAGAGAGAGAAAATTCAGACACAATAAAACTCTGAGGGGAAAAATATGTGGAAGGAGGAGGCAGCAGCGGCCTGGGGAAGGGATTGAAAAGTTTCCCCTGGCTTAACTTCTCCCCCCCTGCAGCAGCAGAAGCAGCGCCAGCAGCACAAGGTGAGAGAGACTTTTAAGTCTGGGGAGGAGGGGTGTGTGTGCGGGAGGGGGGGTGAATTTACAGCCCTGTGGATATTTCTGTGTCTGCCTCCCTGGCTTTGGGGTGCGAGAGACGCCGTGTCTCATGCTGGGTGGATTTTTTTTTTTTAATATGATGGAGGATTATAAACATGGCGCCTTAAAAAAACTACAAAATCATGTACACACTGTTCCAAGGAGATGGGGGAGAGGGGACAGGGGAAGGGCTGGGCACCAGGGGAGGGGGCAATCCTTCCCCGCGGGGTGCCATATGAGGAGGGGGGAGCAATTATACTTAATAATAAAATGTGTGGGGCTGCGGGGGGGAGATGGAAGGCGGGATTTTTTTATTATTATTATTATTATTATTTCATTTTTCGGAGTGGGCAGGATTATCTGGCAGCCCGCTTGGAAACCGAGGAGGAGAAGGGGACGGCGGCGGAGCGCGTGTGATTATTAACGGCGATTATTTTTGTCCCCACACCTTCCCCGGTCGAATTTCGGCTGGGAGGCGGCGGCGGGTCCCCCGTGCCCCCGTGCCGAGTTGCAGCCAGCCCCGGGGCCGGGGCGGGAGGAGGTGGGGTGGGGAGAGGGGCGCTCCGGAGAGAATCGCCGCTTCCAGCGCTCCGCGCGGGCCTGCAGGGCGCGGGGGAGCCGGGGACTCGCGTGAGAGGCGAGGCCGGGCAGGGTGTGGTGCAGCCCGGCCTCAGCCCCGTCACCCCCCGGTCCCGCTTTCTCCCACACGCGGGGCCACCGCTTTGCTCCCCACTCTCTCCCGCTTTCCTTTTGCTCACACACCCCTGCCGCCACCGCATTTCCTCGCTGGGGAGGGGGATGCCTGCTTGGAGGACGGGTCTTGGCCCGAGTAATGGCAGCTGCTCGACAGCGCCGAGGCTCCACAGGAGAGAGACGGCGGGGCTCCCGCAGGCCGGGCGAGGGGCCATGGCTGCCGTGCCCGCGGGGGACAGGGGAGGGGACGGGGAAAGGGTGAACTCAGAGCCCCGGCCCTCCTCGCCCGGCGGCTGCGGGCGGTGACACCCCGGTAGCCGGGACGGCCTCGCCGCCCGGCGGGGCACTGGGGCCCCGGGATCGCCTCGTCCCCCAGCACACCCCCGGCGGCTTCCTCGCCTCCCTTGTGTGCTCTGGGGCAGGGCCTGGGGAGAAAAAGGGGCGATTTCTCTGCTCTCCCCCCTCCCCCCCCGGCTCCCCGCGCCCTCCGGGAGCTGCGCACTCGCTGCCCCCAGTCGGGCTCGGCGAGTCGGGGAATGCGAACTGGCGACGGGCTCGCTTTTGTCGGCGTTCTGGGGAGCTTTGTGTGTGTGCACCCCCGAAGCCGTGTTTGCAGATAACTCCCTCGGTGCACTTTGTGGGGTGTTCGCCTTCTCCCCCTCCCTCGGGAGGGGAGCTGCTCAGAGGCCTGTCTCCTTTCTTTTCGGGGAAAGGATGGAAGTGTAGGTGTGGGAGTGCCCGTGGTAAGGATGATGAGGAGTTTCGGTGCTCTTTCCTGACCTTTCGTGTGCTCCAGACAGCAGCCCCCCTGTAAAAAGCTGATGTTAAGGATTTGGGAAACTTCGTGTGTCTTTTGGGGCTTATCCTGAAACCAGCAGACTTTGGGAATTTGTTTTTGGTCTTCTGTGAACTTTACTAGATTCTAGATATGGGGTGGCTTGAGAAGAGGAAAAGGAGTGAAAAAACTTTAATTCAGTGCTGGTTGGTTTTATGATTTAACCTGGAATCATCTGACATGGTCTCTGTATTGTGGGAGTAATTCTATTTATTGTAGTTTTAAGAAGAGTGGAAAATGCTTTCTTGTCCTAGATAGTGCTGATATTTTTTCATTTCTGTTGCTTTTGTAGGAAATCATTTAATTCTTTAGGGGTGAATGCTGAGACAGGTGTCAGGAGGGTGGAAAATGGGAAGAGAAATGCCAGTTTGTGGTTCAGGTTGCACTCCTTTGGGTTCTTCTAGTTCCTCATCCTTCAGTGTGAAGGACCTGGCATCTCTCCACATTTTTTTTTTTTTTAATTATCAGCCACTCTTGAGTGTGTTACAGAAAGTCTTTAGGGAAGTAGACTGTTTGCTGACTAATGTTTTGTATAAAAGTGGAAGTACCCACAAAATAATTCCCACTGTTATGGGATTTATGGCATTAATTAATTCCCACTGTGGTTCTATGGCCTTAAAATGTCAGCTTTTCCATGCCTAAACCAACCCTCTCTGCTTTGACCAGATAGTTGCATGGGGAAGGGAGGGAAGGGAATGGTTCATGGGGTATGTAGCTCAACAGAGAGCACTTGATGTTGCTGATGATGAGTTTGGTTTTAGTGAGTGGAGAAAAAAGTGACTATGTTGATGACTGTTTGGTGTGCTATGGATGGTGGTCTCTGCATCTGCAGCTGATACGTGGTATGGGTTTCAGTAGCAAAGGTCTCAGAGAGAAAAATTACTCTTCCACTCCACCTCATGAACTGGATAGTGTGATGGAAATTGTCTTGTGTTGAAGTCAGCTTTGTAAGGGGAGTTGTGAGTCTGTGGATGTTGGGTGGGGGCGTGAAAACCTTGGTGATGTGCTAGAAGATACTCTTTGACAGTTTGAAGCTTTTTAGCAAAAATTTTACAGGGTAGTTCACCTCTGAAGGTGTTGTTTTGTTTTTTAAATCTAAGCAAGCACTTCCAGCTATTAAATATAAATGTAAAAAACCAAATTGAGTTTGTTCACCAAAAATCAAAATTCCTAGTAGTTTGACGTAGTCCTTCTGTAGTATGAGCTAGAGCAATGCTTCATAACTTTTCAGGACAAAAAATGAGCACTATTGGAGTGACAAGAATTTCATTACTGGAATTGCTGTGCAGCCAGTATGTGACTGGGAGGTCATGTGCTGTGTGTCCATACTGTTTGCAGGCAGTAGACATTCTGTGGGCATCTACTGTTCAGGTTTCCCCCTGCCTTGGAGCAGAGAGGAGAAGGGAGTGTTCAGGATGACCTGAGGCTTCTGCAGCAGAAGAGCCTGGATCATGTTTTCAGCCTAAGGTCATCTTAAAAACAAGTGAGACGGTGAAAGGCTGTGAAGCGGGTTTGGTATTTCTGCCTGCATGTAAATAAAACATACAGGGTGTGGTTAGTGACATGATGCTCCCTGAGAAGATGGACTATGAATTTGGCCTCAAACTCACCTTGAACTGGCTTAGGCTCCATCTAGACTGTTGAGCATTTCTACCAGTGCACCACGGCTTGGGGACCACTGAACTGTGCCATCTGCAGTCACTGGGTTAGAATAAAATACTTCAAAAGGAACTAGATGAAAGTTAACATTGAAGATGTTTTCTTAATTTTAGGTAACTAAATGCCCCCATAGATGTCTGCATTTTATCTAGTTAGTTAGCAAATTGTCTCATTTCACACAGTTTGAGAATGAGGGGGAATTTTAGAATTAGCAGACATGTTTTGAAATTGAGGACCCAACTTCAGTCAGCTAAAGTCCACTAATTTTGGACATACCTGTAACTAGTTTTCATAGTATCTGCCTTCCACAGTCTTTCAGAACATTTATCTCTGGACGTCTGTGAGGACTTCAGGCAGTGTCAATCGGTCCAGGCTAAAAGTTCTGAAAGTGTGCTGTGATGTGAAAGTGTGTGAAAGGTGATGATGAAGATGTTTTCGGGAAATTTCTGGTTTGCTTCTTAAATGACTTTTTAGCTGGATCCAGATTAGCATAATTGTCAGTAAAACTTGTATTTTACCCGTAATGCAGGTTGTTACAAATGCTAACTAGAACTATAAACAAAATTAATCTATGCAAGGCATACGTGCCTCACACTAGTGATGAACTTGGTTGGTAAAATGTGGAATTGTTTAAAATTACTGGCCAAATGCACACAAGGTTTTACTTTCCTGAATGAAGTAGGGTTTGGAGATTTTTTTCAAAAGTTAGGTCAGAATTGTTGGAGAAATTTTTTTCATATCTATCCAGCAAATACATACATTTGTTTCAAATCCTGGCCACTGATTTTATTAATTGCAGTGGTTTTCCTTCCATATAACAGGACTTTGTTTAGCCATTCTTCTTGCCCTGATTGTTTAGGAGGTAATGTCAGATGATGTTCTTTATCTGCAGAGGGTTTTGTGCCTCGGTTTTTGTTGGGTTTGTTTAGTCTCAGGATGTGGTGAACACTCCCATTGTATGTGTGTAGTACCTGGAGCATGGTGCCCTTGGTAGCTGGGCAGTGCAATGTATGTCATCTTTCATATAGCTCATGCATTTTAGGCTGTCAAGTGTTGCTTGTGCTAAACATTGTGAGCAAAGATTGTTCTTGTCAGGTTCTGGATCATTTTTCATCAGTTGAATGTAAATTTAGCTCATAATTGGGTTATTGTTCTAAGGTTTAATCTTCCAGTCGTGAGAGTACAGCCTGCAAAATAGGTAATTTATAAGATGACGTAATGACTCAATTTTTCAGGAATTTCTTTATTTGTTATTGGCGAGAGTATAAGAAATGCAAAACAAATGTGGTAAACTCCACAAACCCCTTCATTCCTGGGTGTAGTGCAGGTAACTGGGAGTAGACTGACACCAGAGTGGCTGTGTACAGTACAATAACCACTGTGGCCTCAAGCCTGCACAGCTGAACTCCTGTGGCACACAGGGCCATCTGATTTCCAAGGCCTCTCCACATGCAGCTCCCAGAAACACCAGGGCTGGATCGAGCCCATTTTTTTCACCATATTTTCCATCGTCGTCTTTAAACACAATTTTATCATCTATTTAAACCAATGCCTGCCAGCAAGTAAATTGTGAAAGCCTGAACTCTGTCTTCTTGTTTATTTCTATCATGCTGTGAATATTGAATTATGTGAAAAAAAATTTTAGGGTAAACCTAGCATTTTAGTAAGATTTCATTCATATTTATTTATTCTCTTTTTTTTCTCCCTGAAACAACCAGGGTCTTTTAAGTCCTGTGGGCAGGCGACAGCAGGCACAGTGGTGATACATACTGACATGTCCATGAACCCAAGTTAAAGCTCATGGTGTCTAATTTTAGCCAGCTTTGGTAATATCCCATTGGAGCCTGATCCCATAGCTATACCATGTAGATAAGAACAAAGTGTAGCCATTGAGAGTTTTGTGTACAAAAAGACTGGTTTTGATTTTCTTCCAATCTCTCATTTTACACTTCACTAGAATGCAAAAGTGTTTGTTACGAAAATGCAGAGAAATGTAATTTAAGTTTAAAGTATACTGTTGGTTAAAAAGGGCAGTAGTACTTGTAATTTCAAAACTAGAAATATATTAAAAAATGTAAGTAAAATATGGTTTATTGGTATACTTACTAACAATCAGAATATCTTTGCATATACCTTTACACTGTATTCAGTTTTAAATTCCAAGGTTAAATAATTGCAGAATAAAACATTGTGAATTAATGATTATGAGTCTTCATACAACTCTCACTTGTAGTATTATATAAGACTAATTCTTAAAAATAATTTCAACACCAGACACAGTGAAATTTAAAGTACTAAAATCCACTTGTTCATTAAAAATTAATTTAAATATACAACAAAAATACCAGTAATATCCCATTCACCTTTTTTTTGTGGAAATTGCATTTTTTTGCATGCAAAGGACTGGGTTCTAATTTATTTTTTACGCATAATAGGATACTATTGATTTGAGGTCTAGTAATTGAAAAAAAAGAAGAGTTAAACATATTCCTGCTTACCTCTTAATTTCTCCTATATTTGTTAATATGTTAAATATTAAACCTACTTGCGTTATATTCACATCTATGATTTTAATGCAGCTGACTTAACTGTGTTTTGGTTACAGACTGTAGGACTCTGCTAGTAGATGTAGTACTAAAAAGCAGTGTTTTGGCAAGTGGGTATTTGATCCCGTGCACTTAGGGCATGGCATTGTTATCTGGTCTTTTAAAGAGAGGTGGATGGGAGTTGCATGCTGTGACTCACGGGACATGGCACTTAGTTTACTAATTTTAGCTGAGTGATTCTTATCTGTCAACCTTAGGTTTTATTTGAACCTTCTGGAAAAGCGAGTAAGTGAAACAAAATGGAGTTGAGAGAAAATGATTAGCAGAGTTCCAGAGTAGCTAGAAATAGTATACAGTAAAAAAGAAATTAAAAGTATGTAAGATATGTTTATTGCTCAACAAATCTTTAAGATCTGAGAGACTGATCTGAGAGCTTTATCTTTCTTAGCATGCTATCATTTTCTGTTAAGTCTCACACAACATTTATGCATTCAGTAAGAGAGGATCTCACACTACAGATACCTGTTTGCAATTACAGATGCTTCCCAAGTCAGAAACCAAGCACCAGCCAAGTCTGCATTGGCTGCTTGTGCCTTATTACTATTTTCTTGGTGTCATTGCTTGTAAAAGAAAACTTCCTAAGAGGAGAGAGTCTGTGCCTTGCATAACACTGCAGTGTGTGCATTCACATGCACAAATTAAGGTGGAAATTCTGCCTCAGAATGGTGGGGGGTTTCTCCAGTTTTCCTTCTGGTCGGTTGTTAATTTTGTGATCAGTGTCTTATGAGCTGTCATTGACTTCAGAGACAAGTTGAAACCCAGAGTTTATGCATAATCTCCTTCCCCCAAGCAATTACTAGGATCCAGGTTCAAAAATTGTACAAAATCAAAACAAAAGAATTGCTATTTCATAAAATGTAATCACAGGCCACACAGTCACTGATTGTTCACTGATGAAAATTGATATTCACTATTCACTGCAGAAAATTCATTGTTACCCATAGATTAATATTAATATAATGATGGAGACCTTGATCATATAAGCACTTGTTTCCCACAGGCATGAAAATGCATAGGCCTTGGAGCATACTGATGAATAAGTTTAGTTTCACAAAATAGTTTTAAAAATTAAAACCTTATGTATGACTCCAGTATTCCAGGAAGAACACAGTTAAAATTTGCCAATACAATTTTATGTAATGCTGTATTTTTAATTCTTTTAATGGAGCTGCATAGCAGTGTTACATGGGCATTTTTTTGCCTTTTCAATATTAACAGTATGACTGTTAGTTTTTTTGCACATGCTAAATTTTACATTGATGATTTTCATTGAAGCTAAGGCACTTTTCTGACATGTACATTAGTCTTTGAAGGAATTAACTGCTTTTGAAAAGAACAGAGAAAACGTGGATTAGTGTTAGTGATCACTGTTAGTGATTTCTGCCATTTTCTGTATATCTTAAATCCTGTGTGTTATAGAAAACCTTAATTATAGATAAAGAAAATGGTAAAAGAAGAAAATCCTACTGGAAAAGCCAATACTATTATGAGAAGAAAGGTTTATTTTTAATAATATATTTATTAGGAAAGCTAGAAAACCGATATGTCAGAAAACTCTGTATTTTAACGCAGTTTCAAAATTACAGAAATTGTGAATGTGTGAGCAGATTAAGTAATCAATTTTTTTTTTGTCATATAACATAAATTAAAAACCTGAATTCTGAAAGTTATCTTGATTCATCCTGTTCTTATAATTTACCAGCAAATCTAGGCAATCCTTCTTGCTCCATGCAACAAATTGTTTAGAGTAGGTAACGTTCTCCTCACCTTGTGCTTCTATTCCTTTTTTGTTAAACACTCAAAATTGCAGAAAACTTTTTTTCTTTCTTTTTAATTAAAAGCAAAGAATTGTTATTAGTTGTTTTTCCTAGGAACCAGACTGGCACCATTTTTAGCTTCACATAACTATAGTTGAGAATTTAGGATGCTCCTAAGAACTGGCTGCATGGACCTTTTCTTGGGAAGCTTCAGTGTCAGTCATCACATGCAAGCTGACACTTGAATATAATATGGCACACTGAATAATTTGGCATTGGCACTAATATTAAAAAAAAAAAAAAAGAGATAATTTAATTTTTTTTCCCAAATAAAATAGCTTTCTCAAAACTTTTCTTGGTCATAGTAAAAAATGAGGAACAATGAGAAGGGATATATACACTTTGCTCACAGATAACTCAGGATGTCCCACCTCTTAGCAGTCTGACTAGAATGGAATATCAGGCTGTTTAAAAGCTGCCATATTAAAATATTGTTTGTTTGTTTGTTTGTTTGTTTGCATGTTAAAAGAAAATATTGTATTTCACTGACATAACTTTTTGAAGGAGAGTGCTGATGCATACCTGGGAGCATTTCAGACTGACAGTGTTGGAAAGTGATAAACATGGACACTCTCAATCTGTAATTGTGTCTTTCAGTTTTGTAGCTTTGTCTTCATCTTCTGCTTACACTGACCTGAAGTAAATAGACTTACAGGAAATACTTGTTGTAAGAAAGAGATTCTTCCTTTTCCTGCACACTTTCCACTCTGCTGGCTCCCAGAAGGTTTCTTTGTAAATGTCCTAATTGGAAGCATACTCCTAACTTCTCTCTGGTTCCAGACATGAGATTTCCTCTTTTTATTGAACTTGCACCTTTTAGGAAATACAGATTAAGACCCAACAATCTCCAGGAACCAGTTTTATTGATTTTTTAAATTCATGCTGATATTCTTTTTCTCAATAGTTTTAAAAAGTATTATAAAAATAACCAAATTTCCAGTTAACCACATATTAGCCTAAGTTGTAGCACTAATTCCTGAAAACATGGAGCTTTCAATAAAATGGAAGGATTTTGTTCCTCACACAGGCACAGGAAATACCAATAAATATCAGCTAAAGCTGCGTGGTGGCGCAGATGCTTGGAGTACAGGTGCACCAAGGAGTGAGGAGCTGAACATGGTTTGCTCTGCCAAATTAGTGGATAAGCAGTTACAGTGTTTCCTGGGCCAGTGGGAAGGAACGGTATCCAAATTTCTGCTTGGCTCTTCTTCAGGAGAAGTGCCTTTCTTGATCAAACTAGCATGTCATGTAATCCAGAGTCTTGTTTTCAGCCATCATATGTCTCCTAAAAAGGTGTCAAAAATCAGGCAATTTGCTGAGGTTGAAAGCTACAGAATGCTTGTTTTCTGTACTATTTCCAAACAACAGTAATTTAGATTATGGCTCTTGTTTTTACAGGAGCCATAGTCTAAATGTAGAAGTTTTATTTGTTCCATTTTTTTTAATGTGTTAATTTCTCTTTCCTGTAGTAGCTGAGTATTTTAGCTGTAATGTTGAAACCTTCTGCTTTTTAGGTCAAGCCTGTTCTGTCCTCTCTACATGCCTTGCAGCCTCCCACTGCAGTGCTTTTTCTCTTTGCACTTTCCGAGAGCTTCTTCCTAGGTTGCAGAAAAGAGCCATGTCATACCTGCTTCTCTGAGGGATTTGATGGAGATAAGAGACCTCGAGGATCGAGTTAGTGAAAGGCTGTAGTGGTTGTCTGTTGAGTACCAGTAAGAGCTGGGAAATGCACATTTGAAAGGAAGAAAAGGAGAGTTTGTTGTGAGATGGACATTAAGTGGAAGTCAGGTACACCCTTGTCACAGGAGGCAGGACCAGTGACTTTGCTAATGTCATTTGGTGCAGCTCTGTTGATTTTAGTGGAGCAATATTAGTTTACACCTGCAGAAAATTTTCTGAATCTCTGGGAATGAGAATATAAAATGAAGTATTTATGGGTGAGTGACAGAGAGAGTGCATGCGAGAGAGAGCGCGCATGCACACACTTTCAGGCCTGATTGATTATATGAAAAAAACCCTGGAGTTAAAAGAACATTATTTTAAATTAACATTCATTATCTTCACATGTGAGATAACAGTTCACTTTGGACCAAATCCTAACACCATTATGTTTCCTGAGCAGAGACTGCTTTTTCCTTGAGTGAGGTTATTCAGTATGAGAATGGCAAAATGTAGTCAGATCTTTGACAATTAAAATATATGGTTTAGTCACTATATATTAGAATAAAGCTGTGTTATTTCTGTCAGGAAAACATGTATCTTTTTTCTTTCTAAAAGAAATTATTGCATTTTCTTTGAATTGTGAAATGAAAAGTAAGGTACCTTTTTTTTAGGTCTCATCTTATGCCCAGAAAAGCTTGCAGCCATTTTAATTCATGCTGCATTCATTGATCTAGCAGTTAAATCATTTAATCAGTGTGCAGCTAGGTCTTCTACCTATTGGACACAGTTAAAGTGTTCAGTAATGCACTTTGGGTTATTGGCTTCTAAATGTCACTTTTGGAAAAAAAAAAAGAAAAAAAGAAAACAAAAAAGAAAACAACTATGAACATCCCAGTTAGCTGATGAACATTATAAAGGAAAGTACAATGTGAATTCATGGTCTTATCACTCAATTGTTTTTTGTCCTGTACATAATACAAGTAGAAAAAAAGCACATCATAGCAAACAAAGAAAAAATCTGATTTTTATATTCTTTGGCAGTTCTTTTAAATACAGAGTTTAAGTCATCTAATTAGGCAGCAGCTTGCTATGAAATATTTTCATAACAGACATAGTTTGTGAGCATGAAAATGAAAGCCACATTTTAAAATTATAAGCCCAAATAACTTTCTGAATTTAAATATTACTCTGAAAATGGCTTATTCTGTAAGTATAATGATGTAAAAGAAAGTGGGAGAAGTTTGTATTTTATGTCAACAGCACTAGAAAACTTAATAGCTTAGACTTAAATGCTGCAACTATAGAAACCCAGTAATCTAAATACATAAAAAGGGAAATAAGTATAGCAGCAGCTAATAGGTGGCAGTGAAAAGCAGAGGAAAATGTCATGATGCTTTTAAGTGTCTTGTATTTTCTGAGAGGGAGTTACTCACAATGAAATAAGTCTCCTCTTGGTATGCAATAGGCAAGTATCTTGTCCAGGGAGAGATGGTAAATTCTTTGGCAGTGATGCACTTGGCACCAGCAGTTTTTTAAAGGGTCACCCATGTGCTTTTCAGTTATTTCTCTGTAGAGATGAAAAGGGAAGTTATGCTCTTGTGAGGTATTGTTATCTGTCTGAGTGCAGGTGGAACAAGAAAGTCGTGTTTCATATGAAGATGGGAACTGTATTTCCCTCTTGTTCAATGAAGGCTCAGAATCCAGACATGCCAATTCCATCTGTTTGTGTCTGGATCCCTTGGCATATTTCCTTGTGCTTTCGTGATGTACACTGAAAGCTTCATCAGATGAGAGGTTATGATCGTGTTAAGTATCTCTCTGTACCTTCAGCAGGGAGACTGAACAAAGGAGAGGGTCAGTTGTTCATCTTATTTGGTGTTTATTTAATTAGTGAATTTTTCAGTGGTTTCACTCTCCAACTCCTTATAGCTCTTCTGCTTTATCATGTTAGTTTATTACAATTTTGGTACAACTTCTTGTTATACTTTCACCTGGGCATTCTGGGATGTCATTCCTTTTTTGAAGTAATGTCATGATATGTGTACATGAGGAGTCCAACAGTAGAGGAGAAATTTGACTAAAGGTTTCATGAATGCCATCCCACTGCTGAGTAAGACCTCACTGAGCCAGTTGAAATAGGGATCTGATACTTTTGCTCTCTTTCTTTTGGAAGAACATTGAAAGGGCTGCAAACTCAGACGAATGTGCTGTGTCCTCGTTGTGTATTTCTTTACCAGTAAATAGGGGATTCAGTCATGGAAGGCAACTCGGTGAGGTTAAAGAAAGAAAGGTGCTGAAATCAGCTGCATGTCAAAGGAAAATGAGAATTCAGTGACAATAAAAGCAAAGTGTCAGTGTTAATGCAACATACTTTCAGGTTTTGAAGAGCTGAAGATGCCTCTTAAAAGCGGCTTTGGGTGGCTGAATTGCAGTTTAGGAGCTGTCAAAGGACAGGGTGTTAAAGAAGGCTGAAGTCCTGGCAGGAGAGCAAACAAGCGTCCCCGTGAGCTCAGCCCGTTCTGGTGGGTGTGGTGACCAGATGATTATCAAACAATACATGAAGTGCAATATTGCAGTAGGTATCAAACCTTTTCACATCTACGTTGCTAAAGTTAGGAAACAAAAAGAGCTCTTGACAGCATGAAATTACAGCCCTGGTTTCCAACGTTTCTTCTGAGTTCCACTGAATTAATGAAATTACCTGAGCTGCCAGACCGGGTGGAGAGCTGCTGGTGAGCTGCTGTCGCAGGAACCCCCACATCGGGCAGAAGTGCTGATTTACAGTCTCTTTGTCTTGAATTTAAATGATGACCTTCACTTCCTGCATCTCAGACTACAGCAGGCTGCAATGGAGGTAGCCTTGAGATGGCGTTTGCTAATGAAGCTCTAGTACCTTTGATAGCTGTGCTAGATAATCAGAAAGTGATAGATGATGGTGTACTGTGTTTGGAAATTTAATTTAAAGTATATATTTATGTACTTATGATTTTGACCCATTCAAGCCATTTGTATGATCTGTTGGTGTTTTCCACAAGAGTAGGGATGTTTCCCTGGCTGAATTCCAGTTTGGCTAATTACATTCGGAGTACCTACATTTCTGTAAAGTTTCATCTGGATTTTGTTACTGTTGTTTATTTAAATAGTAATGCATATGTACTTGGAAACATATAAAATAACAGCACAGGATAAAAAAAGTTAGGAAAATCCCTGCTCCAAATTACATTTAGTATTTGTGCATGAATAAAGTGTGGCATGATACAGTACAGAAAAAATATGAAGTGGCATAGTCAGTAATAGCATTCATAGAAAAGGTAGGTTTTCAGAGTTTATGAAATAGGTTAAGTTGCTGAGTAGTGTGCACTGTTAAACATATGATATATTATGCAGCAGGAATGGATATAATTCACTGGTAGGAGAAATAATGCTTGTTTGTATTGTAGTTAAACTGTATATATTTTTACAAGGTTATCAGGCATGGATTTTACATGTGTGTCAACAAGGGAGCGGGAGTCAATTTATGCGGTGATGTCAAAAGGACTTAGGCAATCACAGATCTGCACGTGGCAATCAACTGCTGGCACAGAAATGTTTCTCTTCTACATACAAAGGCATATTTTATCATTTACCACTTAGTCTCTCAGAATCCTGCTTAAATTACAGTAGGAAGGACTTGCTGTTTGTTACTGTAGACTAAGATGTAGGTGAAAAAGAACCCAAGCCACATCCTGTTGTGGAGAGTTATTTTGTAGAGATATGAGCTTCAAAGCTGCAAGCTTGCTCTTAAAATTGATGGGTATTAATAGTCAATATTAACCAAGAATGGATTTCCAGAGGACTTCAAAATAATCCAGTATTAGACCATACTGCGTAACCATCGCAGTCTAATATTTACAAGAACTGTCGCAGTGTTCTCCTAAAAATAACTTGTTTATTTAGAGATGTTTCATCCACAGTGTGTATATACCCCATTAGACAAAGATATTAGAAGTAGATGGAAAAACAGTTTTCATTTTGAAAATGATTTCAAGAAAAATGCTTTTGACTAGTATTTGTGAGTGAAATCATACCCAACTCAAATAGATTGTTCGCAAAAAGAGGTTTGGGGTTTCTTTGTTTTTCTAGAAATGGAAAAAATTGTTTTGAAGATATCTTATAATTTGCATATTAACACTGGTGTTTCTTATTGTTAGTAGCTCTTTTTACATAACTTCATTTCTAGTAAAAATCATAAATAATGTACTATGTACTTCTGCAACAGAAAGATTACGACAATGTATGTGCTTCTGAAAATTGCTGTTCTTTTAATTTTTGTCTGTTCAATGGCTTGGCCTTGTTTTTGGAAAGAATTTTCCTGTGTAACCCAGCTTTAATAATTTTACCTATTTCTTCTGTATGAAACCCAGTGAAAATGCCATGACAAGCCCTTGTGACGGCAGCCAGCCTGTCATGTGTAAGTGAAAGGATTGAAGCCCCGTTTGTCAGTGCTTTGGGACAGACAGGTATCTTACCCACTTTAGTGTCTGTCTAGCTGGATATTTTTTTGTCATCTGTGGACTTTTTCCTATGGAAAAAAATCAGGAATACTTCAATGAGGAAAGCCATCCAGCATCCACATGCTGCACATTATGGGAATGAGATCCATGTGGCTTCTTACCTTTTTTTTTTTTCTCCTTCTGTATCATTTATTAAAGCTGTTATGGAATATCTGCTTAAGGCTAAAAGAGTTTGAATTCTCACTTAGCCTCATTAAGGTCTTGGGCTTGGTGTTTACTGCTTTTGCTTTCATCAAGGCCACTTCCTCAGAAGCTTTTGCAGGAGCCACATATGTTCTTATGAATAACATTCTTCATTTTCTGTCTCAAATCATGGTAGAATTATACTTTTTAATCAGCTGGTTTTATTTAAACTCAAAAATTTCATTGCTGGTGTTCTGCCTCTAAAGCAGAATTTGTTATTTTATACTTTTATGTTGTGGGTTGTCTACTTCTATATTCACACATTTAAATGCTTCAGGCTATTCATTGTGTGTTTTCTGGGGGGTTTAACAGTTCAGCCATTTCCACACAGACTGTCGAAGTCAGTTGGTGACTGTGTCAAAATTTGCTATCAGACTGCTAAGATGAATCTCCCACTGTCACTACAGAGTACTTCTCTAGAGAAAAAAACATTGTTAAGAAACAGTTGAGGTACTGAAGGTGATGCTATCTGTAGATCCATCAGTAGCTTCACCATATGCTCTTAGTGCTAGAATGGTTTCTGTAAAAGACTCCATGCCCGCAGGTGCTTAGTGGCCAGGTGTAGCTGTTGAAGTCACTACGATAAATTATACTAGTGCATTCAAAATAGAAAAAGAGGTGATTTACCAACAGGCAACTTTAAAAAAATATATTTAGTTCACATTAGTGTTTTCTATTTTCATTACTTTGTTCTCCCTCAGAATTTTTTAAATTTATCTAGCTTTTCTTTTTATGGTTGGGAGGAAACCAAAAGTGGCACAGTCAGTACCTTATATACTTATTCATTGCAAAGATACAAGACTAGTCTTAAGTGAAAGGACATATATGTAGCCCAGTAGTTTGAATATACATGAAGAATTCGTGTCTCAAAGAATTCTGGTTATTGGTAAGCAACCTCTCTTTATTTTAGCTGTAAATTTAAACTTTGAACAATGAATGTGCTTAGACTAGTGATGTGCTTATTAGGTTAAAAAAAGAACAAGATTTTAATAGGAAAAAATTATCACAAGACAAAACAGCACATGATCTCATTAGTATTTATGGATTGCTAAACTGCAGTTTAAAAGTCACATTTCTGTCTAAAGTTTTCCACAATAGTCTTACAAGCAACATTAAACAGTGTTGTTATAGTTTGTTTACTTGGGGTCAGATTCAATGATTAGAGTGATTAAAGTTGCAGTTGTCTGCAAAGGCAGCACTAATTAGCTGCAATTGATGTTAGCGGGACTAAATAAACGTTGGTTCTGAAAATCTCATCATGAATGGACCTCATATCTGTTTGCAGACATCTTTGAGAATCTGGCCCTTAGGACAGTTTACATCTTTCCTTCTCTTGTATCAGTGGTTTTCCCTTAGCAGTTCCCCATTTTACTCTGCTCAGGAAGGTCCATCAATTTTAAACAGCATTGTGTAGTAATTTCTGTGTGGAAGAGTTTATACATGTCAGAAAGGATAGATCGACAGAAGAGACTTGGCCCTGGCTTCCCATGCAGTATTTTACTTCTTTGCTCTAATATTCTTAGGATAATGCTTTTCATCCATAGATGTTTAAGTGCTGCAGAAAAGGGATTAGTATAATTAGTTTTGCATTTGGAAATGGTAGTGTAGAGATATGCAGTGACTTGCCTGAAGTTAACTAGCACAGGAGGTGACTACCAAGTTAGGAGCCCTGGCGCTCAGTCTGCTTCCTTCAGCAAATGGAGTTTCAGAGTGCTTGATCTATCCACACAAAATAACCAGACGAGAATCTTCTAAATGTAGTGATTTGGTACTTACGCAGTGTGAGTCATGTTCTGGGATGCTGGCAGTGTTTTTTTCTGATATTTCCGTTTCACATTCAGCTTCAGGGGCTCAGCGGGGGCTTTTGGTCTGTTTGCCATATGAAGTTCATCAGGGGTGACAGGGGAAAGCAGCTTAATGTGGTCGTGTTATTTTTGTCTATTGTAGAAATTTGTGATGGGGACTGTTTCTGTTTTGCATAAAGTCACCAAAATAATGCATTGACTGTAAGCTAACTGGAGGTGCCCAGGACTATTTCCAGCAGAATTGCCTGGACAGTGTTAGTTATTGAGTGTAATTATTTTGATCTCGTGGAGAGCAAAGGATAAAAGCCACTTGTCAGACTTACTAAATTGCACACCATGTTAATTGTGGTGCTGAAGTTGGGTACCTTAGCTAGGCCTTCCGGACACAGCTTTTTGTGTAATGGTTCCCCAACTATAAAATGAAAAGAAAATGAAAAACAAATCTTACAAAGTGCTGTGGGCATAAAAACGTTCAAGGCTACAAGATCCTCAGCCAAGATGGTTTGTGGAAAAAACATTAATAACCTTAGCCAGCTGCTACTCACCATGGAGTACTTACCACTCTTCTCATCTTGCTTTCTCGAAACTGAGTGTAGAGGAATGTGTGCTGTAGGTACTGTGAGAGCTCTCGGCCCAGCTTGTTTGCTTTTCTCTACCCCATCAACTAAAGTAGATTACAGCAAACTTTTCAGGCTGGAGCACAGACATGTGGTCAGTCTTCCTTAAATTAATTCCTGTAACTTGCTCAGCTGAGGTTTGTTCCAGATCCCAAAGGCTAGAGACCCTTGCCTCCAAGGATTCAATTAGCCAACACTACTAATTTAGCAGCCCTAAGCTAAGGACAGATTTCTCCTTAGGACTCCTTCAGCACAACAGAAATGCTCAGGATACTTAATGTTGTCTTCAAATTAGAAGATTCTCCAGATTCCTTGTAGCAGAGTCTGTTCTTCTAGTCAGAGCTTGATTTAGAGAAAGAAATGGTATTTGTGGGCCTTACAGGTGTCTTAGATGGGAAGGCATCTGGTTGAAGCATTCAGGTCTGTTTGCTGCGTCAGTAAAAATACCTAATCTTTATTACTTTTATTTACAGCCTGCTTATATTAATAATCTGGGATTTAGATTTGCTATGAATTAGATGTTGACATTGGTGTTCCAACAGAGAGGTTGGAACTCTGCTGTTACTTATGTTACCTTCTCCATCTTTAGCCCTGGAGTATCCCATATATTTGAGTAGCTTCATGTCATGCACCAGGAAGGAATTCAGTAAATGTGTCTTTGATCAATCCCTGTGGTTCTTATGATCTCTACAAATATGTTTAGAGGGAGGTGACTGTGGAAGAGAGTAAAAAGCCACTTAAGACACACTAATAGTGTGAGGATGACAACACACAGCCAGTGTGGGTAAGTATGGATTGGAAGCCAGGCTGTAGGATCTAAACATGAGCTCTTCAAACGAAGGAACTTGTCATGATGTCTATATCACACATATCATGTTGTGACTGCTTTTAAGTGTGTACTGTGTAGGGCAAATATGGCCAAACCTCTCGCCCTGTGATCGCACACTAAAATTCCTATGTGGATATGCTCCAAAACTCCTATACCCTATGCTTTGGATAGCTGAGAGCCCCCAAAATGGAGGTTGAGACTCGTCTCAGTGTTGAGTGCTAGCGTTTGCTTCCTTGTTGACCGGTTTCTTCCAAATCCAGTGATCTGAGTTTATTCATCGCTCGCGGCATCAGCATGGCCCTGCTGCCAGGAACATGACTGGCAGCCTCACGAGAACTGTACCTGAAATATTGTGATCCAGGAGCTGTGTCTGCCCACCATGGGCTGGTGAGAATAACTCATCAGGTTTCTGCAATGATTTACCAGTCTAATTTTTGTGCTTGTAACAGATTCTGAATATACTTCTCTATAGCATGGTTTCCTCCCTGTAAAGTAGCAGTATCAGCACTTTGCTGTATTACGAGGCATTTGGAGTATAAATTAGAGGGGAACAGTTGCTAAGGCATACACTTCCATTTCATTCTGTGAACAGGTCTGCTTCTAAGGCAGAAGGAGATAAAGATAATATGCCAATACTTTTAGCACTAGAAGAATAGAAAATTAGAAGAGAAGAGATGGAGAGAAAGTGGTATTGATAACAGTGAAGGCAAGTGCAAAAGCAAAAGGCTAGCAGAATTAATATGCTAAATTGTTTAATAGCTCTGTAAAAATGGATGGAACTTCAAGTTGCTGGTACCCCCATAGTAGCAGGAAATGGCATTGCGCTTAGGTCATAGAAATAGTGAAAAACACGTGCTACTATGATTTTCTGATTAGTTTTAAAGAAAGTGCTACACTAAAACTAGCAAATTTTGTACTTAGTAACTAAATTAATGTTACATTGAAATTGAGAAACTGCTTATAACTTGGGAAGGAATGTCATGAGAAGTTGCATCATTTTCCTCAAGAGAAATATCTTCCTTAAAATCTTCACCAAGAGACAACTAATCTTGCTAGCAATTCTCTTATTAGCGCTGCTCTGCTATTTTTTCATTCAGAGGGAACGTCTTGACTCTGGGAAGAGTGAAATGTGTGTCAATTCACATTTGCACATAGCCCATTTTTTACTTTTTGCTGTGACATCAGAAGTTCTGTTGTCATCAAGGAGCTGAGGCATTCACTGTGATACGATCTGGACCTGCCCTCAGAGCTTTTGAGATAACTGAATATTGTTACAGAAATTGTCTGGTTTCAGGCTTCAACTCTGGGATGCTTGTGCTCTTGAACATGAGCCCTACACTTGGAAACACCCTCTTGGATGTCTTTCTTAGTGTAATTAAACAGGAATGGCTTCTTCAGTGCTCGCTCATTGAATCTGAATATCCATTGTTCAAGAGTGACTGGAGAGTTCAGTAATTAGCATGTGTATGTTGGTGTTTTTTCCATTTTACAAAAACCAAAAATTATTTATGAAATCTAAAGAATATAGATAGAATTTTTTTAACTGGTTAAGAAACGTTCCTGGTGTCACAGCAAACCTGTAGCACTGCCAGGAAGTGAACTTGGACATACCTGCAGGACAGACCTTCTTAAACAAATTTATCTGCTATACTGTTGAAGCTGGCTGTCAGCAATTGGCCATGCATTGTCATTTCTACTTAAAAAAGATGGGAGTGGCACATGTGACAGGAGACTTAGTACCAGAATAGTCAGTGCAATCTTCCTTCAGCTCAGCTTTTCTGTTTCTTAGACTTTTAGCTGAGTCTTCCAGAGGGCTTATCAGGTCAGGCAGTCTGTTTTAATTCTTTCTCAAAAAATAGTTGCACAGATTTTACACAAGCTTTTCCTTTTCTAAAGAAAAACAAGAAAAAGTAGACTGAGAAGAAAACTTTCTTGTCTAGGATCTTAAATTATTAAAAATACTGAATTAAAAAAAATTGAATACATGGAGACAATATAATTACTTTTCACATTTCCTCATGTAGCTTGCTTGAAACAGCAGCTAAAACACTCCCAATAAAAAGAGCTGTTGCATTTTTAAATAATGAGATTTGCTTTCCAATATGTACTTCTGTTGCTTGCTTTCTTCTAACTGTTAGCTGTGGCCAATTAAAAACATAAGTCAGTTTATTTTTTATTCCTTCTAATTAGCATTTTCATGTTCACTATATGCACTAAACTTTCAAAGCAGTTTTAGGGTGATTTAAAAGAATATTTGTAATTTAGTGATTGATACTGCGTTTTACAAAATCTTTGGGCTTTTTGCCATTCTGGCAAATGGGAAATAAAAGGCAGTAAGGACCTTCAAGAAAATCAGGCACAGATGAAACATCTTGTATCCCTTTCCCACGACTGCAGGAAACAAGATATAAGAAGGAGAGGGGAGGATGTCAGGGAGGTGGCATATAATCCATGAAAATTTATAGCAAATCCGTTGGACAACTGAGAAGGCTCTTGGTGTGGGAAAATGACTAAAATAAACTGAAGTCAGCAGAGAAGTACTCAGATACTATGGCTAAGGAGAAGAGCAGTGAGCAGGTCATGAATGTGGGAGAAATAGAATTCAGGGTACAAAAATTGGATCAATGTGATGAATTACCTGAAGAAAATTAAGTTCCTCGATGTTCACCTTGTTCTTTGTCTTCTTGTTTTTTGAAAATAAAAGATTTGCAGAGAAATATATAATTGAGTGGAAGAGAAATCCAGCATTTTTTTAATTATGAGAGAAAAAAATTATGTAGTCTACTACTCCTTCTGGATAAGATCCAGGGAAGGCAAAGCTGTTGTGTAGGATTCTGAATATCTTTATCCTGTTTTTAATTGAAGTAGATGTACACCTTGTAACATCCCAAAATTGTTAGGAAGGCATTTTGTAGTATGAGATACATTTTAGCTGTTACTGACTACTTTCATTTCAGAATTACTGAAAAATCTATGTGTCTTCCAACTAGCTGCCCTCTACCAGACAGATTTTTTTCTTCAAGAGAAACAATCTAGTGTCTCAAATTTTTGTGCACTTTTTATTTATCATATAAATGATAAGTCCAATGCAAAATGCATATAATTCTTCATGCCATTGTATTATTTCTTGTTTCACCGTCTGCTACCTCTTGTGCTATAAAAGTGCAGTCTCTTTGGATTTTTTTTTTTTTTTTTTCCAAATTGAGTGATTCAAAGATACTACATGAGGGAGAAGCAATTTATGTGATGTGGCTACATTCTTAAGCTGTAACAATGATAAATTAGTAACATTGCTTTAGGAGTTTGCAGTCATTTTGCTTTTGATATGATTTGAAGAACTGTGTTGCTTAAACACATTTTATTCTTCACATACAATAGAAATTTAATAGTGTGGTTCTGTACAGATTCTTGACTGAATTACAGCTAGATTTGTTCCTTAGACTAGTTTACTGGACTATATTAATGTATAGATATCTAATATAATTTATTTCCTTGGCAGTGCTGTACGTTTGTATTTGATTTATATTTACGAGGCCAAAATCTTATAATAAATAATAGAACCAAAATATTTGCATAGCTTTCTTTTTGATCTTTGTTTTCTTATCTACATAAACATTACTTCAGGCTCCTGGGCTGGTACCTGTGGTAAATGGATGTTTGACGTTCTGTATTTCTGTTCCATCTTATCTGTCTGTTTATCAGCCACGTAGTCCAGTGTCTCTTCCAGAACATGCTTATTCATAAAAGCTATTGGCTGTTGTCAGGATTGAGACTGGAGGGCTGTAGGCAGTAATGAGATGTGAAACTTGGAATTCATATCTTTAAGACATCCATCTACCTGATTTGCTGCTGTGCTAAAAAGATTGTTTATTCATCTCGGTTATTTTGAAATGAGTTTCTTGATTTTTAAAAGAGAGACTGCAAGTGGAGCAGAGGATGGAATTGAAACTCTACATCTCTTAAAATCTAAATCTTTAGAATTCCTCTCAGAATTTTAGATCTATGTATTTTTCCCATATGCAGTCTTTTAAAATAATTTCTGTAATCCCTGGGATAAAGCTCTGGTGCAGGATTATTTCTGACTCATGATGGTGGAGTAAGGGAGGAGAGATGGAGCTTGGAGATTTGTCTTTGCTATTTACAGATCTTGGGACAAGCCCTTTAACCTTTCAAAGACTCAACTCCCTCAGCTTTAGATTGTGGGCAGGCGTTTGAAGTTTTTGGAAAAGATATTACAAAAAAAATCAACTTCTTTAGGGTGCTAGAAATTACACTAGAGAAAATGCATTACCCAGTCACCTGGTCTTAGTATCTTCTTGAACGGTTATCTATGAGCTTTGAAATTAAATATTTTTCTGGGGCTTTGATAATATTTAGTACCTTGGAGCTCTGTATCCTCTGACAAATCCAGTATTGAGTATTGGTCAAATACATCCACTTATGGTTTGAGCTGTGGGATTTTGCTATGGAATCAGCTTGTGGACATGACCCAGTGGAGGATATTGTTTTCTCCTCCAGAATCAGCCTGAGTCATCCCATGGAATTTTTCTTTTGCCAGTTTGTACCCCTATGCAACTCCTGCTATCATCCCATCATCATGCTGGTTTCTGAGTGCAATGGTGCCAGGCTGTCTCCAATGAAAGCATTTCCCACTCCTGCACTTGTGGGGTTCTGTTTGAGGATCTCTCTCCCTTTCAGGCCCTGATCTTGTGGGACCTCTTCTTTGCCAGGTGCATGTGAACAAGGGCCTTTCTGTTTGTCTTTATGCTTTTGTGTGGTGGTGGTGGGCATCTCACAACCATGTCCTTCCCTCTCACACTGGTCTGGACATGCTAGCTTCTGTCCTGGTGTCATTCAAACCCATTGAGAGTGATTTCCTCTGCTTTCTTACAGTGCCATTGTGAGAATTGTCACCTGCATTTAAAATGTTATGAATGAAGGCCATTTACATTTTTGCCTTTAACAATGTATTTGAAGTATTGTAGAGTTCGTAAGCTCTTTAACTAATCCAGAGCTTTGTGTTAGTAATTAAAAAAATGAGTGGTGGCAGTTTTCATCAGAGCTGAAGGTCACTGAAGGCATAATGTATTAAGAAAATGTGGCACATAATTTCCTTTCTCCAGATTCTTTTGTGGAAGTGGAAATAGGTTTTTAAAAATACCTGTTTTTTATAAGAGTTTTACTTTCTATAGTCAGTAAAAGTACAATAAAAAAATAACCCACTGTAATTTTAATTCTTGCTTTCTTAGGGATGAGAAAAAGTTAAATTCCATGGACAATATCACAGTGGTGAATGTTTGTCCATTGGACGTTTTTATAATGTACATGAGAGCTAGTTTCTCCTGCCTAGGATGATGTTAAGCTTTTACATTTAGTGTGTAAGTGAGGCACACAGACACTGGGTTTCTCCCAGTGGGAATGTGCAGCTATCTAGGATTTGAGGGTTTGTGCCATGTTAGAATAAATATTTAATTACTTGTGCAAGTGGCAGCACTCCAGCAGGGCAGCTGAGCACTTCCAGCCTGGGCTGTCCATCAGCTGCTCCAGCATTGGCCTGGAACAGCTCTTTGCTATGGAGGGTGGTGCTGAGCATTCCTGAATCCCAGGAAAACCTTGCTGTAGTCAAGAGCCCTGGTGAGTCGCACCTTTGTAGCCCAAGTATTAAAAGATCTTATCTTAACTTCCGTAAATGACTGCAAATACTAAGAGATGTCACAAATAGTTGTTTCAGGTTGTACCTCTGTTGATTATCCTACAGTGGTCCATAAATGATTGCACAGAACCTAGGTGCACATTAACAATTGTTAATCACTTTGTGTTGGGTTTTGGCAATAGGATAATTCAATTATTAAAATACTTGGATGTTTTTTAATAAAAAGTCTCAGCATGTTTAACAGCATGGGTACACACCTACCTACCTCTGAAATGGGGCCTCAGCTCCCACTCTGCCAGCATCCTGCCCAAGTGTGGTTAACTGCAAAAACTCTGCCGACCTGTATGACAGTAGAGTTTAAATGAGTCCTTAAAATACACTCTGTCCTCACTTTCTTGTTCTAAAACATTAGCTTGTTTACAGACTTCTGCCATTCTGTGATATTTTTTAATGCAAAGCAAATTAGTATTTGTCTGAATTCACAACCTGTAAAGAAACTATCCCAGTGATGTGTTTAGCTTGGCTTTGCTTATGCAGAATATTTGTGTGTAAACATGGCAGATACTGTTTTTCAATGTTCTTTTTTGTCTGCAGTACTTAAAAGAGTCCCTTGTATCATTTCATATATCACTTAGTCATAAAACCTCTGAATATACATTGTGAGAGCCTCAGAAAAGTGTTAATTGCATTCCACTGCAGTGGTAGCCAGAAGGTCAGGATCTAAAATTAATGTATTTCTGAATAATTTGAATTTTGTATGAAGGTTGATTTTTCATGGTTACTACTCAAAGTAGCATGCTAATTTATGGCTAACATATTACATATTTTTCCTGTAAAAACAAGGAGGCCTTTCCCTTCTCACAGACACAGGCATGCTATCTAAACATTTCTGCAATAGAAATAATTAAATGCGTTGGTAGATTATTGGACTTGTCTCAAATGTGTACAGAAACTCTATAAAATTGAGAAAAACTTTCTTTTGAAAGGAATCAACTAGAGATTTTTAGGTGAGATTCATTAGCTTTTATTGTTATCAATATATACATATGAAAGCATTTTGAAAGAATATTTAATTTATTTCTTTAAGGAAAATATTGTGTATTAGCTGCCTTCCAATACATTTTTATTCCTTATTGGTGAACAGATGAGTATAATTATCTTTGGATTAATCACTTTTGGAAGTCTTTTCCAGTGATAATGTATAGAGAGGATTAAGAGAGAGATTACCAAAGCATTAGGACTTTTTTCTGTTTTTTTTTTTTTAAGAAAGAATCCTTGCCTTAAGTCAATTACAAAATTATTTCCTTGTAAGAAACTGTTGAGCAAACTGAAAAAAAATAAAATCACCTATGGCAGGGTCTGTATGTCCTGGATCTTGAGAGGGAGATGTGCAAGCAATGAGGTCCTATTTTGGTCATGCACCTTCTTTTCTAACTTTTTCTTTCCTTGTTATGTGGTAAGGCAGGGTGGTCTTTTTACCATTAGAAATTTTGAAGTTCCTTTTCTCTTTCTTTTCCTCTGTTAGATGAGTAGCAATAAAAGAGAGGAATAGCATCCCTTCTCACATCCTCTGCTACCATTTTTCACTAGGGAATAGTTTTGTTTTCCTTGTGCTCATTTTTCATGGGTATTAACTTGCTCCATAGTGTTCTCTAGTTTGACCTTTGTTTTATGTTTTGCTTTGGATATCATCAGAGTGATGATAAAATTTAAATGCAGTTCTGTAAAGTTATTTTAATTGAATGTTTGAGTAACTCTGTGTGCCTCTGTAATGACTGAAATTAACTTGATCTGGAGCTTGGAAAGCTCCATGTCCTATGTATGATTTCATAATTAAAAAAAATAAATTAATCCAATGTTTTATTGAACAAATCTGAGATCACAGTTCATTTGCTTTTGGCTTTAGGGAACCAAAGTGCAGCTGCACCCTGAATTCCTGCTGTTGAAAGGCTTCTTCCAAGCCTTCAGTTACACCAAAAATGGTTATGTGACATAGTTCCAGCTCTGGAAGTCACAAGCTAACCTTCTTCTGTAGGAATCTGCTTTCGAGTCATGATAACTTCTTTTTCTTGCCTGATTACAGTAGCCCTGGTTTAACTCTGGGATTGTATCACATCAGACAAGCCTATGTGGATATTGTTAGGCAGCTCTGTAATATCTCCATTACTTTCTTGCCTTCAGTGTTTCTTGTCTGGGATGTTGGGGTTTTTTTCTCATTTCGCATTTATTGGAGAGACTGAAGAATAAAGGGTTGAGAACAGCTTAGACCATGCTCTAAGATGAGAATAGTTACACGTAATATCACAGGATACTGATGGGATCTGTTCACCACTGCTCTCCTCATTCTTCTGGTACCCCTGTGTTGGTGTCCTGGTGTGGAGCCTGTTCTGCAGGACTGTTTGCAGTTTGTCTTTATTTGCTTAACAGAAAGAAGTTCTGCTTATCTAAGCCTTTTTTGCTGGCATGTTTGCATCTGTGGCTGCATATGAGAAGGAACAAGCCTGCCATTTTCATTATACTTCCAAAGTAGCAGAAGTTTCCATTACAGATCAGTTTTTATTATATCTCTCCAAGAGTCATGCTCTGCTTATATCAGGGAAATACCACCTGCTAAATGACACGGCATACTCATGCAAAAACTGTATATGTGCATCCTAAAACCCATACAGGTGGAAACAAAGAACAATCTGTCATTTGAGATCAGCCAAGACTGATTTTTTCCAAATGTCCATTGGACTTTGTTTTGCAATGTGGCTGATTTTAAGAGTGACCCATATCCCTTGTCTATAACTCATCATATGTGACAAGTGTGAGAGGAAGGGAGTTTACTTTACGTGAGATTTGCCCATGGGTCTGGCAAAAACCTAGAGACCCAGCCAGGATGGTTAGCAGAAGACAATATTTGAGCTGGGTCATAAACCTTGAAAAGGCAGTCATAAATCGTAATTAAGGTTTTTTGTTTCCTCAATGGTGTAACTCTTCAGAGAATGGAGACTGAAATTGTTTACCAAAGCCCATTTCTTTTGTGTTCAGAGAAGTGTTTAGGAAACCTTAACCAGGGTTTATTAAGCATATCTGTGGGAGACAAAAACAGAATTGTTGGTCTCCAAGCAGCAAGCAGCATTGACAGGCTGACTGGTGTGGTCAGAAAGGATATTTAATTTCAAAGGATAAACTACAGGATTCTTTTTCTTTTTTTTTAATCTGAAATCAAGCTTATCTGGTTCATACCTTATCTAGTTTAATGTATGAGAACTGTAAATTCAGCTATGTTAAGCAAACAGTTTATTTTGGGTTAATTCCATTTTCTCTTTGTTTTACTAATTTTTGAGTTTGTTAGGATTACTGTTGTGTACGTAATTTAATACAGATGTCTTCAAAGAGTAAAGAAAAATCCATAACTCTAAAAGAGAATAGCTGAAGGGGAAAAAATGTCTCTGGAACTCCTTTTCATTCTTCTGTGGTCCTGCCGGAGGGGTTTGGATTAAAGGATTGTATCAGGAAGTCATCTTGCTGCAGTTGGTAACCATAAGAGAGAGACCAAAAACCAAAGAAGGGAGAAAGACTTAATGTTTTCAGTCATAACATTACAATGCTAAAATTTTCAAACTCCTATAATGTATAGAAGTATAAATAATATAAAGAAGAGTTACAGATCCTGTGTGTGAGGTGATGGGGTGGGATGGATGTGTATTCTGTTTGTTTTGGAAATGAAATAGTGAATCTCAAATATAAGTTTTTTGAGATATCTATTAATATGAAATAAGAGGTGAAATGATCAGGCTGTGTTTCTTTTTTCTTCTTTTTCAGCGTCATAAAACAAGATCAAGAAATCAGATATTTACGAGTAACTTGTTATTTTATAAGGTATAAATAATGTTTTGGACAGTGGGAATTTAGCCTATAGAATACCATGGAGGTCATATAGTTAAATATAGTGGTTCAATTTTCAAAAAGGGCTTGATGATATAAAGTCTAATAACAGTGGCAGCAAAGCATGCCTAGAGAAGGGTAATCAAATCTCGTGATTTAAGACGTAAGCGCATTACCTGTAGCATCTGGAAAGGCCTTGTTCCTCTCTGTCACCTGCAAAGCTTTCTGCAATTAGTAAGCTTCATTCTGGCTATTTGTAGTGCCTAATTTCTCTGAAGCATTGCTCATAGCAGTTGTTAGGGGCAGGATGCAGTCTTCTGTATGTCATCATATCGTGTCAAGTGTTCACACAGAACAGTGCCCTGCTTCCCTGTGCTGCTGTGTTGAATGACACCGGCATGGTCTGAAACAAAAGATCCTGGCAGTGTGATGCTGCGAAAGCACAAAACTGCCTGAGCCAACATCAAATAGAAGTGAACTTGAATGGTTTTTACACATTACTTTGAGAATTAATCCAATCTTTTGTAAAAATCAGTTGTTATAGTTCATGCAAAAAACCCCCTGCCCTTATAAGCAGTAGTAAGATAACTGAATGCATGAAGTAGGTGATTTCTTTTGACACAAAAATGGAAGTGTATTTTATATCTAATTTATGCTTTATCTTTTTATTTCTGTGGTTTACTCTAAATAGCAACTGCTGGTTAAAATTTATTTAACGTGCAATATGAGGAGTATATACAGAGTTAAATCCTATGTGAGATCCTCCTTTGGAAGTAAAATCTATAGGAATTAATTTAGATACAGTTTTGTCTTAGTTAGGAAATTAGGTAAGAGTGAAATGTTTTAGCATTAACCCTTAATAAATCAAAGGAAGAGATAAAGACGGCTTCCAAGGCTGAAGGCTTGAATTATAGTGTCAGATGACTCCTAAATGTTTTGAACAGCTTTTCCAGCACCCTCCAAAGTGAAGTCCTGCAAAGGACTGGGGCATGGCCTGTGAGCAGGCTTGCTGGCCCATGGGATGTAGTTCCATATGCAGCTGCTCTGGGAACAGAGCTTGAAACCTGGGTTTCAGCATTTTTAAATTTATTTTACATTCCATTTTATAACTTTCCATGGAGTCCATAAAAGTCAAGGTCAAATCGAAGGAATAAAGGAAGATGTTTATTTTAAGTTATTGAAGACAGAGACATCAGTATGGAAATTTTTTACTGCTTATATGTTTGCAATTGCTTTTTATTGAACTTACTAAACTGTTCGGAGGTAATCAGAAAATGGGTGTAGGAACCAGGCTCAGACCAACCAAATAAATTTGATTAACTGAGTATTGATAAAGACAGGAGGGTGAGATGAAGGTTCCAGTAGTGATATGATATAGAGGACAAAGGCTGCAACGTTATAAAAAGGGGTGAAAAATTTGTACTTTACTTTAAATGAAAAGTACCTTTGATCTGAAATAAACAGCCTTGTGACCTAGGAGTCAAAGTTAGAGAAAGTTAGCTTCTTGAAATAACTAAGGATATTAATTTTCTTTTCTAGCTCAGTTTCTACTTGATCAAGGTATTGTTGTGAAACACTGAAGAAAATTCTACAGTTATGCTATTGCAGTTTCATTTTGTCTGGATAGATAGCCACATTTATTAAAATTACATTTCTTGCAAGAAAAATTAAAAAGTGTCTTACACTGCACTTTTTCTTAATTAAAAACTCAATCTGACAAGAAAAAAATTCAAAATACACATTATTCCCATTGAAAATTATAGTATATATCAGACATTGTCATTAATCAGCCCTTTTACTAGAATTGCAATGATATTACTTGGGTTATAAAGGAAATATCCCTGGGTTTGTTTGAGGGTTTTTTAGGAAAAGTTGCAGTTATTTAAGCCTTTCTCAATGAAAAACACAATTGCTTTTTTTTTTTTTTTTAAGCAGATGGGGAAAGTAAGATATCTTCAGTTATTCAAAGATGTCCATATGGAAACTGAAAACATATTGATGAAATTTTTCATCCAAAAAAGGCAAAGTAGCAGCAAAATCAATAATATGCTGGCTAGAGCCCTTAGCTGAGATGCAAGTAATTCAGTTGTAAGCACGACTTTATACTAGGCAAGTGTAGGCACTGGTTAAAACAGGCAGCCTGAGTGTAGTGTGTGTGATTTAAATCCAGCCACATGAACTTCTCATCCTAATCTCACTTTATCTTCCCTGGAGAGAAATGGTTAATTTTAGGGCTTAATTCATCTGACCTATTTGCGATGTCTGCTTCACAACAAGATGAATTGTAGCCTTGAGTAGATCATGTCAAGTGTGAAGGGAGCATGGAGTGATTAGCTCAGGAATAGACATCTGCATTCAATCCGTTTTTCCAGCCTCTCACGTTGGAGGCTGCATTAACAAAAGGACAGAGCTGCAGGAGGACTCTGGCTGTGGAGCTGGAGCTTTGGCACCAATCACCTGCAGTGCCAGCTGCCCCAGGTGAGCTGAGGGGATCTCCGATACATTCCCACATATCTACTACTGTATTCCCACAAACCAACTTGGGACCAATAAAAACATTTTTCGAAGGAGAGAGCTTTATGAGAAAACTGTGCAGCTCAGTGTTCGTTTCTACTCTAGTGTGACTATCTGCTTCACTGAAAGGACATGAAACACTTGGACTAGGAGGGAGCACACAGGCATTCAGCAGCCTTGCCAAAAGTAGAATAAACATTTCTTGATTTGGGGAGATGAAGTTTCAAATGTCCTCCTCTGAGTGACCACATTATGGAAAGAATATCAGTTTTGTTTGTCAGTGTTATTTCCTGTTCTCGAGTTGCTTAATATGCTCTCATTTTTGCAACACAGCGCACAGGGAAAAGAATTCTTGGTGTACTGGCTCTCCTCTTTATTTACATCAGAAATCTGCTCTTTTCAGAAAGCTAAAACCCCAACAAACATGCAGGGGCTGAAAGTGCCTAGCTAAACATTTCGGCAGGTTGAGGCAAAAAAGGGTTTTTGTCTGTAAGGAAGGTTTGCATGTTTCCTGTCTCAAGCCAGCTGAACACACTGCTGTGCAAAAGGGCTTTTTACTAAAGCTTTTACTTTCTTGCTTTGAAAACCAGATTTTCAGCCTTTCCAGCACATTTTAGGGGTAAAGAGCTTCTTTCTTCTCTGAACAGGTTAGGTAACTTTTGTTTGCCACATTTTTTTCTTAAGTAATTATACTGTAGGGGCCTTGTGTTACATTTTTTTCTGCCTGGAATTGCTTTTAGAGCAACTGGAAGCACTGTTGAATGGGGTTACTTGGTGCTTTCCCTTCTCTGCTCTTTCCTCAAATGCTTACACTTTACTTAAATGCTGCCTGTTTGTCTGTTACCATAGGAAAACCTTATATATGCTGTCATGTGTTGGACTTCTTGCCTAACGCTGAATTTATTTTTCTGTGTGGAAATTGCTAGTAAGAAAATACAATAGTTGTTTAACCTGTATGAAATAGCTGAAAGACTATTTGTATATAAGACTATTAAGTATATTCAAACCAGGTAGGACAAAGAAGGGGATGAGGAATGGAAGTGCAAATGAAACTACCTTTGTTTTTTTCTTTTTGTCATCCTCTTGTAGTATTATGTAGATCCCCAGCCAGATGGCTACTGGCTATAAGCTGTGTGTGGATTCACAGGATTTTAACTCCTCTGTTGGTTTCCCATCTGTCATAAACTCAGAAGCTGCAATCCAGAGACTGACATGAATGTCAGTGTCTTCTTAAGCACACCAAAACCATTATGCTCAAAGGCTGCAGTAAGAGCACGAATGAAGACAGGACAGTGTCTGGCTTACCAACCATGCTTCTAGACTAGGCAGTAAAATTTCTTGCAACTGGTTTAATGTAGTGCTTCAAATTAGTTTGACCACTGTGGTGGCAGCAGTCTCCTGAAAAGTCTCCTCAAAAGGAGTTTTTTTTCTGTTGTTGGAGCTCAGCAAAGATTGTAAACCCACAGTTGATTTCAGTAGGAAATCTCATGTCTAAAAATCAAACAGCATGCTATTTGCAACAGAAAAAAGGTGGTAAAAGTCAACACTTGGGGAAGAGATGTGAAGTGTTTAAAAGCAATACCTTGGTCTTTCTTTAGTTTAAAATGACCAGTTCAGTAACCCATATGTTTTCCTTCAGCATGTCATCACTTGGATGAACACATTCTGTTCCCATTAATGGAGGTGAAAACAGTGAAAAACATCTTAGATTTCATGGTATAGGGTAGAATAAGGCGTTGGTCACCTTGTGGCCTCCCACCTGGGCCTCAGTGTCACAGAAACAAAGAAACCTTGCTCCTCAATGCAAGAGAAGCTCTCATAGTCCTACTTTCTGTCTTGTCATACTCAAAAAGCAAAATGAAAAATTAAATGAAATCTCTATGAAACAAGCATGAACAAGTGAGAAATAGGGGCTGAGCACACTCCACAAACCATTTTAGAAGGAATTTTAGGATGTAAATGTATCAAAGAGAAGCATGCATATAAGCCCATAAGGAAATCACTACTATTACGAAGTCCTCCCAGATTTAGACTTGGTGTTCTTCATTAATGGATTTGACTTACATGAGAAGAAAAGTTACACCCCTGCGAGAAAATAACCACTTTCCTAAGGAGTAGCTGTCTGAAATCAAGCAATCTGGTAATCCAGCTTCAAAAACCCTGTCAGGAGCAAATTACCCTCTCCACTTCCACTTTGTGTTCAGTCCTGTAGGACAGGGAGCAGCTTAAGAGGATGATGAAGTGTTAGACTGTGTTTCAGGTGGTTGCTAGTGCTTGGTGGAGTAGGCCAGAGTTAAATGCCTCATTCGGCATCAGGCACCACAACTGGAGTCATTCCAGGCAGGTGCTCCTGCAGCAAAGTGGACTCCATGTCTTCTGCCTAGGTGGAAAGAACCCCACATGATGAAATAAGATAATTGATAGGAAAGATAGCCAGAACTCTGGTATTTTATTTCCTGCAGAATAGTGTTTTGTAAATCCAAAATTCAAGTCAAGAGGCTTGGGCTTTGTTATAACACCATAATGTTATGATATTCTTGCAGTTAATTTTCTTTGCATTACTCAGAAGGTATTTTTGTAGAAATCACAACAGGAGGCTCTATTTCATTAATGACATTATTAGAAATTTGGGAGAAGCTGATGGTAGGATTAGTTAATTTTTCTGGGTTTATACTTCTGTTGGTAGCCACGGGGATGGCACACTATTCAGTTATGTCCTGCACATCTATGAATTTCCCCCACCCTGTAGGGCTAAGTCTCAGTGTCAGAGCTCCCTATCATTCATGTGCATTCAGGTTAAAGGAGTAAAATAAAAACCCAGCCAAATGCTGGCGGTAGAGAAAACTGAAATAATCTGAAAAATGAAGTCCAAGTTTTGCTGATGAAATTATTAATCCTGTGTTTCTGTGTCCAAAGGAAATAGCTGAGAACAGAACAGTATGGTCCTGTTGCCTTTAATAAGCCTCAGCCCTAGATAATGATAGAGCAGGAAGGGCTCTTGAGTGTTTGGGAAGTAATGTCCTCCCTAAAGGGCCTTTGTAATCTGCTCTGTGTCATCGACATCACCATCATCAGTGCTTGAAGAAATAGGTTTCAGATGCACCTGCCAGAGGAGACACAGAACATCATTCTACAAGTGGAAAATGCTGTAGTCCCAGAGCATCACAGAGCTCTTTGTAGCTCCAGCATATGCCATGGACATGCATATGAATATAATAGCAAGCCACTGGTCAAAGTATTAATTTTACCAATGAAGTAGTACAGAACAGATATAACATGCAAGAATCAGGCTGATGTGAAATGGATTTTCAGAAAAGAAATGTGTAATTCTGTTCACCTGCAGCTGGTCCTCGACAAGCCTTGAGAAGAATTCTCTACATACAAAAATAAGGACATGTAAGTTGACTTCAGGTAAGAGAGGATGAGAAATAGGAGTTGGAAGCATCTGAAAGTTATAGGTAATAGAAAATATATAAAAAGAGGTCACACTAGAACTCCCACCCAGGTCTTTGAAACAGACCAACAAATTTGAGAGTGCAGTCCCAGATTACATGTACAGTGTTGGGAAAAATTCTGTGCCAGAAAAACCCATTTCCCAACCTCTGCCACATCATCAGCCACACCAAGAGCTGGTTATAAAGTTAAGTGGTATATTTCCCCTGCCTCTTTTAAAGAGCTTATAGGAAGGACATACCAACCTGAAATGGTAGGATGAGGTTTTCTTGATTTCAGCTGCTACCAGGTTTGCTGAGAAATTGGTGCTATCTGAAGTAACGGCAACATACTTCCATCATCTGCTTGATCTTTGGAAGATATTTCTTTGAGTAATGTTTTGACTTTTAAGGTTTCTCTTTATAAAGTTTATGGTTTTGAAGCTTATTTTCTTCATTTTTTCCATTTGTCAACTTTTGCAGCAAAGATAAAAAGAAAAGGATCACAATTATACTCAGCTGTTTTCCACTTCAGGATTCATTTAGTTATGAATGCAGTTGTTTTTCACTGTACATTGGTTTTTGTGAAAACTGCTGTTCTCATGTCTGTAAATTGTCCTCTAGGCAAGCTTTGTCCTTGTCCAGACATGAACATTTTGGGGGGAGAGCTGAGGGCAATCTGAAGTACAAAAGTGCAAACTTAATAAATTACCTGCTTTTGTGGTATTAAAAAAAAAAAAAAAAATCAAAATGTACCTTAGAAATTGATAGGGATTAAGGCTTCACTAGGGAGTGATGATGGAGTTGGTTTGGGGCAGGATGAGAGGAAAGCTGTGTAGGAATGCGTGTAATTGGTGAGTGGGTACTGCCTATGAAGGAGAGAACATGCTCCAAATATACTTCCGATTGTACTTTTAAGCCAGATGTCTGTGGCCAACCTAGGAAATACATTCTTTAAAAAACACAGAAGAGAAAACTAAGCAAGGTGAGCACTAGGGGAAAGGCTTCCAGTTCCACAATGCATAGTTCTTTCTCTTGATGAACTGTCCCACAGCTGGGAGAGCGTTGCATGAAACTTTCAGGTCCTTTATTTCTGATATTCACCTTGAATTTCAGAAGCAGGATCTAAAGCTCAGATTTTACAATTTGATCCTCTCCCTGCCTGGAAGTTTCTTTTGATTAATGCTGTAGAAGCCTGTAAGCTTTGGCAGTGTTTTTCTTAGGCTCATCTTACCTGCGTTACAGATCAATGTGTTTTAACGCTGTAAGTTCTGAGGGTATTTCTGAAAGTTTCCAAGGATAAGCCCAGGTATACTGGCCTTGAAGGAGCTTTAGTTTGGAAACCTTAGTTGGTTCAGAATTGTACTTGTTTTCTTTATATAGTATCTGCTTTCCCAGAGATGACTGTTGACAAGAGAAAGTCTCCTCTGAGCTAATGTTGCTTGTGGCCTGACTGCTGGAGAAAAGTGGCCATGCCTGCATAACACACTCACTTTAAAATAATTCAATATCTGAGCAGTTTTAGAAGTTCTGTAGCTGTGCTACAGAACTATTTGTAGAGAGGGAGAGGCCAAAAAGAAGAGCTTTGAAAGAAACAAGTTCAGGCAGACTTTGTTTTTGTTAAGGAGCAACAAAAATTGATTCAGCTGCCTTTTGTCAATAAAAATGCAGCCTGGCAGAGGAGTAGTTGTTACAAACATCTAAGGTTTAGGTCCTGTTGCTACCACCAGAATCACAATTTGTACTTTAAAGATAGTGTCAGTTATGTGTAATTCAGAGAAAGAGAAGAAAACCCAGCAATTTGAAATCTCACATCATATTGGAAAAAAGTCAACATCAGCTCTGTGTTATACCATATAGCTTACATAATCTGCAATGAATTTCTCTTTTTCTTTATTTGGTACTTCTCCATACATTCCTAACTCTTTGACCTGGAAAATGTATCTCTCTTTCACATTGTTTAGCATGAAGCTGACCTTATGCTGGATTACATTCCCTGCTAATATACCATGAAAAATCATTTATTTATTTATGTCAGCATACCTTATTTATTATACCTTACTTACTGACAGAGAAATTTACTGCATCAGTTCAGTTGAGGCTTACAGAACAACCAAGCTCCTTAGCTTTCAGACCAGAAAGGAAGATGATGATCAAAAGCTTGCTTTCAGAGAAGGAGCTACTCTTCTCATTTATATTTCTTAGCATTTTCCAAGATGTCTTCCACCTATCACTTTTTATTAGAGGGAGTTGCAGAATCAAAGTGGGATCTATTTATCATCCAAACCAAAATTCCAGCCCTCACCATCAGCCTTCTTTGGCCATGATTTTTCCCGTTTTACGACCAAGTGAGCATTGCAGCCTGTCAGGATGCATAGCTGCATTAATCATCTCTGCTTACTATAGCCAAGTAAAAGGACAGGAAGCATCTATTTACTAAGGGCTTGTCTACATGGGGAAATAGCCCAGACTGCTCATTAGGAGTTAACTCCTTCCATGGATTCTCCATGAACATCTTTCAGTGGTTTAGCTTCAGGCTGCTTTGGAAAATATGGAATTGGGTATTGGGTGTAGTTAAACCACAGAAAGCCTGTGTTAGTGTGCAGTGTGGGTTCAGAACATGATCCTATCTCCACGTGTCACTTAATCTTCTGTAACTGACCCTCTTCATGCTCTTAGTCTGTGGCAAATGGAAGGTAAAACGTGTTAGTTCAAGCCTCTCATATTAAGGCAGGTGTGTGTGACTTGCTTGTGTCCACGCGCCTGTGCATTTGTACAGGTGAGCCCAGAGTGCTGCTGACAGCAGCTAGGGTGCAAGCATTATGTTTGATGACCCCAAATAAACAAATCTGATGAGAACTCATTATTTTTCATGATAGAGGACAAGAAATCTGTAGGATGATCTCTTTACGCCTTGTATGAGCCATGTATTATTTAGTGATGTTGAAGTTAGTTGTGTTGGACCATCTTTTGTATAGAGATTTCCTTTGCCCCAGGACGAGTAGTCTTCTGAGGTAAACAGCTTAAAGTCTATTTAATATTAGTCTAGTACGTCATCATCCTGAAAATAAGAGGCTTTGTTACTATGGAAGCTGAAGTTTACCTTCATGAGAAACTTGCATCACTTTTCAGGAACTGTGTTTTTAAAGCAATTTACACTAGTGCAGGCTCCATTGTGGAAACTATTTCATGTAACTTAATTTCATTAATTAAGCCTTAACCAAACCAACCTAATTTTTTTTTTTAACTGGAATTATGTTCAGGAGTTTGATAAAGGCATTAACAATGTATGCATTTTTAGTGGTCATATAGAATAGGAGTAGAATAGAAAAGAATATTTCAGTTGTAAGAGTCTTACAGTAATCATTTAGTCCAACTGCATGACCACTTCAGGGCTGACCAAAAGTTAAAGCATGTTATTAAGGGCAAATGCCAAATGCCTCTTAAACACTTGCAGGCTTGGGACATTAACCACCTCTCTAGGAAGCCTGTTACAGTGTTTAACCACCCTGCAGGTAAAGAAATACCTCCTAATGTCCAGTCTAAATCTTCCCAGAACTTCTTTGAAACATTATTTTCTCAGTAAAACAAAAACTTGTGTGGTTCTTGATCTTCCTATGTAACCGTTAATTTTCTTACTAGCTATAAAAACTAGCTCTCTGTGTGTTGGATACCGATTAAAAGTTGAAATATTAAGGAAAATACTGCTTATTATAGAAGATCAATGTAGAACCTTGTCTTAACATAGATTCATAGCAGAAAATAGATTATGTGCTTCAGCTTACCTAGGCACAGTACCGAGAATCAAACATGATGACCATTACCAAAAAAAGTCATTTAAAGAAGCTGGTGTAGCTACATTGCTAGTAACAGATTTGGCTCTTTGCTTTCAGCTCTTTCATCTACATTACTTTCTTTGGCAGTTATGCACTTCTCTTTTCCAAACTTACATTGCTAGATAAAGTTTTAGTCAGTGATTTCTGCCAGGCAGGAACAAAAGTTAGTTTTCTCCAAATATTAGGATGACATTTTCTATTGTCTGTGAAATTCCATACTGGGATTGGCTGGAGAAGCAGCAGAATGCATTTTAGTCCTGTACATATATTTGTATTTGATAGCAAACAAGAAGACCACTTTGACAAGCCTTTGTTTGGAGTATGTGGCAATTATTCAGTCTTTCTTAGCATCTTGTGTTGATGCTTCATATCAGATTTTGTTTTACTCTGTTTACACTTACACTTTTAGAAATTCTCTTTTGGGACGGCACCTCAACATTTGTGTCAAGTTCTCTCTAACAGGGTGAGTTAATTAAACAAGAAAGTCCAGGTTTGGCTCCAAAAGAAAAATAAAGAGTTCTACCATTTGTATACTGATGATTCAGAATGTCTGAACTTAACATTCAAGTGCCGTATGCTTTAGCCCCAGCGAAGGACACTTACTTAATCATTATGAATGGAATACAATACAAATGAAATAAATGCAGTATCAGGGATTAAAATAAACCTTGCACATATGTGTAGTAAAAGTATTCTTGGGGCCTTTAATTCTGTAATGTCCTTGGCTCAGATTTATACAGTGGCTCACTGCCATCTTGAAATGGCACAAGGTAAAAGCAAAAGCTTTCATGTATTCTGTGCACAGGAGTTGGGAAAAAAATTAAATTTCAGAGAGAATGAAGCAAAACTCTACAGTTTTGTATTCATGCAGTTCTGTTTTGTGTCTGTACTGCACTTCAGGGGGTTATGCAAAACCTCACTCAGAAAGTTGCATGACATCAAGGTTACAAACCTTGCGGTTGGGAAATGCAAAAGGTGGAGCTGCACAGAACAGCAGGGGTATTGCACTTGCACGTGGGAAATATTTAGGACTATTATGTTAATAAACTTTGCTCTTTTGAATAGATTGTGTAGACCTTAAGCTAACGGTGAATGAAATGAAAAGATTTTCATTAGGAATGACACGCATTCAACATCCAAAATTCTGTATTTTAATAACTTCCAAAATGACAGCATTACAGCCTGAACTAATCTCCTAATAAGAAAAAAAATAAAACACACTGAAGAATTCAGTAACTTTTAGTAATTTATAGTCTAATTTTCTGAGTTAAGTTTAATTAAGAAAGAAATTTTGCCTATTTCAGCCACAAGCCTTTGTTACATTTTTCAGCTTCACTAACATCACTCAACACATCCCTAAGTTTTTCATTGTGAGGATGTGGCAGTCAGGCAGCAGTTGAAAGTTTACTCCAGAACCCTGGAAAGTCAGCAGAAAGGCATTTGTTGATTTTAGTGGATTGGGATTAAGTCCAGAATAAATATCTAATACACAAAACCACTTGCTTATTCTTCAACATTTGAAAATTACTTTGTATGCAAAATCTTTCTGATAACCTTGACTCTTACAAAAGAGAGTCTCCTGCTACCAGGAGGTTAAACTCTTGGTTATGTCTATAATCTTGCACACTCATGAAGACAAATAAATGGTAAGCAAAATATGGAATTATTTCTCCTACCAAAAGCTGTCCTCACCCTAGCAGCTTCTCCCCACATTTTTGAATCACCAGCTATGGAAGGCAGATATGATATTAAACCTCTTGGGTTTGCCCCATGCATGCCTATGCTGCTTTTCAGTCAAGACATTTTCACCTGTACCTTTCCTATGTAAAAATAGAATAATTACCACTTTTAATCACAATTGTTGTAGGAGGGGAAGACTAAGAGTTCACACTCCCACTAAACTGGTGATGAAAGATATGTTTTAACAGCAGTTTAAATTGTAAACTAAATTTTAAGCTGCAGAAGTTTACAGTACAATGAAGACCTGTATAAAGTCTAGGGACCCAAACACTGCATCAACTTGCAAATCTGGATTTTAATCGTAGACTCCTATTTAGTACAAGAACAAAGCTAGACATTTGGAACTCTTTGTACTGCTGATATATACAATTTTATGCTTACTGTAAAAAGTTACACTTTAAGAAACACTAGACCTCATATTATAAAGTACATATAAATATGAAACTAGGTCTGTGTTTAAGCTCCCAAACCACCCAAACTCAGCATGAAAGCCACAAAAACTAGGACTGAGTCTAGTTTCTTCCTCCTGTTGAGCCTAAAATCTTTCCCTGTGTATTGTGGAAGAAAAAATAGCAAGTCCCAGGGCTTTGAGGCCAAAAGGCAGCATCCAGTAGCTGAGCAGTGGCAAGGATCAACTCCCTAAACCTTCTTTGCATTGCAATTAAGCGCACGCAGAGTCCCAGCCAAATGGTGGCTGATAGCAGGGATGGAGTTTAACCTGTTTGACCTTGCACTGGAAGGGCTGAGCCCCACAGGTAGCCTCACTTTCAGTGAAGTATGAACACAAGACTTAACAAGTTGCTGCCTGTCAGCTCTTAATTAGCAGCTCCCATCAGAGCAGCAGCACCCAACTGCAATGCCGACTGCTTCAGTGCAAAGTCCAATTCATTAGTTAAGTTTTCAGAAGCATCATATTTTGCTTGAACGATGGTATTTAACAGCTAACACGTGGCAAGATTTGACTACCTTGGAGTTGTGTGTAGGGAGAGTTTCTAGCTAAACTTAGTACTTGATAGTATCTGCTAAATTGGACGCAAGCAGCAGGTCAGGAGGTTCCTTGGGCTAAATTCCTTGACATGCTGCAAGGTGATTTTTGTTTATTTTGACTTGCAGTTCAGATTTCCATATCCACCACTGTTGCAGCAGACAGCTGTACAGCATTTGATTCAGCCAAGTGTGTGCTAATGATTGGTGGCCTTGTTGTTTTGACAGTGTCTGCCTTGCCACCGCTGTGACACTGCTGCCGCGTGGCAGTGAGGCTGCTCTGGGGGCTTGGGGAAGATAAGCTGTGCTGTGTGTGTTATCTTGTGTATTCACAAGATAAAGCACAGGTTGTGGAGCCTGCCTGTGAGAAGTGTGGGTAACATTTGGCTCTTGAGGAAAGCTGCATACAGTAAAGTAGTATACTTTTCAAAATGTGTTTAGGACATTAAAGAGGGATTCAAAATACAAAGTACAGTAAAACCATCCTACTCAGTGTGCATGAGGAAAAGTTAGAAAGTTGAAAATTGAGAAGAGAAATTATTTGCTTTGGGCCCTGTGTGAGTGAGGGTGTGATGGAAGTGTGTGAGCTGGTGCACCAAACACAAAACTTTCTGTTAGGAGGATATTTCTTATATTCTGCAGGTCTCATGGATGCCTACAAAACCTAAGACAGATCCTGCTGATATAATTTCCTAGATTTTCAGTCATCTGTTTTTGTCAACCTTTCTCTCAGAAGCTGTGTCCTACCATAAACTTGCTAACAAAACATGACAGAAATGGCATGGAGCAAATAATTTTGCATGGACAGGGGGTGCCATAGCTAAATGAGCGTAGTGCCCAGCAAATCATACAAAGGAAATTAATTATTGCTTCAGCTTTTAATTTTTCTTTCCAGAATTTTTAAATGAATGCTATAACAAAAGAGGAGGATGAGTAACATCTTCAAGCATTTGTATGTAAATGTACATTCCAGTATTGTGGTTTTAAAGAGTCTCTGGACTTCAAATTTCTTTAAAACACTGCATGGGTGAATCAGCCTCTTTTGATACTTAACCTCTGAGCCATAGATTTTTACACATACACACACTGCATGTTTATGCTTGTTCTCTCCTGTGTGTGTGTGTGTGTGTGTGTGTGTGTGTGTGTGTGTATGAAGCCACACAGAAGCAAATAATCAGGAGTGATAAATACAGATTTAGGAACCTAACGTGTCTCCCATTAAAATGTAAACTACTATTTGCATGAATAAGTTGTTCCTGGAGACTCTGGGAGGATTTTCTGTTGCTTGGAAGTAGAACTCAAAGGCATTGTATGAACTGTTAATAGTTGGATACAAGTTCCTTTTAAGATATTGTAATAATATAGAAAAATGCTTATATTTTTGCAGGAGTGCAGGGAGTAGACTGTTGTGGTTAATTTTACCATAGAGGAAGAGTGACTGCAATGAAGAGCAAGAAATATGCCACAATCTTTTAATCTTTTTCTGTAATGCAAAAAGACTCTATTTTTTCTACACCGTGCAATTAAAAGATTAAAATAACACTAAAGGAGCCTGGACTTTTAGAAAAAAACCCCTTATTTTTGTATTCTTGGCAATATGGTGTGTAAGAGCTGCTATTTCAGTAGTAAAGTGTCAACTGTTGAGTTTAACGAAAGTGCCCTTAAATAGTAAACCAAAGTTATGAAAGTGAAATGTATATTCTTTGAAGGCAGAACACCTACTAAAATTATTGTATCTTAAAAAAAAAAAGGAAACAGAGAACAGGTGTGATTGCTGTATCCCATGTGTGTCCATACTGCTGTTATTTCCAGACAAACAGAGGAGAAGAGCCATGACCCTGCCTGTGTGTGCAGCAGTGGGAGCAGGGGCCAGCCAGCAAGGAGCCATTTGGGGGGCCACCAACATGGGTTGTGTTTTGGGGGGTAACTTCTGGCTCAGTGATGTGACATCCCTGCTGCATTCGGGGCCAGGAGGTGCACGCCTGTCCTGAGGGCCGAGTTAGCCATGGCACAGGGCACAGCCTGGCCGTGCTTCAAGCCAAACAGCACGATAAGGATGGGGTAAGGGGGCGGTCGGAGAGTTTGTTCTGAAAGCACATTCCAAAGGAGATGTGATCCTGTAAGGCCTTTGGCACTCTGCAGCCACAGGGCTTCAGGAATTCATGGTTACAGTTCTTCACTCTCCCTCTTCCTGCCTCAAGCATGGGCTTCTCCTCCTACTCTGGGAAGTGGGAATTCCTAATCCCCAAAGGCCAGCCTTCCCTCTGGCTGCACGGCAGGGCCATGGGGCCCTGCAGAGGTGGCAGGTGGCTTCCCCAGGACCCTGTGCTGTGCTGGGGCCCTTGGGCACAGGTGTTGTGGAGGCGAGAGAAAACCTCGCTGTCCCCTGTGCTGGGTGTGATGCTAGCATGGCAGCCATATGCTAGCATGGCAGAAATAGCGGCTATTTTTAAAGAGTTGGGATTACTAAATAAACTGAGAACTAGGCTGTTGTTTCACACTGATATCAGGGTCAAGAAGGACGAGTGTTTGCTCCTTGCATGGGGATGTGATGCTGTGCAAGAGACCCCATGTCCGGCTTGCTGGCTGCCATATTGTCTGACAGCTTTTGTAGCAGAGAGTTTATAGAGAGCTGGAATAAGAAGAATGATCTTTCAGTCATGTCTGCGTTAGGAAAGAAATTTTATGCTAAAATAATAGGTCTGTAAAGATTGGTGCTTTTTGTGTTAAGATCTAGCCTTTTTTTGTGCTTTACTCTATTTCTCTTAAAAATTAAATTCTACGAATGGTTAGATGTTTCTCTTACAAATTAGCAGGGTTTTTTTTTTAGTTTGCAATGGGCTCATGTTCTGTGAAATTAATGCAGAGGAGCTCACAGAGATGCAGTGTCTTTTCCCACTGTTCCCAACAGAGACTTTCTTTCTCTGAATCACTGTCAGGCGATGCTATCTACTGCTGTCACTCTTAGCTGTATGTCTGTCACATTCCCCCTTATCCTTCCTTCAAAACTGTGTTCTTGGCCTTTTTATCTGGGAGATCCCTCTAGTTGCCCTTGCTTTAAACCCCAGAGGGAGGAGATTTCTAAAGCTGAAATGTGGGATCGATGTGTGACCACACCACATCTTCTCATGTGCTGCTCTGTTCTGCCCTTCCCTGCTATCTACTGTAGCCAGGAATGCCTCATGGACCTGGGCATGTACATACCACTTCACATCATCTTTTTTCTTTTCCCAATTTTTTTTCTTTAAATGGGCTACATAACATAAAGTATAATGCAGTTAAATAATTTCTTATCCTTAATAATGGAATGTTGCTATTCATTTCATTGCACCTGTAAAGTTAGTGAGCTTTGCTGAGCTTATATCAGATCTAAAACTTGAGAGCCCTCTTTGATAAGTACCTGTAGGTCCCATAGACTTGAAAATTACATTGCTGCAACTGATGGAATACTCAAATCTGTTTCATTTTTCTGAATTTGAGAGCAGGGACACTTTTAGTACTTAAATTCCCATCTTTAACATTGCACAGATGGTGAAATGTTTTTGCATTTTTTATATTATTTTGGGTTACTGAAGTTAATATTCTGCTAGCTACAAATATCCGTGTGCATACCACAGAGTTCATTCCGAGTACAGAGCTCTAAAATAAATTATAGACCTTGGTAGCACCCATAAATCAGTCATTTTTTCATTGAGAAAGTGGTGGCAGTGGAAGAAAGTTATTTAGTGATCAAAATGCATCGTTAAGCTTTTAAAAAGGGATTCGGTGCCTGTAGTGGAGCTGTAGGCGATTTATGGCTTATCTGTACTCATTGCCTCCAGCTTTTGGAAAATTTGTAAACAAAGCCAGATGCTCATTATGTTCCTGTTCAGGGTTGGTTAGATGGGTAAATGCCATCAGAAGCACTTTGGTCCTGTTGGGTTTTAGCATGTTACAGAAAATGGAACTGCTCCAAAATATTTTTTTAAATACTTATCATTCATGAAAATATACTTCTAGTTTCTCCTCTTAGAATGGACTTTTTAAAAATAGCTGTTAACGATAAGAACATGAAGGTAATACTCCAAGAACTGTGTGGTATGTTAAACTGTGGGTCCAGCTTTTTCTCTGTGTTAGAATTTGTGCTTATGCCATATGATGTAGTCAAGTACCACTCTCACCCTTTTTAAGGGCTTCAGGCAATGCAGGAGGCTGTGGCAGCTTCAGGCTGGGGTAGTTTTGCATTTTTACCAAATACAGGGAGCTGAGATATGAACTAAGTGACTTTTATAACCAGCTTCATAAGTTGAGTAATTTGCTATTGATTTCATATATTTTACTGCTTTCCTTTTGTCTTTTGTATAGATTATGTGATGTGAAAGGGGTTCTTGTAAGCTACGTTTTTTTCACTTTTTACTGCTCTTCGAGCACTTGAAAACGTCGTTATGTACAAATTGAATAGCTATGCGACAGTACAGTTTTCCTTGTAATCATGTTTGTTGCAATATAATCTTCACGTAATTTATTTCATAATTCTTGGTTAACCTTTTGGTGTATTTTTTTGTTTTTTATTTATTGGCTGCAGCTGACCAGGTAAACAGGTCATGGCACGCCTAACGAAGAGACGACAGGCAGATACAAAGGCTATCCAGCATCTTTGGGCAGCTATAGAAATAATCCGGAACCAGAAGCAAATTGCTAACATTGACCGTATTACAAAGTAAGTGACCTGCTCCAAATACAGAGTTGGTGAGGGGGAAGGTTGATGCTCATAAAAGCCCTTGGAGACAGAGATGGTAAACATTGTTAGAGCCTGTGAAACAGTTACATGCACTTCTATGTTACTAATTAATTAATTATATATAAAAAACCAAATTTACCAAACTGGGCACCTGAAGGTCCTAAAGTGAGGTTTAATTCACAGAATTGAAATATTACCCTGTATTTGTTTCGTATAAGCATCTTTAGGAAATATGTAACATTTCTAGTGCTATAACTGAATTTAGCATTTTGGAGTTGATAGCTTGATCAAAATACAAGAAGTAGATATAACAGTTGAGGACAAAAGGGCAATAAAATCTGTAAATAATCTATTTCTTTAGGAAAATGTGAGAGACTAGTGTAGGACTTCTCCAGAAGGCAAAGAGAAATCTGAAGTGTTAGGTTGCTCAAATAAATAAGAAGCCATATTTGCTGAGAAGTGCATAAGATGCTATTAAAGAAGACATGAGATGATTACCACCTGTGATTAATACTGTTAAAATATTCTTCAAGGTGTATTAGGTGCTGGATACACAAAGAAATATATATTCTTTGTTCTGTGGAGCTTGCAATGTGCAGAAAGGTCTGCAATATAACTTGTAGCAGCCACTGTATTAAAACCAGAGGGCTTTGTGCCTCTTTCTGCTTTGTCTGCATTTTCAGGCTGGCATGTACGTCACATTTGTCAAAGTAATCAATATGAATAATTTAAAAGAACTAAAGTAACCAGTTGGCAACTCTTCAGTTGCCAGAACCAATGTGAACTGATAATGAGGCCAGAGACCACTAGCAGGCAGGGTTATAAACAGTGCAGGTGACTAACAAAGTGAAAATCATTATATCGTGGTCCATGACATGGTCCACTGACAGAGTTTGGAAATTCTAGGGTGGAAGTGACAGGCAAAACTGGTTTCATAAGTGGAAGAAGTGTAACAGTTCAGGTTCTCCAAACATAATGAACAGTGAAGTGCAGAAAGAAAGATGATGTCCCAAATGAATTAATGGGTACCCTGCTTCTACAAGAAGAAAAATGGACCATCAAACCAAAAAGCACCTTTCCAGAGATAGGGCATTCCATGAGGGCTTGAGAAGGAGTCTGTATTTTAGGGAATTTCACTTTTGAAGTTGCAGTGGAGTTTTAGAAGCATATATATTTTCATCATGTCTCCAAGGAGACAAGTGGGTAAACTAATGCTGTACACTTTCCATTTTAACATTTCAAATTACTTGCTTTAGGCTACATATTAGCTGAGTTTGTTAGCTGTTTGTGCTCCTTTTAGATGTAATAAAGGGAGACAGGCATGTCTAGCTGGGAATTCATCCCACTCTTATGAGAGATGCCTAGTTTAAGTTAGTGGGAATAACATTTAGCTGAGTAAAGTTAGGTCAGACAAATCATTACAAACAAGGTTGAGAAAACAAGCAATTAGCTACTAGAAAAAGAAGTACTGCTCTTGGTAACTTGATGGGTAGTTTGATTTTTTAAAAAAGTCTAGATCCAGATTGTATGACTCATTTCTAATCAGAAGAAAAGTAAGTGACTAAACAGAAATGCAAGAAGCCTTAGTACTTTGAGAAAGATGTGCAAGGTGTTAGCAGTGAAGAGCAATCTAAAAGGTGCCTGGGCATTTTAAATTCTCCCCATGCACATCAGTGATAAGAGTGATGAACACTGATCTAGTTTCTATTATGTGACATTCCTAAGGAGATAACTTTTGACAAGGAAATGATAAAGACCTTTGAATTGCTGTATGGTACTAGTGGTTGATGAAGAAACACATATGACATAGTAAATGAGTATGCATAATACATAATATTCAAAATAAAGTTCCAAAATTAGCATGGCATCAGAATATCTCTTCTGATGAAAACTGAGCAGATGATACATTCTTTCAGGCTCAGTAATTGTTTGGTCAGGTCAACTGCAATTCCTTAAAAGATCCATCAGTGTCTGGGCATACAGGCAAACATATGAATGCTAAGAATTTTCAAAACCAATGGTCAAAAGTGAAAATTATGAGCATGTGTACACAGGTGGAGCTAAAATGAAGATTTTAATATTTGGAATAGTAGCATTTTCTAGAAGTGTTAATACATCTTGGGACTGACAGAAAGAGTGGCTTTGCGTATTACAAGTATTTGAAAGTAATAATGACAGTGACATTATGGAAGTGTGTCATATTCCTGAGTGAGGATACAGAAAAACAGCAAGAGAATATTTTTTTTATATAAATCCATGTTTAAGGTAAGTAACAGTCTTCCTATGTGTCATATAGTGGATGACAAATGGGTACTTTCAGAGAAATTCACATGTTGAAAAGATGATTCATGATTTGGTTTTTGAATGGATTTTCTTTTCTCCTGGTTTGAGCATTCATTTGCTGCTAGAGACAAGTCACCCTGTGTCTTTTGTGACCTGTTCATCCAACTACCTTTACAGCAATTGCTATGAAGAACTGTTGCTTTCTTCATTAGATGGTTTGTTAAGCAAATCTATTTGTTGGCTTTTCTCTTAATGTGCAGTTCAGCATGGTTGTCTCCCTCTCCTTTATATATTCTTGTTAATTTAATTTAATTTAATTCTTACTTTTCTTAGTCTTCTGGTGCTGAGTAGAAGACACTGTACATCTCAAGGAACATTTACTTTTGATCACCAGGGAGGAAATGTTGGTAATACAAAAAGAGGGTTCGTTGTTTGTAGATTATGAACTGTTTCAACTCAGTATGTAAAACAGACAAATTTATATTGCACGTGCAAGTATGCAAATTGTTATCTATGCACTTTAAGTATAATTGTTAGAAGATTATTTGGGTAAAGGAAGACTTCCAGGAGGGACTGTCAATGGAGAGTATGCAAGGAAAATCTACAGAACTAGGGACGCATTTTCTGTGGAGTGCATAAGAGTAGGAGGATAGTGTAGGAGGAGCCAAGAGCACTAGAAGGTACTTCTGTTATTATCAGGAAAAACCTATAAGGAAAGAGGTCCTTTAATTAAAAGTAGACTAGATCAAGTATACTTTGCTTTTTAAATTGATGAGAGGGAAAGGCAAGAACAGAAAAATGTGTGATTAGAAGTGATTGAAAACTGTCTTACATCAAGGGAAGAGTCACTTGGAAAGTTTGAATATGCAAGTTAGAGCCTTTAAGAAATTAATTAGTGAGCTTTTTGAACTTTTGACAATTTTTTTAGAAAAGTCATTGCATGCAGAGAAGCAGTAAGAAACACAAGAAAGGTGTCTGTTTTGTAAAGAATTAAAAACATGTGGTTGTAAAAATGGCAAGAATATGACAGAGTTAATTGGAGTATTATATAAATACTTAAGGCATTGGTAAGGAAGAGACCACACTGCGCAGACTCAATGTCTCAGAAAAAAACACTCAACAAATCATCATATGAAAGGGATTCTGCAGTTTTATTGACTACCTGTGAGGGTACTTATATTTGGAAATGCACTTTCCATGGGTTGGAGAGAATTCTTCAGTAACTTGAAAACTGAATGAAGGACTGAAAACCAAAACTAACGAGAAGCAAGAGTGACGTGAATTTAAAGGAATTAGCACTTTGAATGCAAACTACCTTTGGAAGAGAATTTTAAAATATGTGTTTAAGTGCCTATCTTTGTACATAAGCTCCAGTATATTCAATGCATTTTTATTTCATGATAGAGCTCACTTGAAGGCAGTAGTAGCATTTCTGTTAAGGTATGGAAAATAAATATTCTCACCTGGCTTATATTGTCACAGTGTATCTCAAGTCAACGAATTGCAATAGTTTAAAGTTTGACTACAAGAAATAGCTAATATTTCTAAACCCACTACATTTCTTAATAACAAAATTACATTTCTAAGAAGTATTTATCAAGAAATATGACTTCTTTTTCTGTCTAGACTTGATATTGGGATAATTTGACCCTAGTGTATCAATTATTTAGATGAGCATTATTGGTATTAGTTATGCTGTAGGCACTTGTGAAGAAATGGCTTCCCATATCCTATGAATTCTCTGTCAAGAGTGCAGCCTGAAAAACTGTTCATCCCTAAAAGTGTGTTAAAAATTGTAACTATGCTTTGACTTCCTGTTTTTTCCTCATTATCTTCCATCTGTTCTGGTTTTGGGGTAACCTCAAGAATTGATTCTATGGAATAAAATGCCTTAAAATACACTGGCAAATAGGCATGCATATTTAGCTGAGTAGGATAAATTATTGACATTCAGTTGCATAGCAGATTGGTAAGTATTTCTGTACAGACATGTTTTTAAAGTTCTCTTTTTTTTGGCCATTCCAATCTTCCAGTTCATTTTACAGTGTTTTCTTCATAATTCCCTTACAGGTAATTGGACTCCTAAGATTTAATTAGCTATTAATTAAATATATACCCCTTTTCTCACAAGGTATTTGGTTTTCTCAGTAGCAATATATGAACATTTCATAATCTTTATGATTAGTTCATAGTTCATTAGCTATTGAGTTAATGTTATTAACATACCCAGTTGGCAAATCTGGTATTCTAAAACTATTATTGGCAGCTTTCAAGATTTTTTCATTGTAAAAAAAAAAGATAATTTTTCTGGTTTCTAAACTATTCCATGACGACTAATATAAAGAACCAAAACATAATTCTTCTGCACATTCTGCCTCATGATTTTTTCTCTTTCCCTTTGTTGCATCTCATAATTGATTAAGTTGATTAGTGTTTCTCTGTCTCTTGTATAGGCTGTGTCTATACCATCTTGTATACCATGACAGGGAATGCCCTGGCACTCTCTGGAGCAGTTATGCTGGGGCTACACCTCATTGCCTTTGGCTTGTAGAGTGTTTCTTTGGCCCTGACATATTCTTTGTTTGTTTTGTATGTGTGTGTGGTTCTTCAGTTCTAAGTGCCAAAAATAACACAGCCCACAGCAATGCTATTCTTGAAACCTGAAGCTAGAGACACGATAGTTCGCCGTTGGGCACGGTGTGGAGGCGTCTGAGGACACACAGCGTGCTGCAGCAGGGTTGGGTGCCCTTGGCAGAGGGAGCCAGTGTTGGCATGGTTTACATTGGTGTTCTCTGTCATGCCATGCTTTGCTTTTTCCCTGGAGGAAGAACTTGTCTTTCTCCAGAATGGAGCCTGTGAATAAGTTAGTGTGGAAATGAAACCAAGAGTGGCCATAGACACAGGGTAGAGGTATCACAACTTTGGGGGGGATGAAGCTGATGGATAGACCACTAGCTAGGATAAAACTGATAATGCTGAAATTGGACACTTTATATTATTTTCAAATAAAGTGATACTGAAACCATCTGCTTCAGCAATCAGAAAGCTGTTTTACCCCATTGGTGTTACAAAAAAATATTGTTTTCTCATTAATAGATACTTTAATATTTTTTTAATTGGCTTTCAAGTAGGATGGTCCAGTAGTAGGTGCCTAAATGGTCATAGCTGTTCTTCCCATATTTGTTCTGTGGATTCATTCTTGCTATATTGTAATTTAATGTAGGTGCAGCCAAGTCAGAACATCAAACAGAAATGAGCAGATCCCAAGCCAGTGTAGAGTAGACTCTGTTAGCTCTGTGCAGACTGACATTAATCAGCATTGATGGGATATCATGTCAGAAGAGAATTACTCAGTATGAAAGATTACTGTAAAATAATGAGATTTTCTGGTTCCACCGTTGAGATGGAGTTGCTAACAGTTGTAGATTGAGTATGTGACCCTTTCAGTTTGAAATGTGGACCTAGGAAGGAGATTTCTTCTCCAAGTATCAGTCTTTGGAATTTCTCTAGTCAATGTCTGAGAAGAGTTGAAGTTCATATATATGGTTTTGTTGCGTTACTTCTTTTGCTGTTCTCTTTCTAGGCTGTCTACTTTAACAGAAAACAATTTATAGAAGTAGTGATTAAAGTTGAGAATGAGCAATTTATTCTCAGGTACAGAATAAACACTACAGAGTATAAATAAAAAAATGAGCAATTTGAATGGATAGGGAATAATCACACAAGTATATAAATATGTGGTGAAGTGGCAAGAAAAAAAAATCAGAAGAACAAGATTCTTACAAAATTGCTTATTTGAAGTTTAGAAACTTACTAGAAAAAAATCTGTTACTATTTATAGTACTCCTGATGAAAATTTAAATCCTCCTAGTATTCTGCATGTTGCAACTAAATAGTCATGCATAAACAAAAATAGTAAGCCATAGGAAAGATTAGAAGAGCAGATGACTCTGGATTTATAACTAGATAATCCTGTTAAACTTTGCATGAACAGAAGAAGTATTGTAGCACCTGATATTTCTTTGACTGAAATAAAGGCTTAGCAATGGTTTTTTTTCGCTTTGTTGGTTTCTTATCCTTTGTCAGGCCATTCCCCTAAAATATCTGTCCTTTTGTTGCTGGAGAGCAGGCTTATCTGAAAGCTACTGTTTGAAGTAGAGCATCCTCCTGTTATGCAGGAGAATGCAGTGATCACTTGAGTTCACTTTTTACCAGAGTTACTGGCTCCTTTTCTATATCTGTACATCATTTTCATGTATGTTTTAAATGTGACTATTTGAAGCAAACAGTGTTATTGAAACCCTGGCCAGTACACTGAATTTGTTTTCTGTGCATGCAGTGTAGTAGCAATTCCTGATTATGCAAGGGTAAGCAAAAGTTTGGAGTACAAGGTCCAACAATAAAAAGCATAATACTTCCTCAACAGTCCACATAGCTGCTTCCAGAGGCAGCCTGTCTAGTGAGTGGTCACCTCTGAGAAAACTGACTTCAGTTTCTACAGGACTGGCAGAATTATAGATAATATGCATTACAGAATACATCACTGGTGACAGGGTAGAAAACTCTTAATTTTCAATACCTCCTCATGAGTTTTCTGTTACAGGTAAAGACAAGGTGCTTTTTTTCTGACTGGCTCCTCTGTGTCAATCTCCTTTGTAATGTAATTTCTTTTACTTTCCTTCTCTGTTTGTCATTATCAGCTCCAGCTACTTCCTTAAGCTCCAAACCAGTGTGGGATTTTTCTGTTTTCAGAACACTATTTTTGTGTTAAAGCGAGACAATGACCTGAGTTTAGAGTTTTAACGCTTGTAAATCCTTAGTCAGAGATCAAACTGCAGAAAACAAAGGTCTTCTTTGCTTTTTCAGCAATTTTTTACCAATTTAGTTAAAAATCATTATATTAATAAAACAAAAACCAGTCTAAAAATCATTTGATCATTTGATTCCCTAATAACAAAATTTTTAGTACAAGTACTACTCTGGTCATATATAAAAATTGTATTATGGGTGCATACCTAGCAGTTACAAGCACAGCAATACATTGCAGAGAAATGTGCTGGACACCAAAATGCTTGACTTGTTTGGCACATTAATTTTTTATACTGATGGCGTCGCAGTGAGTTTAAATGATGGATTCAGGTTAAATTTGTTTTATATTTTCAAAAGCTCATTTATATTCTATAAAGTAACAAAAAGAACACTGAGAACTGCATATATGCAGGAAAGTACAGGAGTTCTTACCTGCTCCTGCATCATAACTGATACACAGTTTTGCTTGTAAATTTTTACTGAGACTGACCAATGAGGTAATACTCATCAAGCTAATAACAATTTTTAATACCCAGATTCAAAAAAAAAGTTGAAAGAAAAGTGAGAAACCAAGCTAAACATGCAGATTTTATAAAACTCTTAAGAAAGAATGACAGATTGTGATTTAATTGCACAAGGGGTGTTTACAATGGCATATGTTAATTAAATTTCACCTGTGTTCCCTGTAGATAGATACATTCATCATACAGCTTTTACCTATCTGTTTACAGGGTGTTTTATCTTAATTTTGTTCATGATTTTGGAATGATTTTTTGGTTTGGATATTATTTAATTTTAATATTGTTCATATTAATGGTCCATTTTAAGAGCTGCCTTTAGATTATTTGACTAAGGAGAGTGGAAACAGGGATTGCAGGAAAAATGTAAACTTTTCTTGAAAAAAGTCTATAAAGAACCTATCTGCATTTGCTCTGAGTAGTCATGGAATTAAAAGTGCTAAATTAGTAGATTTGCTTGAATTATTATCTTGAGTTTATAATGCATATTAATAATTACTCTTTTTCCCATCAAGCTCTTTTATTGATACAGCTTATTTCTTCAATTTGTGTAACAATTCTATTTAATCACATTAATTAAACTGGTTTAAGGAATACAGAAAGAGAAGTCCACAAGTATTCAACAGTGTTATTTGTAATTTCTTAGGGATGATTTTTCCTTCAACTTGGTACTGAGACATTGTCCCCTGTTGCTTCCTGAATTGCTGGGTCTGCTTTCCAGTGCTGGCTGTCAAAGACTAGTTTTCCTGGTGTGGAAAACTCTTCACCAGGGGACTGATGGATTGCTCCAGCCTTGTTGCATTTTTCCTGCTTTATGCAGAATACAGGGAATGGATAGGATGTTGTAGCTGGCTGTACAATCATTACACCTGTAAGGGTCTAGCATAAATGGCTATTTTGTTAAGGACTGGAGCTTAAGGTGAAGTGGAGCTTTTTGTGCATTTGCTTTGATCAGAAATATTACTGCATGCATGTCTTGTTCCTACAGTTCATTCTGCAAAAAATAAATAGGTGCTCACATGTTCTGATGAATTTTGCTTGATCAATGTTCCTTATTTAATAATTCTTCTCTTAGGAATGGTCTTACGTGGTATTGCTAGTGTGGCATTTTTCTTTTTCTGTCTCAGATGTCAATGTTCTTCATTGATTCAGTAGGTGAAGTCATCTCTGGGCTGAGCATGAGTATGGTAAATAAAATGATTCACAGAAACAGCACAAACACATTGTTATTAACAGCAGCCATACTCCTTGTTTGATGTTTGTTAGTAAGTGCATACTCATTTAAACTCTCCTTATTGAGTATTACTATAAAAGCTATAATATCCAATGTTTACTACAATACATACAGAACTATGAGCTCCAGTAGGAATATTGAGAAGGAAAGGGATGGAACTGATTTGAAAATCGCTGTCCCCATTTTCATGTACTCCATATTTCTATTAATATTTGTATTTAAATTGTGTAAGTTTACACAGAAAAATACATAAAAGGCTAATTTTATTTCTAATTATTAAAAGCAAACCAATTTTTATGTCATGACCATTATGGTTTTTGTTCAAATCATAACATCTTTGTAATATTTGAAAGTGAAACTTCTAGCTTATGTTTGGTTTCTTTGCTGTAAATAAATGTGACTTTCTATTAGAAGTAAGAGATAAAAATGAGTGGGACATGGCCATTTAACAGCTTGTTATCTGACCTGAAGTGCTCATCAAGGCTTTCTCTATAATCAGTGGAGAGAGAATGATCTCCAAAGCACTACTCATACCATCTATTTTAGGCTGTGGTTTCATATTCCCATTCATATAAACAATATCATCACCAAGAGCAGCAGCCCTGCCCTCATGGCTTTTCCAGCCATTGTGTTGTTCCCTAGATGGTAATAAGGTGAACATTTGTGTGACAGAGTGATGATTCTGAAACTCAGCTAGACTAAAAGTAACCTAACAAAAAAAAAAACACACACACACAAAACGACCCCCAAAAACAGAAAGAAAAAGGTTTTGACCCAGATAAGAACGGAAATTAGATAGAAAGCTCTAAAAAACTGAATAATGAAAGCATTCAAATCTTTGTGTTTTTAACATGTTTTGAATTGAGATGCTCAGTATGAACTGACTAAATATTTCATTTCCAAGGTGTTAGCTAGGATGTTACATTCTGAGTCATGTAATACTTGTTTGTCTCTTCAGTACATCCAAAGAAAAGAGCAGGATGGAACAGTGGCCCTGCAGATACCGGAACAATTGTACCTGTGCATGCAGCACCCCTGAATGATTAGTGCTTGTTTCCCAGTGCACACACATGTGCATTACCAGCAGTGTCACATACAGGTTTTTAGGTTAGAAAAATGGGAGTAGAGCCATTTTTTAGATAAGTTCCTCCATAAGAAGGTGGTGGGGAGATTTTTCTGGATAAGGGTTGAATAGCTTGGTGCCTAAATTACTTGCTTTTCATGGCCATACTGGTGGATTACACAATCTAAAGTGTATAGTGAAGTTGTAAGAGTGGGAGTTTAAATTACTGAATCAGGGAATTACCTGGGTTAACATTACTGTGCTTTTTACAGAAATGACCCAGGTGATTACCATTATAGGTGCATGCATGGTGCCTGTGGTATCTAAAGCACTCACAAACAGGATCACTCCTTAGCTTCCTTTTAGCTGCAGCAGCACAAACTTCAGGCAGATCTGAATTTGGCTGAACTGCTAGATTTCACTGTTTCACTATCAAGTTTATGCCTTCTTTTTGTTTTATAAAAACACTGCACAAAATTAGATTCCATATTCATGAAAATTCTGAATTTCTTGACTACAAAGGAGAGATGAAACAAACTTTAAAAACACTGCTTGGATAGTATATGTGTCTTCAAAATGCATGTTGCAGATACTGATGTCAGAGGGAAAAGTAAATGCATGGTTTCTCTGTAATTCCTGGAATTTTGGACGGCATAAAATGTGGATCACGTAAGAAGTATTTTACTGCAGAGGCAGCAGCACTGTCAGTGGCTGCATGGTCTGTGCATGTGCTGTTGGTATGTGGAGTGCAGTGGAAATCAAATGCAGCCTGTTCATATACCTGCATCTCATTGTGGAATATAAATACAGAGGAAGAAAATTGTGCCATGATTGTGTTTATCTTAGTGAATATTCAGTGAAACTTCAGAAAGTGGAAACACATCAAAAAGTATCCTAGAAAACAAAAGCGAGCTGCTCCATCCCCACTCTAGCCAGCTCTACCTCCTGTGTGTGTCTGTGTTGTCTCAGCTCTCCGACCAGCTCTCAGTTTCTGGCAAGCAGGGAATATATGTGTCAAATACCCATAATATTTAGGCTGTGTTTTATGGGAGTGGATTGGTCCCACAGTGCTACATGGTGGGAGCAGGCAACCTGAGCTTCAGAGCTGAGACCTGGAGATACAACTGTGAGCACAGATCTTCACCTGGCTTTCCACAAGGAGAGCTGATGGATTCCCGAGATCTGGGCCTGTGTATTTGAAGTTCTTATGCCATGTAGCTGTATTTGTTAAAAAAGAATAAATCAATCACAGCTATCTCTTCTACTTTTATTTTCAGTATGACCAAGTGGCCTATTCTTTGCAAATTATATTTTAAAAAGGGTCTTAAAAGAAATGTGTGGGCCTGCTATAAAATAGCTGTCATACCCTGGAACTGAGGCAAAAGGCATCACTTTTCACTAGAGGTAGGGAGACAATATAAAACTCAGAACAGATTTTTGGCTGCTTTCCTTCTATTTTATGTATTATTCCTTAAGGTCTGTCCCTGAATCTAGGACGTTTTTATGTACCTGTAGGTAACATTTAAAATTAATGTCAGACTTTCAGTTGGGTTTAATGGGATCTGCTGTATTTCCTCAGATCTCAATTTTATCAGATCTCATTTTATCAGACATCAAATTTATCAGTTTTCAACTCATCCCTGGATGAGTTGCTCAGTGGATAGTCTGCTGGCAGCACCAGGCTGCTACTTCCCTTTTCATTGGAGAGGGTGGAGGCATCCAGCATTGAGAGAGATCAGACCAAGATTACAGTGCTTGCCATGAAAGTTAACATCTACCTACACTTGCCACACTGTTGTATTTTTGCATCTATTTGTGATATGTATTTTATTTCAGTCTTTGTGTACAGATACCCTTGCTGTAATATTTTTCAGTTATTTTCTTTTGGTTGAGTTCAAGTGGCCGAAAATGCAATTCCTTATGAGTTCAGAAAAACTGGTTGGTTGTTTTTTTTTTTTAATCCCTGTGTCAGCTTCCTACCTTAAATAACCTTACTTCCTTCTCTGCCCAGCTTTCTTCTTTGGGCCACAGTACAGTAGTGCCCATGTAGACCATTTGCTGCCTCTCACTCAACCACAGATGCCTTCAAGAGGACTCTTTGGGAGCAGAGTTAGCTATTTTTTGTGCTCTATTTTGTAGCTGTATAGACTAAACACTTTGGGACGGGGTTTAGCTTCATGCTGTGTCTTGCAGAGCACCAGGCAGGAGTTGTGAGCTGTGTGACAGCTGTAGGTGAAAAGTTCACCATCTGATCCCCTGCAAGTGCTGGCCACTTCTGTGTCTGTTTTGCTCCCATGGTGATCACAGCTTTAGAGTCTGCTTCCTCCACACCCCTAAGATCAAACCAAGCTTCTTTCTTTAGTTTTAAGGTGTCTTATGAAGCACACATATTGGATGTAGGTTTTTAATAGAAACGCTTCATGGAAACTGGCAATTTGAGAAAAGTATTTTGAAGTTTTAGGAGTGAATTGGTGATAGGCTGACGGATTTTGGTGCTTCTGTAATGTCCTGTATATTGGGCAGGCAGGTGGTTTAGAGGTGGATCAGGTACTCCTGTAGTCCACTTTGTTTAGCAAAGGGAGGTGGCAAGATCCAGTTGTCAATTGGTAGTGCCATGAGTTACCGGAGATTTTGTTGCTGTGAAGGAGGGAGAGTCTGGAAAGGCCCGTACCAGGTTTTGCTGCATCTCTTTCCTCTCCAGCATTCAGCATGGCTCAGATGGGGTGTACAGCAGGTGCCTGTGTGGCCCCTCTGAGAAATGCTGGAGGCCCCTCCTTCCACATGGGCTGGCCCCTTGGGCTGTCCCTGTGGTGTCTGAGAGGTGGTCAAGATTTTAGGATGGGTAACAGTAATAACATAATAATATAAACAGAAGAATATGACCATGTTTTATTGTTACTTACATCTGACTGCTGTTCATCTGCAGTCCCAAAGAGGTTTGAAATTGTTGTTTCATATTTCTCTGATTGGTACTTTGTGTATTAAATACAGGTGAGCATCACATACCTATACAATCTATGAATCTATTAATGATTATACTCTATAAGTCTCCTCTAAAGGTTTTCTTTTATCATCAGACATATGCACACATATGTTAGGTGTGTGCACATGTGCATCTACCTGATTCTGTTGGTAGTATCTTGTTTCTGAAGGTCACCACATTTAAATATACATTTGATGGTATGGCAATGAGGTTTGTTTAAGGGTGCTAATGAACAAACTACGTGCTAAAGATCCTTAGCCTTTGCCTTCCAAGTGGTGTTGCAATAATTGAAAACATGCATTACTAGGCCCTTAAAAGTTGGTTCCAAAAACTGTAATTTTGCTAGATTTGCTAGATTCTTCTATGCTAATGTCAAGGAGGTTTGCACTGCCAGTTTATAAATTGAGAAAATACTGACCTATAAACATTCTAATTTTCAGCAGCAGTTCAGTTGCTTCTGTATTCTGCAGACAGGCAGCCTCATTTGGTGAGATTTTGAATTTAACATGCAGATTATCAGGCCTAACCTCCACTTTTCATCAGACAGACCCTCATTTTATATAGTACGGATTAGCACAGTTTTGAAATGGTTTCTTCAGTCCCCTATCTGATTAGGGCTGGTTTACTGATTTAGAGGATTTTACTTTGTCTCTGTGCCTTATTCTCACTCATATGAGTGTATTTGCTTTACTGCTTGTGGCTGGGTTGTATTACACTCCAAAATCTGTTGATATGGAGGGCTGGGCAAGAGCGTAACAAACCAGTGTTCCTTCAACTCCCTGTCTCTAAGGTAAGGCTAATCAACTTTTGTAGAAAACAGCAACTGGGGATTGCTTTATCTCCTGTACTTGTTTTGCTGGTGCCAGATGCTTTAGTGCATGCAGTGCCAGGAAAGAACGTGCACTCCCTGGATTAGTGGTGCCACTTCCGCACAAAGGCATTTCAATATTGTTCTTCCCTGATCCAGTAATGAGGCTGACATAGTAGTTGGGACTCCAGACATCATGCTTTCTGTCTCTGAGCTGGATTTTAACTTATTCTGTGTTTTCAGCATTTTTCATGTTGTGACAGTTTTTTTTCACATTTCATTATTAAAGAACTTTAACTATCTTTTCTGATTTGAGTCCTGTGCCTTAGTCACTTCTTTTATTACCTGCTGTCCTTCTGGATGAAAAGAAACAAGATAAGTTTTCATCCAAACCTTACAGTGTTGTTTTTTAGTCTTTGTGAATATCTAGCCATGAACACTTCACAAGTTTTAATGAAGTAAAAATTTGGGGGAGGGTGCACTTTTCTAACAGCACTTGTACTCTTTGAAGTAAAACCATTCTCTCTACATGTGTGTGCTTTCCTATGAAAGGTGATAACATTTTATTTTAAAAATAGAAAGCATAGCCCTTGTGGCTCTCCAGTGGCACAGTCTGAACGTTGACAAAAGTATTCTTCAAAAAGGCCCTGGGGATTTATTACTCCTGATTTACAGCTGGAGAAAATGGGGAGGCAGTTTAGTAGGTAGCAGTACTTTCACTCTGCTTGAGAACACAGATTGGATTTGAGAAATGGGTGATTCTGAGCCTTGTGCTCCTTTTCACTAGGGCACAACCTGCCACAATGGAAATAGGCAGATTAAACCTCTTAGATGATTACAGTTGGTTTAATGCTTTTTGGTTGGTATTATATATCTGTTCTGTTCAGAGATATCAGTGAGAAATCACGAAACCTGTAGCTTACATTTAGAAATTTGGTTGGACTGAGTTTCTGTAACTAGAGATGAAGCAGTGCAAAATACATCCTTTCAGTAGAATACCCTGAGGGTTATGGCACTGGGTTAATACTTGATTTCTGTTCTCAGACCTATATCAGCCCACCATATAAGTGTAGGGAAATCACTTATGTGCTCAGAGTCTGATTTGTTCTGTCAGTAAAATGGGAAGAATGATAGTTAGCCTATTCTCTGTATTTTGAGACCTATTAAGGACTTGAATTAATTACAGACATATGAATGCTATGGCTCTGTTGGGGAGGTTGTTAGTACTGAGTTAAAAATGGAAATTTGCTGAAAAAAGAGTAACATTAGCAAATGTTGATGAAGATAATTTGCACTTTAAAAAGCTAGTTGTGTTTGCATAAATATGTGCATATGTGCACACACACATGAAATACATGTAACATGATTATATAAGCAAATGAGCTGTTTTCATGTGGGTTTAAAACTTCAGCACTTTATGCTTCCACAGACTAGTGGTGTTCACTTGCACTCTGTTTGAAAGTGAAGTAAACAGACTTGAGTCTCTGCCTGTTTCAGACCTTGGAATCTGGAGAACTTGGAAAACTCATTTATGGTGTTTAATCTCACTTGAACAGGTGCTCATGATGAGTTTTGGTTTCTGTAAAAGTAGAGAGGGATCAGGTTGGGAAGATGAGCATCCACCCAGGGTGATACAGAACTGAAGTGCCTTATCTTCTGATTTTGGCCCTTGCCCCTATGTGCAAACCACCAGAAGGTTCATATATATTAGCTTGGAATGCAGACTTGCACAGAATATTGTTCTTTCTGTATCAATTACTTACTTTTTAGACAGTGCTAGCTTGCACACACCAATCAGGCTTGGACCATGTTGTGGTAGACATTGTAAAATATAGTAAATAGTAGCATCTGCCTCTAAGAGTTTTTATCCTAAAATAATAAAACTCAAGATCCTGAAAACATGCTGCATTTATGTAAATGCCTCTGATACAAAGCAGAAATTTATAAATGCCCTGTGCTGCTCTGATTATTGTATAATTTACTATAACAATATATACTTCCACTCAGTCAGAAATCTACTGTATGGTTTTATATACAGTTTAGAGCAAAACAAAAATATTAGCATCAACCAGTTCCAGCAAAAGCTTGGGAGAGAAAGCAGGAAAGGAAAATACCTTTATTTATCCAAAACAGCAAGAAGTTTGAAAGGCAAATGTCTTCAAAAAGAGGGGTTGATTGAAGACTTGACCATTGGAATGGTCTTCACTCCTTATTGTAAGTTTATAACTTCTAAAGCATTAAAAATTCCTTTCAGCCATGTTATTAAAAAAAATCTGAACTGATTTAACTTTCTTTTTTTTCATGCAATGTTACTGCTTTAAAATAAATCTTTCTTGAGTTTGCTCGTGATCATAATTAAATTTTTTGTGAAGGTGTTTGTGATGACAGTCACAAAGGAGTCATGGTTGCTGGAATTCATTATGAAGCAGGAATGAGAGGATACTATAGCTGTCAGCTTTGTCTTAGAGCAGGCAAATTACAGATTTCTCTCTTAGGAAACAGGTAAGGACAGAATACCTGGAGAAATAAAAATTGAGAGAAATTCAGTTAGCTCTGTAACTTTAACAGATCTATAACTAGGAAAATATTGTCCACAAAATAATTGGTTCCAAGTCAATTCACTTATGTGCTGAATCCATGCGATTGCAGCTCTCCGTGTACAGCACCTCCTAGATATGTCTCAAGAATTTTGTTAAAAAAACATGAATTGTAATGAATTTAAGGCAGAAAGGTCATTTTTATTTGAGAGAAAATAATTTTATGTTGTTTACTCCAGGTTAATATTTGGTGTTGGCCTAGAAGTGAATTATACCAGGCAAAGGTCAACATTACACAGCTGAATCTCATGTCTGTACACAGTTAAGGCTACATATGTGTTTTTCTCACCAAGGCAGTTTGTCACAGTGTGATCACTGTGGTTATCTCAAGAAAAGGAAAAAAACCATGTAGCACAGAAACTTGAGCTGCTGGGTTTTTCTATGTGATATATAAATTTTGCATTTTTTGTAAATGTGTTGTACACACAAGCATCACAAAGATTCATTGGTACATTCTGTAGTATGTATGCTATAGGAAGTGTTGGAGACATGCAAGTTTAAGGTAATTTAAAGGGCACAAATGGATGTGGCAGAGACAAGCCCAAACAGTGTATGTGTTAATTTTGGGATTTTTTGGGTAGAGGATTACTGTGCAACTACTTGTCTAAGTGTGTACACGATAGCTGCAAGGAGAAAAAAGTTGATTTTAAGTAAAGGGGGAAGTTATATAAATTTTGAATGTTTAAAAACAATCTAAAACTTAGACTGTGTATTATTTTAACTCATCTGAAAATGTGTATATTTTGCTGATACATTTTATAGCTTAAAACTAACACTTTTTAAAAGACTTTTGTGCTTTGTGTGCAGGTATATGTCTCGAGTCCATGGTATGCATCCAAAAGAAACTACACGTCAGCTGAGTTTAGCAGTCAAGGATGGTCTCATTGTGGAAACCCTGACAGTGGGGTGTAAAGGGTCAAAAGCTGGTATTGAACAAGAAGGATATTGGTTGCCAGGAGATGAGATTGTGAGTATAAAGTCTTTGAGAAAATAAATCACGATTTCTGATCTCTTAGCATGAAAGTTGTTTTAATTTATATTTAAAGCTATTTATAGATTCTGTGTTGGTGCTTGTGAGCAGGGAAGTAATGCGCTCTTAAATTTTTTTAACCTTTTCTATTCCATAGAAGCTTGCTCTTCTTGAATTCTGAGTTTTCTGCTGTGAAAAACTGGCAAAGTCTTTTACTCGGTTATCCCTCACTTTTATGTAGTATTCTCTTCTACAGTTGTACAGGAAGACAGTAAATATTATTGGTATTACTTGAAATCCTCAGACGTTCTCAAATCCCAAAGGTGGTGCATTTAAAAAAAAAAAAAAAGAAGTCTAGAACTTTTGATTAATCGTTCTTTAATCTGAATCTGAGGAGCAAAGAACTCCTTTTCAGAAGTGCAACATGAAATTATAGAATTATATGCAAAAACACATGAAAAGATGTGTTTTACTGATATTCGTGAACACCAGGGCATTCAATTAGAAAGGATTTTTGCAGCAAATTAGCTACAGGCATCCAAATACTGTTCCAAATATTAAAATACATTTAAATAGGTTGGAAGTTACGTGAAGGGAAGAAAAGCATGTTTTTGATATCCTTCCATAGCTGAGGTGGAACACCCTCACAAAGTGAGGCTTGTCACAGAGACCAGGAAAAAGCTTGCACAATAGCTTTGTCTTGTTTGGAAGTCCCATCTCTCTATTTACAAGACAACATTTTCCTAACTAACTAAAAAAAAAAACAAAAACAGTTTCGGAAAGCTTTAAAATACCTGAACTAGGAACTACTGCTTTGGAATATAAATTGCATTAAATACTGATAAAAGGGTCAGCATTGTCTCAGACATAGCTAATACATTAAATTTATAGGAAACCCAGAAAAACTCTAAAAACCACCAAAACACTCATTGCAATATTGCAGTTATGAGTAAGATCCTGAAAGTGAAACAATGTATTATTTTTTGTTTTGTGGAAACAAGCAATATCCATAACAGAAAACATTATCATCAAAATTATCCCACTTACACTAATTTAAAGTATTGAAATACCTTAATTTCAATACATTGTATTTGATGCACATTATGTCACTGTAAAGATTCTCATTCTAATTTCATTAGAAACCCTCAAGGGAACCTTGAAAGGATATGTTACTATTCTCCCTGGGAGGAGACATTTCAAAACTTCAGCTTAGCTCTTTTAGGTATTTCTTACATCAGTTTTATCTGTTTAGAAGTGATATTAACTGTGTAAGCTCAACAAGACATAAAGCCTCAGATCTGTGGTTATCTCAAGTACTCTGTATGTTTGTTTCCTCTATTGCTAAGAGAAAGGAAAAAAAGAAAAAAAGAATCAAAATGCCTCATAATAGCCATTTCTTATATAGTCATTCAAATAATGTTCCTGCTGCTTACTAGCAACATTTGTTTAACAAAACTTGAAAGATAACCAGCCTGTAAATTCCCTGTGAGTCATTAGAATTACACAAATATTTTATTTCTGAGAAAAAAGCGTCGTCTTTGACTTGACTGAAGACACTGTTAAAGTCACGTTATGAATAACCCTTTAGTTAGAAGCATTGACTGCATTTTCAGCATGACTGCCAAGCACTGATACTTTGGGCTGTGACCATATGTGAAGTGGCCATCTCAGTAGTTCAAAACACCACACTTGACTTAACAGTTTTATGCAAAAATAAGAATCAGCTTCTGATCCAGGCCATATTTCAATAGTACCCAGACCCCAACTTTTTGATCCTAATACTGAATCATAATGCTGCAGACTGATGAAGCAAAACACACTGATTTGGTATAAAGTCATTCTCTTTGTTCTTTTATTCAGAAAGTTTTAATGAGTAACAAAGTGACATTGTCATCACTCGACATCAGATCAAGTATTTTCCATTCTTCGAAAATTGGTGCAAACCCATGAAGTTTGGTATATTCCTGCTTTGGACACACTGGATGGTTTTACAGAGGCTCTGTCTGCACTTGATCAAGAAGCAGTTTGTAGTTCTTTGTAATTCAGCACTGCTCAAATCTGGTACTTATGACTGTTGATCCATGAGCTCAAGTTACATTTCAGTGAGGACAAACACATTGAATTCTTTTTGGAGGTTTGTTTGGAGGAGATGGAACTCTATGAAGCAGGGTTATTAATGTTAAAATAGGGATTTCAGGCTCATCAAACTTTAGCACCTGACATAATTGTCAAATTTGGTTTGACTGGTACTACTGGAACTTGGAAAGCTCATAATGGAAAGAGAGGACTTAAGAACCAATCCACCACCCACTGACACCAGTGCAGGAATGCTTTTGGATTTTAGCTTGTTTCCTGGCACCACAGTGGAAGTCAGAAAATACAGGCTGCCCCAAGGAGATAGTAAAGGAACACATTCTTATCATCCCTTCCCCCTTTTTTTATTTGAGTATTTGCTTGGTGTTTTTTTACACTTTTGAAGTTTTGGATCTGAATTTTCATAAGTAAAAAAATTACTGGCCTTGGCCACAAAACTGCTGAGCACCTTTGTCTGTTACTGTGAGAGGTGCCTGACTAGAGGATGCCACAGGACCTGAAAGTACTGGTTGTGATGGTGACTACAGACTGATGGCTAAATAGTGACAATAATTGAAAGTATAGAGATTATGAAAACACAGCTCTATTTGGAAAAGATTCATTTGATAATCTGTGGTGCATGCTTAGGGGTTTCCAAACATTTGCCCTATCCAATAGGTTGACATAAAGATAGATCTATGCAGTAAGGACACAATCTCTGATAGGGTTACTCTTAGCCTTCAGAAAAATTATACTGCTTTGCTCTCATTGTTCTAGTAGTATGTTGAAGCTATGGTAAAAAAAATAAGCAAAACCTCATATATTTAATAATATCATACAAAATAACAAGCTGAGGTGCAAAGACAAAACAGTTTGAGGGCATCAGGAGGCTCTTCCAAAAGGGACAGCTCATGAAAATTAATGTTCAGAAAAACTGGGAAAAAAAAATGATCATATTTAAGAGTATAAAATTATTCTCTTTTTCTGTCAGATACATGTGGGAGAAATATTTTTATATAAGTTAGTAAATTTAAAATGTGGAGTCAGTAGCAAAATGTACTGTATTCCAACTGACATTTGAGGGTTGGTACCTATACAAGAACTTTGCTTCAAATATTATACCTCCAGGGCTTGTGCAGGTATTCATTTTGTTTGCTCATTTGCCAGATGTTTTGCACATTTTCAAAATGTGTTCTCATCTTACAGGCTTTCTTATCTTGCAGATGATTAATGCATTTGACACAAAATAAATGAGAGAAGAATTTCTTTTGCATTTTTATTCAGGATTTTAGTTAGGAATTTTGCATTTTTCTGTTTGTTGATGCCATTACTCTACAATTGAACAAAATCTCTTCAGCTTCTTGCCTTGCAAGGGAAATTTCAGTCCTGAAGTCTGGTAAAGGAAGTTAACTTTCTTCTTTCTTTCTAAATGCTTTATTTCTATTTCTCACAGAACTTCTGGAATTTGGACATTCTGTTTACTATCAGCATAAAAAAATCCCCTTTCTCTTTGGATTTAGAAAAAAATTTGCAAATCAGTGTTGTTAACTATGTTTTCAGTGCAATTGATAAAACAGAAAGGAAACATAGTTCTTCAAGAAAATAATAACGAATCTTCTTACCTATTCATTACTATTTTCTGATATGCCTTTTTTATCTGTGTAAAATAGTACTCAGTCTAACCCCAAGGAAAGAAATTGAATTTAAGTGCTGATGTCCTGTGGCTTTATGAGGGTGTTAGATACAGTTTTTAGGGTTAGTTTGTCTTACTCATTTACATTTTTCTACAGACAGTGTGCACTGAACTATTTTGAGCATTTAATGTGCTAATTCTTCTCCTCATGATTAAAGTCATAAAATTGCTCTGACCCAGAGAAAGGCTTTATGAATATATAATTTCAATTTTCATGTGTTCATAAAGCCAAACAATATTGTGCTCTTCTAAAATGGAGATGTGTTCATAACAGGGGTTCATTGTTTGCATCTGATTGCAACACATCCCACAGCACTGCTGTGGTTTAAAAGTGGTTCACAGTGGCCAAATTCCCTAATGAGATGTGAAGAGTGAGGCTTCACACTTAGTTAAGGCACTGTGAGCTATTTCTTCACTGAAAAATGCATAAAAGGTGATTATATTTTCAAGAAATTACTATTTTACAGTGTTCTGTTTTCTGATCATTTAATTGATTGCTTATAGAAAGAGCCAGCAATTCTTCTGGCTAGTTAAGTCTGACTTTGGGGGTCAGTTACAGTCATTTTCCTGTGTATTTGGTCCTCTATCTATCTAAATTACTGTCTTTCCAATTCTTCCCTCTAAAGATGTTTTAGTTTAGTGGAGAGGATACTGTTTGGAGGGGAAGTTTCATTGCTTTTTCCTGTTTTCAGAAAACATTAGAGATGCAATATGCTTTTTCCCAACACACACATGTATTCTCAATGTGCTAATTCATTACTGGGGATTTTTCCAGGTATTTTAAATGGAGAAAGTACTGGTGCTTGCCCAAAGCGACTCCAGATAAGTCACAAGGCTGCCTAAATAGTCCATCTCTCTGCTCTGTCTGTATTGCCATCATTTTAACATTTGTAGTAACCCACTGTCAGCATGGTGAGTCTTGAAGGTGATTTTGTTAACCCAAGTGACCTTAGGCACACACCCAGTTATTTTTGTGATTTGATGTGTTGCAGGTTCAATTTACTAGGATCAGTCTGTAAGAAAGCAGTATTTTTGGCTGTTATGTTTGTGTTAATCTAAATTACTTTAGATTGAGCAAAGGTTTGATTCCTTGCTTGCCATGCTTAATTGCTTTTGTAATTATATTGATTTTTCCATGCTAGGTCAGTATTGGTAGCCAGAAGCTGTTTTTTGAACTGTCTATGTCATCTTGAGTCTCCATAAATATGAAGATAATTGTAAAAAGCTTAAGAACTGTCACTGTGAGGGTTTGAATCATTTCTGTACACAAAATAAATTTTAAATAATAAAAATCCCCAAACAACAACAGACAAAACCAAACCTCAATCCAAAACCAGCCTGAATAGCTACCAGTTCCTTCTAGCAAGCTAGGGGCTTCTAAATAACTAGGCTGAGGAATGGTTTTAATGTGCATCCCATTCATTTCAGTTAGGAGCAGAAGGATAATATGAAACAGCAATAGTGACAGCCAGTGCCTTCATCATGAAAGCTCTTACAACTGGAGACCACAAAGAGGAAGAACATGTCACACCAAATGAAGAAAAATCTCCTTCAGTGTTTTAAAAAAATTCTCCATTTGCCTTATCCATCTGTATTGCCTTTAATGTAAAGTCCTGTGTGAATTCACTGATCTAAAGCCAAACATAGCCCAAGCCATATTAGTTAATATTTTTCACATATTGAAGAAATTGACAATTTTCCAGGCTGGAATGTTCCAGATAGATTCCTAATTATTGTGAAAGTACCAGTGTTCTTTACAGTTGGTGATTCACTGATGCAAAGAGTTAATGATTGATCCCATGGGAGAAAAAATTCAAACTGGCTTCCATCCCTTATTACCACACATCAGGGAGAGTATGAGTAGGCTTTGAGGTCAGGCCACATACCAGCTTGGTCACACAAGAACACTCAAGGAAGATGAGCTTCTGAAACTCTTTGAATCTTTCTTTTCTGTCTGTCTTTCCATCCTGTAAGGTCCCATCATTCAGAACTTAATTTTTCAAAAGACTGCCATGAAATCAATCTGCCATATGATAAATGCAATGATTTTCTTGCAAATTATTGTCACAAACTGCAGATGTGATTCTGCTTATTAATAAACCAAAAATTTAGTGGATTTGTGAAAGTTCAGAAAAGCAAATATTTCCAAATCATCAAATCAAAGCATGGACTATTTTGTCCTAGAGAAGTGAATTAGAATTCTGAATTCCCAACTCATGGATGAGAAATTCTTTCTGCATTAAAGCCAAGACCCTGTTCTGTCTTTGCATTAAGGCTGTTAACATGCTGCTCTTGAGAGTGGCCTCACAGCCATTCCAGTGGTTCTTCCTGCCTCCAGATGGGTTAAGAATAGTAAGCAATTCTCTGCATTCCTTCTCCAATCTTGTTTTTCTCTTCCCATCTGTTCAGGGGTATTTCTTTTCTCTCCTCTGCTCATCCTTATTTTTTTTCCTCTGGAAAGGGAGTTCACACTGTTTGCAGGATCTTCACCTTACTGAAGGTGACACTAGTAGACTCCATCTGACTGCAGAGAGATGCTGCTTCTTTTAAACTGGTGAAACAACCTTGTCAGCATCTTCACTTGCCTCTCTCAGCTTTGCCAACTTGACTTTAAAAAATTCAGTTGATGTAATACTGTATTCTTCTTTGAAGCTTTCACTCTCCATTCTGGAGTTGAGATACTGATAATGTTGTTCACAGATTTCACAAAATGTTCTTTTCTGATTGGAAGGGTGTTCTGAAGAATGAGAATTTACCTATTGGTTTGAAGTAAACTAGTCAAACTAGTCTGTGTGAAGGTTCTATTATGGGATTTAAATTATGCTAACAGAATAATGACAGAGATCAGTCTATCTTGAGTTTGTTCTGAGAATATGCATCTTGCACCTTTTTGTGCCCACCCTGACCTAGTAGTGTTGTTTTTATTAACTTTGTGGGTTCAAAATGCTCTGTATCTCTGGCACCTGATTTGAATCTTTTATTATTGTGTCATGCTGGTCACTAAATGAAACATCATTGAAGCTTATGGGCTTATTAATATTCATGCTTCATTCACAATAAAGGCAGTCCTCGTGCCTTTCTGACAGCTGAAACAATACCAGCCACACCTACAGCACAGGACACATGGGCAAGAGATTTAAGGAACCTGTGTAGGAGGTTCTGCTGTTGGTTCAGATAAAGTGTTTCTGTGTGTGCTGAAACCTCAACCTAAAGAAACACTACAAAATAAGACCAGAGAAGCAATGTAAACATATTTTAAGCAAGAAAAGGGAAGAAGACCATTTTTGTTCACAGTTCTTGAAAGGAGACTTGGAACTACAAGAAAAGAGATGGTTTATTTCTGATCTGGATTCACCTTCTTTCTAGGGGAACAAAACCATAATAAGGAAATAAAAGGCATTGCACCTGATAAATACTTCACTCCATTACTGATTTATCTCCCTAATGAAAATAGCCTACAAACCTCCTCTTGGCTCCACCTAAGTCAAAAATTGTGACATTAACAGCAGAGTGAATCCAGTTTCTGAGGAGATAAGCTGAAAGTTTCTGTTAACCTTGAACTCTCTTGGAACGTGAAGAAAGAAAAAACCATTTTCACTTGAAATTATTTCCTATTTCTAATATCCTGGAAGAGAATACTTGTATTGTCTCACCTTAAATAATGTACACTGCTACTACCCAAACATGATTTTCTTGGGAAGGAAATTGAGATTTATTCATTACTTCAGGAGCACAGCTCATAGGCTGAGCAGATAAGTGTGACAGGGGTTCAAAGCAGTCAGTTTGGCTGCTGACATGCTACTACACTTATTGAAAAAAACTCATTTCTTTAGCATTGGGCTCTAGAGCCTGGCTCTGTACTTTGGGGCCTATCACCCCAAGTTGTCCAGAACATGGCTGCAAGGTAGGAAGGGGAATAAAAATCTACCTGTCCTGGCAGGAATCCAGAGAAGACTTGGGTGGTTTCTGCCAGAAACTGAAAACTTCTAAGACAAACTGGCAATAAGTTAATTAGACAGGCTTGCAGGTTAAATTCAGTGAAAGAAAGCCAAAAGTGTTCTGAGAGTATGTGGAATTCTCTGCAGCTCCTGAGTCTTCCTGCATCAGTGCATCATTAGAGGAAGCAGTTACCAGTGAAGAAAGTAGAAATGGATTGTTACAAGCCCATAAATACATCTGTGTTTTAATATGCACTATGAAGAAGGAGATTTTGGTCTCTCCCCTGCCTGATGGTTTTATGTTGGTTCCTTTTAGAATAGAAGGAGTTTCTAAAATAAGAGAATTTAAAACAAGAAATGTAAAACATTTAACATGTAAAACAAGAAATTCCAATTAATTGCTGAGGTACTAAAACTTAGGCCATAATTAACAAATAAATAAGCAAATGTACTTGAAATAAAGCAAGGTGCCTCAATAGTTGTGAGGACGTGAATCATAATTACTTTGGATTTCTTTGTGATAAAATATGAATAATGAATACCTACAAAGTGTCCTACATAGTCAGTTTATGGGAATCCATTTTAAAGATAAAGCCCAGGTCAACAAAGAAAAGAATCTATAAAGGCAACTGATCTGAATGGATAGATTATCCTGTCTGTAAAAGCACACATTGTAGCTACCTGCTGTGGTAGTTTTCTAGAAAAAGAAGGAGAAGATAAAGTGAAACAATTTTCACAAAGGGATTCTAGCTGCTGAAGTCTTTTTGGCTTTGAAAGAGAGATGTATGCATGTTTATTTGCTGAGCACTTTTGATGAGCAAAAGCAGTAGGAAAAACATAGATGCAAAACAGGAAGAAATATATCTAGTAAACACATGGATACAGGAAAACTGCAGGGGAGAAAATAAGCTTATTTTGATGCTGAATTTACCCCAAAGCATTGCTCTAGCATTAAATGTAAAACATGTGACGAACTAAGAAACTTTTATCATTGGAAAGCAATTGTCCTGATCAAATATGGATCCTTTATAGCAGTGATAAAAGGGAAATACTTTATTAAAGGGCTAACTCACCATTTACCTGCTGCAAAGATGGAGTAAGTCCTCTGAGCCATCAAGGAATTAATCACACCTTCCTCAGTTTGAAGCCTAACCTTTTCATCATTGTTCTGATGAAAAGATAAAAGCAGATTACTGAAGGCGAGTTTACAGGAGGATTCATGCTTGCTAAGGAATAGATGGAGCCAGGGATGTGTATGAAGAGAAGGCTAACCCAAAGGGCAGTAGGAAGACTGCCCTCACAGCAGGCTAAGGCTTCTGGTCAAAAACATACACAGTGTCCCCACTGCGTTTGAAAAAATACTGGGAATGGTGTTTCATGACACATTATGTTTGTTCAACCCAGGTATTACTTGGTGCATGCTGGTGTCTGAGTGGAAACCAGTACATCTGCCAGAAAACCCTGATAATCTGGAGATTTCTTACTGGCTACTGTACCCAACGAGGTACAGGATGTTTAAAATAGAGGCCAGTGTGCACGCACCACGTGCACTTGCACTCTCTGAAAAAAAAAAGCAGTAAGGCTCCAATCTGTGCAGTTCTACAGATAATCAGCCACACTTTGTAAACTCCTCTTACTACAGAGCAGTTACTGGAAGTTGAACAGAATTGCAAAAGCAGAGATAGATGGGCAAAGGGGGGCATTTCAAAGCTGAGCTAAATGCTGGTTTAGCATTTCTGCAGCTCATAAGGGCTGCTAACAACTGCTCCTGTCCAAGCCTGTTTCAGGCTGCCTTTTTTGTGGGGCACAGATTCTGGTATTTACACCTTGAGAGAAGTACAGAACAGACCAACGAAGTGGGCAGTAGCTATTTGCAACAAATGTACAAGTAAGAAGCATTTCTTCAGGTTTTTTGCTGGAGGACAGAAGTCTCATAGGTAATGCACCCCCACCACGGTTCCTGATATTCATGAGTCACAGAGATGTACTGCAAGGTTTTAGCAATTACCTTTAGTAAAGCTCATGTCTAATTGAGAAAGCTTTAATGGAGCAGATGCTGCCTGAAAAAGACAGAAAGGAACTGATTTATTAAGAATGGAAAATGTGTTTAGACAGAAATAGATGCTGCTTTGTGGGGGCATAGGTTCCTGCAGCATACTCTGAGTCCTCTTAAGGAGAGGACCCGGATACCAGAGAAGAGTAATGAGATGGTAGATACATCCATGCTAGAATGCAGTACCACCACTTTTTAGTATACTAAAGGCTTTTAATTTACAGCAGAAAATTTGAAATATGAAAGATTAAGTAGAGAAGATAGGAATTACTTCCCAACAGCAGATGATGATGAATGCACGTTGCAAAACCTAAGCAAAATCAAAGATGTGGGAAAAAAAAAAAAGCAGCATTCATGTGTGAGGCATTTATTTCAGTGTATCTTTCTACTTGATGTGGACTGGTGGTCAGCTTTGTTGGGTTCCAGTGAAGAATTGCTGAAGGCCAGCAAAGAAACCTTAACATCAGAACACAAGATTTTAAAAGCTTCTCTTTTAGTTGAAGGGGGGGAAATGTGAAGAACTCTGATGTTAAAGCTGATAGAGGTGAGAAGAGATGGAAGTGTTCCTTATGGCTGTTCTCAAATCCTAAAATACCAGAATCCAGAACATTTGCTTCAGAAATTATATCTTTAAATTGAGCATGGCCTATCTCATTACATGTTAAAGAAATAGGAATCTAAGAAATAGTAGGAACTCATTTATTGACATTCTTTAACGGGTTATGAAATAGTCATGGAAAGATTACACTAAAATCTTGGGCTGGTAATTTGAAGATGTCTTGAAATAAATGTAGCATGCAAATACTACCATTTTTAAATAATTTGTATTTTGTAAACAACTTCTTTCTGCTGGCATGGACCTCTTTGCCATTCTAGATGCCACCCCTGTGACAGACCAAAATTGTTACAATACACAGTTGGTGAAGTCTACTGTGTGTCTGCAAATACTCTTCCTTTAGACCAGTGAAAAACTGCTCTAAGTTTCTTATCCACTGGACAGCTGGAGCTCTAGGGACTGTTAAAGCATAGACACCATGCAGGGCTGACAATGAGTTTGTGCACAGGTGGGTCTGAATGAAAATCCGGTGATCTGGAAGGAGCTGTGTGTACGTGAGTGTAGGGGCAGAGAGAGAGGAACACCACAGCAGCATGCACGTTAAAGAAACTCTGGAGAAGCACTTAAAACAGAACACCTGGGGGAAAAAAGTGTGCAAAGAGTGCTATGGGACAAGTGCCACACAGGAAATGCTGGGAATCATGAACTCCATGGGAAATTGTTTCCTTCATTTGCATCAATTGAATTTAGGACAACAGAACTGTATGTATATTATTCTCAAATTAACATGATCGTGCCAAAGGGGTAACTGACTTATAACTGTCTTTCCCATCTATGTGACCCTTTTTTTTTTTAGCTTACTGGTTGGGTCCAAAGGATAGCCATAATTTGGATTGTTTGGGAAATCTAGTTCAATAGTGTGAAACCAGCAAATCCCCATAAAGGGGAGTTTCATGAATAGAGTTTTGCTTTTTCCCCCCCTCCCTTTTCCTCTCTCCACCTGATAGTAGAGTGACTTAATACCGAGTATCTGGGCTACCATTAAGGGACTTGGAGAAACCAGATTAACAGGTAAGAAATGAGCTATGTTAATGGAATGTGCATTATAAAAAGGCAAAGTGGTCCTTTTAGACAAAGTGTAAGAAAGGAGGTTATACTGTTTTCATGTGCTATGCCTACATATACTTTATATGAAAATGAAAATTTATTACTTGTTTTAACATATTTTTTTTTCAATAATTACGGGCTTGCTGTGGTATGGAAGTGACCTAATAGTTACAATTGTGACCTTTAAGTTATTGTTAATTTTACTGTCAGTATGTGCTTCACATCTTCTACTTAATGGTATGCTAATTGTACAGCAGGATGTCACATTCTCCAACATACAGATTCCCTATTTCAATTACAGCTAAGTAAATCTCCATTACTAATGAGTAAGCATTTCTTTTCCATGTACATTTGCATTATAATGGACATTTTCTTTGTGCACTAAAATTATTCTTTCCTTGACAACAACTATGTATTTTATTTTACAGTAAAGGCTACGACATGATGATTCATTCCTTTCTGTTGGGTTTATCTGTATTTAAATTGTCAAATGTTCTGGATAGCCTGACATTTTCTATTCCGTGTTATTTTTCTGTACTTACAGAATAAATGTATGTATTTTCTTTAAGACAACCTACTTAAGACAAATGACAAAGAAAAGTAAGCTTACGTACCGGTCATAAATTAAGTTGTACTTTTGAAATTGTTGCAGTGCTTCGCTCATGTTGCTGAGAAATCTCAGCTATTTATGTCAGTGCAAAGTGACCTTTATGATATAATGTTTGACAGATTTGAATATAAAGAACAAGTGACCACATATGACCCATATGATTGCAAGATCCCACTCTGCTTAACAGAGCATAGCTCTTTGGCTATTACACGCAGTCCCCCAAACGCATTTGCTGCCTGGCTGATGCATAGATTTACAAACACAGCGGGCAGCTGGGCACAATGAAGGGGGAAGGCCTCCTTTGGATCTGAGTTACGCACCTTTGCTGCCAAATCCGCTCCCTCTCGGGGCCAGTCACTGGTGCCACTGAACCGCTGAACTTGGGCAGGCAGCGAGGATTCCCTTTGTCTGCCAGCACAGTGACCTGGGAGGCCTTCCCTGCCCTGCGTCAGGAAACAGAGTCCCTGTGGCGGAGATCCTTCCTTCAGTCTGCATGGCCCTGGGAAAATGTATCACCTTTTATACACAAATAAGGACTGTGAGTTTTAATGATAGCCTAACCTTTGATAATATGCAGCAAAGGTGTTGCTTTGATATTGGTGGGGCCACTCCCTATGCAGTAAATTATGTTAGAAGGATCTTTTTTAGATGCCCAGAGGTTTATGTATCAAAGAGAGTGCATTAATTAACAGTCATTAATATTCTTGATGATTTTTAAATTGGCCTGGTGGTGGGTGTGTATATGGATAAGAATGATGGGTGCTGGGTTCTTTTAATCATATTTGGGCTATTTTAAAGAAGTAAAATGTGGTGAAAGTGTCAGGTAGCATTCCAGGAATGCAGGAGGAAATGTGTGCAACCAAAAGTTAGAACTAACAGATTGATTTCCTGGTCACTGTGCATGAATTCTTTCTAGCCTTGTGTATATCCTGATAATCAGATGGCTTACAGTATAGATACAAAGTTTGTTTTGTTTTTATTTTGAAAGGCCTACGGTATGCAGCCTTTTTCCCAGACAGCAGCAAAAAACAAGGTGAACAATTTTTGCACTATGTGGTTTTGAATTCTGTCATATTTTCTATTACGTTTCTGTCTTCCATTAGGATAGCTTAGTTTACTCTCTTAGCCACCACCATCATCCATATCACTCCCGGTCCCGAGTTCAGTGTGCGTCCCGTGTGTCCGCGGGCTCCCGGGGCTGCCCGCGGCCGCTCGGATGCCGCAGCTCCGGGCGCTGTCCCCGCGGCCGCCCTTGGGCCGCTGCTTTCGGGAGCGGCCGGCGACACCTGGCGGTGCGAGCGGGAACTGCAGCCCCGCCGCGCCCGCGGCTGCAGGAGCGTCCTGACCTGCCCGACCCCGAGCGCTGGCAGCCGGAGCTGGGCACAGTTAAACTAATCCCATTTCCTGCATGAAAAAAAAAAAACAAACAAACCCTAAACCCAACAAAGTGCTGGGAGCACATTCCCCTCCCATTCACACACAGGTAAACCGAGAGAAGCAATAACCAACATTTCATTGTTGTTGGAGGAAAATTAATTCCTCTGACCTCGCTATTGAAGTCAATAGGGCAGTTGTCCACAAGGGTTATGTGCCTTTTTAAAATATTTTTTTATTAGCTTTTCAAATATATTGCACAAATTAATGTTTTATGTGTACTTATGCACTAAATATACTGCATTAAACTCAAACATTTTTCTGTGAAAAACCTTGTATTTAGAAATAATGAGGTTTTCAAAACTTTACCGTGTGAATACTGAAGGAAGCTTCTTCTGGTGTTTTATTTAACGTCATGGTTTCTGGCTTGAGTGTATGATTTTTCTTGCCAGCAAATATATTTCCGTATGTTTATGAAATTCCACATCTCTTTGCCAGCATATTTCTTAACAATGGAATATCTGGGAGATACGAATACATAACTAGTGCAAACAAAAATTAAGAATCCTGGTATCCTGATTCTGTGGTGAAATTGCAGGACCTCTTAGAGTCTTCTCAGTTTAATTTTTATCTACTATACCTTCAACCAAAACTGATTATTTTCCTCGCTTAATTGGCCCTTTACTGCCACCTGATTTTTTTTTTTTCATTTCATACATACAGTTAATATAAAAGAAATACAAAACACTACTTTATCCTGATTTTTCTCAGTCTGCAGGCAATTCAAGTTCACCAATAATGCAGTATCTTTAGTTGTTTACAAAATATCCTAAAGAAAGGGCTCCCAAAGTACACAGCCACTGGACTTTGGAAGGGGAAAGATTTGGTGAAACAAGAAAGTGTTCTTTACAGCCAAATTTGGTGGTGTTATGCCATTTTGAGATATACAGAATTTGCCAATATAATGAAATGAGGAGAAATGATTACAGGTCAAGTTACTCTGTTAATCTGCACAACAAAGGAGGGCAAAGTTCTGAGTTCAAAAATCACTGGTTAAGATTTCATAGGGTGGTTTTTCTCCTCTAAACTTGCTGCCCCTGCAATCCAACATTCATGGTACATAAACTTTAGTGCAGGCAGTTTGGGTTGAGGCTGTCCCAAAACCTCTTGTGTTCATGGGGGCTCTGGTCAGATGAGTTCTGTACACAACACGGCTGCTCTTCAGCAGAAGGGACTGGAAGCGCCACTTGTGTGTGGCACTTCTTACGCTGCTCCGCTGGAGGAGACCTTTCACACAAGGACTGCAGTTCCCAGGCACAGAATAATGAAAATCAGACAAATGCCAGTTCTGGCAGTCGGTGGGAATTGCTAACTCCACCTTTACAACATGACATTAAAAATAGCTTGATCTGATTTTTACCGAGATAATTTATTGAAGAATAGGAGTAATTTTTTCAGAGATCTGAACCCATTGAAAAGTGACATTTGACATGAAAAGGCATTGGGAGTTTTATCTGAGATATGACAGCTATTTTGTCTTCTAAGTGTAGGGAAAACTGTGGCATTTCAGATAACAAACATAAACATTTAACAGTGGCCACTGGCAATTCTGCTTGGTTTTAGAACTACAGATTCCTAGAGCAAAATTCTGCTTCCAAATTATATGCATGCTGCTCTCATTTATTTCAGCAAAGCTTGTGCACGTTTCAAAGGTCAGAATTTGGCCGTTGGGGGTGAATTTTCAAGGAAGAGTATATTAAAGACATCTGTGCATCACAGAACCATATCCTTTGTCTTCTGTAGAATGTTTCAGGAATGAGCCTGGTGCTATTTGAGCACGGCAAGTGAAACATTTTATATTTTTTGAATTGCATTGGGATTGCTTAGCAGAAACATTTCTTGCAGTAATTGGTTCATTATTTCATTTATTTCTTGTATCTCAACACTTTAATGCTGAAAAGTTGTCAGTTTTAAGACAGTAGAGACTGGAAGGGACCGCCCTTCATAAAATTACAGTTGAAAATATACAGTAACAATCAAACTAAGGGAAATAGTCCAAGAAAATAGGTATGGTCTGTTGAGGTGCACAAACTTTTGTTTGCAGTCTAATACAGAGAGGTCAACAAATGTTTTACACAAAGGTAGAAAACAAACCCACTTTTCATTGTGGACAGAGCTCATATTTGAAATTGTAACTAATCAGACACTTGAAAAAACGAAAACTTGGCATTCATATTTTATTGGCGTTAGTGTGTATTAAATTGATGAAGGTCTTTAAGCACGTAGGTTTTCCCCTGTTTTTTAAACATTATACACCACTTAAAATGTTTATAATGTCTAATTGCTGCTGGATTTCAAGACATATCAATTTTGTTCTTAGTTCCTGCAGATTTTGACAGAATGTCATACCAAAATATTTTGTATTTTTTGTAGGACTGGGAAACAGAAAATCATGACTGGTATTGTTTTGAATGCCATTTGCCTGGAGAGGTGTTGATATGTGACCTGTGTTTTCGTGTGTATCATTCCAAGTGTTTGTCTGATGAGTTCAGGCTTAGAGACAGCAGTAGTCACTGGCAGTGCCCAGTTTGCAGGGTGAGTACCTATGAGATTTCATGTGCTGATTAGAGGATTGATATTCATTAATAGATTCATTAAGGTGTCCAGATGGTCTGGCCAGGTTAATGGGTAAAGAACTGAATATTGAAACGATGGTACATACCTAGAGCATCTATGCAGAGGTACCAAAATGTGGTGCCTGTAGCAGATGGCTATTTTTGAAGACTCCAACAAGTTCTACTTGCACAGTACCCTGTGTCAGAGTGTGTGCACCTAAGTGCAGTAAAGTGTGGGAACTTTCAACAAGAGTAAACAAATTGCTGTATAAAATGCTACTGTTTTTACTTAACATCATTTTAATGAATCATTTTTGTATTTTGATGACTTGCATTCTTAATATTTTATTGGAATGATATTTTACATTATAAAGCCACAATCATGTTACTGATGAAGGCAGTATCAAAAATATGGAGTTAAATCCTGCTTTTCATTTACTGATGTGGATTCTGTTGGTGCAAAAAGGGCAATCTGGATTTCACTCAGGGCGTCCATATCTATGTTGCTTTTTCTTTAAAAATGCTATTCTTATGAGTATGGTAGGGAGACAGCAAAAAGTATATTTTATATATTTTCCAAGAATGGGCATATCTGTTGTCTATGTGTCATTAGAAGACTAAACATTCTAGTCAGGATGGTACCTAGCCTTGAATCAGCCAAATACCTATTGCTGTTTTCATCTCTGTATCACCTCCCCAAATGGAGCACTTCACTAGGCTTCCTACAGAGCTAGGCTCCCTTCCTGTGGAAGGAATAATGCATATGAACGTTTCAGATAAAACTGTTGGTACAGAAAGGCATAAAACTGCCAGTTCCACTCTGCCTAGGATTGCTGGAGGGAGAGGCAATTCCTTTGCAAAAGCTTGGATTTAGCTGTAGAGCAGCAGACTGATCATAAGATTATCTGTGCTGCAGGGAATGCGAGGTTTCAGGCACTTCGTTGGATGGAGAAGCAGTTGTTGAAAACACGTGGCTTGTTTTGTTTCAAAACAGCACTTTTTGACTGCTGTTACCTTAGAACAAGTTGTAAAAAACCTGTTGCCTCAGACTGGGAGCTCTCAGGGTTTAGGGAAATAGCAAGAAAATCAAGCCTGCCTCAAGGAAGTTGAAAGTAATGAAAAAGAAGTAGTGGCAGGGAATAAACTGTTAAGAATAAAGATAAATACTGCATCTCTCCATATTGAATTGCTAGCATTTAATTTAGCTAGTCAATATTCCCTCTGTTAAAGACAATGTATGACCATATATAAATGAATTGCTTTCAGATTTTTAAATAAATCTCTAATTTAAATTGTTGGGTGTTATTATAAATATTAATAATTCCTATAAATAGTTAAAATTAGGTAAACTGCATCTAGTCTCCACTCTAGTTTGCTCGGAATTTTAGATGATGCCTGGTGAGAGTAGAGAATGTAGATGGTTTATGCCACCTTGTGTATGTGGTGGTTTTATAACATCTTGTAACATGGATGTCCTCAGAGTGGAAATGCTGAATCATTGCTTGAAATATGCTCCGATACGTCAGCTTGGAGAACAGTTTGACTTTCATCCTGAAGCCTTGATGTCCTTTATGGCAAAGATATTAAATAAATGTTTACCTTAAAAAAAAGTCCTGTGAAACTTGAGCCATGTACTTTCTGCCTATCTTTCTGCATATTGGTTCCTTTTTTGTTATACGAATATAAGGAGAGCTTTTGGGGGCTCTTAAATACTTCCTGCCTTTGGCTTGCTTAGTGCCTCAGGTGAAGATCAACCTATTTTTGTGAATATTGCCATTGTGAATGCCATGGCATCCTTCCTCCCTCTTTGCCAGCAGCTCCTCTTTTTGTTGTTGTTAATTCAAATCCCTTCAAGCCCTAATTCTGCAAACTTGGACTAGGGAGGCTTGCACAGTCCCTGTAAGCGTGGGAGTCAGCATCCTTGCGTCAGTATTCATCCTTCAGTATTCTGCTACTTTCTCCCCACCCTCCTAGGAAATGACTGATCTAATTTCATTTTAAAGGCAAGAAAGTGGCCTATATTCAAAAAACTAATAATGTGGAGAGAGCCCTGGCTGATGTCCAGAGGGCGTTGCAGAGCTTAACCATGTTGCATAAGGGCAGTGGGGGATTTACGTTGCATTATCAGCCGTAAATATGTACCTTCAAGAAAAGTGATAGCTGGGACAAAGAGATACATATATTTTCATATTTAATTCTCATAACTGGACATAGCACTTTTCACTTGGAGATTTCAAGGCTCTACAAAAGTGAAGTAAAAGTGTGTTTAAAACATAATATATTGGGAGAAATAATCTAAGAACACTTCATTCTTATGTAAAGATTGCTTCTATAATGCTGCCAAGGTCAGCAAGCCTTTGGATTTTTCATTTCACAATTTCTCATTGTATTAGTTTGATCAACCTGTGCAGCTTTATCTTGCACACTTGACTACTCAGAACTATTTTATAAAGGCCATTGCTAAGGATTTGTTCATAACTAAAATATATTTTTCCTCCCATATAATTTATAACAAGCCCTTTCATACCTTGTTCTGAACTCTGTTTGCCTGCTCATGGTTTTTCTCCACTGCATCCATAAACAACAATGTCCAGTTCCTCATTTGTTTCTTTTTTTAACTTGATGGTACCACTCTGAATATATTTCTACTCTATATAACTCTCAGCAGGAGTCAAAAGTCAAACAAAGTTCAATTCAAACCACATTGCACTGGCTGAAATTTTTCCCTGACTTTTGACTAATCACTGTCTTAAGTGAAATAAATTGGCATTATCAGCAAAATTCCTGGTAGGCAGGTCACAAGAGAAAAACTTAATATTGAATGAGCTTAGAGATTACATTTTTCACTACTGGAATAGTCCATTCAAGACAGGGTTAGTCAGCTGTTTCTGAAGGAGAAGGAGACTTGTACATTTATTGCTGCTCTTCAATAAGATAAAACAAGGGAATTAATTTTCTTCAGCTGTTAATTTAGTACCTAAAGACTACAAAAAGTACTGCCAAAATACTAACTTTTTGGAGGGGGAATAGATATATACAAAATTATGAATAGGAGAATACTGATCACATGTTGGTGTAACTATTATTATTTCTTCTCTAAAAATCCAAATTTAAAAAAAAATATAGGAAGGCAAAATTCAGCATATTGATATATCATTTGTCCTAGAGAAATAGATTTTGATTCATGAAATAGAAGGAAAGAATTATTCATGTGTTTTCACTTGGCTCTTAAATTTTTTTACAATCATGTGATCAGTTTGGTCTTCCATGTATGTTCTTTGCAAGGACTTATATCCAATTTACCTATCGTAGTGGGTGTTTCAATATTCCTGGGGTTTATACATAGGACACTAAAGTAATCTGTAGAGTTTAAGATATTAAGTACTGTGCTGATAAGTATTCTATAAATAGGCTGTTTCTGAGTTCTGGTACTGTACTGAGCATTTCCTAGACTACATAAAAATAAACCATTATGCAGTTCACAATCGACTTCAGACAAAATTTGACAAGTGAGAATGACAAGCAGTAGAAAGTTAGAAGCACAGAAAGATGGAGGTTACTTAAGTGAAGTTGCTCAAGTGCTCAGATTAGGGGGGTTTAGGTACCAGCTGTCAGTCAAGGTGGTTAATGCAAAATACAAGGAAGGAGGAAATAATACTAATTTATTGACTTATTTTATGGTATTATGGCAGGAGTTTGTTAGAGACCGGTATTGGGAAACATATTCTAGAAACAGGATTTGGTGTGATCACACAAATAATAATCATGGATTGATGGTAAAGGGAAGTCCTAGTGCAGGACCAGTTTTAGCAGCACATGGCTCAGTGCACAGAGCCCACACCTGAGGAGGTTTTAATTCTCAGCAGGTCCCTCCCATGCACCCTGGAGTAAATCAGGGAGCTGACAGAACAGGGCGCTGCATAGGACATACTGAATGAAGTATAAAGGAATTTGTCCACAGCAGTGAGAAAACTGGGAAACCTCCACTTAGAGCCTCCTGCCACCTTCTTTGTGCACATAAAAGCATATTTAATTCATATGATACTTCATATTCAGAAAGTGCTTAATGCACCATACAAGTAGAAATCAATTTGTGGATTCAGCTGTAACATTTCCAAAAGCACCTGGTGCTTTAAAAGTCTAGTTTTACTGCATTTGACCATGAAAGAGGCAAGTCTTAGGGCATATTTTGCTCATGCAGAAGCTTTTCTGTGTGATACTTAGGGCACATAGTGCACTGATTGCTCTGAGACCCATTCCATGTGCCTGCATACCTTTCTTAATAGTACCGGAAACCTGAGGACCTGAGGGTTGGAAGTTTGAGAGGGCGGCAGAGCGGTAAAGCTTTCCATATGTAGCACCAAATTCCTCTGGCAATTTAAGCCCTGGAAGAGTCCAAGGGCTAGTGTGTAAAGCAAGAAGTTTCTAAAGGGCAGTGGTGAGTGTATGTTAGACTCATGCTCATAGTGCCTCTCTGCAAATAGACCCCTTGAAACCTGAATTGCTTCTGAAAATGCAATGGATGCCTTAGAAACATGTATCTGTCATTGAGCAGCCTTCACATAATCCATCACTGAACTGAGATGCAGCTCTTTGATGTATACACAGAACAGGTGAGGGAGGAAGGGAAAAATATTCATTAATGGGAGATTATAGGGAAATGGAAACCTCTTTAAATGGAGCAAATGTAATTTAAATGCTTACAGCTAGACAGAATGCTGGCACTGACACCTTGCATTTCTTAGAGATTTCCTATTTTTTCTCTTCAAATGAAAGATTGCAGCAACTGCAGTACAGTGGCCACTGCCACCCTGGGAGTTGAGAGCTCCATGCTAACTCAGAGTGCTGAGGTTTGTCGCTTCCATCATCCCTGGTGCTACTGAAGGATGGAGTGTTTCTTGGAAGTGCCCCTGGCTGCTCTACCCTCATGTGGGTTTGTAAAGTCTTGCAGTGAATTCCTGCACTTTAAGTATGTCAGAATTGCTAAATAAGTCACACCTGCACTGTGCAATATATTGCTACCCTCTTTATGAGTTAGGCAGTATAATTAATCTGGAATAGTGAATATAAAGAGCAATGTAACCTTCAGGTACCAGAAGAAACAGATGTGCTGCAGAGAATAAGGCAAATATAAGGTATTTCCTGCACCCACAAGAAGAGAGTTGGGCTGCAGCCTTGGCCTTTCACCTACCAAATCTCATTAATCTTCTACATGAGGATTGCTATTGTGAAGGTTATTACTTCACTCCTACATCCCCTGTGTAAACACTGGGCCTGACCAAGCCTTTCAGTTTACCTTGATTCAAAGCAGAAGGTTTGCAGATTTCTCTAAAGCAATGGTGTGACTTAGGAGTTGTCCATGTTGCAGGTTAACCCCAGCAGGTAGCTGAGCACCCCGTGGCTGCTCTCTCATGTCTCTTCAACACCCAGCTGAAAAAGAAAACAAAACAGAAGTGGTGCAAAGGCAGTCACTGCCCACCCTCCATGGACAGATTGATGCCCAGACAGTTCCTGAGCTAAAGATGGTTACATTCCCCCTAGGCCCTGCTCTTCCTTTCTATCGTTGAGCATGACGTTATATGCCATGGAATATCTCTTTGGTTAGTCAGGTCATCTGCCTTGTTGTGTCTTCTCCCAACCTCTTGTGTACTCCCCAATCTAGTCACTGTCTATTCACTGTGGGGGCAGAGTGAGAAACTGCCAAGGCCTTTGCGTTGTGCAAACACTGTTCAGCAAGAGCTAAAACATCCATGTGTTATCAGCACTGTTTTGGGCACAAATCTAAACCACACCACCATACGAGCTGCTGTGAAGACAATTACTTTCATCCCAGCCAGACCTAGTACAGTCCTATACTAAGATAATTTGTCCCACAAATAGGCTATCTACAAGTGTAAGGATCCTGATATTTTGGGGGCTGGATTAAATCTTAGCAGTCTCCTTGAAAGAAACTTGAACAAGGTTTGCAGTAGAGTATCTTAGTAGATCTTACAGGGAAAAGATAGTGGATCTTGCCACTATCATTGTTTTTGTTGCCTGAAAGTAGGAAATTAGAAAAATGAAAACTTAATTTTCATTTATATTTGCTTCTATAGTGCTCTGCCAAAAAAGGGACTTGAAAGTGGGTATATTATCTTGTGTCAGAGTAATATAAATAGATTTTATGCAAATCACAGTCCCCAGCTAGTATTATCTATTTTCTTGCTTTAAGTGGCTCTAGGTTGACTTCTCTGAGAACACTACAAGTCTTCAAAATACAAAGAAGGGGTTTTTTTATTAAAAAATTACACATTTTGCAGTATAACTTCCGAAGAATGTGTGATTGCTACCTCCTAAATGGCTAATTATTGCTGAAAAGTGAATGAAGTGGTTGAAATGTAACTTGCTTTCTACAAAGGGTGAGCAACCGTGCCATAAAAAGACATTTTCCTGGCTCATAGGCTCCAATTCTCTAAATTTATTACCTTTCAAAATTTAGTAGAGGAACATGGAGATCAAGTTTTTCTTAAAATAAATCAGTGTGGTGATTTGAAAGAAAAGTGAAAAAATCAAAGTTTGCCAGAATTGGCAAGTTAATTATATCATTTTCATTGGTGCTTAAGATGATATTAATTGCTGACATCAATAACTATACAAAGCTAGCTATCTATCTTTTCTTATGATCTGAAGGATAAGACTGTAAACCATCTATCTCAACAGTCTCTTTCAAACTGTCTTGCCCAGCAGGGCATGAAAAATGGTTCACATGAATTCTGAAATACTTTCAAAGGATGATAAATTCAGAGCCATGTCAGAAAAAGAGGTGTAGGACTAGTCAGTGCAAGTGAATTTTATTGTGTCCTTATAAGTTTCAGTCTTTTAAAATGCTGTGTCATTAGCAAGCACGCAGCACTCCGGTGCCTGAAATGACAAAATGACAGCAGCGTTTCATAATGCAGATAATTTAATGCACATTTGGGTTTTCATTTGCAGTAGCAATGTTGGTTTGTGAGAAACTGAATAGGTGATTTGAATTCCAGCAGAATGCACGTTCTCATGGCAGTCAGAGTGAAACATGAATATACAGAAGGTGATTCAGATATATAGTGCAAGATAAAATTCTCTGTCAGTCCAGAGTTTGGAAGGAAGATCAGGCAACCATTAATATTACGAAAATAATGCTTAAAGGAACTGTAGGTATTAGAAATACCTGGGGCTGGCCCTTTCCACAACAGAGAGTTTTTCCTAGTCAGGAGAAAGCTATAGTGTTGTTATGAACAGTGCAGTATCTGAGTAGGTTCGTGACTGAACTGGTATTTCAGCACAGTTTGTAATGATTCTAATTGCTGTTAAGCAATCAAATGAGCAGCTTTGCAGGTAGTGCTGTGTACAGTTTTGTTTTAACAAAGAGGTAGTAAGTACAATCCAGAGATGTACAGGTTTGCTATAGCACAGGGGAACAGCCTGTGATTTTCAGTCTCCTTAGTGTCTTGCAGGAGGAATATAAACAGGGGAGACACAATCAAATCCTATCAGCTTTTTTTTGCACTGATGTGTAATTTTACCCTTGCCAAGTAAATTTGTAAAAGCAGTTGTTCTGTACTCTGTGTGCTCCCTATGTCCAGAGTCACATATAATTAATTCATTGAAAAATAGCACACTTCTAGTGACTGATAATTTTTAAGCCTCATACTTCTTTGAGTTACCTACTGGAACATGCATTCGTTTTTTTCTTGTGTTTGCTAAGCAACCATCATCTGCACAATTATGTGGACCTTGCTAAAGACCATGAGATTCTGAGGATGTAACAGCCAGTTTGGTCCACACAGGTTGCACACAAGTGGTGAAATGGGGCATGACAAGGGGAGGACTCAGCCTGGCAGTCAGTGCACAAGGAGGTGGGAGGAGGAGTGAATGTCTTGCAAGAGATGTGAGCAATTAGAAACACTTCAGGATAATAAACCTGGAACCCATGCTGTTGTTTCACCATGATTTTGTTTTGCAAAGCTACTGTAGGTAAAAGCAGGGAGGAGGTAGCACTCTTCAGCCAGCTGTTGTAAGGCCATGCAGAACTGTGCACAGCTGCTGTGAGCTGGAATCTGAAAGGCTGCTTTGTAAGAGCACATTGGGCATTTGCAGAGAGACATCTTCTCTCTAGCAGCACGTTTTCTGTATGCAGGGCTTCTCACTAGCCTGATTATACTTTGAAGGGTGGGGTTAAGTCTCTATACTAGTCTAAGATGAGAAGCAAAAACTCTGGATCTTGAACTGCTAAAAAGTAGTCATCTGTGTTCCAGAATCCAGATTAAATTTTATTAAGGAAGAACCACAAAAATCCCAAACTGCTATGTTTCTTGAGCAGTAAAAAGTGCTCTGAGTTTCAACTGGCTAGAGCCAATTAGACTTCCTCCCAGATGGTGTCATTTTGCTTAGTAAGCACATAATTTTTAGATGGTACAGGATATTATTTTAAAAATTATTTCTTATTTTACTAAAATTATTAATGGCTTGCTAATGAAAAGACCATTAAATAAATTTTGAAAGCTGCTCCCTAAAATGCCTTTCTTCATTGCTTTATTCTAATTAGGCACTTTTTTTATGGATACAAGTGGAAATAAAACTTGTGATTTTTCTGTAGCTGAAGTTCTCAGCCCAGACATAATTCAAAGCAACACATATAGTTGTTGTGGCGTGTTAGTGTTACTAATTTCCCAGAAAAGATTTTCCCTAAGAAATAGTGTTTTATGTGATTCAAAGTTACCTTTTCAAATTAAGTGTTAATGCAGAGAAAATGTTTATTGGCTGGATTTTGAAGTCGAGTTTAAAATAATAATATCATCCTGTTTTTCTTTGGCAGAGTATCAAGAAGAAAAACACAAGTAAACAAGAGATGAGCACATACCTGCGATTCATAGTGTCTCGTATGAAGGAGCGGGTGAGTGTGAGACAGGGAGGTTTATTCAGTGTTGTGCTGCACTGTGGAGGGTCATTGTGGGTGCTCAAGTGTGACTGTGCAGGGAGGAGGGCTACAAGAGGGTGGGTTTTATTTCTCATGTCACAAGCAGTGTCTGTGTTTCCATATACACTTATCAGGCCCCATGGCTCGGATCAGTATCGCCCTGGCAGGAGCAGGTTATGCCATGGGCCTGTGGTTCCTCTGACATGGACATTTTTCAGGTTTGAGACACGTAATCTCAGTGATCCCCAGTTTGCCCTTGTGTAGTCCCCACCTGAAATATTCCAAACTATTGCATTTTCTAATCTTCTTTTATGTGTTTTAAGCAGATTCTTCATGCAATAACAAACACTGTCTCGTGGTCCTTTCAGGCTATAGATCTAAACAAGAAAGGGAAGGACAACAAACACCCAATGTATCGAAGGCTGGTGCACTCAGCTGTTGATGTTCCTACTATACAGGAGGTAGAGTGACTTGCTTTCTAAATTCCACACTGGTTTTGTGTCTTTTAACAGTGAAGGTCTAAAAAGTCCTAATCCTATTTAATTCTCTTTATGATCAGTATTTCAGTGTTGTATCCAGCATTGGATATGGAAGCTTAACATTTCAAACTTTTCCTCATAAATATGTTACCATGTAAAACCATTTTGAGTGGTGCCTAGTTTTCAGACACAGAATATCCTCAATTCTTTTTTTGTACTAAAGTTTTACTAGGAGCTGCAGGTAGCTAAAATCTTAGAGAAAGCACTGTTTAACTAAATCAACGAGACTCAAGTGCTTATGTTTGCATCTCTGGCCCAATGTTCTTGACCATATTCCAATTTCAGTCATTATGCCCTTGTGTAGGTGTCAGCTTTATAAACATCCAAATGATTCATAAAGAACCAATCATTTTGTTCATCATGAAAAACCAGATTCACCCAAAACATTTGTTTTGCATTAATTGTTCCAAAAATAAAGTACTAATAAATATTTTGTCCCTTTTTTTCTGAACCAAAGGTCTGATCATGACTCATATAAATCAACTGCACATGACCATAATGAACAGCATACTCATCTTTACTCATTCCTGCAACTGGATTGCTATGCAGTGCTGTGGTATATCTTGCCCTTTACAACCACAGATGTGAAGAGCCTTTGTTTTATTATTAAAATGCATGCATAAACAATAGCTTCACTGACAGTTTTGGACACCAGCACTGCTGCCTGTCTAGAAGTGCTGGCAACACTGGTTGGGCCTGAAAATAGATCAGGCTTTCCTTTCACTCTGTCAACTTCTGCTGCTTCCACAGAAGGTCTTTTGGCCTTGATAGCATTCTATAAGCTGATGTTGTTTTGTTTGATGATTGCAGTTGTCATAGATGTTCTTGAGAGAGCACAACTGAAAATGTTGCATTCCTTATCGGACAAAAGGCCATACTAGGAAAATTAATTGCATGGCCCCATATAGGCATTTGTTATGAGTTTGGAAGACTGGGACAATCAGCTTGCATCAGAAAGCACTGACTGTCAACCGAAGATCTTGGACGTTTAAAGGCAGTCAACATTGATTTGAAACTAGCTGATATTTTAAGGTATAAAATGTTCACCTCAGGGGACATATTTCAGTTTGAACAAATGTTCTGGGCCACACCTTATGCTGAAGCTACTCCAGATTCATCTTGTTACAACCAGGAAAATCTTTTTTAAACTTGGTGAAGTATTAAAGAATCTATTTTACTTCTGAGCGTTGCATAAAGGAACCATTGCAAAAAGTTCAGCCAGTGCTCTGGTACTAACAAACCATGTCAAAGAGTTGTAAGTATTCCTTTTGTATGCAGGAAAGGCAGTGTCTGATCTGTGTTGCATAATGCAAATTTCTGTGAAAGCTTCTCTGCATAAAACAGGTACATCACTTTTAAGAGTTTTCTCACAGTCTTGTGTTTTCTTTTGTGTAGAAAGTAAATGAAGGAAAGTACAGGAGTTATGAGGAGTTCAAAGCAGATGCTCAGCTTCTTCTACACAACACGGTGATTTTCTATGGAGGTAAAATACTACATTTACTGTTTGCCTTGTTTGATTCGTCTTTATTTGTAGGAAACTCACAAGTTCAGGATTGAATTTGGTATTAGATAGTCTTAAGTATGAATTAAGTCATTTGAAAGCCTTTAAAAATCAAAGTGCATAAGGGTCTTTTCTGGCCCACCTACTACAGAACTATTTTCATCCTCCCTGGCTAAACCTCTTAGTGGGAATTTACACCTTTGCCATCCTGTTCCTTCTTCAGCAAAGTCCTAAGTCAGTCTATACTGCAGATTTTTGCCAATATACATATGTTGTCCTAGGGTACAGTAGGGTTTCTCTGCTGTGTCAGCAGAAACATGTACTATAGACATATTTCTTTTACTTTTGGGCAATATCTGCCATATTGCGACAGCAAATGTAGCTGCATCCACACCAGAAGTGTGCTGCTGGTGCAGTGTGAAGGTACAGCCATCGGAGAAGCTGACAGGCACTGGGAAGGTAATGAGCGACTGATTGGAAGTCAAAAAACACCACCACCATTTCCAGAAGCTGTAGCCAGGTCCTGTTTTCCAGAGCCATCATTTCAGTAAGAATGTGGTTCTCCCCTGCAGACGTGGCCTCCCCATCAGGGAGACTGGGAGGAGGGTAGCATCAGTCTGTTTGCAGATTCACACTGTGGCTGATGGGGAAAGATGTGAATATGGTAGGAGAGGAATACATGGGTGTAAAGGGAGATTCAGTGATAAACAGTCTGTGAAGCATCACTCAGAGCAGAGAGCAGAGGGCCATGTTTTAGGACAACTGCAGTGTGTCATTAAGACACAAGCAGAGAAAGAGACTGAATCCATATTAAGAGCAACTGTGTCTCCCTTCTGCTGCTCCTCCTCAGATGTGTGCTTGTATTGTTTGGTGTAAAAGCAGTATTGTTGAATATAAATATGACACAGAAAACAAATATTGAACTGATTGTTAGAAAATTTTAAATGGAAGGGCTGTCCAAGTGATTAAATTATGTTTTGTCTTCTTAAGCACAACAATTATAGCATGAAAGTCACAGCAATGACAGCTGCAAATCTTTGTGAGCACTGTGATCATACTGTGATTGTTTATACCATCTATTTTTAATTTATAGCGGACAGTGAACAAGCTGATATAGCAAGGATGCTTTACAAAGACACCTGCCATGAAGTAAGTACTACCAAGTAACCAAGATGTAGTTAAGATATTTAATTTTCATTTCAGAATCTAAGAAATTATTCTTCATATTACAAAAAAAAAAAAAGGTGTGCAATTGAATTACAAATTTTCTCCCGACTGTGTAGCAGCTGATTGAGAATTCCTTTTTCTTTTTCTTCAGTTTTTTTCTGTTGGTTGGTTGGGTTTTGCAGTTGTAGTTGTTGGGGTTTTGCTGGGTTTTTTTTTTGCAACTAGATTGTAATTTTAAAAACATTGATATTCAAATTTTAATTTTGAAAATAATCAGGTAATACATATTTGGACTAGAAATAATTGTACTTAAAATACAAATTGAACCTGAGGTGAGATTGCTACTAAATTCTGTAATTGGCATCAAAACATTTCTCCACATTCAGAGGACACCAAAAAATACAGCTGAGGAGCTGGCACACTTTCTCCTTTTGTACAGTTGAATTACTTCTTTCACACTGTACTTTAAATATTTGATGAATTTTAAGAACTATTCTTTGCATTTCATCTATAATAGATGATTAATATGTCAATTAGTCTTCTCCCTCTGCCTGGGTTTTCTGAAACATGAAGAATGTTTCTTCAGGTTGTCTTTCGGCCTCTCACATCCCACCTCAGTTTCACGCCTTTAGTTTGCATGGATGGAAGTTCTCCACCAAATTACCAAGCAGGGCTGAAAAATTTTACTGCTTAAGGGAGAGGGATGCTACTGAAATCACAGAAATAGGATTATTTTTGCTTATTTACCTTCTTTTGTTTTTCAGCTGGATGAACTGCAGCTTTGCAAGAACTGTTTCTATTTGTCAAATGCGCGACCTGACAATTGGTTCTGCTATCCTTGTGTATGTTGCTGACACAGATTTTTATTTGTTTGCTTTTCTGTATAAAAGCCTGCAGTTTTGGTGTCATTAATGCACTGAATATTCCACTTCAGGGGGCTTGTTTCAAAGGCATAGTTAAGACTCTGTAAGCCTGGATATTTTGCACAAGTGAAGTGTTGATTGAAGTTCAAAGCTGTAACAATATAGGTTATAAAATTTGGGTATCAGCCAGTTACAACAGTTTCACAAGAAAATAAGGAGCTTACAGAACTAAAATTTTGCTCCTGAATGAAGCTAAAAAGACATGTTAATTTTTAGTCTGCTTAAGATCTCTGTTTTCAATAGACAGTTATACCCTTTTCAGACTTTGTTGTTTTGGGGTTTTTTTACTTTGATACAAGCAATATCTCTAACAAGGAAATCTATTGTAAGAAGATAAAAATGAAAAAAGCACTAGACACAAACAGTAACCATATTTTTAAGGTACTGGCATAGTATTACAGCAGAATATTTGTGGGAGATAGCAGTACAATATTTCATATCTACTAATAAATCCAACTTTTTTCCCAGATACCTAATCATGAGCTGGTTTGGGCCAAAATGAAAGGCTTTGGGTTTTGGCCAGCCAAAGTCATGCAGAAAGAGGACAATCAAGTTGATGTCCGCTTTTTTGGCCATCACCACCAAAGGTAATTTATTAATTCCATGTGCTGCTTTTTACAAACAATATTAAAAGAATTTATCTCATCTATCATGTTGTAAATCCTGGCTCAGCTTGTTGCCAGCATTAGAAATACTGAATGCTTTCCCATAATGGTTTCAGAAAATTTAAAGTTCAGTCTAACACATGTGAAGTGTCCAAATGGCTCAGAGATTCTCTTTCCACAGTTGCCAGAAGGATGTTCCTTAATGCCATTTTAATTAAAGACAGTAAGTGAACTTCAGCTTCACTTGCCCAGCTTCACATGGGTGGCAGCCTGATAATCCAGGCCAAGGTGAAAATTGGCAGAAATGTTCTCCTTCTACCAGCAGTATTGACTTTGTGCAGTTTCTCATTTGAGCTGAGGCACTGCAATTTTGTGGTTTAGTACCATGATATATATCACAAATGTTTGTGTCTCACTGCTAGAACATTGACAGGCCTCCTGCTGGGAGCCAGTTTGCAATTTCAGAGAATCACTCTTTACATTGGAAACTTAACTCTTAGAGATCAGCTTTTGGTTCTCTCTCCAGTTGGTTGTTCACCATTTGGGGAGGTTTGTAGCAGTGTTACAGTGGATGTACTGTTGTTTGGGGTTTTTTTAATGTTTCATTTATGTGCCTATAATGTGAGGACAGGAGACATTTCCAAAGTAATTCGTGGTTGTTGGGAGGTGGTATATTTTGGTGCACCCCAAAAGGGCCTAGACAATTCCGTAACAGTGTTTTAGGAGACTGTTTATTTAAATTGCTTTCAGTGTAACTTTCACAGTATATAACATCTTTTCACATGTTTTATGAACTACCAAGACTTTCTAATAGTCATAAAGTGAGTAAAGGATCTTTACTGGTGCCTCAGTCACAGAAAGGTTTTTACCTTGAATGTGTTTACAAATGCAGTTTATTTCTTTAGTAATCTTTTGCTTTGAGTTCACACAGTTTAAAACTACTTAACAAAGTAACCTGGCACCTTTGGGATGAGGTGCTTGCAACTTCTTAAATGTGTGCTGATACAAAAGGCAAAGGATGTTTAACTAGAGTGGCATTGCTGTGCTGGACTTGGACAGCAGGCCAAATTCTTGGCTGGTGTAAATTGGCATTGTTTCTTTGTCTTCACTGAAATTAAATTTATATTGCAAGAATAAAGAATCTGTTCACAAACATATAATTTGTTGATTATTTAATCTGTTAGGCAGATGTGCATGGCACTGACTCTGTATCTTCAATGTTCAAGCTTGGTGCTTGGTATAACTTTCAAAATGTCAAGACCTGCCCATCTAACTCTCTGAGGATTCTCTGAACATATTTAAGAGGACAAAGTAACTTTGAAACCAAGTCACTGGCGTGAATTCAGTCCAAAGAAACATGACAGTCCCCACAAAAGTTCAGTCCTGATAGACAGGGGCCCAGGCTGCAAAATGTCTCTATTCCAGGTGAAGAGTTGGTACATTCCTTGACAGTTTTAGCAAGGAGGTCAAGAGCTAAACTGGATTAGCATATGAACCTCCGATCAAAACTGTTTCTGTGTCTGACTCAGGGCATTTAGCAAGAGAGCAGGTAAGAGATGGTACTGGGGAAGGTTTGTGGCTCATCAAAAATGAGAGAGACTTTTAGCCATAGTACCCACAGCTAACAAGTATTTATAATAACAAAAATGTCTAACAGTATGCAGTCCATTTTTTTTCAAGTGTGTTGAGTTTAAAAAAAGAAATCAAAGTAAAAAGGAATTGTCAGTGATCGGCCATTGTGAAAAACTGCTTTTGAAGTCAGTTCCTCAGGTCAGGATCCTTCACCTGTATTATTTAATGTTTCTGAACCTGTCTGTACTGTGTATTCAAAAGGGCCTGGATCCCCTCTGAAAACATTCAAGATATCACAGTTAACATCCACCGGCTGCACGTGAAACGCAGTATGGGATGGAAGAAGGCCTGTGATGAGCTGGAACTGCACCAGCGTTTTCTTCGTGAGGGGAGATTCTGGAAATCAAAGAATGAGGACAAAGGGGAAGAGGAGGCAGAGTCGAGTATCTCTTCCACTAGCAATGAGCAAGTGAGTGCTGCTACAATATTAGCAATCAGGGCCATTCATTAAAGAGTACAAAGATGATATATTTTTTATTAATGTGCTATTAAATTAGCCTTGTGCACTGTCTGCAGGTTTGTGATGACAAGAGGGTTCAAAGGCTTATTGTCCCTCTGTTTTTTAGCTCAGTAATAGCAAGAATACAGATTTTCCTCTTTCCTTAGTTTCTTGGATGACCTTTGGGACGTTTCAAAGTGTTTGTCACTTACAGCACCTTGATGAGACAGATCAAGATTTCTAAAGTTAAATAGGAATGGTCAAGTCAAATGTCACAGATATCAGATGGACTGCAACACTGCCTTCTTGGAGCCCTATCAAGGGCCAGCCCTGTAGCTGCTTAGCCTTTTCACAGCTGGAGTATGTTCACTTTGGACTCTGTCCTGCTTTCAGATCCATGAGTAACACCAGCCGTGACATTTTCAGCAGGTCCAACTAAAGTTAGGTGCAAACGTTGCACTTGGGGACCATGTGACCAGCAAGATCAAAGTCATTAAAAATAATTCTGCAAAACAAGAAAAATTTCATTGTTTATAACAAAGGGAACAAACAGCCAAGATCCAAAACTTTGTATTTCCATATGGAAATTCCCTTATCATAGCTGATCTTTACTAGTCATTCATCGTCCAAGAGGGTATTATATATTCACTACTAGTGACTTGGCAGTAAGATTTTCATAGTGTGTAGGATGCTTCTCTGTATTTTTGGCAGCCCTTTCCCTGGCAACATCTTTTCTCATTTAAAACCACTCTCTAAGTCTGTATTTAAAAAAAAATTGGTGTATTTTGACCCTCTTCCTTTGTCCTTTTGTCAAACAGGTCTATCGCCCAATTTGGAACTAAAAAATTAAAAGTTTATAAAACTGTATGTTGTAGTGGGAGGTTGTTCCTTATCAAAGTGGTTTTAGGGTTTTTTAGCCTAGTTTGCTTAGCTAACCCTTTGTAACCCCTTTGTTTAAAGTCTGGTGTGCAGTCATTCAACAACCTGTGGTAAAACAGGAAAATGGTCACAAATAAAAGATAACAGTGGTATTTTCACATTTTTTTCAGAAGTGTCAGTCGCAGGGTCTGAAGTGTCCATTTATGTATTTTCTCTTTGATGCCATCTGTTCATCCTTCACTTGGCAAATGCTTATACCTGTTTTAGTGGTTTCCCAGATAAAGGGAACACAAGAGTAGCCATCAAACTCACTGTTCTGCTGTAGTCTGCAGTATCCTGTTACTAACACTAGCTAGTACTGCATGCTTCAAAAGCAGTAAGAACTTCTCTACAAGCACCATAAGATAATGACCATCAACTTAGATCTCATCCTTGTTTCTATTGTGAGAGTAACTTTTATTCTAAAGCATTAAGTTCCATACCCCTCCAGTTATAATCCAGTCTGGATGTTCTTACCATATTTACATACTTACATTCGCTTTACAATCACTGCTGTTTTCTGGCATCAAACAAGATCTGATTTCTAAGTATGGGTCACTAATACCAGAATATCTCAGAAAATGAGTGTTTAAGCTTGTGGGTGAAATGAAGAAAGGAATGGTTAAGAATATTTTAGCAAATGCATATTGAATGTTAGAACTTGTTCATTAATTTTGTTCCTTTGTGCATTCATAGTCATCAGTGATAACGTAGAAAGTTTAATGTGTACACTTCTCATTTAAGAACATTTAATTAAACTTTCTATTTGATACCTTAAAAATTGCAAATAATCACAAATAAAAGGCACATCGGTCATGTTACAATGAAAGCCGCTTACATGAACTGGTTTTTGGATTGATTCTATATGCTTTTCTTAATGTTCACAGCTGAAGGTTACTCAGGAACCAAGAGCAAAGAAAGGACGACGTAACCAGAGTATGGAACTCAAAAAAGAAGTGAGTGACCTAAATGATTGTGTTTGTAGAGATAACAAGTACAAAAAGTCTGAAATTTTAATAGACACACCTTCAGTTTCAGTCACCTTTTACTGATTTTACAGTATTAGTCTTGGATGTTCCAGCCCCACAGCTTGGTCCTCCTTGCTAACAAATGTAATTGTGCCTCCCGCACGTAAGTAATGTGTGTCTGTCATCATGGGAAGATTCTGTATTGTGAATAAAGGAAGTCAGCTTACAACATTTCTTTTTTAATAACAAATTCAGGCTATCAGCAAGTCCATAAACAGCAGAAATTAGTAAGTGCAATCGAGACTGTTAAGTTTATGAACTACCGTATCCACTTTGTCTGTGGGGCTTCCCTGTTTATCCCGCTTGCACACGCAGGATCAGGGAACCAAGGGCTGCGTTATTGCGTGCGTACACAAGGGGGCACTTATAGAGAGAGCCGTAAATCTGTTCCCGAACCGTCAAGGACTTTTTCCTGGCCTTGTTCCAGCTGCAGGAGTAATGCTAAGAAAAATTTGCACATATGTCCATTCCTTGCAAGAGGACTCGGGGTGCCATTGCAGAGGAGGGTGCACGTACTGTAGCACCAGGGCTCCCTGTGGTGGCTGGAATACAGATGTGGCCACTCATAATTCCTGGGCACCTGCCCCCCCCATTGTACCTGACCCCATAGGAGGCAGCTTTGTTGATGGAGGCAGTGACACAGTCTGTGCTCCCTGGGGCACAAACTGTGTTTGAGTGCAAGATAGGGAGATTACAGGAGGATGTCTCACCATTCTTATTGTGTTTTCTGTCAAGCGAATACTGTAATTTGCTTCATATATTTATGTCTTAACATTTGCCTTCTTAGCTCTGATCAGTGATCCAGAAGTCAATCACAGTGACCTCTTAGAGCGTAATTGATTGCAAAAGGGAATACACAGTCAGCCTTTTGAATGGTGTGAGCAATGCTTCATCACACAGACAGGCACAAAGTCCAGTCCTGAGCAAGGCTTTGTCTCTACACTGTAAAATGAGCATTCAAACATCCCACTTGAAAAAAAAAAAATTATTGTTTGTGTCTTCAGACACTTCAAATAGCAATAAGTGTTCTCAGGAGTGTAACTTCGATCTGTTCTAAAGAGCAGGAGCAATTGGTGATACAGGGTAATAGCACAGGCAGCTAAATTCAGTACAGTACACTACAGTAACTGTGACTTCTTTCTTGATAATTGTGTAATTATATAGAGCTTCTGTGGTCATCCAAGTCTAGTTCTATGTTATTGGAAGCAAGACGTAGACTCTCATTAGCCTTTCATCTTCAAAGGACCTTTGAAGTACTAATCAATCTTTGCAGCAGTTCTATGGAATCAGTGGAATATTTCAGACTCCAGTGGAGCCTGCTGGGCCAGGGGAAGCCCAGAGTTTGCCAAAACAATTCAGGAGCCTTGGCCATGCAACTACAGTCTCTTTAGGCAGAATATTGTGGGGAAAAGTATCTCTAGCAGATCTCTAGTAATCCCAAGGGGTCAGCATAGCCTCTGAGGTTTGTCATACTTTTGGGGAGGTGAGGCTGGGGAGTGTGGCATCCTGAGGCCATCGGTGTGCTTCCTTTTGGAGGCCTCCAGGCTGAAGTCAGAAAAGCCTGACCCAAGAACCTACCCACTCTCAAGCTGGTTTTCCACAGGGATCCCACATCCCATTAGCACTACAGGTCTTCAACAGACACATTAATTACACTGATATTATTCATGTAACATTTTTCCTTCAGGGGGAACTGAACAGTTAACAGGTTGACTTGTTCTATTTTGATACCTGATTTACAAGTTTGTTCTTTCTCTGCAGGAGCCAGAACCTGAAACTGAAGCAGTAAGTTCAAGCCAGGAAATTCCCACAATGCCTCAGCCCATTGAAAAAGTTTCAGTCTCAACTCAGACCAAGAAGTTAAGTGCCTCTTCTCCAAAAATGCTGCATCGGAGCACCCAGACCAGTAATGATGGAGTGTGTCAGAACATGTGCCATGACAAATACACCAAAATCTTTAACGATTTCAAGGACAGGATGAAAGCTGATCACAAAAGAGAAACTGAGAGAGTTGTGCGAGAGGCAGTGGAAAAGGTAACACTTGCTGAACAGCACCTACACTTGAGGGTTGAGAAGGGATTTTGGGGATTTTTTCACATTCTTTTCTGTTTTTTTAACAACTACTCTTGCCAAAATGAATAAAAAACCTTTTCCAAAGAGACTACATAAAAATACTCTCCATTATTGCTTTTTTAGACCATTTCTATACCAATAAGCCTACTTTAAACAGAAAACTCTGACTTTTTTTGGTTCTTGTCCACTGAAATCAGTTTGTGATCCAAAACTGAAACTAATTGTTCATTCATGAGTATCTGTTTCCAAAGCCTTTCTGTCCATTGTCAAGTGTGATTCTAAACAATGTCATTGTGTAACTGCTAGTCATAAATAATTCTTCTTTTGTCAATCTTCTGACCTAAAGATAGGGTCACTGAAATTTGTTTGAATTTTCTTATCTAATAATAACCTGTTTAAAATTCAATGTCTAAGCTTGACCTGGTCACCTTTGGCTGGAGAGAGCAGGAAAATTTGGAGGATGATTTGTCTGACCTCTCTTAAGTACCTGTCTTAAAATAAGATGAATTTCCTTCTGCATGAAGGACTGTGAAATGAACCTAGGGAGTTCAAGTGTTAATCCTGTAGGATTAAGACACCAAAGGTTTAGATACCTGAGCAAGGGCAAAGGAACCTCACTGACAATGAATACTTAAAGGTACCTCTTAATGAACTCAGGGATGTTCTATTTCGTATTTTCCATTGTGCACTTGCTATAGATTTATATGCAGTTGTAGATTTGGAAGAAACAAAATATTTTTTTAAGAGAAATTCATAAATTTGTAAACTGATCATTGAGCAAATATGCATAGAACTTACTTAGCTTATTGTAGATGCCTAGCAGAGTAGAAATACAGTGACATTTTTATTTTGGTAAAATCTAATTTTGTTCTATCTCTAACTGAGAAATTTTTATTTCCTAAATAGGAGAAATCTCCAATTAGGTGACCTCCACCAGTATCAGTAATAGAGGTTTAAAGAGTAGGGGTTTAAATAAGACACTTTCAATTCCAGTAGCTGTCCCCTGACTTGTTTTGCTGACTGTCTTTGGCAGCTGCGTACAGAGATGGAAGAAGAGAAAAGGCAGGCTGTAAATAAAGCTGTGGCCAACGCACAAGGAGAGATGGACAGAAAATGTAAGCAGGTAAAGGAGAAGTGCAAAGAAGAATTTTTAGAAGAAATTAAGAAACTAGCAGGCCAGCACAAGCAGCTGATTTCCCAGACCAAGAAGAAGCAGTGGGTAAGTGTCCAAAATTTATCACCAGTAAGTGCAAATGTGTAATGCATCCTGCAGGCCAGTTGAAGGGGATTTCTTCCTTGCTTTGAACTGCACTGCTCTTCCACTGCTCTTCCAGTATTAAGGCTTTCTCCTCCATATTACTGTTTCAGATTTTCTCCAGATTTCAACTTGATATTCTGATTACTTTCCATCTTAATTTGTTAGTGTTAATAACAGCAACATCTTCTAGAGTCCAATCAGATCATAGTATTAAAAATATTTTTTTCTAAATGCAGTTTTACTCCATAGAAGACATGTTTTGCATTATGTTCACATTCCTTTGATCTTGAGGCCTCAGAGGGTACAATATATGGCTGCATCAATTTGTATTCCCCTGCTAATAAGGCTATTAGTGATATCCTTTTGGCCTTTTCCTCTCCTTGCTTTTTCTACAGCTCTTTTATATTCTTTTGTATTTAAGACATGACATTCTGAAATGTATTGCTCTCCCTCGCTCAGATCTTCAGTGCAAATCTTCAGCATCGACTACAAAAACCATGTTGCTCTGCCCTTTAGAAACATGAAAATACACATCTAACTTAGTGTTCTATTACAAGCCACAAACTTTTCCCTGGTTTTATTTGGATTGTGGCTCATGTTTTCTCAGGCTGGAAGTGTGTTCTCCCGCATGGCTGTACACCACCTAGCCAAACACTGCAAGTATCATAAACTGTGCTGTTTTCCAGGAGCAGAGTGCAGGTGGAAACGCTCCGCTCAGGAGCCGGGACCTGGCACACACACAGACTCTGCTATTTCTGTGCTAATTTTCACAGAACAGGGGAGTGAAAGCCATTGCTCAGGAAGTCACACAGCACTGTGACAGCTGTCTGTAACACACAGAGGGGTGGGCACAGGATTGTAGCACTGGTGGGGCTGGGAAGGAGCGGGAGCCTCCAGGAGATGGCACAAGCCAAGGGACAGCCAGTCCTGCCACCCCCCTGCAGCCCCATTTGCCTTCTGCTATGAAGGGCTGTTTTGCTGCTGCTCAGCCTCATTAGTCCCTGTGCTTACATGAAACGATGGTCCCTGCAGGGAAAACTCTGCTCTGGAGAAGAGTGGAAAAAGTACTCAGGCGAGACAGTCAGTCGCTGACTATCACAGTTGGTTTTTGGAAAGAGAAGAATTACTTCACATGCCAGAACTCCTGTAGAGTATTTCTGTTCCTCACGGAGATTTTACTGTGGGTGTTATGATGCTGCAATGCTTGGGTCTCTGTAAATAAGAGGATTCCTCCCTGTCTACCTGTCTCTGCTGACCAGAGAAGTTATTTATGACTCTGACTTGATCAAGTTACTGTGTTCAGTGTGTCACCAGATGCTGGTGCCTGTGTGCATGTGCTCACCTGTCGCACTGGAGAGGGAAATGGAATTGCCTTTGCCCACTACAGAATATGTCAAATTAGCTCTGTTCTGTCACAAGTGAAGAGCACACATGTGAACCATTGTCACCATTCCACTGACATGCAGTAACTCAGGCACAATAACTTGATTGTGAGACTGGACTCTTAGCTCTAGCTGCTTTTTGGTGGTTTTGAAGGCAGAATTTTCGAAAGAGACTGACTGGACTTACTTTTATCTGCCCCAATGTGCCTTTACATATCCTTCAGACTAATCAGAGAGTGCCCTGATACCACATCACTGAGTTTATTAACAAGGGCATAAAGCCTCTCTACTGAGCAAAACAATCAAAAGATAGAGTATTTGACAGTCTTGCCTATTTCCGTGGCCTCGAACTATCTGTCAATCACCACCCTAAATGAAGGCATCATGCAGACAGCTGGTTTGCATGTGGCAGGAGAGGGAGGGTCAGGGTAAACACCTCTGCATTCAAGCTGATGGATCTGCCTGCCAACACACAGCCCCAGGCAGCTGGACTCAGTCCAATTACACAACTCCCCAGTGATTCTTCCTTCAGTGGTACTAATGACAGTCCCTGGTGTGTAGTACTGCACTTGTATGCTGCTATTATAATGATACCTCCTTACCAAAATCTCATGTAATTAACTCACATACTAAATGAGTTTTGGTGGCTTTGCTTTTTAATTAGGAGCAGAGACCTCTGGTTTTGTGTAATGCTGATATCTAGGCTTGGGAATACAGCTGCTATTATTCGCACTATATTTTTCTTTTTCTCATACCTAAAAAAAAGTCCAGTTGGGATGAAGGGATCATTTTGCTGGTGGTGTACAGGGACATGAGAAGATATGCTTCCAGCCCTCAGGAGACTAATGCATAGTTAAAGAATAACAGTTCCTCTTTCTCTAGCTTTCTCACAATCCTCTTGGCTTAGCCCAATTTCATTTTTACACCTTCAGAAAATTTGGGTTTTATACGATACCTCAAGTAAATAGCAAACAAAAGGAAGAAATGTAAAGACAGGAATAACAATAATGAGATTATGCAGCTTGATGGCCTCCAGGGTGCAGGCTGGAGTGCTGGTCTTAATGTTTCTGTTTTAGTTTCTCCAAGCTCTTTTATTTGTGTATAAGCATTATTTAAATTGGTGCATAGGTCATTTTGATAGATAGCTTTTAACTTTTTTCTCTTTCAAATTTATTTACACATATATTTATTTTAACTTGCAACAGGTGGTCTTTAAGTGAATGAGCATTGTCTGTGATGTGCACTGTCTAAAACAAAACCCCAAGTGATTGATAATGTTTAGAAAGAGGAAAAGAAAAGAGGATGCCTGAGGCTAGCTGGCATTTTGCCTTCAGTGCCACATGTGCTGGTACCAGCACAGATGACAATATTTTCCTTTTCTAAGTGGAGATTTACATCCCACACTTATGGCCAGCATATGTAAAGGGAAGTGCAGGACCCACAGATCAGTTGTCCTCTCCTGTCGTAGCATTTTTTGATCTCTCCAAGCCAGCAGATGTGAATTTGGTCTCTGGGCTGAGGCCCATGCTGAACATAATGGAGAGACACAGCTGTTCCCTGCACCTTTCCAGCAGATGATCCTAATGGCTCCCACAGGCTTGTGGGCCGCCAGCAACATGAAAAACCAGGAAAACAGCTCTCGAGAGGACACTTGTTTGCAGACATTTTTACAAATAAACTTCCCAGGAGCTAAATTGTGAAAGAAAAATGAAGAGGTTCCCTTCTCACACAGCTAGGGCAGTCCCTTTACTGCTGATGTAAATAAATGGGTATCAGTTTAGCCATTGTAAATGTTGGGTTTCTTGGACCTGTCTTTCAGTAGTGGGAGTTGTTGTGGTTTTTCTTTTGAGGCAGTTGGGTTTGTTTTCTTTGTAATTCCCTGTTTTATTAGCAAAGCTGTAGCTAGACAGAACATAAAAAGTAAATTGTGTGTTATTCTGTGGTTTGACAGCAGCCTGCACAGACTGTGTGGTATCCCTCCCCCTGTTCCCCGTCACACAATAAGCATTTCAGACTGGATTCCTAAAGGTACTTTCTGATTTTGAGCAGACCAAATTCTGAAAGACAAATCTGATGTTGTTAGAAGCTGACTCTCCAAGATGCAGAAGTATAAATGGTACCTTTAGTAGCAATGCCACCTTACTTTATAGAATTTTGTCAAAATGACAGTTAATGCTTTTGCAGCACTCCCTCAAGGGGCATAAACCCACCTGAAGACAGGGCACACACACTGCCTGTGTGGGTGCTGTACCTCCTTGATGGCCACCCATAGTGCTAACCAGCAGGTTGCATTCTCTTTCTTAGTTCCTCAGAAGCCACAGGGCTATTTTCCAAGTAGCTCTTCCAGCTACCAGAAAGCTGTGGGCCTTCTGTGTGTTCTGAGGTAGCAATCGTCTTTGCTGCAGCTTTCCCCAGAACCAAGTAACTCTGCATAAATCATGGGCTGTGCAGCATCTTTCTTTGAGGAGTTTTGTGCAGTCCTGGTAGGCACAACAAAGGACACAAGCCCAGGCAGCCAACCTGTGTACAACAGGCCTTCTTGGTTTTATGTAAGACTTGGAGGTAAAAACACTTTCTTGATCTGCTCAGTAGCACTGAAGTAGCACAAGGTTTTCCCTTCAGGAGGTGGCAGTGCTGCCTGGCAATCAGCAAACCCCAGTGACAGCAGCCTCCTTGCAGGCTGACCCCAGATGGGCTATAACAAACCAATAACTCTTCACTCCTGGGATGTTATTGTTGTGACTTTTGAGATTTTCTAGACCGAAAGAATCTTCCCTAGCACCCTCTGGACAGGTCAGGCTTACAAAGAAGCCTCAGAAACACCAATTTTTCCAGCCTGTGTAGAGCCTGCTCATGCCAGCAGCTCCTGCTGATCTATTGTAGGCTTTCAAGACATAGATCAGGGTGCTATTACACAAATGTAGGGTAAAAGAGGTTCCTGGGCTATGTGGCTGAAAAACGTCAGTCCACCATTCTGAGACATGAGTTTTCTTAAGCAAGAGATGATTTTTTGAAAAGCAGTAATCCAGACTGTGGAAAATAGGAAGGCATTGTGCGGATGTGCTGAAGATTGCTGCTTCACTCAGCACGTGTGAAAAACGCCCTCACATGCTGGTGTGTGCAGGGCTGGGGGAACGCTGGTGAGCTGGTGAGGAGGGATCCTGCCAGGGGGATAATCCCATCTCCTTTGTTCTCCACAGTGCTACAACTGTGAAGAGGAGGCCATGTACCACTGCTGCTGGAACACTTCCTACTGCTCCATCAAGTGTCAGCAGGAGCACTGGCATGCCGAACACAAACGTACCTGCCGCAGGAAAAGATGAAAGAGTTACTCCTCCCCTAGAGCACCACCCCGATGATTGCTATTCTCAGACACAGCGGTTTTTGTTTCCAAGAAAAGCCAAAATTGTTTAGAATTTGCTTCCCATTTTGCACCAGCCTTTAAACACTTTTGGTAAAAGAAATTTTGCACAGTAATTTCAGTCTTCTGTTAAAAATGCTCCTCCAAAATTTTGTCGGCAGAATAAATTGAACATCTGTGGGAGCAGGTTACTGCAAATAATTTTAAACTAGAGGATTTGTTGCATTTTCAGCAAATTTTAAGACATTTTTAGGTTTTACAGATATTTTAATCTTTAAAAACAGCAGATCTAAAAACAACAAAATGATGCAAGTTTAACAAAAGGAACATTTAAAAACTAGATCTGAATGTAAAAAGTACAGAACTGTTTCAGAAAAACAAAGCATACTACCTTGATGTAACATTTATTTCTTAACCTTGTTGAGCTGGTTTTGTTCAGCTTAATTTTACTGTTTAAAGGCATTATCTATTGGTTATACCAGTGGGTACATGATTGAATTTAGGGAACAGGGTTGACACAGCAGGTGCTAGTCCTGCGTATTTTTTCTTAAATATTTCCCAACTGTGTTTTATTTTCATTATTTCTTTTCAATATATAACTTTTATAACAAAATATTAGCTTTGATCTTGTAGTTTAAAATCACAGGGAACTGGGGTAATCTTTTACTGAGCTGGATCTTAGAGAAAAATGAATATTTAAATTTTGAAGTTTGCACATTTCATTTTTGTTCTAACATGAGTGCTTGTAACAAGAATAAGAAAAGCCAAAAAAAACCCAAACAAAAAACAAACAAACAAACAAAAAAACCCAACTACCTTTATTCCTACTCGGAATTTGGAGGCATACAAATTACTTTTTTGTGCCCCCCTTCAGCCTCCCCAATTCAACATCATTTGACCACCTCTGATCTGGTGTCACCTGGTCCATCATAACTTGATAATAAAAGGAGAAAAAGCACTTAAGTTTCACAGAAGCCGTTATGTTTGTAGTAATGGGTCATTGCCTAATAATGAGCTCCATCACTGTACTCAGAATGAAGAATAATGCATGTTAATTTTCTTGTATTAAAGATGCCGTGATTTGTAAAAAGTCTGTATTTTGCGGAATGTCTGGATTAAGAAGCATTACCAATAGGAATGGATCGATAGTTGAAAAATGATTTTCTTTTTGTTTGTTTTATATATAGATATATGAATTGCATCCATGTTCAGAGACAATTTTTTAAATAGATGTAAAGCTTACTTAAATAGCTTTTCTTTTAAAGTGTCTCCACATTTTAGTTTTTTTTAAAGATTGGTCTTAGACTGAGTCATATGCCCATTAATCATCCAGCTATTTTTTGAGAAGTTAGAGGAATAATTTGTAAATATTTATTTAGATCTTTGATATTTATTGAAAGCAATTACATGATGGAACGATGGAAGCTGAAGAATCAGGAGGAAAGCCTTTTAAAAAGTTTTCTCTAGGATTTGTCAGGGTCATTGTAAAGACAAAAATATAACTAAGACTTCTGTGAACTACCACTGAAATCCTGACCTTTTTTACTTACAGTGGTGATATAAGTTAATTGACTATATACCGCCAAATAATGCCCAACATGTTGCAGAAATTAAGTGGTAAGTTGATTGGAAAAAATAGTAAGTAGATGGTAACTTGTATTACCACAGCTACATTATTGCCTGATAAATGTGTAATTAACTTTTGTCGCCTCTGTGTTGTGACTGTAAAACACTTCACAACTAAAAATCAATCTTGTTCGATTACTTTACAAGTTCCAGAACTTCGATCCACCCCTATGAAAGCAAGTTATTGTGAAAATATTTTTGGTGTAAAATCATTCCAGAATATGTAATATTTAACTGATAGCTGCATGAAAGTAAGATTCGTGTTACTTTGGCTTTTTTGTCTCTGTTGACACGGTTGCACATTTCCAAGTTACTACAGCGTGAAAACTGTGTGTTTTAAAGAAAAAAAACAAAACAAAAAAAAAAAGATTGTGGCCTGGTTTTGTATAAGTTTTAGGTAAAATTACAATTGATTGTTTTAGGAATCATGATTTAAAATTAATTTTTCTGCAAATCATAAAGCTATAATAAAGTGTTGAGCTTAGCCACTATGCACATTGTAATTATTCATTGTGGCTGTCCAGTTTATGATGCATTCTGGCATTTTGTAAGCTGCTCTGACTAGCAATATATAGAGTCATTTAATGTGTTAACATTGGTTAATAAATGTATTTAAAAAAAACCTCACTGAAAGTATCTGTGTTGATTTTGGCTGGTTGTCCTCACATCGTGGGGTGGGCAGGCATGAGGCTGCTGTTAGTACTTGTACCAAGGGAGACCGGGGCTGTGCGTGGGGAGCTGTGCCTGAACTCCCAGGACCTTGTTCCTGACTCGAGGGGAGCTGGCAGGGCCATGCAAGGGCTTCAGCACTTAACATGGCTCTCAGCACCAACAGGGAATCTTCTCAGCCCATGCAGAGCCAGCAGCCCCTGGGGGTTGCACCCATCAAGTCCTGGTTTTAAAGCCAGATCCTGCACTGGCAGCAGCCAGGCTGGGGCTCAGCCCTGCCTTGCCCTGTGCTTCCCCTCACCAGAGGCCCCACTCTGCCTCTGCCCTCACCCGGTCACCAGCCCTGAGCCTGCGCCTGTCGTGTGTTTTATCAATGCAGTAATTTCCTCTGGAGGGGCTGCATGAGCTCAGCTTCACCTGAGTGCAGTGGGGTTTCTCCTGATGAGCCCTGAGCAGCTCAGTCCCTCACTCGCCACAACGCTGCCAGTGAGGTGCCCAAGGGAGCCAAGGGCCCAAGGAGCACGTCCTGCAGCCACCCAAGAGAAAGAGCCACATGGGGCAAGCCACAGGCAGAGTGGGTCATCCTGGAGCTCCACTGGGACTTCAGGGCTGCAGGAGGGACACTGTGAGTTGGTTTCAGTATAGCAATTAAGAATTTCCCTATGGAAATTAAGACCTGGAAAGACCTTCAAGTCCTAAGGGATCCCTCAAAGTCTCTTTTATTATTTCACAATCCAAACAGTTCTGTTCTTACATGAGCCAAATTTTATTCCTTCATCTTGATGAAACAATTAAATGTCAACAGCCAGCACAGCCAATCACGTAAGCTGGTAAAGCAGGATCAGGAATAAGCAGCATCTCCCTTCAGCTCCCCTCCCAGGGCATTCCCCTTTTTTGATGACTGCAGTCATTCTCCAAGCTCATCAGCACTCCAATGGCAGAAATCCTCAGTGCAAATGCTCCTCCATTCCTCTCCCCATGTGCATTTGCCAGTTCAGGTGACAGCAGTGGTGCCAGGATCAGGATCAAACAGATCTCTGGATGTGCCAAGGCAGCCTCCCACCTGCATTGTGTAACATGGATTGTCTGTGACCTGCTGTACTCCATCACTGTCCCACACTGGGCCCTGTCACTGCCAGCTGGCAGAGCAGAGGAGGAGAATTGTCCTTGCACTGCCTCAACTCTGCAAGTTTCCTTCCATCAGGAATCTCAGGGTGAGTGAGGGTTTCTCTGAGTTCCTGCAGCATCACTGCTGCAGGAAGTGCTCCTAGAGCATCAGTCTGAAAGACTTAAACATTTTATTGTTGGCTTTTTCTATTATTGACACTGTTATTACTATTAATTAATTTATTTTTATTATTTTTTTAAACTCTGGCTATTCCTTTATTTTAATAAGGAGAAGCTGTGGTTTCTGCCTCCTGCTTCCTTTAGGTGGAGTGAGCTGCCCAGCTCATGGCTTGTTTCACAATCTTAAATGACCAAGTATGTGAAATATGTTTGGGATTTGTTACTGGTAGTTAGGGGCCACCCTGTCAATTTTAGCCTCCCTGAGTGAGAGTACATATGTGATCTGTGCATATACTTCTCAAATGCTTTCATAAATCAAATTGAGGGAGGGTATCTAAACCAGAGAGGCCCTTCTTGTGTTGTTTCACATTAAGAAAATGCAACTGCAAGCAGAAAGATCCATCCATTTGTGAGAATACTAGAATATTTTTGGGGTTAAGTGGGAAATGATTATAGGTAATGTAAAAGGAATAAAACCAACTATCTTGGATCTTCCAAACCCCATATTTTATCCTAATAAAACCTATTTCCAGATGTCAAAAGGCTCAAAAGTATGATAGGCTATGAGTAACGCTCTTTGTAAAAGAAATGCTGGTTACTAGATGTTCAAAATTGTAAAATCAGGAAGAGAACCAAGAAAAAGTTAACTCTACATTGTCCCTCCTGCTCCCCATGGCCATGCCTGCCCCAGGACCTCTCCAGCCCCTTGACCCTGGAGTCACGAGTGAGGTATAGAAGGGATGTTTCATCCCTTCAGGCGTGGCAAACAGCAATGAAGAGGCTGAAATTAAGCGCAGCATCTACTTTGTAGATAATGTCTTCATAGAAGGAAACTGATAATTGAAGATTATTCAGAAGGAATGCCAAGAGAGCAAGAACACTCCACGATAAAAGGCAGAACGATGTGTTTGTTTACAAAGCCACCGGCCAGCTGCTGTAAACTCACTGAGTGAAAAGTAAGCTGGTGTGAAGCTTCAATGGAAATAGGATTTACCCTAGAGAGATACCTAAAAATAAACTGAGTTCTGCATCAGAAGATGCTGTGAATCTGGTTACACAAAATGCTTTAGTGGTGTTTGGAAAAGGACTTCTGCAGCAGGAAATAATGTTTGTTAATAAAGCCAGAGCACTTTGATTTTTAACTACTTCATTAACAGGAAAGGTATCTTTGGCAAACAGCCACTGTAGGCAGCTTGGGGCCCCACCTGCTGCCATATTCCAGCTCTGCTCCTCCCCTGCTCATGCTCCCATGGGAGCATGGGCCAGTTTTGAGCCATGATCCCTCCACGCTTGGCCACAGCAATGTGCTTTTGTCCCTTGTAATAGAGCCTTCAAGGTGAAAAATGGTTTCATTAAAAGTGAAAAGAGACTCGGTGACTTGCACACAGCAGCTCTTTGAGTCCCTGTCACCAGGAAAGAGGGTTTTGCGTGGTGTGGGCCACGTCTCAGCCAGTTGGGCATCCTGCTCACTGTTCTCATTGGGAGGCATAGGAGCCGTGTGGGTCAGCTGTACCTGAGGAGGGAGCAGAATGAAGGCCCCCAAACCCCAGGGCATGGGCAGGGACATCCCCCCGCTGCCAGCCCGGCAGCTCAGCCCCGCCAAGGAGCAGCAACACTGGCTCCTTCCCAAAGGAAAAGCATGGCCAGAAACTCTGCCATGCGTGGATTACGTGCTGGAGAGAGAATTTCTTTGGCTGACACAACACTTGACTGAGTGACAGAGCCTTTTTCCTGTCTTTTCACAAGTCCGTAAAGACCACAAGGGCTAGGAAGCTTTTTAGTTTTGCCCCGAAGAAACGCAAGATGTGCAGCTCAGCCATGCAATCGCTTGTTCTGTTTTCCCACTGATGCTGCAGCCGGCAGCATTTTAACCCTGGGCTCCCCAGTGCCAGGGGCTGCCACAGCAGGGAGCTGCTCCATGCTGGCCGAGCTGCTGGGACTCGGCGCTGGACGCCGAGCCAGAGCCCAGCACTGCTCAGCTCTTCCCACCGGCGGTGTTCCCGCTGCCTCTCTCTGCCGAATTTGGGTGGCGGCAATGCTGCGCTTGCAAGGAAGCCTTGGAGTCAGTGGGGTGACACTGAGATTTAGGTGCCGGAAGGGGAACAGGAGGCAGCTCCCACAGCAGGACCCTGCTGCAGGGACTGGATCTGTCCTGAAGTGCCACAGACACTGAGAAAGCTCCGAGCCACCTCGGGCTTGTCCTGGTGCAGGAGCCTCCCTTTGAAAGCTACGGACAATTACAAGCAACAATTGCCGCAGAGAGGGGCCCTGCAGCGAGAGAGCAGCGGGAGCTCAAGGCTAAGAGCCAGAGGCTTCCCAAGCTCCTCCTTAGCCTGGCACAGCCCACACTGTCGACCTCTGCCCCTGGTACTAGATCCACTCTCAGAGCCTTTCTCTTAGCCCAAAGCTCATGAAAAAGTACACTGTCTGTACAGAATCATCTGCAGAGACAGAACCTATCTATGGACCTCTAGTAACAGCTTATCCAGAATTTGCCTCTTTTTCTCCTAATTGTGATCCTGCTCAGGACCTCCCTGGGCAGAGGGAGTGTTTCTGCCTCTCCCAACTACTGCTACCACCATTTGGTGAAGAAAAGCAGTGTCTGGAATCCCGCATCCCATTACAAACCTAATTATTATTATTCCTGTAGCTCAGCATTTCCAAATCAAAACGGGACTTTGCTACATCCCAAACTGACAGGTTGCATCCTGACTTTGTGTCTCTCCTGCAGATGCACTGGTTTTATCGTGCTGGAGAAATAAATGGTGCTGGTAGTTGTAAGTAAAGTGCAACGACAGCACACGTGCCTCATGCAGGCATAGCAAAATGCAGTCAGACCAGTTTGGAGCAAGGCTACTGCCTGTTAGGTGATCCACTGGAAATAGGAGTTTTTAATGGAAGTTTTCATTTAAGAAAACATGGGGTTTGTTAGAAAATTTTCATAACAGAGTGATCTCTAATAGTCATTTTATTATTGCTTAAAACAGCAGTTAAAAACTCTTGTATTAAAAAGGCTTTGCTCCAAGATGAAAAAATACTTCCCTCCTTTGAAGGAAAAAAAAATTATAGCTGAGACCACACTTCTTTCTCTTTGTTAACCAAAGAGCTGTGAGAGAAAAACTTAAACATTCCCATTCAGTTTTTGCAGCCTTGCACCCTGGACTGGCAGGGTGAGCTGTGGATCTCCATGGTGGATGCCCAGTGCCTGCCCAGGCAGCCAGAGAGTTTTTCAGGCTGTGCAAGTCCACCCCTGCCCCTGCAGCAGCCAGCCGGGACTGAGCCACACAGGGACCCTGCAAAGGCACACGAGGGTGTAGCCCCACCCCAGCTTGCAGCTACTTGTGGTTAGGAGAGAGGGGGGGTATGCAAAAAAAATTCTCCTGTGGATTTCAGGAAAGTAGCCAAACCCAAATGTTTGGGAGAGGCATCCTAGAAATGCTAATGAGTACATGTGGCTGCAATGGAAAGTTTAATTCCTTTGTACCTCCTCAGCCACTAATTTCCTTTGGGCAGTTGTTGGCTCAAATTCTCGTCTCCTGCTGCTCTGTGAATACTGACCATGCCATACTCCCCTCCCGACCTGGTTTCATGGAAACATTATTTTCTTCTTGCATGCAGCTGCTTTTCCTATTCTTGTTTTCTCCCAGGGTTTCTGTTCTTCAGTCCTGACGCTTACCTGATACAGACCTGGTTCTTTTTTAGTTTCCCAAACCGTTGGGGCTGGGATAAACTCTGTCCCTGCCTTGCACATGTCTGTCCTTCTACCTCTATACACCTCCTCTCTTGAGTCTTACTGCAGAGCCCTTGGCTCAGTCCAGCAGAGGCAGCTCACCCAAGCCTCCAGTCAGAATCCAGGGCTAAGAGCAGCGAGGTGAGTCCCAGCATTGGAGCTTCATGATTGAAATGCACTCCCCTAGGAGGCCCCTAAAATTGGGTGCCTGATGCCACAGGTTTAGATAGTCTCAACTGCTTGATCTTTACTTCCATATACACAGTCTTCTCCTTCCTGGCCTCCTCTTCTACCCCAAATATTTTTCCTAAAACTGCCCTTCATTTATGGCTTCCTGCACTGGTGATATATCCTGATAGCTCAGTACAGCTCTTGGTGCCTCTTCTGGCATCTCCAAACCTTTCCCATGTGCTGCCAGTCACACGTGGAAGCCACTTCCTGTGAAGATTCCATCAGCTTTGTCTCCTCCTCCAGCTACTCTCCACATGCCTATGAGCATCAATCTACCAAAGCACAAAATTAAAACAACATCAGCTTTGTGCCTTTAGGATCTGCCCATTAACTGGCCATTGCTGTAGAAGATTTTGCAATCATTAAAAATAAATATTATTAGATGTGGTGTGGGCTCCCAGGAAAAAGACTTCCCCTCCTCTTCCCCCCCCTCCACTGGCCCCATGTGCATCATAGGAGAATATACAACAGTGCTTTGGCTTTGAAGAAATCTTGTTTGTGCAGACCAGAAAAAGGTAAAGAACACTGACTTTGACTGGCATGATGCAGCACGACCTGCTTAGTGAACCTGAGGGAATTTGAAATGCCACGCAGTTCCCAGTGTCAGGATGATGCCAGAAGGTGCAGAGATGGCCTGATCCTGTTCTGCTGTGTAAGAAAGGGGGAGCTGCTGCTTCAGAGATGCTGACCTCAGCCAGGTGCAGCACAAATGAGGCAAAGCTTAGATGGTTTTTGTACCAGCTTTAAGGTGATACCCCTCAAAAGAGACAAGGAAAACCATGAAAAGGAGAACCCTAAATCATGGTAAGGTGAGAGAGAGGTTTTGGGAATGTGGGCTGCTAAATGGAGCACTCCAGATGTAAAAAAACCCCATACATTTGTGTTTTTAAAAAATTAACAACATATTATTTAAATTTTATCCCCAAACAAAATTATTCATTTCTACTTTCACCATGTAGAATCTGGTTACTTTTTTTCTTTTTGCTTTTCAAATCTCAGTTTTAAAGCAAAAATTTCTTCCAATAAAACAAAGCAACAAAAAATTCAAAATCAGGGTTGGCTCTTATGCTGGGGACAGTGGGGTCCATCCCCCTTGGGATGACTCCTGTAGGCTGTACCTCTCCCCCACTGCCCATCCACCCAGAGCCCAGCCCAGCCCCCTCAAACATGAGTGTGCCCAGGCGAGAGCCACAGCTGGATTTTCCTCTCCAGGGGTGCAGAGGGTTCTGTGGCCCAGCAGGTGACTGTGAGAAGCTGTGCTGGAGAAAGCTCAAAGCTCCCCCAAACTCAGATTTGCTCACAACTGGTGAGAATTTGTTGTTGATCTCTGTGCATGCCCCTCCCTCCCCCCTTGATAATAACAGTGCATAAAGCAAATCTTTGTGTTGAAAACCAGAAAAGGAAAGCTGTATGGTCTTTTATCAAACTTTTTTTCCAATTCTTACATTCTTAGTATTGTGATAATGAATAAATTATGCTGTTCCTATTGTTCATGATTCTTCTAATCCTACAGGGTTTTTTTGTTGAGATTTCCCACCAGCTTTGCAGTGTTACAGCCACCTTTTGCCAAAATTATTTTTAAATTGTGGATATGAAATATTTTGACCTTTTAAAAACCCTAATCCCATTAACATAAAAATCAAATCCCTTTTTACTTTAATGAAACAATTTGTAAAACTGAATCAGGAATTACTTGCTGTTCTGCCATCCTCTTCTGCCATCTCTAACTTGCTTTGTCATTCCCACAATTTTTGGATCTCTCTCTCTCTGCTCAGGGATATTGTGATTCCACGAGACTGCACCTACCTCTTGTGATGAGCAACCTGAAATCCAAGCCATCAGAGATGCGATTTTATACCCTGAATTTCTCTGAGAGGCCTCCAAAGACATGAGGACTCACAACTTCACCCCTTGAAATCACATTTGGAAAATGAGAGTTGGGGCCAAACTTTTTCCCTGGAGACGCTGCTACTCAACAGCTGGGAGCCAGATCTGAAATCAAGGTCTTTTTGGAAAAAGCCAATGGAAACAGGCAGCTCACATTTCCAGGAGGGATCATCTGACCACCCAAGGTTACTGAATCGTTAGGGAGGTTCTAGCCCCACATGTGTGAGTGACCAAGCAGCAACCCATAGACTTCCAGGGGCAGAAAGTTCCATCAGAGCTGTAACACCTGGATCAGCAACTTCCTTAGGTGACTGATTAGCAGCATGTCAGTAGCAAGACCTTGCAACAAAAGTGATAAGTGACAAATTTGAGGAGTTTTACAGTACTAATGCTTGTTATTGCTTCTCACAAAATGTTACCAAGCTTACAATAATCTTTACACTTTCAGCAAAAATGTGAACAGTATATTTGAATATATTAAAAAGAATTAAAAAAACATTTCACAAAAAACATTTGTTGCCATATGAAAGTCTTTCAGCAATAAATGCCCACACCAGTATTTAAACATTGTTAAAAGTATAATGATCTGTACTAATAAATTATGCAACAAGAGAGGTAAACAAAATAAAATTACAGTATAGCTCTCCATGTTCCTCCACTGAGCATCCGCAGCTCTCGGAAGCTCCATTTTAGATGACTAATTAAGAAACTGATATTTTCAGAGCAACAAAAATAAAAGCTTTTATTTGTTCATTTGAATATAAAACAGGCGTTATCACAGATGTACAAAGCGTACTGGTGGTTTAACATACAAGAAGGTTGCTGTCCTTTGCACATAAAAATTTTTGTTTGAATCTGTGATTGGCTGAGTTACATGAATTTCTCTAACCAGTCACCACACTCTATGAAATAACGCTGCTAACATTCAACTGATAAAAGGGACAGTCTTCCCTTGGGTAAAGTGTCAAGCAGGATTAAATATATATAATAAACAAGCACCATGAGGAATCTGCTCCTGTTTGATTAGTTTTGTGTTTAAATGTTCATTGTGTACCCTCTCTTTTTGTGCATGTGCATCGAGTTGATTACATGGTTTTGTCTGACTCCAAAAGCACAAGGTCACAAGACAAACATTTTATACATTCTCATGAATGGTTTATCTACAGTACAGTTTCTAATACAGAACAATCCTTCTTTATTGCTCAGTCTGATGGTGCTTAAATGTTTCCTTCCTTTTGCTTGCACAACAAAACCAGAAACTCAGTTTATCATTTCTCTTAACTCAGGATTTAACAACCACAGATGACAGGTTGCAGAAGAGAGCTGTTATTAACTGCGTTTCACAACTGCATTGCAGCTCTTTTATTCTCTACAAATGCAAAGTTGACTTCGTGAAGGTTAAAGTGATGCTTTGAACGACAGCGAGATTTGTTTTGCAGTACTGAGATCAGCGATAGCAGGACTTCACAAGTTAGTTCACACACTGCAATTATGTTTGTAATCAATCAACATCTTGTCTGAAACCTTACAACAACTTGCCATTAAGAACAAATTTTATTCTTTTTAGGGAGCAGAAAATGAATTTAACAAAGTATGGGATTGGTCTGCAGAGCATGAATAGGGCTATTCACAGGACAGTGAGGGCGGAAAAGATGGTCTGAAAGAAAACGCGTCTGATGTGGCAAGATGCTCTGTACTGTACATGCAGACTAAAACGTCCCTACCTCTTAAAAAGATTTTTAACACCCAGCATTGAGACTCCCTTATACATGATAAAAACATGATAACATTTGCCCTGCAACAATCTTAGTCATGCATATCCGGTAATGAGAGCCAGCACATGAACGTCATTTGGGACAAATAAGAAAAGCATTCTTGGACTGCAGCTGGTAAATCCCACTCTTGATCACAAACAGGTCAATTCAGTTACAACCACATGAAGGAAGGGGAAGGTTTTAGAAAAGGGGACGGGGGGGGCAGGGAAGACAACATAACGGGGGAATCAAACCCCTCTTTTCTCCAAAGGTAGTAAAATGAAGGCAGCTGTGATGCATGTTTTCCTACTCTTCTCCCGTGATGGCCTCAGGCTGGAGGCCACGGGACTCCTCCGTTCCTTAACCAGGCAGATGGGTTCCTCTGATGTTTCAATGCGTTTAGGGACAAGTTAGCAGATGCACGATCCGTGCCCAAGGGTGGTAGTGACTGTACACGCTCCTCTCCGTTAAGGAATAAATTAAAGACCATTGAAACAATCGTTTCCTGTAAATGTAAACTGGATGCGTTGGCCACCAAGCTACATGTCCTAGCTGAGAGGCAAATTGATGACTCTGTGCAAAAAACCCCAAAACTTTTCCTTATAGCAGTAAAAACACCAACTAAAACAATGAAAAAAATTGTGCAACAAAGTTCTGCAGCTAGACAACAGTGCTATTCCTCAACCTGCCTTTTCTAAGTCTAACAAGTGTATGCACATGCCAGCACGAATATTTATTGTTGCCTCCATGGCAAAGAAAAGAAAATTATTGTAGTGCATTTTTAGTCTTAAATTCATTCACTGCCTTAAAGGCAGTAATAATTCCACTTGCTGGTATCTAGAGGATTCTTTTTGACAGGGATACTTAGCAATCCAGGATTGCTTTTTTTCTTTTTCCAAAAAATTCGTGAGTAACATTTGATTATCTACAGTGGGAGACACCATGCAAGTGACAAGTACTGCATTTTAAACTTTAAAATCTTTTGTCATTAGTGAATTTATATTTCATATATATATATTTGATGTGATACTATCCACTCAAGATAATACAACACTTTGTTTTTATATTAGCAAACATTTCAAGAGTTTAATATTCTTGAATGTTTCTTCTCTTTTATACTTCTAAAGAGATCAAAATAAATTAAACGTTTTGTACATAATTACAGAAGTAGTAGTTAACTTATTTTATCTTTTTAGTTTAGTACAAAGATATTTGCAAGCTCATTGCCGAAATACACCTTATTTATAAATTTCTTCCATTCTAACGCTAACAGCAAAGGCTCTTTGGCCTTTGGGCTTTCAGCATCTCTGACAGAAAGCTGCAAAATTTCTAATTGAAAGGTGCTACTTTGGGTTTTCTCCTCGTACCACTACATAGTTTCCTAAGATGTGGGATCTAAAATGGCTTAAGTTAGTAATGGATCTGTATTCATCAGCTTTTTATGATATATTAAAACAAATGAAGGAAACAATTATTTGTATTAGTATGCAAATTGTTTTAAAAGAATCCATTTGGAGGGCAGAATAAAAAAAAATCTACTTCAGCTTACTTAATGTAAAATACAAAGCCACATTTACTCAAAAAAGCAGTATTGTCCAATAAGCAAAAAATAAAGTTTAAAATGGGCTTTTCCAACACACTGAAGGGCCTTACCCCATAGTCCTTCTTTTCTAAAATTTAGTGATAAAAGAAAACATTTCACATTTTATTTCCTGCCAATCGTGACTGCTTTGAAAAGTCGTAATAGAAACAGTTCCATTCTGATGAGTGTCAGCATCTTATCTGCACACTTTTTAGTGGACACAAAAAAATTTTATACATCTATTGTAAAGTCCATGGAAGCTTTAAGGTACAAGACTACATGTTGTAGGCCACATAGATGGGATCTAGCTGGTCTGCCAAAAATCCATCTCGTAGGTGCATACGTTGTTTCTCTCCACGGGAGTTGATAGGAATTACACCAATGTCCACAACCACCACCACCCCTACAATCAGATAGTGTTCCTCCAGGACCACGTTGGTGACCAAAGGAACAAGGTCCAAAGCTTCTTGCTCAGATCCATCCAGCTCAACTACAACGACCAATAAATTTGTCCAGGTAAACACCGCACTGGAACGAAAGAAAAAATAATATTAGTGGTGGGGGTTTTTTACCCATTTCATTTTTTATCTTTTTTCTTGCACCTTGGTTACCTTTTGTTGGAGCTCCTTGGGCTTGTTCAGTGTGCTCAGCACAAAGTGTGAGCAGCAAGAGAGAACATGCTGCGGGCAAGGGCAGAACAGCCCCATGAGCTCTCTCTTTAATACTGCTGCAATTTTAAGCATTAGGCTGAACTTTACAGAAACTTGCCTGTCGTGTAAGGAGGGAGCAAGACAGCATGTGGTTCCCTCTGAAGCCAGGGAAGTGCCACAGCTCTGCTGTTTTCATGGAGTGATGTGTGTGTGGAGGCGTCTTCTCTGGGGTTTTTTGAAGAGCAGCCCAGAAAACCAAGGAGGTTAAGAGAGGAGGCACCAAGAACAGCAGGAGCATAGGCTGAGCTGAAAGATCTGTGGGATAATGCCTGCTAGTGAAGGGGTGTGGAGCCCTGGGAAGGCACATGGCACAGGCAGACAGGGGTGCCCCGGGAGGGGGCATCCTCCCTGCGCCTGCTTGGCAAACACGGCTGTGCACCTTAGGGAATGGGCTGGCTGCTGTCCAGGCAGGGCAGAGCTCAGCACAAAAAAGCTGCAATTCTTCTGGACCAATTGGTTTCCACAGAAGTAAGGCTGTCTCTCCATCTGTTTAATTTTGGCTGTTTTATTTCTGTTGGGTTTAAGGGGACAGGAGTTTTAACATTCCTGATTAACAGTTGAGACAGTCAAGGGAATGCCATTATCCCCAGTATCTCGTCTTTGCTAAAAGAACTTTGTAAGACCCCAAAGTTTTGGTTAAGTCCTGGAGCCAAAGCAGGTAAATTTTGGGTTCTGCTACCTGGGACCATTTCTGGCTAAGGATAATGCATTTATCCTTCCAAATATGGAGGCTGGGAGGATATCAAAGTCTGGTGTATGCTTCCATCCAGGTAGTTTTACAGCTTCCCTCCATCCTCCTCCTCACATCTCCAGTGCCTCCAAAGACTCTTGCATCTCACGAGAGGCCAGCACAGCTGAGTCACAAAGAGCAATCTCATTCTTCCTTGCAGGTGTTTAAGACACTTCTTCCTCTAACTTATTCCACAGAATAAATAATAATATTCTACACATGTAAGCCATACATCAAGCCCTGTACTTTACTTGCCTTCACCTCATAAAATCAGGGGATAACTTCCCAGAACTGTCTTGAGCATAAGCATCTGAAAGTCAGAATATATTATGTACATAAGCCATCTTCAAAAAGAGCTTCTTACCCTAAGGTCAATGCTTGATTGAGACAGAAGTGCACTGTTTTAGCCTACTAAGACAGCTCTGAAAATCCATGTACTGTGGAACCATAGCTTATTTAGCCAAAAATTAGCTATGAAAATGTGCTCTATGTTGATGCTTGACAGAATGGATTTTAGAAGGAAAGTACTCTTAAAAAAATTTATTTTCAGATCCTGCCAAAGTATTATTTGATTGAATTCTTATGTGCTTATTGATCTGGAAAACTAATGAGCAGCCAAAGCAAGGCTGAGAAGGCCCCTTTTGACTTAGTACTGCTGTGAAATGAATTTCCATTTGTAATTATGTTTTTACAGACATTTTAGCAAGTTGATTAATGCTGAATATAAGTATCAGACTGCAGAGGTGACCATCTCCAGAGAGGTCCTGGAATTTTTATCGATTGCTGTACAAACATCTAAATTAGTATTATATATATTTTAACAAAAAAACCCTGGGTAAGTTTCATTGAAATGTAAGTTAGCATTTGAAACCATGCCTGGAAACTACTGTTAGCTCGTTACTTGAGAAAGCAGTTAACAGCAAGATTCAGGAGCAGGTCCCTAAAACATGGGTTAGAATAAATTAGTTTGTCTGAATTCAGAAAACTGATTCCCAAAACTTTCATGAAGCTTCTATTAAGTCCTAAAATCAGTGACACTCCCAAGAGGCTTCAATTTAATTTAAAACTCATTTCATATGTCATGGTTCTAACTCACTGGTGACCACTGGAAGTAAAAGAAAATATTGCTCTTTATGTTCTTACTAGTTGAGATGAGATACATTAGCCAGTGTGTATCTCTTATGCATACATCAACTTTCTAGCCCTGATGAATAAAAAAACTCAAACCAAAAATCTAGGGACCAGGAAGGCTGCCCTTTCCTTAAGAAATAACTGAGTCACAGTAATCAAGTCACACCCAGTAGATGGAAAACAGTCAATGCACTGAGCTGGGAATGGCTCCTCCTGCTGCTTCTGTGTCACCAAATGCTACAGGAAAAACAAGGAACTTGTCAAAACACCTCCAGGGAAAGAAGCTCCTAATTGTTTTCTTCTCCAAATATCTTGTGTAGCTTTGTGTATAAACCACTTCTAAGCAAATTCCAGGAAGCTCTGTTCTGTTCCTCCTTTGAGACTTTGACATTTAAATGAGTCAACCATGTGCTTTAATTAAAACACATACCTTATTTTTCAATGTATTTTGTGGTATTAGAAACACTTTCAAAATGCCCAGTGTGTGTTTCCCTCACAATAAAACCAGACTGTGCCACTCTTTCACTTGTTACGTATAAAGACACAGGAAGTCCAGGGTCAGAGGTTGTTGATTTTGTGCTAAAATTTCTTAAGAGATGAGAATAATTTTAAATGACCTTTCAGATCTGATCCTCAATGACAGAAGCTGCCCAGCAGGATCACATGTCAGTCAACAAACCCCCGAGTCCCTCAATGGTGCCCAGTGTTACAAAATGAGCTGCGTTTCTCAGAGGCTGTTTTTACAATCTATCAACTGGACATGCCCAGCACCTTCTGTGTGCAACAGGAACTTATGTAGTTAAATCCTTAATGGGGCATTGTAACTGAAACAAGAAAAGAAAAACAAGAAAAGAAAAAAAGAAAAGAGGCTCATGCCCCATCCACAGAAAGGGATATACAAATTATAAATTAAAAAAAAAAAGTTAGCTGGCTATTATTTTGTCAAGGGGTGTGTCGCAAAGACAAAAGGAGTGTCTCTCAGAGAAGCTGAAAGAGAAGTTACATGAAAGAAGTCAAGGACAGTCAGGATAAGGACTGTGAATGAAAACTCCATGATGGTTATTTGGCAGAGCATTGGTTAGGAAGAGGCTGGGAACTGTGAGCAAACCAGACATTGTCACTCTGAATAACTGTGTGTCCCTTTTCTACAGGGACCACATCCAAGACACATCTAATTCATCAGCAATCTCTCTTTTTGAGGAAAAAACAACCCTGAAATATTGGCCTTAAATATTGGCCCTTGAGCAAAGGGTAGCAACAGTACAGAGTGTTTTCTGAATTCTCAGTCCTGTGCCTTGTACACTATCACCCACCTACTGGGAAGAGTGAAGGCACTGAGAATTATCTGCATGTACTTCTACCTTCTTGCAGAAATTCAGTGGCCTTTTTCTCTGGTTGTTCCAGCTTACCCCCAACCCTTTTTCAGTTGCCACTTTCTCACTCAGAATTTCCACGGTTGTGAAACAAAAAGGATCCTCAAAGTGCTCTCAGCAGTCTTGAAAGCAGGAATATAATTCAAGCATTTTTTGGTACTGAAACCCATTTCTGCAGTGTGATATGGCTACTTAATTCACTGCCTGTGAGCTCATAATTTGAGGGGACACAAACCTCTGACAAACAGGTACTGATGAACACATCAATTTATGAATCTATGGCCATCTGATAATAGAGCAGTCCTTAAACAGCTTTACCTGAAAACTGCTGGTACTGACACATTTTCAAGGGGAATTTCATGACATTCCTAAAGTGTTCACACTGGTCTGTATGAAGGCACAGAACCCAGCTCCCTGTGTAGTGCCTATCTGGCACAAGACCATACCAGCAGTGATGATGCTCTAGGAGGAGGCAATAAGGCAAAACCTGAGTTACACTCGGCCAAGCAATTAAATGCATTCATTTTAACTGATATTTAAGAAAAAAGCAAAGTCTTGTACTAAAGAAAACCAGTTCAGCTGCTGTGCTTCATTCATTATTAATCTCTCTGCTTCAGGCCACACCTCTGCAGCCAGGACTGAAAAGAAAAATGCACTAAATTGCTCTGGATGTTGCGACAGATTCATTTTGGTTGAAAGGTGAATAGCTGAGCAAAGGTTGTATCTAAACAGAACAACTACCTGACTGAGTCTTCTGATGCAAGAATAATGAAAAGCAATTTGAGCTCATCGGCCTCAAGAAATGATTACTTGCTGTGTACATCTGAGGATGATACATTGATTAAGACAACATCATTATCAACTCATTGATTTACCACTTCAATTTCCATTGTGACCTTGATTTGATCACTACTTCATTTATTAATAACCCATTCAAAAAACAGTGTGTTCACTAATAAAGTTTATTAGTGTTCATTTATTTGAAATGTTTGCTTGCTTACTCTTTCAAAAAAAAAAAAAAAAAAAAGAAAGAAACATACTGAATGAACTTATCAGAAATCAGTCCTTTCTGATTAAATCTGTTTGAGAAGTTTCATCCTAAGTACACATTGGCAGCTGGGTTATAAATCCTGTGACCATCCTGACAGGCCATTTCCTGGATCAATTGCAATATCCAAGGAGAAAACCCAGACATTATAGATATTTCAGCTTTTTATAAGGGCCCTGATGTTATATAATCCTTACCATTCTGTGATGCTCTTGTGTGCTCTAATTACAGAGGTTTCAATATCGATCGGATGGTACCTCATCCCTCGCAATTCCATGGCTTCATCTAATGCACCCACCACATAAAGTGCATCATGGCGTTCTGGTGGTGAGGGAAAAAAAACAAGAAAGATTCTATTCTCCAGTACATTAAATTACAAAAATGTTCACATTAAGAATTAAGTAAAATAAGTACAATATAAGTTATCCTTGAATTTCTGAAACCCCAAAGTGATTTCTGAACTAACGAGCATTTTCCATTACTGAAGTGCAATGCAGAGCAAAAAGACAGAAGAAAGGAAGGCAGAAACACTACTCCCATTTGAAAAAGACAAAGGCAGAAATCTTTATCCAAAGACAGCAGCATAAATTCCTGGTGTTCTCCCAGGTGGATGCAAAACAGATTCATTTTTTTTAAGGCACTCTGAATAGACAATAGGTTCCTTGTTTGTCTCTGTTTTTTCAAAGAGAAAGAACAGATTTAATCCTAACAGTGTGGCTGACGTTCTTCCAATTGCTTTGAGATGGTCACTACAGATGCTTTTGGTGTATTACAAAGGTGATTATCAATAAACTAAACGTGCTATAGCTAGATAGCAAATTGCTCATTCAGATAAATTAAGCATAACACTTTTATAGCCCATATTTTTGACCTACTAAAGAAATAAATGAGGCTGAAATTACACTTCTTAAAAGATACTAGGCTGAAAATAAACAATTACATGCCAGTCATAAAAAGTATTTGCTAATAGCAGATAACTGACTCTTTTTTGCATGAATTTGGATAGTTGTGTGGTGGTATTGTAATGACAATATGAGCTCTACCTAGTAAAGGGCTGAGAACTTTTTGCACTGGGAGCTAAAAGTAGGAGGAGAATGGAGCAACTTTTTGCTAGGAGAATACTTAAGCTATTTGAATGCTTAAGTTGCAATATCCTCAGAGAATCCTGAATTTTCTTAAAGTTGGGCTATCATTATGAAATGAAAAAAGCCTGTGCAAACCAAAGTAAATCTCTTCAGAGGGTGCCAACATTAGGCAGCAGGCCTAATCCAGATGGATTACTAAAATGTTTTCAGGTTTGATGACTTCTTTCTTTGGCTGAATAGTAGCTATTCTAATGGCCCTGGGATCACCCCTGGAGGTGCTCACAGTGTTGCCGGAAACCCTACTTGGCCAACAGCCTTCCCTGGCCGGCTCAGCCGCAGCTGCTTGTGGCACTGTGCTCTGCAAAAATCACAGAAGAAACTGCCTTCCAAAGCACAGACTTTGTGTGCCTGGCAGCACTGGTTCACTTATATGTGTACCTGAGACAAAGAATTTCATTAAAACAAGTAAGGGAATCCTGTACCTTCCTGACAGAAACCCAAACACTCTGTAACGTCTCTTGCAGCCTACTGCTTTTTGTTACATTTCAGTAACCAGCCCTGTGGGGTTAAAGACAGGAAGATCTGAGGAATGGACAGCTCCTGTGAAGAGGTTTATAACAGAGGAGGTGGTGGTCACAGGAGGGACAGGGCTCAGACTCCCACCAGGTTTCTTCCATCTGCACAAATGCTTTCCTGGGCATACAATTGCCAGAGCAAATTATGGCAGTTTCAGCTGCATTTCATATTTTTCAAGCTGAAGCACTGGGTGCATTAACAGTGCCAAAAGGTCACTGGTGGAGGGGATTTATAGCACCTGAGGTCCAGCAAAGGAAAAGCAACTATTTCAGCAGGGAAATCTTGCCCTCTGATTTATTTTCTGATTCTTTTAACTAAGGCTTTTCTGCAGTTTTACAGGTTTCACAGATGGAGCATGTTAGGCACCGCAGGGCCAGAGACACAGTGTCACCCTCCAAATAATCCAAATTATTTGCATAGACCTCGATGATGAGAAAGCTCTTACCTCCATTTGCATCTGTGAGTTCTGTTCTTCTCAGGAACCCCAGATAACCAGTTCTTGCCCAAATAGTCTGTGTGTCTCCAAAGCTGAGTCTTGAGTTAAAATGATCTGATTGCAAAGATTCATCTCCATAGATGGTAAAATACCCACTGGCATTGTGAGTGCTGTGAACCCATATCTAAGTTAAAAGCAATTATACTGGTATTAATTAAAGTAGCTTTCAAGAATGAAGCATTATTGAAAATTCTTGATGCAAATATTTTTAGTCATAGCTAGATAATACTAAAAATGTCTTTTAAATCTGTTTCTGAACCCATAACTGAGCCAGTTCCAGGCACAGAGACTCCAATCTACTTTTGTTGAACTTACAGGGCAGATCTGAGCCAAGTTCCCCACTCCTGGTTCAGTGTATTTACCCCAGCAGAGCATCCTCCATGAACACCAGACAGACAGATTATTTTAAGGAGTGAGGCCAGGGACCTTCACCTATGGAGAAGGATTCTTTCCATTGAACTCAAAGCATCATGGAAATTTTTATGATTTCAAATTAATGAACTCTTACAGAAACTCACAAATTAGATTGTGGTTTTAATTATGATCAAACATGTTCTTCATTTTGTTAACTAGATTTTTAACTGCTTGAAAACAACATAATTTTTTTTCCTCACTCTAGAAACATAAAATAAATTTGAAAAACATATAGCCTTGCTCAACTGAGCTAATGAGAGTACTTCAGTGCAATGAAGCACAATGGTTATGAAGAACAGCACAAGAAAACCATCTAGCTGAAATTGAGCTAATCTATAACCTAACTTTTCATGTAAGCTTCCATCAGAATTAGCGAAGCACCAAGTATAAAATACAGTTAGCAAAAGCAAATTTTTTCCATATTTTTAACTTGAGCTATTACTATTTAGCAACAATTTACTAATGATTTTAATAATGACACAAGTAACATTTTATAAAGATCAGTAGAATTCACTGTTTTCTTCACTGGGCATTTGATAAGGTGTATCATAGGAAATCATTAGCATGCACAACAATAGATTTGTCTCTGCGATTTAGTTCAGAGCATACAAAGTTCCAGTGCTCATGACTCACCTCACCAAGATGAGAATCTCCTAAGGGTCCCTTTGTTTCTGGATTAGCAATAATGATACGTACTCCTGGGAGGATCTATTGAAAGAAAACATGAGGCAGTAAGAAAGCAGGTACCACCTTTGCAATTGTATGCTGATGCTTTGTCCCCAAAGAACCTTCACTAGGAACTACAAGAAATCCTTAAAAGTTAAGGTAGATTTATAGCACAAAAAAATAAAATAGTCCATAGGTGTGACAATTTCTGAGGTATGTGGGAGATGTGACAAAACTGCTTCTCTTTGTGAAAGCTGTTCTGTCAATAAACCTCCTCAGAAATCAAATGTTCACCTGCAGAACAAAAGTCAGACCAAATGGTCCCTGTCTCTATGAGAATACATAGTAGGATAGGAAAAATCCCAATGAAACTTTGGCCTGAAACAAGGAGAAAGCCAGAGGCATCATGCAATCTCCCAGGATGATGACCTGCCAAATACCTCATGTAATGGACATTCAACAACTACAGAGGTGGATGTTGACCCCTAAAATAAAAAGGGAGCATCCTCTGACCATGAGTGTCTGCAAAGCTATGGACAGAAAGCTTTAGATGAGCATCCACAGCATCAGAGCTTGCTCCTGTGTCCTCACCCTGTCCCCACAGCCATGCCCCAGCAGGGACAGATCCTTTGCAGGTGATCAGTGGCCCATGAGCACAGCTCATGAACACCTCATCTCAGAACAGCTCTCAGTAGAGGTGAGTTCTACACTGATGGAACTGCCAGCACCAGCAGCACATTTGTCAGCTGCTTCAGGAAGGACATGAAGGGGATCAAATACCTTCTTTTTGCATAAAAGAAGGAATTGATTTCTGCATAAAAGAGCAAGGTACAGGTTCTGAGAGAGCAGTAATGCATCAGTTACTGCCATCATGCTGTAACCTCCACAGTAAAGGAAGGACATCAATCTGTACAGCTGATAGTGCATTCCCCAGCACTACATTCATGTAAAAATGAACAGAAATGGATATTAACTGAAAATATTGACCATAAAAGTTACACTTAAATCTTCTTCCAGCACTTACTTTTCCAGACTCCATGAGAGGCAAACTATGTGGAGATCCTCTTTCAACTAAACGAACTCTGTAAAATAATATGTATGATACATGGTTGCATTTATTTGCTTTTTATTAACATTTATTTCTAAAAGGAATGGTTAATGGTTGCAGAGTTTAATGTTATTAATGAAGCTTATATCCTGTTATGTAGAACATAATCAGACCCAATATTTAATATTAGTCAAAACTTATGGATAGGAAAATAATGAAAAAAGATGTGTGTGAACATTTTCTTAAATAATAAATTCTTCAAATGTAGTTGGTGCCTTTTATTTGTTTTCAATAGACTTTTGTAAATGAAATTCCATGCACAAATTTATTCATGGCAAGAGGGATCTAAAATACTGATTTCTCACAAGAACATCATAAAAACCAGGGCACAGACACAAAAGCATCTGAGCTGAGTGAGCAACCATATTCCACAAGTAGCTAACAGCTAAAATCAAAATCATATCAAAATAACTCATAACTTGGCCTCAGCTTCAAATCTGCATTTGCAATCTGTTAATTATTTTCAATGGACAGTGGCTGATAAACATTTTAATATTTTTAAAAAATCATTTAATGAAAAATGTTATTACTGCTGAGATCAGATCCATTCTCAGAGTATAACTTTCTGGTTGTCTCTTTTCTTTTTTTAGATAACTTATTTTCCCGCTAAGTGAACTGGAATGTCATCTCTCCTTCAGTGGTAAAATGTTCTGGAAGGAAATTTCTCATTTAACCTTAGAAAACTACTCAGCAGGTTAGAATGAAAGAGACTTTCAAGTTCCAAAATAGATGATGATCTCAGCCAGTACATGGCAAAGAAAATTCGGTAACATTTAGTTATTCCTGTATCCTAAGTAAGTAACTTACAACCATGGAAACCTTAACCTTCCTACTCCTGAATATTATCTGTAATCCACTTAACCAAGCTAAATCTGGACTTGTGTCCAAAGAGCTGTTCTTACCTGTTTCCTCCCCTCAGCTCTGGGTATCAGAAAGACAAAACCCCACAATACAAGATGCCTAAAAGCCAGCCATGTAAAAGGTAAAGATGAAATGTCAGAAGACAAGAAAACAGACAGGAGCAGATGGGTGGAGATGGCTGGATCCCGATAAGCTGAGCATAAAACTGAGTCTATTAGGAGCAGTCACAATAGATCTTTTTCAGACTGTTTTGTCTTTTTATAGAGTATCACAGTGCTCAGTTTGGGAAAGGAGGGGTGAGACACAGAGAGACCCCAGCTAGAGGTCTCTTTGGAGAAGAACAAAGCTTTGGCAAGTTCAGACCCTAAGCATAAAGGAGATGGAAAAAGATCTCTTTTTTTTTTTCCTTTCCCTATTTCTTTGCTCCAAGAGTCTTCTATAAAAGCTGAGACTGTTGAGGTCAAGGCAGGCATAGAGGATAGTGTTTTATCTGCAGTTCTGGGAAGTCTCTCAACCTTGATGAATGGGGCAGGGCTAAGCACTGAGATATTGCACATCAGTGTGAACAGCTCCTCTCACTAACAGAAAGATACAACCCAAACATCTAGGAATTTCAGACTTTTTTCCAAGTCGTGTTGAGAGGAAAAGGATGTAAACTGTAAAGTACCTACAAGGGGTACTGTCTGGAGCAGGCACAGCAAGGCAGCTGCCACCCAGCCGATGAGGTATGTAACAGGAACCACCTTTCAACACTTCTTCAGCTGCCACTAAACTCCCAGACAGAGCCTGAAGCACTGATTACCTCCTCTGTGTGTTACCTTTAATGTTATCCTGCCCTTGTTTACACTGTTGTGTTACAGGTGTTACACATGTCTGTGTTTTCTACATTTACTGCTGAGCCTCCCACCAGCTGAGGAGCAGTAGAGCCACCACTGGATCCATGGCAGAAGCAGTGAAGCTACAGCATCTGTTTGTTCATCCAGGAACACAGACATGGGGCAGCAGAAAGCCAGGCCATGGGAGCTTCTCTAGAATGTGTGTGTGCAAGGCTAAATTAATGCTGCTCTATAAAGGGTACATCTACATCAGCCAGGCTTGTGGCAGCAAATGGCAACAAAATGGCACCCAACCACACAAATGGCAGCCAAATCATAAGTATTTAGGAGTATTCCGTAGAGGTTTTAAAAATAACTGTATGTACCGAAATGAAATCAAATATTGCAAAAACCAGTTGCTACTAGTGCCTATATATTTCTGCCTTCGTATACGTATCTTTGTTCTGTAAAATCCATATTAGTCTAGAAATAGAAAATGCCTTAACTGAGTTCTTCCAAACAATTAACATCTCCAAACTTTCGATAGGTGTTTGCAGACAGATAGCTACTCTTGGCAGAAATAGTTATCATCTCAACCACATGGTACCTCCTTTAACAGACTGAGTAATGTTATGTATTATTTATGAATGTTTGTGAAATTGAGAAAGTCTTTAAAAAAAGACAATTTAGAAAACCTCAGCCACAAGCACTGTTAAGAGTGATGGTGTAACGAAGGTCAGGAAGCACTTTATGTAATTTAAGATAGGTTTAAAGAGAATTCTATTTGGATAACAATAGAAGAAACCTCTGGGGCAGGAAAAGTGTATGTCAGAACTGTCCAGCTGCCCACAGATACTGCTGGCCTTTGCTCCCTTCCTGTCACTAAGACATGCCTCCATGCAGTGTTGCTGAACTCCAGGCCTAGCAAAAATCACAAATAATAAAGCAACACGTTCAATAGTCAGTGGAATGACTACTGGAAATGAATCAACAGTTATAAATCTGACAATCTCCTCTTTGCTTTCAGCATCTGTGCTTCCCATCTTGTTGTTATTATCACTGGCGTATTTTTCTAGTTCCCTTCTCCACCTATTGCATTTAACCTTGCCTGATTTTTTAGCACATGGTGATCCACAGAAGGTGCCATTTCTCACTTTCCAGCTCTGTTAAACCTCTCCCACTCTGTGCTTCCCGCCTCACATCCCTACAGAGTTTTCACGGCACTAAACATAGAAACGGCATTTCCTGGAGGTTTTCTGTGAGGGTCCTCTTAGCACCCAAAACCTTGGATCCCTTTTTAAAAAGTTTCTGCCAAGCTCACAATCCATTTGGGAACACACTGTTAAACCTCTAACAAATTCAAAATAATGAAAAATATTTTGCCACAAAGATATTTAAAAAAAAATGTAAGCCAAACATGAGATTCTGATGTTACCCACTCTCATGCACATTCTTAATTCTAAGTGCTTAATAGTCTCATTAACTCTACTGGGACTAGATACTGTGAATAAATTATGGGCATTAGGCAATAATTTTTAAAGTTAGTTTTATTGTGCCTCAGCATAAAATAATTCAATTGTTCCCACTCTTCCTCAAGAGAGTTCCCTTTTTCCACTGAAAAATGCAGACACAATTGAAAACTTCTTTGCTTCCCTCTTGAGTAAACAGCATCACTATCAAGGCTGCTCTGGCAGGCAAACTAAAAATGCAGAGCACAGGGCCCATCAGACCCTTAAAAAAACCACCTCTGAATTACCCAGGTGATGCTGGCAGAGAAGCACTCGGCTCCTTGCAGCCTCCCTAGGACAATGACAGCAAACCCTCTCCAAATTCACAAATAATTGTAACCTGCTCCCAGGCAGCGCAGGTCCAGGAAGGGCAAGTCCTGTTTCTCAGCAGTGCTCCAGAGCTCTTTGTTGGGAATGAAAACAATCTCTTACAAAGTGAGTACAGAGCGTTCCTGCTGTTTTCTTCTGTGCTCTAGTCTTGGTGGGAAAGGCAGAGGAGAACATGGCAGTAGAGCCAGACTGGGCTAAGAGCCTGAAAATCAAGTGGATGGGAGAAAACATGCTGCACTTGGGTGTGAAAGCTACTTTTGCACCTTCTGGTGGTTTGCAGCCAAGCTGAGAGGGAAAACATAATTGAGAGACCCAATGTAGGGCAGACACAGAGTTTCTCCCCCACCGAAATGTCTCACTGGAGGGGGGAGACAGAAGATGTTTAAGAATCGTTTCATTGTTGCAAAGCTATAACCAGGGATGATACACGATGAAACTGTAATATTTACACAGAATAGTACAGGAGAGTATATTTTTCATAACTTTTTTCCACTGGTTCCTAAGAGCTTTTTCTTAAAAAGTTCTCTCACTGGAGTTGTACAGTTGAGAAAGCTGTTTCAGAGTCTGGCAACTGGGATTTAATGGGGAATGCAGCTACACCCCCAGTATGTGTCAAACTTCTTCTCTTGTTACAATTTAATACCTTGAACAGATTTCATCTTCTTTGTATCAAACACTTACTATAGAAAAGTAGGACTGAAATCTGACTTCAGAACAAGAACTGGCCAGATATAACTAACCAGTGACTGCCATCACTGTGCAGCAAAGTGGTATCGAAATGCAGCAACGTCTTTCTGCCCAACTACCTTACATGAAACTGCAAATTTTGTTTGTTCTCCATTTTAGATCTGGTTCATTTGGTGATGAAAACTCTCCAAAATACACTGCACAGCTTGCTGGTGCTTTACACTAATCAGAGAGTTTGTCAGCAGAGCTATTAACTCTTGCTTTGGGAATCTGCAGGGGCTGGCACGAGCACAGTGGTACTAAGCAAGACTACAGTGCCAAAACTGGGCAATCCTTCAGAGCTGGCTGTGCTGCTGCTCTGAGAAAGAGTTTGGATTCTGTGATTCTAATAGAGATGGAAAGAAGCTATGAGGTCATCCAAGTCTTGCTCCCTGCCAAAAAAAGACTGCTCCCTGCAATGCACTTTTGAGTGCTTTGTCTACTTCTGTTATAGTATTTCAAATGATGGGGCTTCTTCTACTTCCTTTCAGGGCTTATTTATCAGCTGAATTTATTTCAAATCCAGGAACCTTTTTTCACTCTGTGATGCTTGGCATGACCGACTCTTAGTTTCATCTTATTATTTCTACCTCTCCACATCCAGCTCAAAGGAGCTTTTCCCCAGTGCCCCCATTCTCTTTCAACATAACTCAGCTGAAGAGATTGCTTTTTACCCTACACTTGGCCAAACCCCACATCTCAAACTTTTTCCTTTCCTTTATAGCCATTGCCTCAAGCTGAGCCATGGTAATTGCCCTCTTCCTCCTTGCCCATGTGCCAGCATCTTGTCAGTAAGGTTTGGGCACTGAACCTTCCACCATATCCAGCTCTTATTTCCCTGCCTCTCCCACTAACCCTCCTCCTGTCTGGAGCAGTTCTCACACCATGTCACTTTGCAGTCATGCCAGCTTGGAAGCCCAACTCTTTAATACCAGCTATTTTGCACTCTGATTTCTTTCAGCATCTGTTCTTGGATGCTACTACTCTTGAAAATCTTCAGCAACAAAGCCTAGAGGAAACCAGACAGGATGTGATGAACATATAAGCCAATGTGTAGAAGTCCCCTCCATGCCCACAGTTTCTGTGGTAGAAAGCAACAGCCAGTGGTCTTTGGTTTCATTCCAGCCCTATTTCTTAAGTGTTCCTACTGACTGTCATTTTACATTAGAAGTTAAGCTTGTGGGGGAAAAGTGGGTATTTTTTTACCCTGCAAGATATTGCTAGTTTTAAATTTTTTCTGTATTTAACTGGAACAAAAAATTTAAATATTACAGAAGCTGTAAATGTAATCTAAAAAAAAGTAGCAGGTCAGAAAAACAGGGTTATTGATGTTTAATGTTTATGGGCATTTTGTTTTGTTTTTAAATTAAGTCAATTAACTCTCCAAACTGAAAATGCTTTGACCACCATCATGAGCAAAAACTAAAAACTTCATGTGTTTTGACCTCTTTGAAAACTCTTTTTCCTTAAGCGGAAAAGGATCTACCCAAAGTGATTCTTCTGAACTCAACACAATGGTATTTTACAATGAATAAAAGGCCAACTACTAATTCATTAGAAACTGCAATGAAAATCTAATTGCAAGGCATTTAGTGTCAGAGACCTTTTATGTGGCTACATCCACAGCACAATGACTTCTCAGTTCTGACTCAAATCATTACAAATTATTGCCATCAAAACTTTTCAGATATATATCAATGTCCAGTCTGAGATGGTGCCTGGATAAGACTTTTGATGGGAAAGGGCTGATGCAGCCTCTTCTCATTTTCTATAGTTAGAAGAAGGATGGACACTGAAGGTAACAGTGGGATCCTGGACTGGGTCACGGCTCTTTGACACTCAAGCCTGTCAGTGCATTTTCTCTTTACTCAAATATTGAAATGTTTCTACATAAGCTATTCCAGAATTAAAAAGTCAATGAGCTCATTCTACCAAAAAAATGGAAATATGGATCAAAGAACTTAAGCTCTGCCTTCCAAAAATGGCATGCAGTATTCAAATAGCAGATCAGAAAAGTAGGAAAATTGCACAGCTGAACACTTAGGCTGAAGGGAAAAGGTAGACAATTAAAAAGTTTCCCTGCATCATCCTGGTTTCCTCAGAGCAGTTTTTCTCCTACATGATAAGTTCCAATAATAGATAAATACAACTGAGACTGAAAAAGGGACTTTGGGATTTAGGCAAACTTTAACCAACCAAATGAACAACCATTAAACTTTCTCTATGCCTAGGACACATCTTAATCCTGTTAATTTGATAATCAACAAGAATTAGTACTAAATCATTTCCTTTATCGTAAAGGAATCCTTCACTATAAACCTAAACTACACTTCATGTGCCAAATTCCCTGAGGTCAAAAGCAAACACCTTCCAACCCTTCAGATGACTGAACAAAGAAGCAGAAAAAGTTACACAATGATTTAAGGCAGTTCAGAAAGCTGCAAATGAATCAAAATGGGGCAGGAACTCTGGTTCAGGAGGGGAACACTCAAAGCTTCACTGATTAAAAAAAAGCAGTAGCAATTTGATCATAAAAGATTATGAGAATATGTAAAAAAAGTCATGTTTATGTTTGCTTTCAGCTTTGAAGTACTTTAGAATGTTCAACTGTCATCACACATTAAATTTGTTTAAATTAACTTTGCACATTGTTTAAAGCACAATATACAACTATTTCAAGAGAATGCAGTGAACCAGGACTCTGGAGAATTTGCTCTCCCACCTTGCACCTCGAGCACCATCAGGTACAGCATTACCTTTCTCTGTGCTTCAGGTTCAGCTTTGCAGAACCAGGCATAAAGCTGCTCACAGCTGTTATCTTTTTACTCAGATTACAAATGTCCCAGGACATGTGTTTATCACTAATTGTTTTTACAGCACTTTTCATAATCACAGTTGTGATCTGAGAATTCTGTTTAATGCAATATGCTTTTTCTATTTTGTAACCCTTTGTTTTCCCAGTCCTAATCTCTAAAGAGACTTCACATATAGGGAAAAATTTAATTATAATTAACTTGGGATCTGAAAATATCCCTAGATAATGGAATTAGCTTATTTGTTGTTAACAAATGATGGAAATTATTTTAGCATTGCTAATGAAATATTCATGTTCTACATTCCCACAATGTAATCAAACAAGAATTTCTGAACTCAAGTAATTTTCTTTAACCTGTCCCCTTCTCTTGCTATAACCTCCAAAATTCCCACCATTAGCTGACTCACCCTGCATTTTTGGGAAAGAATCTGCAGAAAGTTCTGCTTAACAACAACCAGGGACATTTCCTGTGCATGGAACACCAACACACAGAGCTATTTTTTCAGTTCAATTAAAACTGCAGATGAGCACTCAGAAGGAAAGGTCAGCGGTGCCATGAGCAGCAGTGCCTTGTACACCTGCAGGCACTGAAAAGGGACTGCCCTGTCACAGGAGACTCACTGGGAAGCCTGGCTGGGCTTCTTGAGACTCTGCCTAAGCAAGCTCATCTTCTGCTCACAGACACTTCCAGTATATGCCATACTAAAAAGGACAAGTGAGGCTTGAAGCAACATATTAAGATCTATTGAAGGGAGCCATTTAAGAGGGTATTACATCTCTAACCAAATTTGTTATATCCTTATATAAATAAAGGATGCTTTTACTATTCAGAGCTCCCCTTCCCAAGCCTAACCATTCTTTCAGTTTTCCTTTAGCCAGAGACTTCACTGACAACAGGAGCAAAACGAGTGCCTGAGGCTGGCAAGCTGGAGTGGGTCCCAAAGGTGACAGAGCCCATTTCCCAGGGGTAACTGGCAGCACAGCACCCTGTGCTGAATTATTTGTCACACAAACCTGACAGTGTGTGGGATGGCAAAGGCCCTGTCCTCCTGCAAAGGCTGGCAAGAGAAGAGGGAAATGAAAGATGGGTGGAGAGCACATAGGAAGCTCCATCTCTTATGGCACCGCACAGTCTGTGGCTAGGGCTGCAGAAGCCACAAAGGCTTGTTCCAAATCTTACATGCATTCATTAAGTATTTCCCCTTCCAAAGCAGATGCCTTGTGAAATGCCCTCTAAGGCAGCAGTATGGGAAAGCAGTACTTTTTCCTCCACTCCTGAAACAGCAAATGTACCCCATGTTGATCACTTGGCACTTTTAAAGAATCAGTGTTTAGCATTCCATTAACAGTATATACCAAAATGAAGGAAAGCAAATTGTTTCAGAATATATTATCTGCAAAAATCAAATATATAATACATCGTATTTGCATTAAAAAATGGAAGAATGAAAACTCCATTTTATTAAGACAATCCTGTAACTGTACAGCTAGACTCATGACAAAGTCTGAGAAAGAGAAAGAAAGAAGTATGGCTTGTAGGGAACAAAAAAGGAAGAATTCTTAATAAATCTTCCTCAGAAATGTGAGCAGCCAGCTTGTTTCATCTATTCCGAGCTTCCAGGAGAACCATGATTGAAAGAGAGGGACCAGTAACACCAAAGAAGCTCAGTATACCTGGAAATGGGAAATCCTTTTTTTTAACAGTGTCAATCACTCTTCCGGAATAAATATGTTGGTGTATTTGAAGTTGGAAACCTAATAAGCAGTGAAATTCCCAATAATTTTACTGAAATTTTATAATTTCAGCAAAGTTATTGTTAAACTTCAAAACCTGTGGGGTGTGCCCAGCCCCTGCCCTGGAGGGAGGCCTGCTGAGATAAGGAGGTTGCATAACCTCCCAGCAAGATCCCCTTGGAAAAGGCAGCACTTTGTGGTGAGGGTGAGAGAAAAACGAAACCATGATCCTCTGGGAGACCCTGTGTAGACTCTTTGTAACCCATTGGCTTCTACCCTCTCACACCCACCCTTGTATCCCTGTAAGAGCTACCCTAATCCCTTTAGAGGTCGGAGAGCTCGTCCCTAGCCTACCCTTCTCTGGGCGTGGGACAAATAAAGCTGCCCCATGTGGAACTGCCAAACGAGCCTCTTGTCTCTCTCCTCCTGGTCTGGCCTGGGGTTGCCTTGCAGAACATGAGCTGAAATCACTCTTGCTGAATCACTAAAGAGCTGACAGCCTGCTGAGACAGGCACCCCTCTGCAGAGGCACCCCGGCGGCTGAGGGAACGCCACAGACTTCTTGTGGGACACTCTCTGGGTCAGTCACGGCTTCCTGGGTCTGAGCCACAGACCCCAACCCAGTTGCAATAAAAACTGGTTTGTAAAAACAAAAATGGAACCATTTTCCATCTAGTTCTTTTACTCATACTTGAAGAATGACATGAAAATGTTACTTGCAAGTAAGTAAGACAGTAACTGCACAACTGCAGTACACCCACCTTCCTGGAAAGGTACAGGCTTTTGTTTTCCCTTTGTCTTTGTCTTACTTGGTACACAGAACAGTATTCCCTTTCCCCTAAGCCCTCCAGGGAAATACAACTGGAATTTCTCGAGTTGTAGTTAAAGTATGCTAAACCACATCCTCTCTCAAAAATCATACTTGGAGCCAACTCTTATTGTCCTGTTCCACTGAAATGGAGCCAACTCTTATTGTCCTGTTCCACTGAAATCATGACATGCTTATCCCTTGAAGATGACTTTATCAAGGAAAAAATGGACTTGTGTCAATGGAGGAAATACTTCAGTAATCAGTAATCTTGCCTTAGAAAGCACACAAATTACTTTGTAGGGCTCCCACTCACCTAGCTATTGGAAGTTTCTCCCTTTCTCCTGCCCTGCACAGAAGTTGTGTTATGCCTGGAAACATGAAGCATCTTTCAAAGCTCTTTAAAAGGTATATTTACAAATTTGGTTATAACTCTGGATCCTTATGAGTAAACAGTACAATTTCTTCAACAATATTTGCTCCTCTTCCATTTCCCAGGCCATCAGCTTTATTCCTAATCACTGACTATTCAGTGTACAGAGACTGAACAAGTTTGTTTCCTGATGCAGTCAGAACAGCAAGAGACAACCTTTCCTCCTCTCTAGAGAGACTGGGAGTTCTCTAAGTCAGAACTGCAAGTGTTCACATGATGCTTATCAGCCCAAATTAACTTTTATTTCTGAGAGATTTGTTTCCCAAAGATCAGAAAAAATGCCAAGAGGATTTTTGAGACAGCAGTGTTTGCATGGCAGGAAGAAAGCACAATACTGCTAAAACGCCAAGGCTGTATCTTCTCCTGAGGAAAAACACAAAGAAGAAGGAGGGTTTTGCCAGTACCATGACAAACAGCTTATACTCATAAATAAGATTCTGAAAGCTAATAGGCAAAATGCCTAAAAGCCAGGCGGTTCTACAAAGACCCCTCAAAACCAAACTGCATCATTTCTTTTTGTACTTAAATCTTTGAGGGACTCAGGCTTTATTTTAAAGACCTCAAGCCTTTCTCTCAACTGAGCTACTTTTACTGACTCCATAGGGGTGCATATGTTTTCACTTTCATAAAAGAACTGTTTCTGTGAAAACAGAAAAAAAATCCAAACAGCTAAAGCAACAGACAACTATAAAACAGTATGGGTAATATATGGAACTTGGAACTGGGGAGTGCTGTGTGGAACTTGGAATTGGAGCCACCCATATGAAAATATCCCTGGAGCTCAGGGTGACAGGGATGGCACTGCTGGAGGTAGCACTTGACAATTCCATTTGCTAAATGAGCTTACTGTGTCTAAAGCACTCTGAGGACAATGACATGGGAGGTCTATGTTTTGAACAGCTCACCAGGTACGTGGAACTTTACACCTTAAAACAACCCATACCCTCTGCCTACAGAGTCTCACTGCAAGGGAAATGCTGGCTGGGTGTCACAGAGGGTAGTGATGGATTCTAACCACCCCTTTGGACCCCACACAGTGAGCAACTGAGGACTGTGATTTTCTCTAACCTGTGACTGGGCTCTGTACACTGCAACCCATTCCAGGAGCTGGAAAAGCCCTGCTCCCCCCAGCATCAAGGGAGCACTCCTCAAAGTTTCTCTTTTGCTACCATTGGCAAACGGTTTTCAAATATAATTAATCAATCAAGTTTCACAAAAGGTACCTATTTCACTGCCACTTGCTATTAGCATGGGGCCTTCTGAGACTCCTCCCCTCTGTCTCTTTTTCCTCTCATGTGAATATAAAATGGTTCCCCTCTACGCTGTGACTGTGCTACAGAGCACTGCTGTGGCTACAGCTCAGCTAACAACTCAGCTAAGGAGTTCTTTAATAACCCTTTAATAAGAGTATTTTTCAAGGTAGATGGAGGAGAAGTGTTTGACAATAAGGAAAAAAAGCTCCTGTGGCTTTGTTGTTTGGTGTTACCCAAAACAATGCATACACAACATGAAAGTTTCAGTAAAATGCAGAGGAGAAGGATAAACAATTGACAGCCATAATAAAAGGCTATTTTTCTGCTCCTGCATGAAGTCTGAAATGCTGGAATATATTAAAATGAAGCCAAAGCCTTTACTGATTCCTTTTGACAGAGCCTGGATTTGAGACTGGGCTCAGTGTATAAGCAATCTATAAAAATAAATCCTAAGTAACAATTTTCTCATTTCTTTGAAATGCTACAAGAGTTCCCTTTTTTTCTTGAGGAATGAGATTCAGATCCTCTGAAAACACCTTTGTCAGGGAGACAATGTCAGCAAGTCTGAAGGAAATTCAGAGATCTCTGAATACCCTCAGAATCCAAAACAAAAAATAAGACTTGCTTATTACTGGTAGTACAACACACAAATGACTTCATAAGAAATTGAGTCTGCTAATGACAGACTAAGTATATACAAGGTCATTTTTTTTAAGAGCTACATTAATTTGCATCACTCCAAGGAGATGTCAGTGGCCACATGGGAAAAGACACCTATTTTGTACAGCTCCACAGAATGCTTGTTTAATATAGAGGGTAATCAGGTTAAAATAATTGTTCTGATGATGGAGTGGGAGTATTTCAGTGAAAGACTATGGATATCACAAGCCACAAATTGAATAATAACCAGACTGAAAAATTAAAAGCTTGAACCCAAATACATCTTTGTGCTTCTGGTCTGTTTGACAATACTCCACACCTGGATTTGAGTCCCTCTTTGGTGCCAGCTGCCTCACCATGTCTGTCTATCCCAGCAGTTCACCATTACATGTAGCTCAAAAGAAACTCTAGTAAAACACAAAAGAGTTTAATAAATTAATTTTTCCATCTCTATTACCCTACAGACCTAACTAGATGAAACTGAATAATTTAAAAGATCATTTAATGCACCTATTATTTCACCAAAGGGTATACTGGGGTTTGAAGACAGGATAAGAAGGACATGATGGGAAAGGACGTCTGCATGTATGAAATTAGAGATGGCATCAAATAAAACAGAAAACAGTGTTTACCAACACCAGCTGAAAGTCTTCATTTTTGCCTAGTCTGATACAAAATGTGGATGTAGTTCAATAAACAGTTTAAATACAATTTGTAGTCAAAATAAGGGGAAACTGTCTATAACAAATGCATGCAAAATGGCATCCCAATCTTCATCAATACATTTGTGGCTTGGTTAGTGGCTCTCTCCCCCTGGGAGCCTAAGCCTCCACTACATCAAAGCTTGTAAGTTGTCACTATCTGCTACTGAACAAGAAAACTGGTGACATTTTTATCTGCTTTTGAGGGCAGACAGATTGCAATGAATATGTTTCCTTTTACTTTTCTTATCCTTTTTACAATAAAGTTGAATATCAAAGTGGATCTTTCCTTGCTCTGCTTAGGGCAGAACAGTGGTTTTCTTTTTTTTTTTTTTTTTTTTAATGGGTAAGGTTTTGATATAGAAGAGAGTATTAGGATGCAAGAGGATGCTTATCTTTACAGGATTTGCATGAAGTTTCAACTTTAGGAGAAGATCAATGGTCTCAATGTCACCAGACAGATCCTTCAGTTCACTATTTAAAATTTCTGAGGAAATTCTCTATAAAACATTTAGAATATGAAAGGTACAGATACCCAGGAAAAGAAATTCCTATGTCAAAAATTTGAGAAAAAATTCAAAGCAGTCAAAATATTTCAATATTTTTAATGCCATTTTATTTCTAATTCATACCTGTTAGTTTCAAATTCAAAGTAATTTCAAAATATGCATTACCAGGTTAAAACAGTAACATTTTGAAAACAATTTTGAATAAGTCTAAAAAAATATATGGTTTTGGATGTTTACAAATATACTGAAACATTTGAGAATCCAGCCTGACCTGCTGCAGAACACCTGAAAATATTTTTGCCCTTTTGATGGAAAGAAAGATTTATTTTGGTTTATTCTCAGTTTGATGAATTGGCTTGTTTTGCCAATAAATAGTTCTTCTACCAAGAATTAAGCTGCTGTTAAGGATGAAGAAGCTGTGGAATTTTTATTCTGATTTCAGATACGTATTTTTTGCTGGACATTTTATCAACATGCATACATATTGTTTTAGAGCAATCCAGATACAAGGGATGCTTGGGCTTTAAATTTAAATCTTTAGTGGTACAAAAGGCTGCAAATGTTGTAAATTCCACCATCTTTCAAGTATATGGTGTTTTGGCATGATGAGAAAAGGCTCTCTCTCTCGCTCCTACTTTTTTATCTTCCAAGTACTTCTCAGCTTTTAGAGTATTTAGGTATCTTGAGCTCATCCACCTGAAAAGCTTTCTGAGGAGAGCATGACTGGTCAAAAATATGAACAGTCTGACAACCAGCACTTTAGACAGAAGGACAAGAATATGTATATATTTATTCGATATATTTTCCTTTTTAGGGGGGTAGGGGGAATAAAATTGCTTTCCCAGAGGCAGAGAAATGCAGCAATGACCTGACCTGGTGCTCCTGCCTGGAGCTCTGCTGCCTGGCCCTCCCTGAGGATGCCCGTGGGCACATTGCCATGGCCTGAGCTGCTCAGGGAGGCAGCAGCCAGGAGCCTTTGTGCTGTGCTGGGAAGCATTAATCCACCTACTCTGCCTTTTGGACCCGAGTTAACCTCTGTAAACTGCACTGCTCTGCACTGCAGGGGCACATCACCCACTTGGTGGATAACACACAAGTCTTCTGTTCTTTATTAAAAGCCTGTGTGAGACTTGCCTGTGTTTGCTCACTCTTTCTTGGCCATCCTGAGGACACCCTGATTTTTAGAACTGGTTTAGAAAACCATTAGAATGCTGAGTACAACAACACTGATATCCTGTCACCAACAGCAAGCCAGAGCTGTATATTCTTGCTTTTAGGGTGTTACTCAGTTTCCAAAAATAGGTGTCTAATGCCATTTGAGACAGCACAGGGTGCCTGGGACAACTCATTAGGGCTAACAAATACAACATGACTCCATGAGAGACCCTACTAGTGAAGCTGGAGCATCTAGAACTGCACTAGATGCTCACAGCCAGGCAGTCAAGCCTTTGTCCAGTGTCAGAACTGATGCCAGTCACTGACCAAGTGGTTGCACCCCTTGGAACAAGTATCCTGAACCACCAGGTGAGCCCAGTACTATGGCCAGACTTCCAGTAGCTAAACCAGTGGGCTGGTAACTCAAAATCCCACAGGGACACACAAAAAGGTGTTTGAAAACCTCCACCCTGACCTAAGCAGCAAACCATCCAAATCCAGGGAGACCTGGGAGGAAAGAAACATCTAGTTTGGTTGAACAGCCACCCCTAGATCTCCACAAAGATTGTACCTAGCACAGGTATTTTGACTTAAACTCCTATTAAAAAATGACATTTTCATAAGCTGTGAAGTGTGCAAGCACATAATTACCGGATGAGCTTGAAATAGTTGTATTGAAACTGATTATTAATTTTTAGGGATGTGAACAGGATTTGAATAATCTCAAAGAGATGAACTACAGCTGTTTTTTGAAGCAACTAGAGAGTGTTATGCCAAGAAAAAAAAATATGTTCAGTCTTTTGCAGACCCTGAAAAATATCTTCTAAAATATAAATTATGAAAAACATTTTCTCACATTAAGTGTACAGTGTAAAATGTTCATATTGTTGGGGGACTGGCTGGCCTGCAAAGACTCTGTGGTCTCACAGCTATTTACAGGAATCTTTCAGTTACTGGTAAGTAATAGGGACATTTAGTTCCACTAAAATGGTTAGAGACAGCAAGTGTGAAGAGATTGTATCAAATAGAGTTGTTTTCTCCCTTAATTTATGACCCACTGATCTAATTCTGAATTCCGCAGGATTGAGTAAATGAGGCACAGCTTTAAACCATCAAATTAAAATCTACATTACCACAATATGAGAACCAGCTGTAAAGATCATCTTTCATGTTCTGTAGAACTAGTCACTAAATATAAATTAACATGCTGCAAAGCCTGATCTCGATAATGATGCCTACTTCTCAATGATATGCTAAGGCAGCGAAAAAGTATACCCATGGTTTATGCAACTTTTATGAATAGTAAGTCTTAATTCGTCTCTCTATAACATATTTTTTTATTATTTATAATTTTTACACTGTGAATGTTACATTCTCCTCCTATAGAAAAGGTCTTTTTTCTTTTCTGGATTTAGTATGACCATGGACTGTGTCTCTACTGCAACACTACTGCAGTTGCTGGGCCAGGAACACCAAATTTCTGTGGCTGGGTTATGCAGACAGCAGTGTCCCAAAGGACAGATCAAACAAAAGTGTTCTTATTGGAATCATTGTGTGCGAAAGGAATAAAGAAATGGTGAGTCAAATATATTGCAGCTCCTTTTTTCTACCTGCCAAACTCCCTGTGCAACAAGAAAATATCTACATGTCTATCTGACCTAACTACCCAGTAGGTAATTTGGGCCTGCTGTGCCCTGAGGTTTGTAGTCTGCAAGCTGAACTGGTCACTTTGACAGAGCCAAAGTTGGGGGGCAAATTCTCTGTTAAGCTTTTAAGAAGGATGAAAGATAAAGAACAAAGAAACTCCCTATTTGGATAATGATTTTTTAAGGGAACCAGGACTGTTAATTAAATGTTCACCTTTTCCAGAGTTCATAGAAAACTTTTTGTTTTGTTACAGTTCTGTAAAGAGACTCGTGACCAGAGTATTGGAAAACTGAAATATATGTGCATGGGTATTTTTTAAAATCACAACTGAGATCTCAAGCTTCCCTCCAATCGCTAAGTGGTAAATTTTATTTCTCACTTCTTGTATACACATCTAACACTCAAGATGGAACTGAAAAATACCCACAATTACAGAATGTGGTTGCTCACAGTGGCTGAAGCCAATAATCCATCTCCTCATAGTCCTGCAGCATTAAGAACTGCAGCAAACTCTGCCGGGGTCTTCTGACAGGAAAACAGCTCCCAATCCAGGGGAAACACCTCTGTGAAGCTAAAAGGCCCAACAGGACTCCAGTCCCATGGACTGGCTAGGCTGCACCACCTGAATACAAGTGTCATGAAATCCTGATGGCAATAAAGGCAAGGAATCTTGTTAGTCACTGCAGTAGTAGTGATGTCAGATGCCTCAGTTTTATCAATGGTAAAATTAATTAACCAATTACTATAAATGTCTACGTCTGCTTGCTGGTAGGAGTCAACACAAATTATTTATGAGAATTACAAAGGTTTCCAGGATCCATGAGGTGTGCTGTAAGCTGTTTTCTTGTTAGAAACTCTGTTAATTGTGTGTATTAGAGAAAAAGAAAAAGGTGGTTCCGACCTGTCATGCCTCAGTGCCCTCATATCAACATACACTGTGGTGGGATCTGGTCCAGATGTTCCCTGTAAACAACAACATCAGCTAATCAGAACCTGAGGGCTGAGAGGAGAAAAGAGTTTTACCCCCCAAAGAACCAAATATTCATTTCAGTGCTAATTATGCTAATCAAATGACAAGTTATATTTAAGGTATTCATCAGTCAAAGATCAGCTTTACAGAATCAGAACAAGCACTGGAAACATACCTACCATCAGGTACTTGTCACCTTGGGGTTCAGAAAAACATCAAGCAGTCAGACTACTTAACCAACACATGTCAACAGAGGTTCTATTTGCTACAAAATGCCAAGTAATCAGCACATGGATACATACAAAAAATGTTAAACACATTTTGCCATATAAAGGAAGGCGGAAATCGCTGAGGAGACACAGTTTAATGGCAGAAGCACATGGTCAGGAATGTGAAGCATGGTTTACTGAGAGTCTTCCATACATGCAACAGAGAATATACTTGAAGCTAAAGATAGTAAAGGTAGCACGCATGACATGAACCAATCTGGACTGAAGGTCTGTTAAGCAATTATTCTGATCCTTTTCAGTCTTCCACTGCATAATTTAAATCCTTGCTTTATGTCACAATATTTAGTTACTTGAAAAGAGGCAGACTAATTTTAGTTTCCTTTCATGCAGAGATGATGCAGTCTTTAGGCCTTTCCACCCACAGCTTTTCTGCAGTTTTGCAGCCTGCTATGATCTGCCCTTATCCAAAACTTCAAACTCATTACCACTGAACATCATGTGAATTCTCAATGCTCTGGGCTAGGGCTCTTCCCTCTGCTGCAGACCTCTAGCCACTGCTAAGCACAAAGCTAGAAAAGCACAACTTCATTTTGGAACACTGGAATGTCAGAAATTTTCTTTCAGCAGAGGAATTCTCCTAAACCTGGTAAACTCCAGATGTACAAACTCCTTTACATGTTATTTAGACATTTACTGCTTAAACCAGCAGGCAACATCAACTCCTCATGATTTCTGTCCCATTTGGGTTACATTGTAGAGTATAATTCTTCACACTAGGAATCTTCACATCTAGGGCTAAATTTTACATTTCTGCAGTGCTGGCTGGTAGTTCCACAATTTTTTGAGCACTAAAAGTTGCAATGGAGATCCACAAATAGGAAATTTTTGTATCTAAGGGGGAAAAGAATTACCACTACCAATTGATACTTACTGCACAGGTACTGATCATCACCCACCACCAGAGGAGAACAGGAGTAATAGAGCTGCACATGCATGTTAGCCTCTTTAGCTTGTTATACACAATACAAGGTACAATATCCTCTCTAGCTATTAACGACACGATTTTCAGTCTACTGGTAAACTCAGCAGTGTAACAGACTAGTGCTGAGTGGAGAACTTATTTGAAATATATGCAATGTTGAAAAGAAAAAAACAAAACCAAGGAAAAATTGGTTATCTTTAAAAATAAAACTAAAGCTGATTTGATTTGTAAAATAATGGAAACAGTCAAGCTGGAAAATCAAAGACAATCACTATGGTAATTATTATTTTCAGCATGAATGAAATAGTTACAATGGACATCTAATATTTGATGAAACCTGTATCCAGATAAAGCTATAATGGACTTTTTTATAATTTTATAGAAGGATCTGAAAATCCCCAAATCTCCAGACTCAATTTCTAGTCTGTCCCACTGTTGGAAGCTGATAGGTGGGTATTGAGGGAACATGAAAATCCCCTACCTGCTCGGCCAGCTTCCCCAGCCTGTGAGGCTATAGCAGCAGGAATAGCAGGGATGAGGGAGAGAAGGAAATAAGGTAACACAAGACGAAAATAACAATAAAAAATGGGAATGAAGGGTGGGAGAAAAAAAAGAGGAGAATGCAAAAAGCAGGGAGTAAAATAAAAAGAAAAACAATGTCAAATACAGGAATTTTACAAATTAACCATTATACCATTAAAGGTTAAAAAAAGTAAAAAATGAGGTGTCAACATTTTAGTAGAGCAACAGAAGAGACAGCTGTAGACTGCTAACCTTGGACAAACAGACTTAAATGGTTTTAGGACACTACAGACAATGTTGTTAGTGGAAAACACGTGTCTAGCATACTGATTTTGTTGTTGTTGTTGTTTTTGAAGTCATTAAACATTAAGGCCCTGCTATTTAAATGCACTTTAATCCATTGAGAGTTCCAGGTCTGCCATTTCACTAGTAATAAAAGTTTGTAAGTGATGTACTCTGGAAATCAAAAGTAAGCTCTCTTTTAGGAAAAAAATTAAAATTAGTATACAACAGAAAAAGATACTTACACCTTCTTGCATACAGATTAACCTGATCCTAAAGTGAAATAAAATCAAGGCTTGATGCATAATCTAACTACTGGAAGATCATAAACAAATGGAGTAACTTCAGAGCCCAATAAGTCTTCATTCATATTTGTTATGATAAACAGTTTAATACATATAAAGAACAATAAAGTTAAAAGCTGATAAAACCCCATCAGTTCTCCTTTATGACTGATAGCTCAGCAAAGAGACAAAAAATCCTCAGTGGTGCCTAGTCCTAAACCACTACTATCACGTGGAGTATCTAACACCAGATGGCTGCTGTGGGATTTGCCCTACAACTTGTGAAAACAAACAGCTCTGAAAGCCCTGGCATCCCACATTCCTCTCACCAGACTTCTGAATGCCAGCAGAGCTAAAGACTGCAGGAAGCTGCCACAGCAACACCTTAAGACAGGTTTATTTTGGTTGCAAAGGAAGATGAAACATTTTAACAAAATAGGATGGATCTGCTTATTACATTGGTGCCCCAAAATAGTATTACTAATAATCCAGGCTGAACACTGCAGTGTAACTGCAAGAAAGCAAGAGAATTACTGAAATCCAGCAGTTATATAATTCATTGCCTGTGACTATACTGCAGGTCCAGAAAGGACTTTGAGAGTACCAGAGTCTCATATGGCTTTTAACTACAGAACGGCTTGAGAAACAGCAGCTGAATTATCAGCACCATCCTTCTGTGGCCAGTTGCAGCTGGAATACTCTGAAAAGTATTTCAAAAGAAGCAGAGTCTAAGCCAAGACCAGAATGACTGACTCAATTTGTCTGTGCACATTTATTTTGAGAGACAGGGATAGAGAGCATCTGTTATGCTGGTAACAGTGAAAAACAACTTCTGGAGTACCTGATATTTACTTAGGACATGCCTGGTAGTGTTCAAGGAAACAAAATGGGACATACAGAATTTTCTGTCTGAAAATGGGTATATCATAAATCACATCTCTTAGACTAAATAAATCTCCTGCCCATGCACAGGCTGCCACTGGTGAACCATCCCTGGTCTGAGGAAATCTCAGCAATATGGCAGGCTTTTATTCTCTGGGAAAACATTGCAGGTCAAAACTGCTTGAAGGCCCACCCCAAAAAGTCAGCTGTAGGGCTGACCACGTGCCAGGACTCAGTCCATACCTAATTTCCACTCAAGTCAAAGGCCAAGCTGCATGCCCTCCTCTTCTTCCCTCCCCAGAGTTAAAAACCAGGAACTAGGCTATTAGAAGTCCTAAGAATTTAAAAATAACTGGGGTTTTAGGTTTTGTTTCACTCTCTAAGGATGTGGCCTAAGTGTTTACTCCGAGTCTACTTCTGCTCCAGTGATGCCCAGAAAAGGAATTTTTGGCGTGCACTTGGCGATCTCACCTCCGCAAGCACAGCGGCTGGAGCTGTGAAAAGAACTTCACAGCATGACTCACAGCAAAGGTGGGAAACAGAATCTGAGGGAGCTCACCCAGAGCTGTAGTACATTGCTAAGAGTGAATCATACCTCTGACACAGTGCACAGTCTCATGCAGCATGCTCTGCAAACCTACCCTTTATTACTTTTAATATAGAAGATCCTCAGAGAGTGTGATCTATTACTAAGTAAAAAGAAATACTGACTTTAAGCCCTAAACTGAGTAACAAAGATTCCTTTGCCAGACAGTGAGGAAAGATTTTTCATGTAACTTCAGCTATTAAAGAAGAAATGTGCAGTATAAGGTAGGAAGGATCTCCTGATGGTGATGGATCCCATCCCCAGATGGGTGCCTGAGATGTCTCTTAAAGTATTTCTGTGATTCCACTGACTATTGATGGATATGGGATAACTCACTTAACCTTGCAGTCTCAGTTAGAGGAGATAGAAAAGAAGCAAGATGAATCCAGCTCTCCTTAGCTTGGACAGATTTGTTAGTACATTTTCAGGGTTAACTAAGGAAAATTAACAACTTCTAGAAGTTTCCCCTCAACTGAAATTGAGTAGCAGGTTGAATAAAATGAAAATATTTATTCCAAGTGTTTAAATGGAAATTAGCTAAAATCCTAGAGAACCATCTGTGCTGTTGTAAGAAACAGGCTACTTTTCATATCTATTTTTCTCTCTCTCTTGAGAATGCTAAGATGCTAGTTAATGAGAATTAAAATATGCTAGATGCAATCTTTTCATCTCACTAATCCCTGGACCATTATCTTTGACTATACAGCCATAAAAGGTCAGATATTAATAGTATTTAAGTGCCTAAAGATGGAGGGAATTATTTATTTTCAAAAGCACATCTCTAAAAATCTAGTCCAAAATGAGTACATCAAAGGAAGCATACTAAATTTGCTCTCAGTTTGAAAGGAAATGAATACAAATGACAACGCATTAGTCTGTCAGTGATCACAACCTGGAAATTAAGATAATTTGGTAGACTAAGACTCTTTTGTACCAAAGGGATTATCACAATGATTTCCTTTTTAAGGTAATCTTTAATAAAATGTTAAATTCTGCTATACACACACAGACATACAAACACACATAAATGTACATACACACCCTCCTCCTCTTCCTTTTTGAGGAGTGAACTGTAAAAGCTTTCTGGAAAAATCAGTATACCTTTCCCTTGAAACATTTGAGTCTTGGATTTGTCTACAAAATTGGAAATCAAGAAGGTATTAAAGATAATACCCAGGTTGTGTTAGAGGTATCCCTTAGAGAAGAAACCTGGATAGGCTTTTTTTGCTGGTATGGGTCAGTAGCTGAATACTGAGAAATGTTTAGTAAGGTGATTAGTAAATACATATTTTAGAAACACTGCAGAACAGACTGGATCACCATTATCCCTGTCGAAGATGGTGTTCCAGGTACCATGTGCTGATCTCATAGATGACATAACTTGGAAGAAAAAAAGCAAAGGCAGATGCTATTGACTCAAATATCTTGAGAAGTAGTTTTATGCAGTGTGAAGAATCCAGAAATCATAACCCATTTCTGGAACACATTCGGGACAATGCTAGTTGCAGGAATATTGTTGATAGGGGATTAAAATTTATTTTGTTCCTCAGCTGAGAAAACAGAATAGCCCACAAGCTATTCCGGAATACCACTAGCCATAAACTTCCAGACAGTTTGGAAAGAGCATTCAATCTAATTCAGTATCCAGTCCCTGGCAATGTCTACTGCCAGATGCTTCAAAACATGCAAGCCTCTATCTTTATATTCTCTACCAAAATGACATGTTTTGTGGTGATGCTTGCAAGTAAAACCTTTAGTAATTTTTCAAACACCTTTAAAACTTGCCAAACAAGGCTCAGCTCAAATGCTTCAAAAACAATTCCGCTTGGGAGGATAATGTTACTACAAATAGCCTGTCCTGAAATGGCTTTTCTCCATTCCAGCCACACTACTCTTTAGACAGTGTTTGTCTTTTAGTTTGTCCTATGGACTGAGATGCCACATCTTAGTAGAACTCAACGAAGCCTGACAGTAAACTGTACAATCAGCCCACCTGTTTAACCATCTCACTCAAGGCTCACATTCCATGCTGTTCCTAAATCCATAGGCACTATCATTAATAACATTCCTTCAGAGATTTACCCACTTTTACAGTTTGATTCAACAACTCAAGAATTTCTGTAAAGAACCATCTAAGAAGCGACCTTCAGCTAAGGAGTTAACACAATCAAAAGGCAGATGTACATAGTCAAGCCGTAATCCAGTCTAACTCCACGCTGATTAGGACTTCCAGTTTCTCTAAGTGTAGTCAGCTTTCCTGCATGTTTGCAGTGGGTTGACCCAGTCAGCAGCTCAGTACCCACCCAGCTCCCTGTGGAATAGGGAAAGCACAGGAAGAACAAAAGTGAGAAAACCCCCAGGTCAACATGAAGACAGTTTAAAGAGTGAAGGAAAGAGAGAAACCCAAGTGATGCAAAAGCAATCACTCATCACCCCCCTTGAGCAGAACGATGCCCAGCCAGTCTCTGAGAAATGGTGACTTTGGAAGACCAACCACCCTTTTTCTTTAATGCTGAGCATGACATTATGTGGTATGGGACATCCCAGGTCAGCTTGGGACAGCTTTCCTGTCTGCATCCCTTCCCAGCTTCTTTCTCCTCCAGCCTGCTTGCTGGAGGGTAGTGGGGTGGTGGCGCAGGGGGCACAGAGAGAAATGGGGACAGCCCTGATGCTGTGCAGGACTGCTCAGCAAGAGCCCAGCCACTGGTGTGCTCCCAACACTGTTCAGTCACAAACCAAAATAGAAAACCAAAAACTTCCAAGTGAAACAATCACCATGAACAGTCCAGAGATCAGTGCACATCTGAAATGGAGATTTTCAATACTGACAAGCAAACTTCTGCAGCTAAAAATTTTCCCTTCTAATCTACAGCATCCTTCAAGTCTGGTCCCTGCATCTACCAAAAGCCAGAGAAGTTGTCTTTCAGAAGCAGCTCCACCACAGCGGCAGGGGAGAGCTGACGGGCCCCACCCTGAACTGTTTCCAATGAAGGTATGTCATCATTTACCTCCTTCCCCTCCTTTCTAAAACTTTTTATTCCTGGAGAATATTTATGGTAGCAATTACAGAATGGCAAACCAAACAACTCTACCTCTGGGCCACAGAATGACTTTTAACCCTGCTCAGCTTTGCCGTGTCTTATGCTTGACAGTAATAATTAAAGACAGCCTAGGCTGTAGGGATGCTCTGCTGCAGTCAGAGAGAAAGCAAGCAGTACTGGAGGTGTGGCACACCTCCTTGTATTCATATCCTGGTAACACTAAAAAGGGCAAGAGGCTAAAGCAGGCACAGACACACTGGTCTGTGCTGAACACATAACCTGTATTTGTCAGATTTTTTTGATAAAATAAAAAATATTTACATTTACAATCAGAAAAGGAATAGCAGATTCTTATCTGCATTGTCACTGACAAGATCTGTTCTGACTTCTGTTCTACACTGAGGCAGGTACCCATGTGACCTTCATGAGAAATCCTTCATGTAAACCAGGGGTAACTGCCAGCTTTGAAATGTGGGATGGACCACTCAGAGTACAGGCAAGTCCTACTGAGGACACAGTGACTTTGAAGAGGTTAGAGACATGTTAGATGACCAAATCGATATGGAACTTCCCAGCCAGAGCAGCTGCCAATGCAGAAGAAGATTATTTTAGTATTTAAAAGGTTATTAAATTAGAAAACATATTACACCTGAGTAGGACACCTATGGTATTATTACAGGATATGTGAAATTCTGGAACCAGATTTGGAAGGACAGAAAGAGATCAAGAGTCATAAAAATGAGACTGAGATCAGGAAAGCATGTATTAAGGTTTTTTATCTATTTATCAAAATTAAGATGTGTATTAGATGGATGACAGAAATGAGATTCTTATTCTAGATTTGAAAAATGTAATAAAATAAAAAAGGCTGGATCTAATGCCAGATAAATTTAAACTAAAAACAAGGCAAAATTAATTAAAAATGGAACACCTTAAAAAAAAGCAAGTTAACTTCCATCACATGAAGTCCTCAAAGAGAAAATAATATACTCCAGATCAGCCTAAAACTGTTTTCTTGGTGCATTTATTACTGGTTGAAAAACTAGATGCTACTGAGAAATTCAGACCAGATAGCTACCATTCTCCATCAGTCATTAAAATCATGACTCAATAAAGATTCCTAGCGAATGGATGTTACATTCTGTATTATTCTTGGGAATTTTCTTCTCATTAGAGGATCAAAACAGAAGAGATATCGCAAAATAATTTTCCTTGTGTGCAGAAAATATCTATCTAGTTCACTAAGTAATGGTTGGGAGTATTTCACAAACAGAAGGAATCCATTTGGTAACACACTGAAGTAAACACTTGGAAACTGTAGTTTACATGACATGGTTACATACTGGCTTTGGAGAACAGACTACACATTCTGTCACTGTCAGGTGCCTTTCTGAATTACTGTATTCATGGGCAGAATAAATGCTATGATTGCAACATGAGAGGGATGAATAGCTGACAAAGTAACAGAAATTTACTACCTGTGTATGCAAGAACATTAAGTACCACATGCATTTGCTTAGTATGCCTACGACCAAACAGCCAAAGGAAATACAATGAATGCTTCTTACTGAAAACCATTGCCTTAAAATAACTTTGAGCTTAAGGAGTGAAAAATCTTACCTGCAAACATATTGCCAGGTTAACTCTACAGCCAAGTGATGTGCTGACAGCCCGTGGATGGAGACCCAGGTCTTTAAATAACTTTGAAAATGACTGAGTAAGAGCTATTCGAGGTCGTTCTTCAGCCACCACTACACATGTCCGTACACGTGAAAGGTCCAGTCCCCTTGCCTAGAAAGAAGTCAAAATGTAACAAAGGCCACTAATGGGCAGATTTAATGCAAAACAGTAGTTCTTAAGTGTATTATGCAGGTAATATGAGTCAAGAGGAATAGCAGAACACAGGCTAAGGTATCCGTACAGTTTCCATCTTTCCTGGAGGCCGGATGGCCAGATGACACTCTAATAGCTGAAGATGCACATACTTGCTTGTCATCTCAACATTAGCACATAGGAAATGATGGGCATGCTAATTCTGAAGGGAGGGGATGCTATTTCCCCAAATTAATTCAGACGACAGTGAATAACAGCAAACAGGAAGCAATGTCTAGACTTGGAAAAACTGATTAGGAAATTATTAAGCGAGAATGGTAAAGGCTGGAGACATCATAAATATCAGTATCTCAAGATTCAATTTATTTCAGTAGTACACAGGAAATTCCAGGTGATTTCAGATATTTAGCTGGCTACCTGGCTTTTAATTCTGGGGGAAAAAGGAAGATATACCCTCCTCTCCATACAATGAGGACCACCTAGTTAAAACAACGCAGTACTTTCAAGCATGTGATTATTTAACTACAGGGATCAAAACCAAACTAGTACTTCATATAACCAGGGCACTCAAAAAACACTACACTATGTAGCACTCCTTGAGGCTCTTGGACATTTACACCTCTGTTTTCCAACACTTGCCTATCAACACAGGCTGCAACACAGATCAGAAAGCCTAGGTAAATAAAAGCCTTTCCTTGATGTTTAACAGCCCTGTGATCAGAAGAATGACTGGTATTGATACACAGCCTTTGGCAAGGAGTAACATGGCCTCTGTGGAAGCTGCCTATGCCCTCTGATGATTTTCTCCTCACAGCAGACAGTCAGCAGAGTGTTCAAGGCTCCCAAACCCCACCATACAGGCGGCAGGGCGTGCAGGACAGCAGAACCACTCACCTTCAGCGACTCTGTTTGCGACCCGAGTCCCTTAGTACAGAGCTCCATGACTGAATAGGAACAAAAAGTGTCTCTCACTTTGTACTGACTCACGGCAAGAAGCCACAGGGCAGGATTGGTCTCCAGTTCTGAGGGAGGAATCAGAATAGACTGGTGTCCTGAATAAACGCTGCAAGACACAAGATTCATTAACACACACTAAACACCAGTGTCCATAGGCAAGCCATGGGGAGCTTGAATATACAGTTTATCACAGCACTGGATGAATCATGTGGAGCCTTACAGTGCTCCACAGCTCCAGAAGTATAACATGATGTTTAACCCTGTTTTTTTGTCATACTTTCAGAGTCTATGATGAATCATGAGAACTGCAGGCAGAATGTGCCCCTAAACTACAAATTTACTTAAAATTCCTGGGGACTTTGCTGTTAGAACTGTACCAAAGAGAGCAAAATAGCTCAGTTATAAATGGTGTGAATAAGCAGTACAATAATATTAATAAAAATAAAGCATTGCTGACAAATACTTTGGATTGAGTAATTAGCATTTTAAGAGACCTTGACTAAAAAAGTACTTTATTGCTTAATATGGAAATAACCTGTCTCCTGCTAAAGGAAGCAAGAGGTTTGCAATAATTTTCAAGGGAGTCAATTTGGCCCCAATTCAACAACCCTTGCGGCTTTAAATTTCTTCTGTGAAAGTTTCATGAACTTTTGAAACTTAAATATACTACATTTCTTGTATACTGGATACCCACTGAGTAAAAATACTGCTAAAATACACTTATCAGGGCCCTGACGGAAACAATTATGTCAGAGCTAATTTCTCTGGTACCTCAGATTCTCCCCAAGGGAAAAATATTCCCAGTTTGATGAGTTTATTTCCCATGGGTTCTGTGTTGTTCACTCATCTCACTCAGGCAGATTTACCATCAATTTTACAGTCCCCTCACATCTCAATTTGTGATCTGTAGATATTTCCAATTTGAATGGTGACAGCGTAAAGCCTCCAAATCATAGAAGTTCTGAGAAAGGACCATAAAAGCCCCTGAGATTTATCATGCACAAAAGAATTTCATTTGTGACTTGAAAACTGAAATGCCAGCTTGGTAAAGTAAAGTCGATGTTTTCAAATCCAAGTGTCTGAGGTAAGACATGAAATGGAACTTTATCTTCAGGAAAATGAGCATCTCTCTAACACTGGACATCAGGACACCTTTGCAATTCTTGCAGATGGGCTGCACACACTCACACAGGTTCCCTCCTCGGTTAGTGAGTGCCCCCACTCCCCCCAAACCCAGATGAGAGTGCTTTCAAAAGCTGTGCCATGTAGAGCAAGGTTTGTGTGACCTGGATGTCTTTACTTGGTACGATAAAGGCAAAAAAAGGTGTACAAGTCCAGCCACAACAGCAGTTAATAATGCAAATTGTTTAGGTCTCCACTGGAGTAGGAGCCTGATGATGTCATGGAATATGTATGAGCTACAGTTCAAACAATTTCATTTATCATACAGGAGAAATTTTATCTTTGACTGCTTGTCCCCATTTATGCCACTCTGGGTGATTCATGACCAGTGGCTTCCATGGAGAGAGGTGCTCTGGGATGGGGCTGACACGATGGCCACAGCATAGGACAGGCAAATGAACCATTACACTTTTATGGAATCAGAGTAAAGTATCACTGAGCCTTGAGCATGTGCTGCATAAGCATGTGAAAAGAGATCTTGGCAATGTTACCCAAGCCTGAAAGGGGAATGCCCTGAGCTCAAGTGAAAGATCACACCAGTGAGGGAGTAGTACCAGTTTTTAGTATAAATAATACCTCACTCTTTCTTTTTTAGCCAATTCTATTAAGTTTTTCAGAGAAGTAAGACCAACAGACCTTTTAGCTTAGGGCTTCGCAAACAATCAAGGTGTGCAATCTGTCTGGTAAATACATAATTCTTACAAACAGGAAGCTGTAACCACTCATGTAAAAACCTGGGATGGGCTCCAATCTGTACAAATATGGTATACAGAGTTTCACTCTCAAACCCATCCCCCTGACCCTGAAATTCTCTAGTTGGTGCAACCAGTATCAGGGGAAAAAAATTATCTGCACAATAAATACCTCAGGAAACATGATGTCAAATGTCAGAGAATTATTACTCACAACCACATTAAGATCCCTTAAGTATCACTTATTCAACTGGGCAGACATACCAAAATCAAAACCAAATCAAAAGAACAAACTTTATCCCTGTACTGAAAAGTGTTCCCACAAATTCCACAGTAAAATGGGAGAAGAAAGCTGCATTGCTTTGGTAGGAAAACAAAAAATTGATTCCAAATGTATTTTACCAGAAAATCATTTAAAATAGCAGAATTTACACCAAAGACAAATGTTTTCCCCCTCAGCAACACTAATATGTGAGGATGAACTGTCTACCTCTCTTGACCAACTTATGGACAAGAAAGATACTTGGGTTTGCTCCCACCAACAGTCCTGCAGCAAAGCATGAGGATTTGGATGCAAAAAACCCCATCTTCTTCAGACTGAGGGGAACAAATACTCTTATGATCAGGCTTAGACTAAAAAATTTATTCCAATTAGACTGAAACAAATTAAGATGTTGCTTGCATGTTTTCTGAGTTTTCTAATGCCTCAAAAATACTATGGAGTTCAGGATCAAACTGCATAGCAGAAGGAAATATCTAGCAGGCAGGAAACTTTCTGTGGTGGAACGCCTCACATGTGCTGCTCTTGTCTGCAATACACAAACCTACAGCCAGCTGATACCATGCCTGGAAACTTCATGCCCAACACAGGCTTTGCCTACTGAACTGTGGTTTAATAATCCATGCATATCCTCTGATTTGCTAGAGCAGTTGGTGGAGCTACAAGAAGAACTACAAAGGCATAATTGTGGGGTGATTGTGCCAGTTCCACAGCTGAAGTGGTTTATGCAGCACCTGGTCACCACGACATCAACCGTAACTTGGCTCAGCTCCCTGAATCAATCTCTGAAACATTACTCAAAATCTGTGTTTCAGTCCAAGCCACAAAATGCTCCTGAAAGCTACATATCTGTGCAAATTCACAGATTTGTACTCCCTTGAGAAGCTGTCTATCACCTGTGTTTTGGTGCAGAGAAGCTGAGGAAAAAATACCCTTGCACAGCTGGTTGAAGCATTTCTACCATTCTGGTGGTTCCAAATCACTGTGAGATGTTAGAGGCCATTTGCTTATCATGAATGCCAAACACCACACAGAGGACCATGGGCTTGAACAAACTGCAGTTGTGCAAGGCTGCTTTGGAGATGCTGGATGAAGCTTGATATGGTTCCAAACCTATAGGAAGCTCTCTCAATGCTGCCTCCATGTAATTCTAGGTATGGTAGAGTTAATTCTGAAACTGAGGCACTGAACAAGGTGAGGCAGTTCCATCTCACCTTGAAACATCATAGGTAAGATGGTTAAGCTGTCAGCTTGGCTATTCTCATACAGGAACAAAGAAAATCATGGTGAACACTGTGGCAGCAGGGCGGTCAATGGGATATTGGGAAAACTTGGGAGTTTAAATATAAACTGATGAACATAAATTCCCCTTTCTGAGATTGCAACTATATATGATACAATGGACTAGGTGCAAGATTTAGTTATGTAAATACTGGGAAGGAACTGTATCAAGATTGTTTCTTCCATTGGTGCAGAAAACTGCATCACAAAAGTATCCACCTCCTGATGCAAGTCGTGACAACAGGAGCAGACACAGTGCAGAGCATCCCTTGTCACGATGACTTTTGGCATGCAGATTCAGAGGGAAATGCCAGGGTGGCTGAGGTGGGAGATCACCTTTTAGAAATGCTGTCTTCCTTTAGGGAACTGCAGAGCAATCCAGGGGAAAAAAGCATTCATGTGGTGGACAAAGCCTTGGATTGTGGCAGTAAGTGAAGAGCCTTGTCTGCCTGCACTAAGCAAGGGCTGCCCAAGGACACGAATCCTCCAGGTAAAAGCACCAGGATGCATTTTGGTATGATGGTACCATCTGATCACAACACTGGCTCTGCTGCTGGCAGGCTGTTTTGGCAGCATATGGAGATTCCTGGAAGGACCTCTTGGCACTTAACTGTTCCACTGAATTGGAGCTTTATCCCATATTGTGCTGAGGCAGATTAGCAGAAAAAGCTGAGGTTTTATTATAGTTCCAAAAATTTCAGCAGGCCAATAAATGCTGACAATGGCAAGTGCAATTTGCAATTGCATTCTGGCAGGTTACTGACCCACCACTGCCCTTACCCCTGGGTCCTTCTCAGGTGACATGAGCTGCTTTCCCACTTAACTGGAGGAGGCAGGTGGGTATTGCTGAATCCTGTCAAGCATATGCATTTGGTTTCTGCATTTCTACAGATGATTTTTGGCATTTGGTGTTGAGGGACAGGTATGGGAGCTGGGTGCTTGGTAGAGCAAAAGTCTTCACAATCACCTGGACCAGAGCTTGTAGGGAGGACAGTACAGGCTATAGAGGACAGTGCTTAGGCATATATCTCTCTTGGGCTTCAAAGGACTTGGGCAAAAATTAAATCTTCAGTTCTGGAGACCCACCATGTACTAAAAAAATGGACTTTTGGAGAAAAAGTAACCATCACCTGCAGAGTCCAGAGATGATGGCTGGCACACAGCACTCTAAGAACATGACTGCACATGGTAAGCAGATAACCCATCAGTACCAGAGACAGCAAAAGGCCACTGCTCAGCCTTTAGCATCATTCTCGTTCCTTATCCCCATCTCTCTTGCCCCACTTACTCCCCCATGTATGGGCATGTCTCCAGAGGTGATAAGAGTAAGTCTGCCAGCTCATCTCAGAACTCACATATCAAGGTGACTCAGGGCTTTCAGCTGCCTTTGAACCTTCCACACTTGAGGGAGGTTTAACAGTACTGTTATAATGTGGAAGGAAAGCAAATTGCCTCTTCCACAAATTGCCACTGGCTACAGACTCTGCAGGAAACTGGCACACAGCAGTGTGAGGGCAGACAACACACCTTCACACTCCTCCTGGGCCAATTATGCACTTTGCAAAATACATGACAGATGTTTATGTTCATATCCTTCACTTCCCATGTCAGGGTTATCCGGTTCTGATGTGGGATTTAGGCTTCTTTATGCAGTCTTGCCTTTAGTTTGCTGCACATGGGCTGGAAATTGGGGGAAATGCTCATGCCTGCCAGTTATCTTCAAGTCAGCCTAAAAAACCTAACAATAATTAGTGATTCCTAACACAATAAACCTTCCTAAAATGCAGTTCTCCTGTTGGTGTTGCAATCCCTTGCTCACTTCTTGCACAGTTCCACCTGTCTGGTTACTAAGAAACCTTGCAGACTTTTGCAGCAGAAGCTACCTGGCAGTACCACTGTGGATTTTGGCTTCATGCTATGGAACAGAGGCAGCAGGAGCAGGATAGGAGAAAGCACCTTCCCTGGAAAGCCTTCCCTGGACCATTTCACAGCAACCGTGTTATTTATTGCATGGCCACTGTGCACCAGAAAATTCAGTTCCTCTGGTCCAGTCTGAGTCTCACTGACTTCCACTATTACAAGCTCAGTGTCTGAGAATATATATAAAATTTATTTAAAATTATTAATGTACTTAATTTTAATTTGAGCAAGGACAATTCTGTCTTCCAGCAGTAAAAGTAGAACTGCAATTTGAGTTGGCTTAGCTGGGCTAAAGTAGAAGGAAAATTCTTACTCCATTGCATTACTCAGCAACTATCAATTAAGTGAATCCTCACTAATGAACTGCAGAATGCTCTATTCTGCCCCACAGTGACAAGCATTAAGACAGGGACATCTTAATTTCAGGAAGCATTTCTGAACAATGGGATTTAGAATTCTTTTTTTATTTTACATTTGAGGGCTTTTTTTTTTTTCCTTTTAAAGAATGTAATGCATTTTAAAATGTAATGCAATGCAAGTCGGAATACTAGGATCACCTTCTCAGAATGGATAAATGAGATTATTAAAGAGAAAAACGCAAAGATAATGTATTCTTTTATTGAATCATTAATAAGAACTCGTTAAAATTAGGAAGTTAGGGGTTTGTGAACTCACATGGGGCTGATGTCTGCTGCCACACCCAGGACTTGATGTTCAGTGATAAAGGTTCCAAGGAAACCCTGCTGGAGCATGCGGCCAGTTTAGAGGGAACAGTTCTTTTTAATGTATTGCTCTGCTTTGCAAGGTTTCTTTTCTTTATTATTTTATAACCTTTAGGCCATAAAATAATAAATTTTTTAAAAATAAAAAACTTTGCAAAACTATGCAATATATTCCAAACTTACCAAAGGGCTGGCTCCATGCTCCAGCAGCTTTCCTAAGTAGCTTTGACCTCACAGAATGGGGCATTCTGGGGCACCGTAGTGGAGCAGGCCAGCACAACGTCTAAGCACCTACAATGGGGATAAAAGGTTAGTTTTTCTTTCAATTCCTTAGTCAATGCCTCCTTTGGTCTAGTTAATAAAGGAATTTAAATGTACTTTTAACTGCACCCAGCACAGGAGGTTGCTCTTGCTTCCTGCTGGGCTGTTAAAACAAAGAGTTCCTATTTAACTCTCAAAAGCCCCTAGCTTATAAAAAATTGAAGACCTAACTTCATTTCCATATGCCATTAGAAATATTAATTTAGTTAATGGAAGTGGTGACAAGACAATCATAAGTTTTGAGTAGAATTCTCTGAGTTAGAAATCTGGGTTGAAATGTTGGGCAGGATCCAGTTATACTGAACCACAAAGGGTAAAATGCAAAGTCACAAAATTTTAAGTTATGAGCAGTACGAGCCTTGTAAACTCCAGGATGTGTTTTTTTCCTATGACATCAAATAATACTCATTTCTAAAATAGTAATGAAATGGAAATTAAGTGGAATTAATTAGGCTATATCTGATGCCAGCTTTCTCCAGCTGACAATCGCAATTCTAGCAGCCTGAAGTTTTTCTGATTTAATAGGAACAGGGGATTGTGGCAAAGAAGAGATTGATGCGATGGTTCACAAGACTAGAGTGTTGCTGGCCTGATCTCAGTTCCTTCAACTCCCTTGTTTCCTTCCTCTTTTTTAAAAATGGTATATAAAATTTTCTATTCCTTCTATAAGCTACAAATGACCACAGACTCTGATTGCTTTCTCCCAGAGGCTTGCTGCCTTAATTCACTTGCCAGTCATAAACAATCTTCTCCTTCTGAAAGGCTGAATACTATCAGTATTGGGAAGGACCTAAGGGCAGCAAATGCATACTTGTTGGAAAAATGGTTCTAGAAGAAGAAGAAAAAAATTTGTATTCAGGAGAGTCTCGGGCACCACAAATTACTTGGGTTTTAGACTGGACAACATTTATCTGTGTTTTATGGCTCTATCATGATGTTGCATAGAAATTATTCTTGGATGCTGTGCACTCCAGCACTATCCTATACAATGATACATTCCTTAGCTGAACTCTCCTGTGGTGCTGTACAGTCCTTCCCCAGCCTAACAGTGCTGACATCAGTTTATGCTGGAACACTCGAGTGTTTATCAGAAATAGTCACCTGACTTTAAAAAAACCAACATTTAAAAAATTAAACTTAAAACAGAGTGATTTAATTAAAATCTCAAAATTTCTGAAGTTTTTTTTCTGCAGCCTCAATAGTTTTACTTTTATGTTGGGTAAATGAAATGCTGAAAACCTCAAAGTTTTTCAAAACAAAGGCAATGCTAATCTCTATGTAAAATTCAAAATATTATTAGGCAGGTATAGCTTAAATCAAAAGAAACTGATCAAGAATGAATAAGATAATACTGTTAATCTTTGGCCTATTTAATATATGATAACAAATATTTTAAAAGGGCAATAAAGCATGCCAATAGCCGACTTTTAAATAACAATAATTGCTGAAAAGAAATTGTTGCAGTTGTTATCAAAAAATACTTCCTTCAGCTATTTAGTAAATTGGTACAAAGTTTATCCAAAGTATTTTTAATGCCGTGGATTATCTTCATTTTAGTAACTAAAAATAGCAGAACTGCTAACACCAAAGAATTTTCTGTGGAGAGTGCAAAGATGTCAGACTACTGTGACTCTGAGATGCCTTCATCAAAATGGGCTCCATTAACACTCCCACAGTTATTTTCCTTTGCCTCTGCATCAACCCAGCCAACTTAAAAAAAAAAAAAAAATCAATAGACCTGCTTTCAGTAACTGAACTGTAGCTTCCCTGGAGTATAGAGATAGACAGAATTGTTATATTTCTAAATGTATTAACCAAAAAAGCTGATTCGCATTTCACTAGAAACGTTTTGTTCTCTGATAACTTCGCTACTGCCATCAAAGTACCTGCAAAGAAACACACTTCTGTGTCTGCAAAAACCATATCCTGAAAGTCCCACAAATGAGGAAGTCCCCTGATATCTACTCCTGCTTTCAGATAAGAGAATGAAAAAGAGGACACAAGGAAACCACTTCCTTAAGGTAATACTGGTAAAGCACTGATTTCATCAAATGAAACAAGGCAGACCCTGCAGAGACAGCAGTAAAGCGGCAGGACGTCAATGAGCAGCTGTGTTGATGCTCTCTACTTCCAAGCCTAAATACCTACGGCCATGCCCCGCTCAAACAAACCACATCCTCCATACAGCAGGTTCCATATAGCTTCCAGCAATTCCAACTGCCTGTGGCAGTCCCAGAGGCACTGTCTGTTCTTCCCATCCTTTCATCACTCACATCATCCGTTCTGTTGTGCTACAGTGCAATGAAAACCATGTTTCAGAAAAGGCTGAGGAGAAGCCTCACCTGCAGAGGCACCAGAGGACAAACCCAAGTCCACAGTAGGGGTCCAAGCAGATCGCGACTTCCCGGGAGGGATAAAGCTCACACTGCAGCTTAATAGAACGACAAAAGGCACTAGTGGCTGCATGAGACATCTGAAAGACAACAGCAAAGCAATTAAAATGATCAACTGTGTCATTGGAAAGCTCACTCTCAGACTGTTCCAAGTGCTTACATCAATTACAGGATAAAACCACCAAGTAAATATTGACTTTATGCTCAGTGTAAGCACACAGGTAATTTATATCTTAGAAAACATAATTTTCCTTCAAGAGGGCATCCACATAATTGTGAAAGGGGAGAGGAGACAATGAATGGTAAGTTTGAAGTGATTTAGGAAGAAAGCTGTGAGTGGTTTAAAGATGTGCTTCAAGCTGTATGCAAAGCTAATGATAACATGCTACAATTCCTGGAAGAATAAAGGAATTAATGACTGAATTAAACATTTTGTTGATAATCAGTATCATATTTTAAAGTACATATTTCTTAACAAAATAAATAAAAAATGCCAATGAACTTTTTAAATTGAAAGGAATTTTGCCAGCAAAACAGTACTAAGGACCGAATCATTCAGCCCTAAAAAGCCCAATGAACTTAGCAAAGTTTCTGTAAATAAATATCTGTAAAATATCTGCATGTTATCCAGCTCCTAGTTGAGAAAAAGACTCCTAAAATTTTGGTAAGAAAGCTCTCAAAGATAAAACAAGCAGAAAGTAGAAATAAAAAACCTGATCCAAAGGAAATTATTTCGATTTTTTTCCTAGTAGTAGGATGCTTTCCACACTCACCCATCCTGACTTACAAGTTCTAATGACAACAGAACAGGAAAATATCTTTTAATGTTTGTCCTCTCTATTAGTAACAAGAAAGACACCAGTGTAAGAAACACAGCCTGAATAGGATTTAACTTACCAAACCTTTGATCTCTGCCACATAGGGAGCTGGTTGCTTTATATACTGCTCACTGAGAGTCAGTGGAGGAAAATGGGCACTTTGAAGGTAAAATTTATTTGATCTTAAAGTAAACAGGGGAATAAAGCTCCAGAAGTGACTTTTTCTCCATTCCAATGACAGCCATAACTGAGGCTGGATGTGTTCCAAGTGATGCAAAAAGGACCAGTTCAGAGTGGGTGTCTGTATGGTGATCATTTGCAGTCTGCAGATTAATTCTACTCAAGCTGAATCAAGACCACTTTTTCACCCAGGATTAAACCGAACTCTATTACAGAACTGATAATCATAATTATTCTGTGAATTTTTACACCATAAAAATTGTGTGCAAGCTGTTGAAAATGTTGTGAGTGACACAAGTGGAATCTACTACTTTCAAAGTGATTACAAAACATTTACCAACTTTTCAGGAGGCACAGGAGTTATTTAGCCATTTCTTTTAATTGAGTACCACCGCATTATGAATATAAGCCTTGTGGCCTCTTTTGATCATTTTATAATTAATTAATCACTAGTGATGATGTCGTGGATGGTAACTGTTTACATAAACCTGCTGAGTCAGTGACCTGCAGGCTCTGTGACCCAGATATTAGAAGCTAATCAAGAATTCCTTGATAGATTTATCTGTATTTCCCTCTAGTCACACTAAGAAAGGCTCATCGACTTGTCCTGCCTTTGACTATCTTTGAAGATTCCCAAATACTCACTTTGCATAGTTAGTAGTCATTTCAGCAAGTCTGATAAAGTGTAATTCAGACCTGATTTAATACAGATGACTGCATCTGAAACAATCATTTGAGGCCTCTAGAAGAAATGAAGACTTATGTGACATTTTCTCCTTTAAAAAACAGATGTTTTAGATAAATCAGATAAATTACACCCAGAAGTCCCGCTTCTCTGTGTTGGCTGGTGAGGAGCCCAATGACCACTCCACATCTGTAGGCATTGTACTATTCAAAGTTAGATGGAATGAATGTTGCAGGAGTGTCCAATATGTGACCATCAGCAAGGTCAACCATTTAACCATCAGTCAGCCTCAAGCTGGTCACTTCACCAGCCCTGTGCTTCAAATTCTTCACCTGAAAATGGGGAAAATGGTGTTTACTTTGTTTATAAAGTATGCTGACAGTTTCTGCAAATAGATGGATAACACCAAAGAGTATGAGGAATTCAACATAGGCTCTGAGTGTGATACATCACCAGAGATTGCTAAAGTAATCATATCCTCGGATATGCAACAAATAGGAGTGAGGAGGTAACAAGTAGGAATAACAGTGATTTTACTTTGTCTTGGTGAAACCAATAGTGAGATGATACATAAATCAGCAGATAGGTGAAAAAGATTTGATGAATTGTGGCTAGAGGGTTCGAGAAAATGGCAGAATAGATTTCAAGAGCTCAAATGCCTGAGCTTATCAAACAAATCTATCAATGAATTTTTGCAGCTTACTCTAGTACTGTACTAGGTGAATATACCAGAGAAATCATCATGTCCCTCAATTGCATGAAGAAGAGAATATTGAAAACCAATGGCCAGTAGCTGAGTTGCAACAAGAAGGGAGCAATGAATGGGCACTGGAACAAGCAGCAAAACGATGACAGTCTCATTTCCTTCACAGATTGGAAATAACAGATGCCTAAGTTGAAAAATGCTTAGACAAACTAGTGGTCTATGCACAGGAGTAATGGAATGAAATTTTTAGTCTGAGGAGGAGGAGATGGGCTAAACCCACCACACGCAGTCCTGTAGCAAGTAGAGAAGAACTAATTTAATGTCAATGGAATCAAACAATGACTGCAAGGAAGGAAGCGCTTCAATTCCTAGTTCCAAAGATCACAAGGAGTCACAAATTAGGAGCAACCACCTGCCAGCCAGGCAGGACAGCAAGAAGGGCAGCTTTAACACAAGTCCTTACCTTTACCCCTGCCAGCATGCCAGTGGTGGAGACACTGAAGTCAAGGTAAGCAAGCGTTTCAGGGTTAGAAGGTTTGTAGATCTGTGCAGGCCGCTTCTTTGGCAAATCGTCTGGTGGAGACAGAGACAGAAAATGTGTGTATGTCACTGACAAACACGGTGACAAAAGAGTCAGAGGTCCCCTAAGCCCAGCACCCACCTGTATCTAGGACTGGAGGCCATGTCCTGATATCCACTGCTGCCGCCGCCTCCCGCGACCGTAGCAATTTACATATTAATTGCGTAGTCATTAAGCAGGCAGAGCGGCTCACCTAGAAAATCCAGAAAGAAATAAAAACATGATGGGATACTAATTAACTCTCCCATGAAAATGGGCAAGACTGTGACTTACTTTCTGCCAGAACAGGACACAGGTGTATCAATTTTATGTTTTCTGATCAGCAGGTGGGAAGCTGCTCAAAAAATGCAGCTCATGAAGCAGACAAAGTCATGTGAGTTTTACAACTTACATGAAAACTGCACTTTGAGAAGAGCATTGTAATGAAATTACAGGAACCTTAATAGTGAGAACATGACCTTTCCAACACATTGTATCAGCTCTCACCCCAAAGTGCCAGTAAAGAAGACTGTCTAAAACATTTCCTGTATGATGATAATATATCTTGGTTTATAAACAGTATTTTCAGATAAACCAAAACCTAGTCTGACGTTTTATATGAATAATTTTACTATCTTAAGTCAGTGTTACATTAGCCATGTATTTCCAGTTCCTGTGCTAGTGATAAACCACTGTGAACTCTTTTGATATTGGCAACAGTAGCTCTAGAACAGAAATTGTGGAAGTGGCACTAAGAAATGAAATGGTGAGCTTACTGCAAATACCATCTGCACTGAATTTTAGATTATACATGCTGAATTCTCCTTTTAGATTTGCTATTTTTAAAAGTTCATAGGTATCAACTATAAGAATATTTCTTACTGATTATAAAAATTAATATCCTTAAGGAATTCAGACAAACATGAATATGAACACTGAAATCACTGAAGATAAAACACAGGAAAAACTGAAAAGGCAACATTCTTCTTCTTTTACTCAAACTTTGAAAATCTGTGCAAATGCTGCTAAGAGTATTTTTTTTCTTTAAGGAAAATGAAACATTTCCTTGCACACTAAATTTCCAGTGTTTAACCGAATGAAATCAGTAATCATATGTACACTAAATGTTACCACTGAGCAGAAGAGAACAGCTTCTCTTGACAATAATCTCATGGAAGTCAACTTTATACAACACCAGAAATTTGGAAATTTGGACAAACATCACTAAACCAAACTCTCATCTCTTGACACTCTAATCCCATGATTTCCCTATATATAAACAGTCTAAATATTTCAAGGTAAAAGTGGATACAAACAAAGCCACTGCAGCACCCCTCAATCCAATCATTTTCACTGTCATGGCAAGGCAAATTAATTCTTACATTTTAATCTATGCAAATCTTGATTTGGAACACTAAGCCATAAAACAAAAGGAATTTCAAGAGTCGGTGGTTAGAAGCCTTCTCAGGAATTACATAATCTGGAGGGTTCATTAAAATACAGAATATCCATGCCCAGAGAATTGCACATCAGAGGTAAACACATAGGGATGGTGGGAAGGAGAAATAACATATTTTAGCTACAGGTTAGCAACTGCTCAAGATGGGGCTCAGTTCAGTTAAACCTTACAACTACTAGGTCATCACAAAAACACAATTATGTAGGCCAAATTTTACTCAGAAGTCATTCTTACTGACTTCAAAACGTGCAGTGCAGACGTACACCATGTTAGAGCAGGCACTGACCCCATCACATCAGGAAATTTGTGTGACTGCATTGGCAATGAAAGAACAGGTGCAATATTTTAATTTCTACAAGGCCATTAATCTCAAAATTGAAAGAAGTTCTTGTGTAAAACAGAGCCGAGAGGTTTATAAGTAAAACTGGCGTTAATATGGTTAATAAATGTCAACATTTTATTTAAAGCTAGTCTATTGAAGGGACAATGAATACAAGTCAGCTTACATCTATAAGGGTTTTATCATGAAATCAAACAGATCTAGTTTAGTTATTAAACATCAAGGGAAAAAGAAACACATTTTACATCACTTCTATATGTTAACAGTTGATGTTTAAAAACACCGAGTGCCAAAATATTAAATAATGAGAATCTTGAAAATAACAGGACAATTTCTTGAAAATAACAGGACAATTTCTCTTCTGATACTTTGTGGCATCTGATGCCATAAGGAAAGCCAAAAAATACAACTATCTCTACTACTTGTTAATTGAAAAGTAACAATGGTAAAAACATGTTTGTTTAAACTTGTTTCTTCAGAATTCCAATCAATATATTAGAAACTGCCAGATGTAAAGGGCTATCTAATTTCAACCATTTTTATTTCCCTCAGTAACAAGCACATTGCAGTTATTTATGTGCAACAAAGGCTAAACATTGTCAGATAAAGCCAAAATACTAAAAGAAAGCACTGAATGAAAAAGTCTGAGTAACACCTTCCTAGATGAAATGAAATACCGACCAACATCTTCACAACAGAACTTTGAAACTGTTTTAAATGCAGAACAATTGGATGTTCAGAGGTGAGCGTGCCATCAGGTTAGGATAAACTTCCCACTGAGGTTTTTCTCAACAGTCAGTGTGGTGCTGCCTGTGAGGAATCCTACCCCTTTTAGCATGTAGCTAAATATAACAAAGCACTTTAAATATATTTTTTGAAAGGAGTCACGTAACTGGGGCAAAATGTGACAGCTCAAGTTAGCAGGTTGTGTGTTGTGAAGCAGTGTTGATTTTGCAACACACTGAAGTCCTGAGTCCTTGGAAGGAATACAATTCTTCATCCCAACCACCACTCAAGTTACTCAAGTTACTGCTCCTAAAGACACAAATCCATCACCCATTTCATCTACTCGTGCAGTCTGTGGTGTCTGCTCACCTCCACAATCATCTTCACTGTGGGTAAGGTGGTGGCAATGTTCTGGGGATGTGGAGGTCGCACTGTGATTGGCACACAGCCCGCATACAGGCATCCGTAAAACGCCGCAATCAGGTCTATCCCTGCATGGAGAACAAAGCGGAAAGCCTCCCCTGAAAATCAGATCATTTCATCACAGACTCCTATGTCAGCATAAATAGTACTTGGAACTGAACCCAGAAGGTTAAATGAGTGACTAAGCCCTTTAACAGACTTCTTTTTCAGCCCCTTGTCAGTATTTGTTCAGCTTCACTGATTCCTCTCAACTGCACTGTTCTGAGCATGAAAAAGCACAGGCGACACACAGAATTTCAGCCAGATATCAACACTTAGGAGAACTCCACTTTGATGTTCAGGAAATGCCCTGCTAAAAAGACTGATTTCTACAGATTAATTATCTTCCTAAATTTACATTTTTAGAGTGCACAAGAAGAGAGATGTCCCAGCAAAAGGACCAAGTAGGATGATGCTTGGTCCTATCAGCTGCAGAAAAAACATCTGGAGGTTCCATAAAATACTGTCTTTCTCTTGCCATTTTTAACCCGACATAGCAGCCTTGACTTACCTACCTGAAATTTTACAGTAAAAAAGGGAGTAATGATTTTGAAATCCTGGTTCTAACATAAAATTAGGTGCTGTCCCATATAAATATTGACTGTAGGTAATAGACAAGAGACAGCACCCTTCAGGCTACCTAAGGAGGCAGAACAGACAACAGTACAAAGATCCCTTGGATATTGCTGCCTGACACCTCCCTCATGCTGTACACAGGCTGTGATGACAGTGGGGGCTGGTTTATTCTTTCAGTGGAAGAAAATCTGCAGTACTGGTAGGTTATTGTTCCTTCAATAAAATGCTTCATTCATGGGAAGTGAAATACAGAAACAAACATTTAAGTTTAAAGTACTAGTCTTCTTTTGTGGAAAAGGTTTTTCCATATTAACCATTGCAAAACTGCTCCTATAACTATAGATATAACCAGTGTCTTGCAGTCCTTACAAACCAAATATCACATTACAGACCTTAAATCAGACTGTTTATTTCACCAACACACAAGAAATATTAAAGTAGCTTGTAAGAGACGTTTTAAAAACACAGGTTAGTCTTAATCTGAACCCAAAGAAATAAAATCTGTGTGTATGCACAGAGAGAGATCCTTTTAAATACATTTGACTAAATTCAAATAAATGTGCATAAGGCAAATATTTTGTGTTTTGCCAATTAACAGGGTGTACATGGTAGCACCACTGATGCAGCACCGTTCTGAAGGATCTTGATGAACTTCCAGGAGTACCAAGGTACAGCTACAGCGATTCTTTACCTGGTGGGTAAACCAAAGCCACGTGGTCTCCATCCTGTAAATGTCCCCTCTCCATCAGCATGACAGCTATCTTCTCAGCTCGTTTATGCAGCTGGACACATGTCAGCGAGTTGGCTATTGTTCCCTGCACAGGAAGAAAGATGAATGTCACAGGACATAACATGATGTGCTGATACTCTATTTTCCTCTTCACCTTAGAAGCTGTGGGATGAGGGGCAGCCACAATATGTCATGCAGTCAACTTAAAATATGGAAACATTCAGCCTTAGGCCAAACTGTAGTTGGAAGGAAAAAAGATGTTTGTAAGGCAGAGGAATATTCTCAGTTCCTTTCTCTGTACCTTCTGCCCTTAACAGTGTTTCTGCCCCAACCAAGGCAGTACAGCAGTGGGCTAATGCCCTGCTCATGTAACCTGTACTTCCCTTGCTACACAGGCAGCATTCCTGCTGCAGCCAAGGAAGTGCCTTTATGGTCTCTGTAGCAAACTGGAGCATCTGTGGACAGCAATTCTGAAAATTGCATTTTCTTGTCTGCATGCTGGAGTGGAGCCAAATGGCCCAGCAGAAATATTTTAAAGACAAGAGACAAAAGAAACAGGAGAAAACAATACTTTGTGACGGAGAAAAGAATTAGTCTGGAACACAAGATAAGCACTTATATTGCATATAAATGAAAGAGAGAAGAAAGGCATTTGTTTAATTTGAATAACTCTGGTCAGCATGAGCTTGGCATTTTTGAAGCACTTCAAATAGTGCAAACCCAAAATTATCAGTGTTTTAAATTGAATGAGTGTTACAGTTCTTGCACTTCCTAAATATATATATATGTGTGTGTGTGTACATATGTACACACACAAATACACATTTAGAAAAATACATACATCTATATCACAAAATTCACTACCACTGCAGGCAGACACTTCAGAAGTCTAAAAATGAATGTACAGGACAGACTGGTTGCACCTAGAGTTGGTCAGGCCAGGTCTGGGCTGGAAGAAAAGGACAGGGCAGTATGGGAAGGGCTGCATCTTGGCTTGTGCACTTGTTCTGTGGAAAAGAGGAATTCGGTCTCCAGTACTGCTTTGGCACACCTGGCACCTCTATCAGAAGCACTAAGTTCACTTATTTTTCACTTAGCCACTTAGTCACCACTGCAATGTTTACTGACCAGGCTTCAGAGAGAAGGGAGCAGTTTGCCAAAGGGCAAGCCCTGCAAGCAGTGCCATGTTACCAGGATCGCCTGGCACTCACAGACTTCATTGCAAACTGTCAACAAAGAGCACAACCCAACGGAAAATAAAATGGGCAAAGTCAGGCTCAGCATTCCTCTTCATCATCCTCAGCAACCACTCACTGAATTGCACTCCAGGCAATTTTAATCAGTCTTTTGATCAATGTGGAGATCATTTCACTAAGAAACCTTCCTCTAAGGACATATGCAACTCTATGGATGCTGGACCAGAGATGACTTCCAGCTGTCCAGCCTTGAGTTGGCCAAAGCAGCCTGAGGTCTGACCACTGCAGACCCGTCAGGAGGAACTTATTTAAACTCTCCATTTCTTCTTTCAAGAAATTGCCTGTTTCAATGGTTATGAGAAGAAGGACCCTTTATATCCCCCCACAGATCAGAAGCATAGGTCCTACTGACAGATAAGGAATTGCTGCAAACCATGTGAATTTGTGCAAAGCTTGTTTACATTTAAGACTTCTGGCACTTGCTGCCAGTGAACCAGTGGGAAGTCACTGTTTATATGAACTGTAGGGAAGGAGAATCCTGTTGTTGGACAAGAAGCACTTGCAAGCATCAAACAACTGCTCCCTTTGGGCCTTTAATGAGCTATCCTGAAATGTAAAGGTGTTGCAATCCTTCATGACACACACTTAAAACAATGTACTGCCCTAATTTTGAAATATTTCAAATTCTCAAAGCTTGGGTTACAGGAAAACACTAATCTCAGTGGACTTTTATTAGTCATCCACTGCAGGATGCCTGAATGTTTTAGAACAAAGTGTACAGACAATGTCCAAGGAAGACAAAATAGGAAAATTTACGAATCAGAACTAAAATTCAAGATGGGCAATAAAACTTGCAAACCCCAGAAAACCTGCCATCCCTTTCTATAAAATATTAATTCTCCCCAAAAAGCATTACATCTTTTAAACAAATTTCATATGAGAAGATACTCTTCACTGAGAGTAACAAATAAACTGTATTTCAAAATCCAACTATTTTTCACTTCTATGGAATGATAATTTGTTTTGTTAATCCTTGTTTTTGCACATTGTGTCCTTACTTCCCACTGTTTGAACCCTTCTTCCAGCATGGGAAGTTTGGCTTTATTTAAAGCTCAAAAGCAACGGTCTTGTGTGGAAGAGCTGGGATCCCATAGTACATATCAACTCTTTCCCACAGCACTTTTGCTCCTAACTTATAGGACACAGCAAAGCAATACTTCAACAGTGCAATACTGAACTTATAAACAGCATTGCCTCTCAATATTTCTACTTTGCCATAAAAAAATACATTACTACTTCACTATTTATCTGTCTGGTTTCACATATTCACAAATATGAGCTATTAATCTGAATTTTTTAGAAAATTATTTAATGACTTACTGGTAACCTCAAACTGAACGTTGTACCAGTACTGTAAAATGGAGAAGCACATTCTGTAAATACTGCAAGTGCTGATTTCACAGAGGTTCACAAATTACTGGAGGTCTAAGAACCCATTCAAATCACATAAAGACCACAATGGGCTGAGACAACACCAGCTACTACTCCAGGGAATAGCACTATTCCAGGCTTCTCCTGGAGACTCTCACACACTATGTATGTTTCCCAGATCTGACAGATATGTGTAGATGTACTGTGATGGAATGGTTTGAAATCAGACTTTAATTCTCTCTGTGGTCTTGAGAATTACTTTTTGTCATCTGTAATCTGCAATCATCCAGGAAGTAAAGAAGTTACACTACAGACAGCAAGGAAATTTTACTCTTAGCAAAGCAAAGTTCTGCACTCATCACATTCATTAATTCAATTTTAGTAAGCAATGAAATGCTGCGCCAGCCAGGCACCCCATGCAGGTTATGCAGAGAGATTTATTAGGGATCCTCTGCAGACTTGATTGTATTCAGGACATACATTTTCTTCTCTTCACCTCCTTTCCTCATTCTCACACCTCCCTCAGATGGTACAATGTCAAAAACAACAGCTATTGCTTTATTTAGGGAAAATGCTTTGGTTTTGCCAAGCCTGTGCTTTTCAAATTGGAAATCAGGATGGTGAGCAGTATTAAACACTGTTATTCAGCATAGGGACGGATTTGAAACAGATTCAACAGTATTGAAACAGATCTGCAGTGTCAGCTCACACACAACATGCATGTGGTAGAAAAAGAAATGAGAAATGTGTAAGGCACACTGTCTGATACAAAAGCAATCTATATCTTGACAACTGGCAATGATTATTCTCCTTTTCTTTTTGCCTTAGTGAACATTAAATATAACAGCTGAGTATTGGTGGGAAAAGGAAGAGAAAGGTCACATCCAGCCACAGCACAAGCAGGTGCTGCTGAAATCCCAGTGTGCCTTTTCCAAGCCTATCGGAGCCATAGCCTCAGCTTCTTACCCTGCAGTTGAGCAGAGTGTAGAGCACATGGTCAGGGGTGGTCTGAGCTCTCCACTGCAACACTTCTGACAGGAACAGGAACTGCAATAAAGCAGAGTGACAGTCACAACACTGAACAACTTCTTGGCTTTAAAATCCAGGTCACAGTACCCAGAAGCATTAAACAGGAATTAATTCTCTTGTCGTCACACATTTATAGCAAGGTGCTTCTGCACGGTAGCAGCGACCTCTCTGGAAGTGAAGTCATTGCTGGGATGATGATATATTATTGCACATACTTCCAAAGCAATAACACAGTTCTTACTGATCCCTCTGAATTTAAGTGCTATTTAATTCTGTAGCTTCCTCTCTTTTTCTTACTATAAATATGTAAGTACTTACTTACTAATTTAATTACTCACATAAACTCCCAAAAGAGCTGAAATTCAACTTAATTTTCCAGGATTGAAATAACAACAAATAAGGTCAGGACCATATATGTAAACAAAATTCTCTGGATTCCACTTGAGCTTCTAAAAATTATATAATAGAGGGTGATTTCTGGAAGAAGCCCCACCACATTTTTTCTGTTATCCCATGTAAACTTATTTCAAAAAGTCCATAAAGATGAAATGCAGTGACCTCTCCTCATGTCTATTTCATATTTATGTGTAAAGGAGGTTCTGAAATATTAAATATATCCATTAACTAAAAAGAAGCCATCAACAAATTTTGGAATAATAACAATCATCATCATCCATCATATCTCTGTACTGCTAAGTGTCCTGATGTCAACTATAAGATGTTAATTCTATATATGTATGAAGTTAACTATATGATGTTAAATAAAAGCTGTAACAGAAAAGTTTAGCTTACCTTTCTGGCCTGGTCGTTATCTTCTATTTGCCCCAAATCTCTACCACTGGCCTGTGCAATTCTTTTTCCAGAGACCAAGTTCCCCACCATCACAGAGGCAGGGCCAATTTCTAGAATAAAGAAGAAATATGCAAAGTGCAATAAAAATACTTCCCCCGTGGATGAAAATTCGTGTGATTTCTTTTGCATTACATGATGTTTTCCTCACTGTTGCCCACAAAACCAAACCTTGAGCACATCTCTGATGATACAAACTTCGGTGTGGACCAGAAATGGTTGTTGGAAGATACATAGGATTCGTCCTCTCAAAACATATCTCATTTAGCATGGGCTCTCCACAGCCAGAGACACAGCTTGTCTTGATATGGTGAATCTTTGGAAAATTTAGCTCTTACTGTAGGCATATCCATTCAAGTGCCTCAAAACAGAGGGACAACATTCCTGTTTCCTCTTTGGCTCCCTGGGCTAAGTTGCATCTGTATTAGGACTTCTGTAATGCTATAGACATGAAGTGACAGGGATTAGGAAGACACATGGTGCGTATGATAAAATATATGCAAGCCCTCTAGAATAAGATCAAGAGTGAAGATAAACAGCTTCAGAAGAAAAGATGTCACAGGTGACACTTCTCCATTAGGTGGATTTCACTGATGTTTTGTGGCTGCCATTGAGGGACAATACCTGTCTCACAAATACCATTTAAGCTCATGTTGGCATTTGTTTTCTGCTTCTCCAGCATGGATTACTGATCAACTGCAATTGATACCAAGCTTTTCTTCTAGTCTATGATGTCCAAGTGATCATTTGTAATGTAAGTAACCAGACAATGTGCAATCAAAAGCACCTACAGACTACTCTGCTTTAAAGTTATAAAAGCAATGCCCTCGGGGTACGTCACAACAACACATTACAACAAGAATGTGATGTTGTAAGTTCTGTTTCTGTGCTGGCATTACTTTTACCATAGTAATATTTAATGTATATATTACATATCTGTAACAATCTCCATTGATTCTAATTCAGCAATTATTTTGCGGTGGAGCAATTAGGAAATACCAAAGTGAGCACTGCAGTAAAAGGCCTCATTGCTTTCATTAAGTTAGTGCAAGTCGCTGTTAACCTCTGACATTCCCAGTATCCACAAACTGAGATAATGGTTTTGATTCTGAAACATTTGTCCAAAGGTTTTAAAAAAAGCTGATGGTGTAGGCAAACTTGCACTGAGTTCATGATGGATAGTATCCATATTTGAGATCCAGAGAGCAAACCCACTTCTAGTTCCAAGGTGTTTTTCAAAGTGGAAAATAACCAACACTTAGTCTAATGTAGCTGAATTCAAGTCTTAAGCCTGAAGCTACACATCCAGAACTCCTTGAAATTAATCTGAGTACTATAATCTGCAACTGGATTCAAAGGCAAAAAAAATGTGTTAAAATTTGCTTGTACATTGGGCACAAGTAACCAGTGACTGGACTACAGCAGGCTACAGGGGCTTTCTTGGTCTCTTGAGACAGTGCCTTGCTGTACTATCTCATCCAACACTCTTCAAGAAGAGGCAGAACTTCTGAAGAATCATCTTAAAACTAGTTAGGGTTTTCCCTCTAATATACCTGCTGTAAGAGTAATACAGAATCTCCCCACTCAGGTGGGGGATTAAACCACTCATTCTTTGGTCTCATTTATTCATGACCAGTTTTTAAGTATTTGCTCTTCCCACACTGTTATTTAGTGTCAACAGTCCTCTTCCTCTGTTTCTAGTTTATAAACTCAGCCTTCAAAATATGCCAAGATTTTATCTTTCTCTGATTTGGTCTCAGTCCACCTTCTTTAAACATAACTGAAGAGGAATTTACAAAGAACTCCAGGCGTGGTCTCAGCAGTGCCTTGTAGAGTGATAAAAATGTCATCTTTATTGAATTAGCATTTTCCCTTGCACTCTCTGTGAAGGTGCTTCTACCTTCTGGCAATACCAATGATGTCCTTGACACACACGGAGTATTTCAGAGGAAAGCCAATCAAGCTGATTCCCACCTGCATCAGCAATTACTCGATTTTGCTCCATTCCAGTACCATAAACACACAGCATGAAGTCAAGAGTCCCTTTGCCTTCACTCCTCTTACCTGGTTGCTTTTGCCGGGGTTTAGGCAGGTTTGTTACACAGGTGTGGGGACACATCAGCACGTTACAAGGATGCAGAGATCCTTCCAGGAAGAGCTGTTTGGTTTCTGACAGGTGTATCCCTCCCAGCGGCGTCTTGGGAAGTGTGTTTGCTGGGACAAGTGCCAGGCAATAGACTCCCACTTGATGAATACTGTCTATTGCCTAAAAAACCACACAGGAAGTCGATTTTAATGAAAGGCCAATTTTTTATCATTCTAATTCTGTTCCGAATTACTGCATAAAACAGCCCTAAAAATGAGCTGGCAATGGAAAGACAGTTCAGCTATGCCAGTGATAAGGAGGTTCTTTTCACTGGGAACAGGTGGACGGAAATGTTGTTACACTCATTCCAGCAGATAAAGAAGCAACCAAAAACCTGGTGATAAATACACACAAATCTATTAGGAAATGTTACCTTGTTATCCCTCTTAAGCACACATTAGTAGCAGGTATCCTGGAGATTTATTACAAAGATGGGTTGGCAGGCCATGTGAAATTGCTTTTAATTGGTGCACTTCTCAGAGCTAAAGTTCAAAGGATTTCTATCAACTTAATATCCAGTCCATCTTCCTGAGCAAGGCAAAATTTCAAATAACCCCTATACCTAACGATGTATGTAGTTTGTGAGGTTTTTTTACTTTTTTATAAGGTAATAACTGTTTCATTCCCTGATCACAGTGCAAAAGATTTTCAGGCAGGAATGGGAAATATATAAGGGAAAACTATGAAGCTATCCACTTGAAAAAAATCTGTTGGACAAAAACCTGAAAAAGAAGCATCTTTCAATCTTATAGCAATCATGTTCACTGCCTGACAAGTTAATTAAATTGCATCACTTTCAAGAAAATTGTAGCATATAGTATCTATGTAATTTATTGAGTTACATATGAATATCATGAATATCCACACACTTAGATTTTATTTCCATACAAATTTGAAGGAGTTATTTTCCTTATAAGGGTAACAAAAATTGCAGCAATAGTGTTAGAAAACGAACTTCAGACATTAACGCAAACTGAGAAACAAATTAAACAGCAGCTCTAATGAGTAGTTAAATGTTCAAAAATATAATTTACTTATCTTGCTTTTTAATTTTAAACTGTGAGAAAAGTGAATTGATATGTGTGCTGCCTTGAAGATACAATCTATACTCTGAGCATCAAATAATCACTTACAGTTATATATGTACTAAAGTGTAGACCAATAAATTACTGATTACTTCTACAGACGAAGCAATGCTTTGCTTTTGTCTTCTGTTTGCTCCATTTCTTATTGATTTGACTTCAAAATTTCATAAGAAAGAATAATAAAATGGTGACTCATTTAAAAACATTGGAATTTTAGCAGCAGTAGTTCTCACAGCAGAATTGGAAGACCTTGCTGCTGGTCTACAGACTCCACCCAGAAGATCAGCAAGAGTGAAATATTTATGGCAGCCAACATACAATTCTGGCAGAAACCATCATAACCTACTAATCATAATGTTATTTGTAGGTTCTGAAAAGAAGTGATAAATCGTGGGATCCTCGCCTGACATGAGTTTGAAGGAAAACCATCACAGGGCAAGTAACCACTTTTACTCAAACATAAAACTCCATGGCTCCTACAGCTGGTGAGCAGAAAGCAATACCCAGCTGGGGTGGGATGAGGGGTGTATGCAATGATTCCCCAGTAACTTCTGAACTGTCTCTGAGAGCAACATCTGCTACACAAGGCCACATAAAATATCATGTGTCATTCAAACCCATCACCTTTGAGTTTGGCACATTTCTGAAGCAGGGAATGACTTTGTCACAAGGATGACAACTGGTGAACTGAGTCTTAAAATTCTGAGGGAGAAGAGTACCAGTCAATTTTAATACTGCTGGCATTTATGCCTCTTGATGAGATGGCTTAGTTTTTGAAATGACTCTGTCCAGCCAGAGACAAACAGTATCTGAAATCTCTGTCCCTCTCTTTCATCATGAAAATGGACAAGATATACCCAAACTTGTGCAGAGTCCACAGTGCTGTGTTGTTTGAGCTGAGAAAACATCTCATTCTGACACAATTCTCTGGGTAAACACTCTCCAGTGCTGCAGTAGATCTCCTGGCTTTACTTAGTCCTGTCAAGTTCCTGGCAGTGGTAAAATGAACATCCAGCTTGCCAATACAGGAACCACAGCCCTGCCTGAAGGGTCAGATCAGTCTGCAGCAGATGAGCATCTAGGATCTATCTGACTGAACTGCTGCGTGATCTGGGATCTTCACCCTTCTACTCTCAAGAAGCTCCATCCCCAGCCTGACCACTCCCTCCCAACCATCCTTCTGCTAAAGCCCACAGTCCAGCACAGACTCATAGGTAGAGTATCTCTACCATCCTTCAGCTCCCTGCCACGGGGCAGAATGGGTCAGGAGAGTCAGAATATGTGCAAACCACTGGAAAAAAGGGTTCTGCAAATCAAGACAGCTCAACTGCAGGGAAGAGACAGCAAGGTGCAGCAGAAGCAGGCAGTGCAGGGCAGGGCTGGCACAGGGTAGCCCTCAGAGGGTGTCAGACAACTCACAAATAGCCTTAGAATCAAGTAGCAATTTGATAGAGTTTGTTATCATGGACTTCACTGAGAGTCATGACACAGACTATTATGTTGTGCCTCACTAGCAGATGATTCAGATACAGCTGGTTACCACTTCCTGACATCTTCTCATTAAAACTCTGATTGGGAAGAGGCACAAAACATCCCACTTGTTCCTGGCTTCTGTCCTTCATCTCTGCTCTCAGCTGTGGTGGAAACAGAAACTTCTTGTTCACATAGTGGTGCATGCCAGAGTTGCAGGCTTCACACGTGGGTGATGAAAGCAGCCACACATGTGAGTACTTTGATACATGGCCTACTATTCTCAGACACTGCTGGGACTTGATCAGACTCAGAATAACACGGCTGACTCTTGGCAGGAGTATTGGGACACAGGATTCCTGCAGTTTTCAGTACAGAATTCTACTGGCTATGATTGTGTAAGACATTAGTTCTGTAAAAGTCACAAAGATGCTCAGCTGACTAAACAGGACAAGTGCTAAGTCCAGAGTTTCAACCCTTCTAGGAGCCTGCTACTTGACAAAAAGAATCGAAGCATGGGCAATCCAAAGCTTTTTCTTCTACAACAGTTGCCCTAGGTGTTTCAAAGGCTTTCTGTGTGATGGACAAGCTAGAGGTTCTATCTTTTCTTGGTATTGATTTAGATCTACTGTGAATATGAGATGCCTCTAACTGTATGAAATGCAGCTGTCTTTTGAATCAAAGAGAGCAGATAAGCCTGTCTTGACATGGATGAAAGTTTATTTGTTCGGTTTCTTGAACAAATAGTACAGTAGATAGATTCCCTTTCTTATTCAGTACAATGCAATAATGAATAAAAACATCTCTGAATTGTGTGGGATCTTTTTCTTTGGCTCTTGGGTAAAGCAAATATATGTTTGCAATATATTTACTGAGAAGAGTCCTTGCAGAAGAACAGAAAGGAAGTTAGGAAAGGGACGTAGAAGTAACAGGACACCAAGTGTAGACAGAGTTGAGACCACTTCACAAGGTAGCAACAGACTTAATCTGACTACATCTCCGTTAAATCTATCGCTTTTGAGTGTGAATTGGTTCAACCACAGAGAGGGAGGAGATGGAAGATGACCCTGTCTAAAGTATCTAAATTTTTTATGTGGAGACATTAGAGTCGAAAAAAACTGAGTATAGTATTGATATTGCTGTAACTTGGGCTTCCTAATGCTTTGAGGAGATCAGAATTCTTTAGTATACAGTAACATTCATCTTCTGGTCAAACTGTCAGACACCAGCACCAAAGTTGGATCACCACAGTGCCCTGCATGATTCACCAGACTGCTGGAATGGGATTCGTTGCAATAGGTATCCCTCTGAGAAGATATCCTCCCTGTAAATACCTAGATCTGAGCTAATCAATCATTTCCCTTCATTTCAGTGGAGGGAAATTGGGATTTTTAGGCCGAGTTTCATCCAGTTTATTTTAGCTATCAATGTAATACACTAGAAACACGTAATTCTCTCCCACCCATTAAAAAATATAAATCTGGGTGATGCCAACTCTGTATCCATGCTTATAACTGTTTAGTAAGAGACTCTGGTAGCTTTTGACAGTAAGAGTATATAATGCATTCATTCATTCATTCCCCTTTCAAAGTAATGAATATCCTTATAAACCATATGCTACTCTCTCATTGCTATTATTTACTTCAATGCATTCCTCTTTTCTTATAGCAGGTGTGTGCAGACCAGATAGGAACTGTCACTCAGAAGAATCTCATTTTGTGCTCATTAAGAACAAGTGCAACTGAAGATGGATTCACAATTAGTCAAAGACAAATGTCAGTTACCTTAGGGATCTGAAAGATCAATAGAAAGAATATAAAGCAAGAAAAAAATAGCTTCCAAACGTACATACAGAGCATTACCTGGAGAACTCTACTCATCCACTGAAAACTGTCTTCTTCTGTGGAATCTGGCCTTTGCTCAGCAACAATAACTATCCTTTCATCGTGTAGCACACTCACGGAAAACACTGCTATTCTATAGGAGGAGAGAAGAGTATTTAGTGCCAGGACAGAGGGAAAAACCTGTCTTCTACATTAATCTTCTACAAGTACGATTTCTTTATTTATTAGTTAGACTCCTGGTATGTCAATTACTAATATATTTATGGGGAAAAAGCTACAAGAGCAGTTTTGGATAAGTTCTGGAGTAGAAACAGCAGGCTTTGTTCTACAGTCATGTATATACAAGCTTGATATCAGAGCAGGATTGAGAAGTGAACATTCTTGGAATAAGAAAAGCACTAAACTTGGGTCACACCAAGGTTGTTGCTAAGCTGTTATATAACAGCCAGCATAAGCACCTTCCTTGGCCCCAACTTAGAAGAAAGTAATTGCAACATCATTTTGTGAGAGGTCTGATATGCAGTGGAGTGTGAGCACGTGCTACTGCATGAGGCTCTTCAGAAGTTTTAGATGTCTCCTGCTCAGTTTCAGCACATGAGAAAGGTCACACAAAGAACCACTTTCACATTAAAAAACTTCAGTGTGAGGCATATTGGAAATATTCAGCTCACACAGAAAGGGTATTGTTGAGCCAACACCCTCAGAATTAATCAGCTGTTCAACTGGAAATTAAGCACAGTTTCAAGACCTTGGTATCCAAATTCTGCCTCAACATTGCCTCGGGCTTCCCTCAGCTGTCTCCTGGTTCAGGCAATATGAACAGAACTGGAGGGAAACCACAGTGCAGATCAGGCACTGCTTTCTGAAAGCACCTGGATCATTTACACTCCGTCTAAGCAAAATAAAGATTTCTACATAAGATAAGAAAAGAAAGGATCAAACCTCCCCCTGTAGACAAATTTCATGGGTTCCACGGCCAGGGCTGTTGCTACAATGTCATCAGCATTATGTCTTCTTCCACTGACAACCATTAAACCATCCATTTTGCCAATAACAAAGACGAGTCCACCTGGTCCTATAAAGCCTAGAAGTCCAGTCCTTATAAAAGGATATTCAGTGATAGGGCCGCCAGAACTGGTCATAGGAAACACCTGCAAAACAGCAACACGGGTCTTCAGTTCCATACATAGAGATCAGGCTGCAAAGTATTTCAGGCATTTTCTCTCAGATGGCTATTCTGAAAAAAGTAAATAGGTCACTGGTGATGCTCTTTATCCTTCACTGACCATGAAGGGAGTGTCAGGAAACTCCTACACTCGTGTGTACCTAAGTTCCAGCAAATTCAATCCCACTCTGTTTACCATACACATTTTCCGTGACTGTGACTCCGTAAATCATTTATGGCCTTAAAAAAAAATATACAAATCAACATCAACAGTATTAAATAAAAACCCATGCTGAGCAGACTGCCAACCTGAAGTGCTGTGTATAGGTTAACTGAGAGCTTAACTCACAAACATTTCAGTAGAGGTTTTTCTCAGTACCTCACGCCCATTTCCAGCACAGTGTAAGAAATAGGCAGACTAGAAGAGAAGCTATTTTAAGGTACAGCACATTAATGACTCTTCCAGATGATCACATTTTTATTTAAGGTCAATTAAGGTCTCGGAATACTAGTGATAAAGTCTTCTGTGGCCCACCTGAAAGTGAAAATACAGCCCTATAGAGCACCTCTCTAAAGGTCTGAACACCAGACGCACGTGACTTCCACGGATAGATTCCTATGGGTTTTTCTATCCTAATTAGTACAGTGTTATCCTTTTGGCATGTGAGCTACTCTGAGCTGCATTCTGACACAACCACACTTTCCTGCAGTCATTTCTTTAAACTTTAATAGTCTAAAGGCAAAAAGACAATTGCAATTAGAAGGCCATGGCTAATAGTGTTCTTGAAGGCTCATCTAAAAAGTAAGGTCAAATTCTGCTGCCAGATGCTCATGGGTGACTCTTACTGAACAGATTTAATGTGTATACATCCTTGGCCATAATTCATTTCAGCAACACAAACCTCTTTGACTCTCTAACACCTGCAACACGAATTACACAGTAAAACAGAATAGAGATCCACTTGGAGAGGACGCTTAAGGACATGCTTAACTTTAAAATTGAATGGTCCTGCTCACTCAATGGCAGTTTATTTGCTTAGCATAAAGTATGTCTAAATCAGTCTAAATAGGCTGTTAAACTGCTGACAGTTATGAATTATAAATGATATCACAATTAGAGCAAGTACTTGTGAGTACCTTTCTACCCTGAAGTGTGTAAAATCCAGGACTATCACTCACACTGGGTATTGCCAATTGTACTTGCAGCACAAAAATCAACTATCAACAAATTTCTGATCACAATTGCATAGTAGGATTCCTGACTTCAACAGCAGGATGTAGAATCATAACCATTTGTCTGCATTAATTATATAACGTGCAGGGTTTACAACATTCAGCTCTGCATTTTGCAGAAGATATTAGTCACATTAGTCTATTAAAAGTGGTAATAACAGAGAATTTGTTAAGGGAAACCTAAATGTATCCGTGTTAATTTTTGCCTTAAATATTAAATGAGAAAAGGATTGTAGCTTAAAAATAAATTCTTTTTTATTTTTTCTCTAATTTGTTCAGCCTTTCACACTGTATCCAGCAGACTTTAATGATAACTAGTGAGCAGGTACTACAGAGCTATCAGTACAGCTGTGTGCATTGGAGTCAGGAAACAGATTCCACAAAGCCAAAAGGCTTTCACCTAAGGCAATTCAAACAAAAGCAGGTGGAGACTCATCAGGAAAAGGTTTCTTTGCTCTTCAGATACCTCTCTTGATGACTACATCTGTCAGGATTCTGTATAAATACAAGCCTTAATGTTGGAAGTGCTGTGGAAATGTTGAAAATTGCTTTCTAGAGATACCCAGCAGCTTTCTTAGTGTTTGCTATAATCAAATTCTGCACGTAAACTTGTACAATATTACCTTTTGAACTTGGTCTTTCTTATTCCTTTCCTTCTGATTTTTTCAGCTCCTGGTATCTTATTTGAAAAATAAAGTTAAAACTCTTCAGAGCCAGAACTAAACTCCCATAAAGATCTACTACTGCACTTAATGAAATGGGCTTCAGTGCAGATTATCTGGCTAGAAGACAGGTCCCAAGCCACAAGCACCATTGATTAATATTGCTATTCTTATATTGTTACTATCAATATTTTATGTCAAATATTGCCTTGAAACAAAAAAAGTTCAAAAGGAAGGAATTTATATAGCACTTTTTGGTCAACTTACCTCAAAAGTATTTTTGGTCATGCCCGAGAGTCCATAATATGATGTACCCGTTGCAATAGCACATACACAAAGTTCTCCTATTTCATCTGTTTTACAGAGCTGAGGAATTCCATCTGGCTTCACTGAACACATTATAGCTAGAGGCAGAAGAAAGGAATTCAAAAATATTATAAAATGAACCACAGAATAACATAAATGCTGTGGGAAAGACATCATGGTGGAGCTGACATAAACAAATTAATTACATGTAGGCTAATGTCTAACAATCAGTTTCTTGAACATTACGGTGTTCAACATTACAAGTGGTTTTATATTATAAATAATATCTATATAAAGAATGCAAGGATCTTTATGTAAACTCAGTCTTTACATTGATAACAATACCTATTTGCTTTGCTCTCTGAAACTGCAGCTCCTCTGTAATATTGCTGCGAAATGTGATTGTGTTCCCAGCTTTGCATACTGAAAACCAGATTTGCCTCAGTCAGTGCAAAATGAAATACCCTAATGGAGCCCTTGATAATTACTATACAGCCAGGGAGGCAGGCAACCACGAAATCCACCTCTCAGAAAGTAGCAACTAATGCCATATGAAAGATCAAGATATTCCAGCAGACTAATATGGTTGTTTTACTGAGAATTTATCAGAGCTCAGACTCCCTCTGTCTGGTCTTACAGGCCTGCAGAGACAGCAGGAGCTAAACAGGAGGGATTAGAAAGCACTGGTCTGAGAAAGAAGCACTATTTCATGTCAACCATTTGAGCAAGAATCAGGAATGCTGCTTTAGCTATAATCTGCAGAGTTGGAGTACAGCATTGGTAGGTTTTGTAGTTGCAAAGAGGATATGATGATCAAGGGAAAGCAGAAAGGAATCAACACATCTTTTAAGTACAAGTGTACAGAATCTTTAATGACCTTTCAGAGGATAAACAAGAGCATGCATTTTCATTAAAACTATCAGAACATAATATGAAGTGCAAGATGGCACATCTATTATTATATCTTGTGTGATAACTATTAAACAACAACCAATTGTATCTTCCTTTATTTTAAGTTGTTCAACTGAAATTTTATAAGGTGCATCATTATGTTGTATTGCTTTGGTCCATAACAAGCATTCTCTTATGAAAAACTACAGTATTAGCCTTTTCTAGTATCCACAGTATCTCATTTAAAATGTAGCTGTCTTATGAAAACTGTAATCTTCCTCTTCTGAAGCACTGGTATTTATCAACATGAACTTTTCAGTCATACCTCCTCTATATAATAACTGGGTGATTCCCAGACCTTGGGAAAAACATTCTGCAAGCTTTCTGATAGCAATTTTGTTGATCCTTAGCACAGGCTATGAAAACTTTCCCTACTGAAATCTTTTGTCTTGGTTGGACTTATGGCTATTTATAGCCACAGTACTTTAACTTCCTTATTTTCTCTACCAACATCTTGCAGCTAAGGAACAGATGTTCTGTGGCAGGCGGTTGTTTAATACATGCTGCTAATGCAAGCATAGACAGACACTGAGGTAAATGCAGACAAGAAATCTTGGGATTTCCAAACCAAGAAGTTTTGTAAGGTAATGCTTTTGGACTGAAATATTTTCAAGGAGCTTGTAGTCCCAAAGCTTGTAGTCTGGCAACAAAGTACGCTCACCTGTGACTTTCTACTGCCAATTACTTAAATTGATGACACAGTTTCAAAGGAAGTTTCTCACCTCCTGGCATCACTAAGCCAACATCCTGGACAGTCAGGACGGACAGCTTTTCTTCAGAGTCCACTCGAATCACACCGTAAGTGAGACCATGCATGGACAGAACTCCTCTTCCCGGTGGCTGGTTGCTGTCATCTGTTGGCCTACAAACACGAGTTAGAGCATCAGTGCACCATCAGGCAGGTGTAAACATTTACTTGTGCTTAATGGACTACTATTGCAAATACTCCTCTGTTTCAGAGTTTGAAATTTCACCTTCTTTTCCCCTGCTATTACACCCGATAAAATCCTGGTTTTCCGTCATTTCTAAGTAATTACATCTGTTCTCTCTCTCATTCAGTACCCACCCACATATATGGGGCTGCTGAGATGCAAGTAACACCTAACATTTACCCAAAACAGCTTGTATTTAGTTTTCAGATAAATTTATAAAGATTGCTTTACCATCCAAGTAAAGACCTTTTACCTCATTTTTAAAAGACTGAGAGATGGCAGAGACAATGTGTAAGGAAACTGCACTACACATATTTGGAACTGATCAGTAAATAACTTGATAAATTCTCCCTGTTATCTATTTTGAGGCAACCTGGCACAGATTTACTGTCAAGTATCTGGAGAAGAGACAAGGACTTTACCATCTTCATTTTAGTGCATATAATTGAATTCTTCCTATTCTAATTTACCACATGAATATTAAAACAAATTATGCCTTCATCAGTCATGGTCAAAACGTTGTGGATGCAGCTTCTTGGTAACGCCTCGGTTTGCTCAGACTCATTGTCTATGTGCTGTAAAATTCCACAGCATAAACACAAGATGCCTGTCAGCTTGTTTCAGTATAAAACCACCTGCTGCACCAGTGGATACAATTATACCTATGGAGAGTGGGCCTTGAGTAAACGAGTGTTGACATATGCAAGTTACCAAGACAGGGGAATGTCAGAGCTTTTCATGTCTGGAAGGACTCTCGCACTGTCCTGCATTTTAAAATGCAAAACTGGAAGGTGACGTGGTGCTGATTTGAGTTCAGATAAGGCATCCATGAAGAGCAGACTCCAGCTCTTTTCAGGATGGATAAAATAACTAATATTTAATTCACAGTTCTGCATTTTTCCCAAATACTCCATCACAACACAACTATTTTTTAACAGATAATGTCCTTTGATACGACATTTCTCCTCTGCTGTGCTTGAAATACCAGATGGGCCTAAGCCAGTCCTGCTCACGTAAGCCTTGCCCTGATGGGCTCCATAAATTTCAATTAATAGGTTTTATGAGACATATTTCTCAAGTGACATTGTCAACAAAGAAGGATGTGAGCACGCTTGAAAATGCATTAGAGCATAACAAATGGCCCTAGTAAACAAGCACCTGTGATAAATAACACTCCCATCATGCTAAAGGAACTTTCAGTGTCATTATTGATCAACTTTCTCTCATGCCTGCTCCCCAAAACACACATTTTGTGCTCATGAGAAGAAAGGTCTCCTGCAGGCACACAGCTTCTCACGGACTTCCAGAAGTAGAGGCCATCCGGACTTTCACCCACATCCATTTTCCTGCACTACTTATCACACAAAGCATTTTGAGAGCAGCTCCTACTACCATTTACAGATACAATCTATTGGACCACTGCTTTTTGCCAGCCATTTAAACAGGAAAAAAACCTGTCCTTAAACTTTTGCATTCCCTTAAGCAAGTGGGTTCAGACTAACATGCAATAAACCAAAGGGGAATAACATGAATTATTTGCATGACACATCACTTTGAATATTCGGCTTTGTGATTCAGCTCTAAGGCTGAAGTACCTTGAGTCTATTACTGTCTTTCTCTAAACTGTAAGGGTATTTCAACTGAGAACTGGTTTTGTTACTCTTCCTCATAGGAAGTTCACTAAAAATACACCATAGATTTTGAAAGCCAGAACATTAACAGGGAGCTCTCTGGATCTCTGCTCTGCAGGGAATCATTTTAATGCATACTTCAGCAGTAACTCTTTGGAACTTGTATGATAATGACTTTACTGTCAGTGGAGATGGTTTGAACGAAATGAAAAATGCTACATCTCCCAAGTTCATCTAGCATTATCCTACCATTAAATAGACTTCAAAAAAAAAGGAGATATGTGTTCAGTAACATACACTGCAGTAAGAACTGCTCTGTAATTACACAGCAACGCACTGAAGATAAAAATGCCTTCTTTTTATTTTGAATTATCCACAATGTTATGTGCTAATAATTTTTTTTGTAAGCTCTCAATGCTAGTTAATTAGCAAATGAATTTTTAGTGCTTCAGAGGGCTACAGGCTTGCCTCTAGAAAGGGCACACCACTCATGCCATTATGAAGTTCTCCCACTTTATAACCTGTGATTTGGGCCAAATTTTCCAGGGCTAGCCCAGGAAATTCAAAACCTGCTCAGTGCTCAGCACAAGCGATGTCTGCTGCTCATTCACCTCCTCCCTGAACTTAAAAGCAAGAGCTCCTTCCAAGAGAGCAAAGGCCTGCACAGCCTATGGCAGGGAAACTCATCTAAGAGAAGACACTTGGTACTTTGTATAAAGCTGAGAACAGGCTGATGCAGCTGAATGAAGGGCTCTCTGAAGTCCTGTAGTACACACAAAGACAACTAACCTGAACAGGGTGTCTCTGATGGATTGCTTTCAGATGTTTTAAACTAATAATGAAGTGGCTGAAAGTCAACCACATTCTTGGCCTCATCCCCTTCTTCCTGTAATGTTCTGTTGGAAAGCTAATTGAAAATCTAGTTAAATTTCACTTGGACAGTGTATTTAAGAATTTGTGGCAGGAAGTATTTTACTTAATGCTATTTTAGTGCTTTACATGTTTATACTGCATGTTCTAACATGTGAAACAATTACAATTGGCTGCAGAAATATGAACTTAAAAACAAAGTGCTTACTGTTCAAGGTACAATTTTTGGAGAACTCTGCCAAAACAGACAATACCTACACCATTTACTGTGTGCTACAGCACTCCTGACAGGAGTCTGCTGGTTAAGTCTTATGAGAGGCTGAGGTTGCTGGGGTGGCTCAGCCTGGAGAAAAGGAGGCTCAGAGGGAACTTATCGCTCCCTACAACTCCCTAAAAGGAGGGTGTACCCAGATGCATCTCTTCTCCCAAGTCACAAGTGACAGGGTGAGAGGAAATGGCCTCCAGTTGTGCCAGTGGAGGTTTAGATAGGATATTAGGAAAAAAATTCTTCATCCAAAGGGTCATGAAGCATTGGAAGAGGCTGCCCAGGGAAGAGGCTGAGACACCATGCTTGGGTATTTAGAAGAGGTGTGGAAGTGGCACAGGGACACAGTTTAGTGAAGGCTTGGCAGTGCTGGATTAATGTTTAGATTCAATGATCTTAAAGGTCTTTTCCAACCTGAACAACCCTGTGATTGTAGATACATAAGGCTTAACAGTTTTAGTAGAATTCAGCAGTTTTAGTGGAATTTATCTGTTTTATTTCTAGGCACAAATCCTTCAGATTCAAAGAGCATTTCCAGATGATTACCGAGAGTCTATGAATGGTTAAAAAGTGCCTGTCAGCCAAAAACAACCTGCAGAATGTCATAATTCTCTTTAAACAGACTACTTAAGAATATGATTTTCCTTGATGGCAATTCCACTTAATTCTCACATTTTAATTAATTTTATACTTACAGCGGCATTTTTACATTTTTATTTACAGAATTTGCTTTTGCATTTCCATTTATTTAATTTAAAGTTAGATAAAATTACAGCAATCAGAACCATAAAGCATTCTGACGTTAAATCATTACTCTAAAAATTCTTCTTATAAGTTTTCCTTAGATATAAACAAATTGCAAACTATACATATCATGTAGAAGTTAAATATGCAGAGTCATACTTGAATAATTTTCTCTTTTTTTTTTTTTTCAAATTACCACATATACACATTCAGGGGGTCTATTTCCACTGGTATAACACGTACCTTCGAATAGCAACAGTGAGAGCTTCTGGTGAACTAGCACAGGGACAAATGACCTCCTGCCTTAGACCCTTACTTTGGAAGACATTGAGAAATGCATCACAGGAAGAAATGGACCCTGGGGTAAAGAAAAAAAATAACAAAAAATCAGAGGAGAAAAATAATTTGATTCCTGAAGTGATGCTATTCAAGCTGCAAATTTACTATTTAATATATAGGCTTTTCAGGAGAAATAATTTTTAAAGGATCCATGTCCACTGGGAAATACATCATAGCTGCTACAACTACATATATGTATGTATATGCAATTGTACATATGCATACAGGGAATAAAGACTGAATTTTGAACATGATGTCTTTTCATTATGCTTACATAGAAAAGCCATTACTGCTAGATTTACAGTATCAATTTCATTCCAGTGTTCTTTTTTAGGATGAGGGAAATTAAAGATTTAATTCAGAAATTCCAAGCAAACTACTAAACTACTACAAAAAAGTAGAACACCTCTACATATGTATCTTAAATAATACAGAGAAATAGCTCATGCTGTTAATTGTCATGAAGTGATTCAGATGTGTTTCTCTAGAGTAGTGTAAGTATTCCCCTAAAAGTCTCAGTTACTTCTGCATCTGAGAATCATCATTCAGAGCAAATGTTCTGATCTTTTCTATAGCTTAAGGTCTTCATTGCTTCAACTTTTATAGCTTCAGTCTTTATACATGACTATGATGTTAAAAACAGCTGGATTTACTGCAGCTTGCATTATATGGGATATCAAGTTTGTATCAGGATGAGCTGATGAAAAACATATTTTGAAAAAAAACCCAAATTAATTACTGTTTCCATAAATATCACACAGTTTGTAGTAGACAAAGTGTGTATTTTGCAAATATTTTAGCTAAGACAGCTGAAGATTGAAACTTTAAATGCAAGACAGAAAGCCGTTCCTGTTCTCTCCTGAAGTGCAGCAGCAGAGCTTACATGGGTTTGCACCATCAGCCACTATCAGCATCCGCAGCGAGGAGAGGTTGATGTCCCTCTGGTCTCGATGTGCCACCAATGCCCAGTGCATGTCTCTGGACTTCACACAGGCAACTTTTGCTGCAATAACAATGACAGAATTACTAACACACCATATAAAAGCTAGACAGACAGGATGTTACCAATTTGCACTTTGGATTTTGACTATCAAGCAAACTTTTGTATGTTCTTGTTCCTTACCTTTGTATTGACAGACTTTTTGTATCCATGACAGTGGATTCACTTTCATTAAGGAGTATGGAATACTTATAACATGCATCATGTTCATGACACTCTGAAATCAAAAAAATGAAAGGGTTTCAGACAAAAATTGTGGTAACTACTTATATTGTGTTATGGGCAGGGGCATCTGTGCAAATTGCTCTGTGCTTATGTTATTGTCAGTGCTGGCATTCATCTTTTCCTATCTAGCTACCTGCATTAAGATGAAAAAGACACCCCTTTTCCAGTGCTTTATAAGGATTAACGATTTAGACAAATCAGACCATAACTTTTAAGCAGTACTGAAAAGAAACATTTTCTTTCTATTCATACTTAAAGAGGTTCACTCTAAATACACAAAAATCTAATAAACCATTGGGTGAAGAATGTCTGCATGTTTGCTATGTAGGTTAATATTATCCCTAAGCCTGATAAACTGCCATATATATGAACACTGCACTAAAAAGCTCAAGCAGCAAGATATCTGTCTACAGAAATCCATCTCTGGGAAGACTAAAAGCTACCAATAGTAGTGGGGCACAAATTATTTAAAAGACAGTAGACAAAGACATTGAAGTCCTAGACTAAGTAGAGATCAATTTATTTTAACAGAAAATAAATGAAGGAGGTTTTAGACCCTCTCCGGGTGAGCTAATTCCTGTATTTTCAACAAGGTCATGAAAAGTTCCAGGAAGTTTAGAAAAAGCAGCTGAATGAAACCAATGACAAATCCAAAACTGATCTCTCAGTCTGAACCCACCAATTGCATCGGTGATTTCTCAGTGTTAAACAAACAGCCTGTAAATGAGCTGCTGCTTTACTTCTGTTACCATTTAGAAATATCTCCTGAGGGCAACACGCCTCCCCTCATAGCAGCTCAGGTTAAATACAGTATTTGTTTTGGAAAACCTAGGTCTAAGAAAGGTTAAGTGTCCCAGTGAATTAGTCATCTAAACACTTGGAAACTGCAGAAGATAGTTCTCCTTTCAGTCTGGCACAAGCATAGCTACAGGAAAAGCACTTACAGGCAAGTACTGAAAAAAATGAAGTTCAGGACAAGATTAATAGGAAAAGAAGACACAGAAAAGCTCTATTAGACACTTGCTTTCAACCAGTGATAAAGATGGTTTTTTAACATGAGATACTTATGGGTGTTAAGCCTAATTGTTTCTGCTTCAGAAATGTTATTACTGCACTTTGATAGTAAGAACAGTATAACACTGCATGGGAAAAACAGATCACTGGGAATCATAGGGACCCCCAAAATCATGGGAACCACAAACAATGACCCTTCAACCCTTGACATCTGTTCTTAAAATGATCAGTGAATAGTAAACATTTTGTCAGTCACTGATTGCAACAGCACCTTTAGAAGCAATCCTTAAAAATATGTCAGTTGTCTCCCATGTCATTGAGGAAGACATTCCAACATTAAGTAGAAAATTAATGCAATTTAAACTATTGGGAATGCTTCAATGTTAGCAAAAACATCTGTTGGTGGGAGTTTTGATAGGGGAGCTAGTCAGGAGCAATAGAACTATGCCATTGGATCATATCCCTATAGAAGCAAGTACTAATTTGATTTGTTTCTGCTATAAAGTTCGATCTCAAAATCACATATTGGTGAGATAACATGATAAGAATGGGACCACAGTACTTGACATGATACAGAAAAATACTCTGACGTCTTTACCATGCTCATTATGGGTAAGTGCACTAGGAGAAGATCACGGGTTTAAATCACATTTATTTTGCTTTCAAAGTATTAAAGATTGTATTAGAAGAAACTGTAGGACATCCCAGTTTGTGACAGCAATAAGCATATTAGGTTAATTTCTTTTCAAATATTCAGAGAGAATAAAAACACATACTTACTGTAAGAATTCCATGCCATAAACCAACATCCTTCTTGAAATCCAGTACATTCACAATTGTTTCAGCTGTCCAATGAAAACAAAGCAGAATTTATTTTTTAGAGCATGGCATTGACCCAAGGCAAACCCACTCAAAGGAAGGAAGCTTCAGTATAACATGACTGATGACGTCAAAGGTTAAGTTTCAAAGTAAATCTCCACTGCGGGATTTATATTGGTTAAGACATTATTTGTACCTCTCCTATAGATATTTTAAACATGAACATATTTCCTGAAACAAATTAAAAAAGAATCATGTTTTTAAACTAGAAGCCTTTGGCACCAAACTGTGTAAAACATAAGATAGGAGACTGATGAGAAATGAATTACAATTCCCACTTGATTTTAAGGATGATGCAAGGGGAGTGCACTCCTTACCTTCTGTGTATCCACATGCCTGGGTCAGAGCTTGGCAGTGTGTCAGCAGTGCAATCCTTGTCACAGTTACCCCAAGCACACTTCCATCTTTACATGTTTTGTACTAAAATGAAATAAGTAGGGAAAGTCTGTGAAATAATTGCCCTATTTCCATTATTTAATAGCTATGTTTAAAGTGTTTCCTCTGCAGGTGTATGATGGACACATCTAATGACTCTATTTTAAGAAGGCAGCAGTACTGGGGAGTTTTGGAGGCATGTCTTTGTTAAAAAGGAGGTTTTTTTCAGATAGGCTTTCTCTTTTGACTGAAGCTTCCCAGGCTTGATATCTGAAATCCATGTGTTGTTTAAAAACAGGCATTATGGAAACATAATTCTAACAATTCTGATCATGTCAATGACTAATGGACTGGCTAGATTTAGCAGAGAATAACCTAGTTCAGTCTGTTCAGTGTTTACATGTTAGATTTTATAGGCCAACCACTAAAGCCAAGCTTCTCCCTTCTGCATCTTGTAAGGCATATGATAAGAGCTGACTGCAGAATCCTTGCTGGGTGCTCTGATAATAATCTATATGTAGGCAGTCTGAAAGACACAAAATTCTTTGATCAGAAGAATATGAGACTCGTGAGGAAGCAGCAGAAAAGAGGCAGGAGGCCATTGGTGATTACTGAAATAATTTTTGTAACTTTATGCAAGAGTCTGAGAACTATCAGTGGCAGATAATAAATTAAACATTTATCTTTCTCCATGAAAAAGATAATCAGCAAGATTGAGAATGAAGACATCTCTGGTTCTCTAGCCCAGTATCCTGACTGCACAAAGACAGGAAACACCTTTGGTCCATTCACTTGCACTTAGTCCCATTGAAGAATCATTTAAATTCAATACTAACACTACTGAATTCAAAGCATTTGAGTCTATGCAGAAGGGGGAGAAAATTACGGGGGGAAAAAAAAAAAGAGGAAAATTAAATTCAAAAGCATCACTAACTTTGCCTTTCTGATGCTGTTCTGTTGTGGGGACTGTGACTCATAAAGCAGTAAGTGACAAGCAAGCATTTGGACAAGAAATTCTTTCTCTTTCAAAGGGTCTGAAGGTTGTGATACGAGAACTGAAGCTTCACTGTGAACCTTGTCTTCTATCCATCCCAAGGCTAGTGGGCAAGCCCACACTGAACAGGACCAAGATTGGTCAAGGCAAATGTAATATAATACTGCAGCAGCCACATAAAAACAGTAATGTTAGAAACACCCAAAATGCAATTTAACATTCCATTGACTTTTCTGAACTCAGTATTGGTCGAATTTATTAGAAAACATTACTTATTAACAGCCTAAACCAGGATGTTCTTTGCTTCTGTGACTACGGAATGAATAATGATGTTTACCTAACCCAGAAGTGCCATATGTAATGATTCGAGGAGAAGATGCATCTTCATTAACTCACCTCAATGTAAGCTGTGTCATTGTTGGCATCCTTGATGTGGGGGAACCAGTCACGAGGAGGCTTGGAGAGGTGTTTAGACTCGGTGACAAACCACAGCAGCTTTGGCCAGCCTGAGATACAAACAAAAGCCAGCTTTTGTTGAGTTTCTGCTGGGTAAGACAAGACAAAAGTCTTCCTTGCCAGAGTTTTATTCTTGAAAGGTCTGTGTCACCGTTACCTAAACATTGCTTCCTTTGAACCTCAGTGTAGTCTGAGAAAGAAGATTTTGCAGAACTACTGTCTTAACACAGCTATTGAGGTATTTTTAGGCAGACCCTGAGGGAATGGCTGGGCAGTTTAAGCTGTTACTGACCCAAGCAGTTTCATTACCACTCCCCTGTCAGAAGTTACTGTCCCTACACTTCACTAAAGGAGTGAATCATATGAATACTTCTCATCCACTACAGTCCTAAGTCTGTTGGCTTAATTTTTGTGGCCACTGATGGTCTCAGCAGCCTGGCTGAGCCAGCAGAGAACTGGATTGGGAATACTGGTGCCGCTCTCCATCCATGAGGCTGCCACAGCCATCACTGCCAGCAGTGACATGCCAGGACAGTGGTGTCCCAGCAGCCACAGCTGCTCCCATGGCAAGTGTTTCATCATGGGCCTGACCCTCACCCACAGCCACTAAACAAGTGTGATTACTTGTTGTAATAAATGAGCAGCAAGAACCACGATAAACTAGGGTTAGATTACCTTTAAACTGTGGTATCTCCCCTGTGGGGCTTTTAGGCAGTCCTTTATGGCATGCGTCACTGGTCAAGGCCACAGTAACTCCACAGCTTCCAAGCAAAAAGCCTATTTGTTGACTTCCGGCATCCTAAGAGATGACAAAATACATGGAATTGATTAGAAGTGATTACAGGCTGAAATAATTTTTGTCCTTGGGCACATTATCTTGAGAGGAAAACAGTCTCTTTCCATTAAATTGATTTCCTTTTAGGTGAGTATCAAAACTCATCTGTACATTGACAAAGGAATTCCACAAGCTACATACCCTCATGTCTGTAGCAGCACAAATCAGAAAGAGAGCAGAAGCCATCAGATGGCATCTGCTCTTGCATCTCTTCAGAAATGACGAGTGGCTGGGAGGAATGTCTGATCTGACTGATCAGAGAGGATCCCTGAAGAAATGGCCAGACAGGGCCCTCATAAAGTTCACCAAAGGCAAATTCAAAGTTCTGCACCTGTGGAGGAACAACCTCCTGTACCTGAATGGTCTGAAGACCAACTTTTCAGTAAAGGACCTGGAGGTCCTGGTGGACACCAAACTGAGTGTGAAGCAGCAACGTGCCCTGGCACGAGGAAGGCAAATGGCATCCTGAGCTGTGCGAGGCAAAGCATTGCCAGCAGGCTGAGGAAGGTGATCCTTCCCCTCAGCACCGGTGAGGCACATCTCCAGCACTGGGACCAGTTCTGGGCTTCCAAGCAGAAGACATAGAGCTACTGGAGAGAGTCAGCAAAGGACCACTAAAATAATTAAGGGACTGAGCATCTCTCCTATGAGGAGTGAGAGCTAGGACTGCTCAGCCTCAAGAAGAGAATGCTTAGCAGGGGATCTAATCAATGTGAACAAACACCTGAAGGGAGAGTGTGAAGAAGATGGAGTCAGGTTCATTCCTTTCTTTGCCCAGTGACAGGCCCAGAGGCAATGGACACAAACCAAAACAGAGGAGATTCCCTCTGACTATCAGAAAACACTTTTTTACTGGGAGGGTGACTGGCACTAGGTGCCCATGGAGGTGGTGGAGTTTCCATACTTGGAGATATCCAAAAGCTAACATGGATATATTCCTGGGCACCCTGTTCTAGGTGGCCCTGTTTGAGCAGGGGCACTGGACTAGGTCATCCTAACACATCTCTGCCAACCTCAACCATTCTGTGATTTTGTGACAATTCTAGGAAATAATATGGATTACAGATGCTTCCACCTGGAGAAAGTTTTCAACCTTTAAGACGTCAGGATGGGTGTACAGTGGTGAGAGTTTCCCTATTAATGCTGACCTAACCTGATCTGTCAATAACCATTTCATTGAGTAGTTACAGGCATGTTTCAGAAGCACAGTCAAGTGCCCATTAGAGTATGCTCATTACATTTTACTTTCATCAAGGGGATAGAAGCAGTGAGATTAAGAAGTCATGTAATCATTTCCAAGTCTAGGCCATAGGAGATGCTGTGCTCCTACAGCATTATGTCTGCTTTATGTGTAGTGTCTTGTCATTACTCTTTTATGAACTTTACATCTATCCACTCGGCTCTTCAACAGAGCAAAGCCCAAGATGTAAATGCACATTGAAGTATTAACCCTTTCTTCACAGAATGATTCTACTGAAAACTGCCTAAAGAGACTTAAAAGATCAAATTATAATATCTTTCAAATCAACCATAGAGCACACTCAACCATGGAAACAACCAGAAATACAGAACAGTTGCCTTAATCTATTGATTTATTCAAAGCAAAATTGTATGATGGAAAGAAAGCCCCAGAGCCTAACTGACTAATTCTTAATGCAATTTTTATGTAGTCAAATAAAACTATCTAAAATGGAGAAGCAATGAGAACAGAGGAAAAGCAAAAGCTTACTTTTCCATACCACCTCAAAATATGTGTATAGCAGCAATTATCCCACCTTTGATAGCTGAGCAAGCAATGTGGGACAATTAACTGATCTGTCAAGTCTATTCTATATATCTCCTTCCATCCAGAATTACTGCATTTACTTTTGCTTACTTTGCTTATAAAAACAGGAAAAAATTGAAAAGGTATTTTTTCAGCAAGGCTTCTTAAGCTTGTTTATCATCTGTTCCCATATAAAACCAGACAATGAGAGTATCCTTTGAAAACAGAGAATAATACTGGTGTCTCCATGAACAACACTTTGGGGAGCATGTTGTTTGCTCCACCACACCTGCACCAGTGGGGCTTCCAGAACTTAATGGGTTTTTTCAAGCATTAATTACTGTCCTCACTGACTCTCATGTCAGCTGGTCCACATCTTTGTTGTCAAACCTATGGGAAAAGCACTTAGCCAGATCTAATCCTGGTTCCACATGAGGATGAGACCTTCTGTCTCCACTCTTGGAGTCTGCTCAGAGGAAGGAAATGTGGGTGCCTGAACAGTGCAGGAGAGATGGCTCTCCCTGAGGGTCCCTCAGAAGGAATGGCAGGAAGAGGAAGGATGGAGTGTCCCACAGACAACACCACTCCTTGGTCAAGACACAGCTTCTGAGACCTGCTACTCTATCATCTATAAAGGTAGGTCATGAGTTCCTTAAAATATCAGATTCATACTACCATTGCTCAAAATTTCCCATTAAATTTAATCTAATAAATATTTACTAATATATGTATGACTTTCTAACTACCAATTTTAAAAAGGCATATAAAGTTTATAATTGAATGGAGACTGCATTGATCTCAATTTTAAATTGCAATATTGTTGTAACTTTGTATCTTATAAAAGACTGCTACAAACTGTTTCACTACTCTATCAAGAAAATGCCAATTCTCAAGAAAGGAAATTCCATTTAATGCCAAACTTTGTAAGCAGAAATTAACCTAACAAATTCCATTAAGAAATCTAACATAAGGAAACCCAGTAGAAAGGGTGGACCTTAGAGCATCAGCATACCATGTCCCTGGGTATCATCTGTCAAGCTCTTCTTACAGCAAAACAAAACAACGGGGAAAGAAACTTGTACTAATAGTGTAGAGTTTTTCAGATAACACAAGAAAGAATGACTATGCTTTCCCTTAGTGCAGTATCAACTGTCTAGAGTATGTCCACATAAATATTAATCATTCATTTGTAGCAGTTCACATACACACCTAGATTTCTTAATACAATCTATGCATGTCACAGTTTGTAATAGCAGACTGCTTTACATCAGAACAACCCACCTCAAACAGCATGAAAATCTTCACCCCATTCTTTTCTGCACAGATATTCTATCAATTGTAAGGCAAACATGACTGAATAATCACATGATGTAACACTGCCACAAGAGATTGGAAGAATTTCACCAGGCATGGGCAGTGTGTTTTATAGGCTTTCAAATTGGTGGCCACACTCAATCCTGCCTTGCAAGAAAAAGGCAAATCAAGGTGCTGAAGCACAAGTAATGTGACAGACACTGTCAAGAGCCATAGAAGCTCCAGCTGAGGATTTTGAACACAATGAAGGTTTCTGGAACTCTCCTACTCAGTGTCCATCGATTCCACCTTCAGTCTCAGTCTCTACACCCTGTAACTAGTTATCCTCACCTTCTGCCTGCTTCTGGTGGCTCCATCCTGACCCAGAATCTAAAAGTACTGCAGAGAACAGAGACATAAAGAAGGGGTCAACATCCCTTGCCCCATGCCAGTGCTTCTGTGATAACTGCTGCCCCACAGAACTTGTTTCTAACTACTCAAGTGGTGTTGAGATGCTGGAGTGACAGCTAGGAGGTGGAAGATCTGAAACCTTTATACATCCCCCAGACACACCACAATGTTACCTACATACTCAACCATGCAAGCACAACAGTCTTTGCTGTTCCTTACGCCTCAGCATGACAGGCCCAGAACAGTGAGGACCTTGGGCAAAACTTGTTTTTGAAAAATGAAGTTTGAGTTAAAAGTGCAGTCCTTTGCCTGAAGCAGTCAAAGCTTCCATGTGGGCCACAAAAAAGGCTACTCACTTTAAAGGGAATGATTATTTCAGATTTCACAGACAAGCTATCGGCCTGCCTTTTGAGTAACGTGAAATGAATGGGTGCAATGGTGAAAACTACTTTTTAAGTAGCAAAAAGACACAAACAAATAATCTTCCACAAAAAAAACCCCCAAATCCTCTTCCCCTCTTAAATAAAATCACTCTCCTACCTGAGAAGGGAATAGATTTTCAGGACACACTGGTTTGTCAGAAGTATTACTTGCTATTTTGGTAATTTATGCTGATCTGCTACTTGGCAACCCCCCACTTGCCATGAACACTTTATTTTGCTGAATCTTGTGGGGGTAGGAAAAAGCTCAGGAAGCCAGTGGAGACCAGGTGATACAACTCAACACAGCCCCAGCTGCAGAAAGGGGCTCACTGACTTGCCAGAGATGCTTATTGTCAAATCCTCCACAATTCACAGTTTGAAATGACACATAATGCAGGCAGAAGGCAAAACACAGAGCTGAGGTATTGCAGCATGAGGTCTGAGACCAATAGCTGACTTTGGAACTATCATTTTACATTTCTTGAAGGCATAGCACTTGCTGTGGTATGAAAAATGAGGTGTGCATAGCTTTAGACTATCTCTGCACACACCTAGAGAGATCAATCTTTCAGATGAAGTGAGCCAGAAATCCTCTCTGCTGTAGGCAGCCATTCAAAGTTCTCTAAAGACTTTTATTAAAGGTTCCCTAAAGGTTTTCACCAGTACCTGGAGGCAAATTGTCTTCTTCCTGCTGCAGAGAGTGATAATTCATTGTCTGGATAAAAAAATCCCACGTGTGGTTGCATGCATTTCAGCATGCTGTTAATGTCATTTCTAGAATGCTTTGTGAGAGTATCTATGTGAAGGAAAACAATTATGATCCTGTCTCCGTGAGTGAGGGTGCATGTCCTTATCTAATAAGGAAGGAAGGAAGAGACAGCCTGTGCAAAGGTTGGTCTGATAAAGGTTACTTCTGTTCACTTGCAAATCCCAGACTGCTTTCAAAATGAGAATTATGTGGTGGAGCATCACAGACTGAACTAATCTTGTTTTCTGTTACAATGCTTATTTGAGCTCCAGTGCCCTCATCCTAACAAAAATTTGCTGGTAAAGAACAAATAGGGCAATGATCAGATGTAAAGGCTGAGTATCACCAGTTCTGAGCCAAAAGTTAAAAGGCATTGAGGAAACCCTCTCTTTTAAAAAACACAAAGACCTTAGTAAAAATTAAACACAGTGCAGACAAAAATCTTTATAACCAGCTTTAAGATTAAGAAATTAGTTGTCTCTTCAGACAACAGCTTTGGTATCTGCCTGCAATTTGCACGTGAAATCTGCAACTATGAGCATCTTAATCTCCAGAAATCTTAATAAAAGCAAGACAGTACTTATTTTTGGCAGGGGACACTGCATGAAATGTGATAACCTCTATAGGAAATGACCATTTCCTAAACTTGAAAATATAATAAGGAAACACAAACTTTAAAGGATGTAAGATTCACAGTGGCAAACTGAGCAAGGGCTTCTTAGTGCTCCACTGCTGAAGCGTATGAAGAGGGATGGACAGGCACAAGGCTTACAGGGTCCAGCAGTGTGCACATGGGGCTCAGGTGCAGCTCAGGGAACTTAGATTCTTTGGAAGGACTGGAAGACTATGCCACTGAAAAGAATATATAAAACATTTTATACATATTTTAAATCCAGGGGAGAAAGAGATGCATTGTCAAAAGATGTTCAAAAGCATGTAGAGCTCCAGTGTTTCTGGCACACTACAGCCCTACAATGAGTAAAGCTGAGAGAAAGCAAAGCTCATTTTATCCCTGAAACACTAGGAAAGATGTCAAGGTGTATCTCCTTCAGACTAGAATTCTTCTTTTAAAGAAAGATATGACTGGGACTTTACTGTCTAGGAAGAGATGTACCTCCCTGGCTACTGTTGAAGCTTTAATAACCTTTCAGGATTAAATAAAAAGAGCTCCTGAAAAACAGTTCTACCCTATATGAAGCATCCTTTAAAAAAACCCCTAAATGTCCTGGAATGGATATCTCCAGATTTCCTATGACAATACACAGGCACAATTCTTCCAATCATACAGTGAGAGCCAGCACCCGGAAGAGCACAGAAATGCCTGCTGAAAGCACACACAGCATTAAATCTAACGGGCTACGAAATAGCATTTTAAGTGAGAAACTAATTTTTACATGCTTTCATGTCACACACACCCTGCTACAAATTCTGCCTGTGATAAGGAGGCCATGAAGATCTGTGAGGGATAGCTTTCTTCCTATGTTCACAGCATGTGACTGAGCATAACTATGAATGTGCTTGGAGGACAAAAATGTTATTTTTAGATTAAAACTGATTAGCTCCCCTGACTGTGTCAGAGCAGAATAATAATATTTTTCATGGCGCCAATCAAATGGAAAAAAACATTGACCTAAAAAAACATAAAGAAAAATAAATCAAAACCATATTTTAAAATCGTTTCATAAGGGACATAGTAAATCACTGTTTGAACTAGAACTTGACATGTTGAAACTCCCATCTCATCTACTTTGATGGCACATTCTATGACATACAGTTTGCAATTCATATCATATCACACATACAATGAAGGAGTTTGTAATATTCCAGCTTCAGACAAGATTAACAAAAGTGGCAGTTCTGAACAAAGAGATGTTGTATAGGACACATTATTTGCTAATGTTTGGGAAACATAAGCAAATTTGGAGAAAGGGACACTATTTTGAGAGAACAGAGCCTGTAAGACAAGGGATGAGGATTAGCTACAACAATTTTGGGGAGTGTTGATGATAAAGGCATTGTAATGGTATTAAATGCAGGGAAAGGAGGAGAAATAAAAATATTGCTTGTTCTATTGTTACAATGAGTGCAGAACCCCTGACTGGTGCTTTTTAGAATGAAAAGTTGGTTTGGGATTTCAGTTTTTAATTTTAGACCTGATGTCCCAAGTCTAAAGAGGCAAAACCATGCTCCATGAATTCCAATTTCCAATTTTTCTTTGCCAAACACTAGGAAGCATTCTGAGAATAAAATTGGAGAGTGCTGCATGGTTGCTGGATGTTCAGACAATCCATCCCAGATGCCAGGTCAAACGTGCCCTGAAGTCCTGGGGGTATTCTAGGTATTCTGTCAACACAAAGGTGGGATACAGAAGGAAAGAGCAAGGCAAGATGGACCTTCACCTAATAATGAACTGGGAAGAAAATCCTGTCAAAATCCTAAAAAAATAACAGTTATGCTACAAAGAAAAGGGAATGCACACAAAATCTATGTGCTGGTAAAGCAAAAGCCCTTACTTCCATATGGGTATGGATGTCTGCAGAGTAATCTGTAAGCCAAAAGTCTACCTGGCTGCAAACATTACTGCCAGTTTTAAAATGCCAGGGACAAAATTCTGCACAGAGCTGTGAAAAGCTCTTCTTTATGAAAATGTAGAACACTATTAAATCTGCTAATACAAACTTTTAATATTAGAAATGGCTTCTAATATAACTACCTGAAATAGCTCACCCTGTATCAGTTTATTATTCTGTAAGCCTATAGTATAATACAATATAAAATGTAATAGAATTGCTGGTCTATTTGCCAGCTCACATCTCTGTCTTCCAGAAAGCAACCCAAAGGATGTCCACTGCCAGAATGTACTGAAGCATGCAGAAAACAGAACAAATAATGGGAAAGCATAACAGAACAGTCTAGGCCATTGTGTGATGACAGGAATGACATCTTCCCACGGATGCCAGAAGCAATCCACTGCCATTTGACCAGGCAGAGGTATTCCTTCTGGGACTACTCAGAACACGATTTTCATCTCATTGTTTCCACTCCAGTTGCCTTTCCATATAAACAAATGCAAAGATATTTGCAATAGTATATGCTGTGAGATTGCATAGTTTTATTTATAGAGTATAGATCATGTTGCTTTTTTAACTGACATCTCTGTTATTGTGTTATTAATTTGATATTTAAACTTTGTGGCAAAAGATAAACAGTCTGAGTCTGTATATATTCCTTTATATAAATATATATATATACATGTGTAAGTGTATATTTATATATCCATATATAGACACATATTTAAAAAAAAACAAACACCCAAGAGGTTCAGCCAAATTAGGGTAAGTTATTCATTTGACACAGAATATTTACTTGGACAGCTGGATTTTATAGTTTACTGGATGGATGTGGTGTCAGATGTTCCAAAATAAATCAAATTTACGCCTATCTATGTGCTTTAAAATGTCATTAAACCTCAGAAAATAGTAACAGGGAAAGACATTATTAGATTTTTAACCCTCAAAACCATGTTGCTTTTTTTTTCATGGAATGAAAGCAGATTTACCCATTTGAGCACTCTGCAAGATCTTAAAATGTACATATTCTGCCAGCCTTATTTTGTTGATGCATATAAAATCTCTGGTTTTTATCAAAATAATGCACCATGTTATGCAACTGCCTCAGACTACAGGTACTGCCCTCAGATGTGAAGGCACATTGAGAGCCCAATGCAAATGCAAGGTGTTTCTACTAAAATCATCCTTGTTCTACAGCCATGTCCACCGCTCAGTGCTCTCAAATACAACATTTTCGAAATGGAACAGCATAACCCTACTCCCCAAAGCAGGTATGGTCGTTGAGGTCCCATCCTCTCCCCTTGCATGGCCTTTCCAGCTCACCTGCATCTTTCCTCCAGTCTCAGTTTAAGCTGGGGCACATCCTGTCTCCTCTTTCCCTTGGTCCTTCCTTCTGCTCAGTGGCCCTCAAATCTGCTCAGCTGGATCATGGCCTCTTGTTGTCTGATCCACTCCCTCCCTCCATCTCTCTCTCCTCCTTCACCAGTTTATCAACCTGCCCCTTCCTGCGGCTCCCACCCCTTCTGTCCCTGCCACCTTTTGGTTTCACCATGGTAGGAGCCCATCACAGATGTTGGCTGGGACATGCATGATTGAAATCAAGAAATTTTGAGGTCAGCTCAGCTTCCCAGAGGTGAGGAAGGCTCAAGCAGGTTCATTCAGGAAGGAATCTCCAGTTATTTCGAGCTGTTAATTTGCTGTGTGAGATGTGCAAACTGCAAAGCCTTTGTGAGGGCTTACAATCTTGTTTTCAGGGCTTTCTTTTGAAAGGCAGGGTTCCTGTCCATGAAACAAAGATTTGAGCTTCTGCTCCAGGGTGCTCTAACACTGGAACGTTTCAAATAAAAACCCTTGACACCTGAAACATTGAAAATGTGCGACCAAAGCAATACATTTGCTCAGCCCTTTCCTTGGAAACATCTCATGGCTTCAGTCAACATTTTCCAAAACAATTTACTTTAAAAAAGAAAGCTTGCAAGGATTTAAAAACACTCTTTATATGGCCAAGTCCAGACCAAATAATTAAAGCAAGGCATTATTAGTGCTAGCTAATAAAAAAGTGATCATACAAGGGGTATGTAGGAGCAGCCAAACATGGTAAATTAAGGGGATATAACAAAAAAACCCTTGTAATGAATAAATACATTTTGCTGTACTTACAGCCTTCAAGGCACACATCCTCAGAAAAAAATGCAAGTTCTGCAGAATCTATGTAAGTGACCCAGCTGTCGTTCACCTCTACCACTGATCCTCCCCTCACTACCCCCAGACACTCTTTCCAGCTGGAACTGCTCTATTTGCCTCCTAACACTTCTCTGGGATACGTGGTAGAATCTTTGAACCAACACTGGATGTGAAAGGCTTTTGATTAGAAGTGGTCAGTTTTCTCTATGAATGTATGTTCTGTGGCAAGAATTCCTGAGCTGAATTTGTTCCAGTGCCACCCTTGGCAGAGGTGACCATGGTGACAGAAGCTTTGGAATACATATGCACATACAGACAGAGGAGAAGGCATTTCCATAAGTGCTTTGAAGTAGCACACACAGCATCAGTGGCATTATAACATAGCTTGGGTTGCAGGGACAGGTGGAAAATCAGCAGTTGTTGCCAATGATTCTTTGTCAGTGGCCAACACCAGAAGGCTTTAAAAGGCAACAAAGATAATCTATCTACGACTGGCAGAGCTGTCCTCTTGAAAAATTTTCCTCTCACTTTTGCATTTGCTGAAACTGCAAGCACATCTTCAGATTTTCCATCACAAAAAAGAAGAAACTATATATAATTCACCACACAGAACTATCTTGGTATCCTCAGATTCAGAGCTAGCTAACCACAAAAATGTACTCAAAAGCTGTGTTCAGTTGTGATTTATTCTGATGTAAGTTCTAAAATGGAGCACAGAGAAGAAACTCAGTTCCCCACCTTTCTTGTAAGTGGCACTTCAATAGGGACGGGCACAACTTCCGCAAGCAGGCAGCCATAAAACGCCACCATGAAAGCAGCAGGATCATTGTTAGGAAACACGAGTGTTACCTGAAAGAGAGAGATGAGCATTAAAAATGTTTTATCCTAGGTGTCAGATAATGATAATTGGAGTTTCCATGCTTCCTTTTGGATGGAGATGATACTGGAGCACTTCTAAGACAGCTACTCAAATGCCTAATGACAGATGAATGAGGAATCAGAAGGAATTTATTCTGATAAATATTCCTTTTATGAGTATTTCCACTTAGGATGTAGTTAAATATTTTCATGCTGCATTGTTTCCTACATTGACAACACCTTTTATCTGGTTCTGAATTAACTGATTGCTTTACCGGTGTTAAATAACCAAGCAAATGGAATTAAAAGAATTTCAGATTCTAATGTAATAATTTGCTTGAAGTTACTAAAACTGAAGTGTACATGTGACCAATTCAGATTACCCAGACTTAAGATGCCATTATGTCAATCATTAACACACTGTTTTGTTTCACTATACTTTGCCCCATGCAACAGTTTTGTTTTAGGACTGTCCTGTTGTCCAAGTGTAAATTTCTGTGTGCTGTGTGCACACACAAACTGCTATCTAGAAGTAAACGTCACATCCAGGGCTGGCCCTATCACATGCCAACCTAGGTGTGGATTTGTTGAACTTCACAGCTTCAGGGCTAGGGCTGGGGAATTATTTAGATAAAAGAATGCCAAAACCAATCACAGATCACCGGAATTCTCAGTAGGTGTTGAACTGTGCAGCTTAACTCCTGTGGGCCTAAGATCCTCCACAGACAAAGGGGAAGGAGATGGGAGGGTTCACAGCCTTGCTGAGGATCCAGCAGCTTCAGAGAGCCCAGAGCTCTCCTTGCAAGGGCAGGGAACAGTACTGCTCTCACTGGTGAATGACCTTAGTGGCTGGATCCTCTCTACGGTTTTGTTTCGGTTCAGTCAGATGGGCGTTCTCAGCTCATGTCCTAAACAGCTGTAACACAGGTGGTTACTCCTGCACAGTCAACTGCAGTGGCATGCAAGGGCATGGCAAATGATTTCAAACCTCATTCCTCTGGGCTCACACACAGGACAAGGCTGTACTATCACAGCACCTTGAAACTTGCTAAAACTACTTGGTAGCTCTTGAGTTTTGACTGCTTCGACATCCATTGCAGTTTTGTTGAAGTAAAATCATGATGCATGCTCCAAGGTCCAGTTACTGGGAGTTTCCAGAATTTTCACATGGCTTCAAAGCCTTCCATACTATGTATGGATACCTTCCATACATATGCACCTTCCATATGTATCCATGTATGGATAACCTTCCATACATCAACTTGATTTCTTCAAACTAGAAGAAATCTAACCAGCCTTGTCCAAGTGGGTCCAAAATATCTGGTTTTTAAGCTGAAGATTTAACTCATAATTCTTTAGAGTCAAAGCAAATACACCCCTACTTTATCTGCACACTTGCACATTAAACAATCCAAGTGCTGGAGATGCCTGTGCAGAGCTTACTGTATGCAAATGGAAATAGAGGGATTTTGCCAGGTGCACAGAGGGGATGGTAGAGATTGCTGAGCCCAGCAAACATCTGAAATATCCCAAAATATACTTTGAGGGTTGTTGGGTTTTGCACTGGTCTCTGCTTACACAAAGGCAGTGAAGGTTTGGCTGGGAATCTTTGAAAAGGAGCTGACAGAGGTGAAAAAAAAAAAAAAAAATCACTGAAGTCCAGTGGGAATGAGGCACTAACTTCCTCTCCAAAAAACATTAATCACTAACAGACTTTACCAAATAAATAAATAATGTGTGTAAAAGCAAAAAGGGATAAAGTTGAAGAAAAACAAATCATACAGTGTATATTAACAGAGAATCTGGTTAGCTAGTAGGTATTTCAGAGAGCAAGATTAATTTCCAGGCAGCTGTCTGGGGTGATGCAAGGTTAAATTTCTGAAGCTACTATAGAAGGCAAATGCAGTTTGCCACGTACAAGACCAGAAACACGGAAGGAGATGCAGGCACGTTCATTTATTTTATGGCTCAGACAAAGAACCTAAGAGGTGAGGTAATGGTAGTCATTAGGTAGTAATGGCAATGAAAAACAGAGATTGTATTGACAGAAGGTGTTTTCAAAGGAAAATATAAACTCTTTTTTATATATCAAAATAAGGAAACAAATACATTCTCATTTGGAAAAGACCAGAGATATGTGCCTGTATTTCATTTAGTATTTAAAAACTACCTTTAAGTGTTGTCACACAAGACACATTATGTAGAATAAAGTCACCTTCAAAGAGGTCAGAAAGCTTTTATGTTATTACGACAGGGGTGTAACCGCCAGAATCACAGCCTAGAGCATCAGAAGTGCTGTAACACCTCATCTTCAATGTGAAGTTGCCTCAAATGATCACGTTCCTGTTACACAGGGATGCCAGGCAAGATGTTTTTACAACACAAAGCATATGCTTTCAGCACTCAGCTATAAACATTTGTTTCACTTTAATCTAGGTGGACTTATTTTAGAAGAGCCGCAATTTGTTCCTTACATGTCCTGTGCTAGTTAAACTTCCAGCTTTAGCCTGAACTATCCACAAATCCTTTCTAAATGTTAGGAGATGCCAGTGACTATTGCAAAAAATGACTACAAAGATGGGCAGGCAGCACACAATAGATAAGCAGAAATGCACATTGCCTGTATGTGAACTTTATTCCTTTGGAGCTTTCTGGGTGGACTGTTTTGATGTGTACACTTGAACAACTTGCTGCTTCTGCTGTTGCTTAGAGACACTCTTGTAAGTCAAGTAAAAGAGAGTCTTCAGATCCTAGTCCTGGCTGAATGCCATCGTAGGAAGCAATTTAGATTAAGGATCCAGAGATCCTTTAGTTAATTTCTTTATGATTTATTTCAAAAAGAAACACAGGAAGGACTGTCACTATTTTTTTTCCTCTTTTTTCCTTCTGGGAAGCATTACTGCATGCTCTCATTTTTGAAGCCCTAAGACGTGTAATGCAAGCAGACATGTTTCTCACATGTGGCACAAGAGGATCAAGTGAACCAACAGTTTGAGAATTGCTGTCAGACCCTGGAGGGGGGAAACTTAATCTCACACTCAGAACACTAAGCACTAGGGCAGGACTAAAATTTGCATTTCTGACAAATTTTTTCTGGAATATCCATTCCACGGCTTAGATCCAAACTGGAATGGGACCTGTGGAATTTTCTATACACACTCTGGCAGAGAAAATGAGCAGCAGGCTCAGCCAGCCTTGGCAGACAAAGGGGTAGGTTTGTAAGTACATTGTTAGCAAAACCATAGGATGTTCTTGTCTTCATTTAACATCTTCAAGTGCAACCTCTGCAACTCTTGCTCTCTGTGGGCTTTATCCATTTACTTAGATGCAGCCTCTAGCAGTAGCTGCATCAGAGTCAGAACCAGGAATGGAAATATTCTCTGTTACCAGTCAGCGTCATTTATTTATTCAACTGGCTGCCAAAATGTGCTGACATTGCTTGTCTTTGTCCTCCACAACGCTTCTCTTGTTTCTACCATCTCAACAACTACAAAGTCATTAGTAAGTAAGTTTTTTATCCACATGACACCTCCAGGCTCCATGAGCAAGCTTTTACTAAACAGACTGTTGTTCAATGTCCAAAAATCACTTTCCATGGGAATGCTTATTGTTGATGTTGCCACAACTTCAAGTTACTATTCAGGGAGTACCAGCTCATGTTACTTATTATGCAGTCTAAAACATCTGTCTGAATGATCAGTCTTAGGCAGTAAACTGCAGATTTCAGCACCCCACCCCACACCCCATTATTTCACTAATTTCCTCTGAGCACCCCAAATACCTCATTCTCTCTTTGTCAGCATTGGATTTGAACTATTACAAACAATCATTGAGATACTCACCCTGTCTCCAGGTCGTACCATTGGTTCTTGTTTTGTGCCTAATTTATGTAGTATATTGTAAGCAACCTTCATACTTCTGGTCCAAAGTTTGCCTATTAACATAAAATTTTTGAAATTAATATAAAACTTCTTATGCTTTACAAGATTATTAGAGAGAAAGAATACCTGAAAAGTGGAAAACACACAGCAGGAACATTTATATTAGTTTTCCAGCTAAATATGACACCACTACTGGGACTTGTGGAAATACTTAAATACTTATCAGAAGTTTTCTTTGAACTTCTTTTTTCCAAGACAGCAGCACTTAAAAAAAAAGAGAAAAGTGAGAATAGTTTTCCTTCTGGCAGAAGTTTCTTACTTTGGAGAAAATTGGATCTTGACTCTGAAATTAACTGTCAGAAGGGGCTGGTACATCATCAAGTCCAGACATCACCCTAACACCTTAGATGTAGCAAGCTGGACACGGCGCATTTCAGCACAGACTGACCTTGAGGTGATGTTCAGTTTCACCACGGCAATTCTCTCACCAAGGAAAAAGAAAAGGACTCCCAAGAAGCAGAGGCAAAGAGAAGAAAACCCCAACAAACAGAAAACACCCCACAGCTAAAGGGGCACACTGAAGCAGCAGGGACCCTCTGAACCTTAGCACATCCATATGGCTGTTTCACTTTTAATCCTGGGCCTTCTTCCATTTGACTTGGCTTTTCCTTCTCACCTGCTCCCATACCCTCCCTTCTCTGATTCATTTCACTTTCCCCAGGTATCCCCTCCTTACTGTCTCTCTTCACCCTTGCTTCACCTTTCCAGCACCACTCTTAGCTAATCCTTATCAAGTCGTCACCCCAACATTCAATAAAGAAAAATTCTCTCACCACGACCTCTTTTTCCACATTACAGGCCTTTCATTTATCCTTCAAGTGATCGGCATCTTTGCTCTTCCAGATGCCCTTTGTTTAGAGGCCTTGTTACTTCCATGTGAACAATACCAAGTTTAACAGCCCTTGTGCTTGGCTGGCCCCCAGGTACTGTCTTTAAGCACGATTCAGTCTGACAGTAACAAATCTTTAATTCATGCCCACCAATAACTGAAACGATAATAGGTTCTGACAACAGATTACCTATGGATTTCAGCAGTTCAGGCTCCCAAACATGCAGTATTGCTATTTATAACTAAGCCAAGCAGTTGCTATAATAAGTTCCTCCACATCCTGGTTAGAAAATGCAATACTACTGAATAATTTTTAAGTGCAAATCTGATGTAAATATAAAGTATGATGAGAAGGCCAGATTTTCTTTTTTTCTCACTTAAGGAAAATTGGAAGAGTCACTGCTGCTTGTTATGGAGAAAGTACTAAATGCAATTATTTCTTATGAAAACAGTAATACTGTATCATCAAACTATGCTTTGCAAAGTTTTTAATTTATTAAAATTATGCCAGTATTTGCATGTTGAACTGTCTTGCTGCTCAGAAAGGAACACAATTCTGTTTCACTGGAAACTCAGCACAGATACAGGAGTATGTCTGCAGGATTAACTCTCACAGGACTATGACAGAACTACCTGCATTTGATGGAAAGAAAGTCTTCGAAAGCATCCGTGCTGCTACAGTTAACACTTGAACTTGACAAGTGAGGAGGACAAAAAAAAAGGATGCCTTAAGAAAGCAAATACTCTTTTTCCTAAAGTTTTTCAACATTAAAGCTTCAGTGGCAACAAACTTAAAAGAGCAATTAGTAATGATACAGAATATTGGAGAATGGAAATCAAAAGCCTGGCAAAAGTTCTGAATTGCAAAAGAGAACCATCTTTACAAAAAACACTTTTAAGCTTGAAATGAACATTGAAGGAGCTGCTGTGAAAAGTTATGTCTGAGCTATAAAGATTAAATCTGTTACAAATCTTAAATTTACATTTGTGACACATTCACACTAATTTTTCGTCTATCAAATGTGCCAATGAATATTTTCTTTAAAATCTAAGGGCTATAATATTACAGTATCTAGATGCATTCTTTCAGAGGTACCCAGGTATGCAGTACAATCATCTCCACCTAAGAGACTTGGATAAATGCTGAAATTAAGTTGTCTCAAAGACTAAGAAAACTTGAAGGAGTACTTTCTGGTAAAGTTTTAAATAAGTTTAAACATGTTTTGTCTTGATGCTCTTTAATTGCCAAAATTTTATTTTGTCTTCTAAGATACAGATAGTGTAAGGCTCCCTTCCTAATTCTTCACCTTTCTGTTTGAATACCTTTTGAACTGCACAAAAAATGGCCGTAATATTTTCTAGTGGCCAGAAAAGACTCGAATCTTCTGTCACCACAGCCCTTTCCTTCTCTATTTACTGGTGTGATACCAACCTGTGTTAAGTATCTGAGGCATCATGTATCATGTGCCTCTGAGTGTGAAACTGTGGAAAACTGGAGTGAAGCAGCTTGCTTGCATTCAGCTGGGAAGGGGCTGGAACACAAAGACCTTACAAGCTCTATAATGTCACTCCAACCCTTGCAGGCTCTGCCTGCCCTCAGCTGCTGCCAACTCTGTTTCAGTGTGGGCTGTCACGGGCAGGCAGGGACCCCCAGGCACCCACATGAGCAAACAGAGCAGAGTCCAGGCAGATCTTGAACTAAATTGTGTTCAACAGGAAGTCTGTAATTTCTCTAGCAGGGTATATAGCTGTGTTCCAAAAAAGTAAATTAAACAAGGGCCACAAAAGGAGCAGTAACCCAGAAGCTGGAGCTAGGAATGTAAGGATGATCAGGGCCAGATCAGCGGCTGCTGGATGGGGCACAAACTTCTGACCAGACGTGGACTGAACCATGGGTTTGTTTTGTCACCTTGGCTGTTTGCCCTCTCCGACCCGACACCACTGAGAAACACAAAGGACTCAACGTCTGCAGGATAACAGCCCTGAGGAACGGAGGATGTTATAAAGAAGGAAATCTTTGAAGTGTTTCCTTCCTTGGTTCTGCCTAGGCTGCAAATCAGAGTAATTCTTCCTTTGCAAACTTGAGAGATTAGATGCTGCTGGGAAAAAAGCCGATTGCTAAAACCTCTCCCACAAATCCCGATGCTGCGACCTTGCCGTGACCTCCACACAGTGCCACATCTGTGCTGTGGGAGTGGGAGGCCTGGTGAGGAGGCCAGCTGTGCTCCATCCAAGGCTTTGGCTCTGAGACAGGGTTTAGGGCCCATCCTCATGTGGGTTAAATCGCTTCGTTACATGGGCTCCAGAGGAAATCTGTTTGCGGCCACTGGGGATACATCCCATTGTCCTCATCCTGAGTTCAGTGAAGCACCAGCCCTCCTCAGATAAACACACTACCATTAATCTTCTGAGCTGGCTTGAAGACAGGGGGCAGATGCAGGAAACTCAAGCAACAGCTTCGTTTGGTAGTGAGTGGAGCAGCCCGTATCCCAGCTCAGTGCCAGAGCTCCTCTTTCCCAGCCATGCTGCTGCTGCAGGGAGCTGCCCTCAGCCCTTTCTACAGCTGGCAGAGCATGGGTGCAGGAGCCTGGAGCTGAGCTGCTGCTTCCCTGCCCTAAATACCAGACCCTGTGAGCCCTCCTGCTCCTGACATTCTTGCCCCCATCCCCACTGCAGCAGGGTCCTTGCAAACAACATTCCTACCCACTACACCAGGACAGGATTTGTGCCTGTCAGGCCCTGATCTCACTAGACAAACATTAACAGCTACGTTCTTGCATCTAAAAATGAAGGACTGTTATGCCATCTACAGAAGTGTCCAGTGGTGTTTAAGGGACAAGGGTTCCCTCTGGAAGAGGCCCTGGCTCTGCAGACCCAGTGCTGGGACTGCCAGTCACACACACATCTCATGGGTAACATAAGGCACTAGATGTTTAAGAACACAAATCACCCCTCAGTTTTCAGGTCACAGAACTACTTCCCATACAAAGCAGTCTGGTAGAGTTCCCCTAGCTGATTTTGGAAAACAAAACCCCAACAACAGGCAGTTGATGCATACCATGTCACTACTACAATTTATTAACCTTGTTTCTACCTCCCATTGAGCTAATTGTGGTGCTGCTTTCCAAAGTCTTGTATAACTCCACAAGATGGTAAGAAACTGAACTTTTCTCTCCATCTATCACTGCCTAACTTATAATTGCTTATTTACTGAAATATATCTTCTTCTAAAGATGATCACATCTCCCTCAGCCGCTTCTGTCATTTTGCCAGAGTGCTGCTGCCAGACTCTCATGCCCTAGCAGCATGCTCGTGCAGGGAGGCCTTTCAGGTTCTTCACACACTTGCAAACTGAGCGGAGAGCTCCCACTGTCCAGTGAGTAACAGCAAGTAGCACTCTGCCTCTGAATCTGAGCCATATCTGGCAGACATCACATGTGCAGGAATGCTCGGCAGGACAGAATGGAAAATGGCATCTCGCCTTCTGGCAGCTGTGACAAACACTGTTAGCACCCATGTGGAGCTAGTCCCTTTTCTCTTGCCACTGGAGTTTTGATTTAGTTAAGCAGTAGCAACTCCACATCAACAATTATATATTTTGTATTCAGTCATCTTCTTTTTTTTTTTAAGTCTACTCAGATGGCAATAAAATTTAGCAAGCAAAAGTAGTTAATACCCAGTCCCATCTGGTTAAGCAACATATTATGAAGGTAAAGAAAACCACAAGGTGTTAAAAACCACACCAAAAGGGATCTGTTAACAAAAATTAGATGTTTTCCACATGACACTGAAATAAGTCCCCTTCCTCTTCCTTTCCAAATCTGTAAAAGTACTAAATGTTTGTGTTGAATGTAAAGAAGGTTTTAATAGAAAAGCTGTATCAGGGAGAAAACTCAGAGAGAAAACAAACCACAACAAAATTTCCTGATCATCTTCAGGACACTTTTCAGAACCACACAGCACTAATTCAACAAAGCCAAACCAGTGGTTGCTTACCAATCTCCATGCACAGCAACTGCGAGACTGCCAAAATTTAACTGCAAATAATTTTGTCAAATATTCATTTTCTCAATACCACAGTATGACATTCCTTGTATTAAACAGAAACAAGAGCATTTATTAAATCTAGTGTAAATGGTAAACTTCCTAATGCTATGTAGGTAAAGGGGCTTTTTTTCTGCTTTGCAAAATAACAGTCACAGCTTTACTACTCTGGTAATCCTTTCTTCGTGAGTTCTTTAGATCCAGCCTAAACAGCAAATGGAGTTGCTGCTCTTTGGGATAAAAAATCCAAAGAAAAAGAACAGAAATGTTCTGTTGCAGAGAATGAAGGACACCAGACATACTCAGAATAGAGGTAACCTTGTAATTACAGTGCTTGATACTGCAGTCTGAATCATATAATCAGTAATTTTCAGTCTATTTATTAAAGAAACAAAGGTTTAAAATACTAAACAACCATAAGATCAATATCTGTCTGGGGATTTAAACCCATATGGATGACTATCCATACCTCTGTGAGTCTTGCATTATTTCCGAGGTAAGGGCGGTCTGGTTATGCAGCTACTTGGTCAGAAGCATCTCGAATCTGTCTCTCTCCTGCTGATAATTGTGAAATTCCTGGCCTAGGAGAGCCTCACAGAAAGGTATGGGAGGGTGTCCTAGGTTACAATAAGATGTAACCAAAAATAGGTATTCTATTATCATCTTCACAAGCTGTTAGAGCAGGTGGGGCAGTGTTCGTTATCTCCTGCCATGACTCATCCCTGATAACTCCCTCCGGAACTATCTCTGTTTGTTGGGCCATCAAGGACCACTGCATGTCTCATAGAATTACATCAGCCCATTGTGAGATGCGCTGCCCAGGGGAGAGGAGCCAAGTATTCCCACCTGGATATAATCTGGGGTTTGGAACAGCACAAGAAGGCCTACCTACTGGATTCCCAAAGAATAAGTGCTACTACTGGGCCTTCAGGTGAAGACCAGATCCTTGTACAGGATCACTGCTTCAACAGAACCACTTCATCTGGACTGCTACCACCACCCTGACTAACAGGGAGTCAGGTTGTATCGTGACTCTGTCACTGTTCTTGTACTATTGCATTTATTTTAATTTTCCTATTAAATTATAGTTCTGACTTGCGATCTCCCACTAGTTTGTTTTCAAACTAGTACAGGGGTGCAGGTTGCACACCAGGTGCAGAATGGCTTGGGTTGGCTATTTCTGGCCTGTTGTTACCTTTCAGGCATGCCAGGATACTTCCAGGAGGAGCAACATCACCCCTCATGAGTCAGAATTACTTTGGCCTCAAAGTGTTTACAGTTGCTTTAAAGCTATTTTTAAAATCAGTAATTCATTTGAAAAAAAAATTGCCATTTTCCAAGCATTTCCTTCTCCACGGAATCCAAATGGAAAAAACAGTCTTCTGTCCAGAGAGTCACCTCTGCTCTTTGAGAGCCTTGCTGTCTCTAGTGGGCCTCCGATGTCGGAAACACTACATCAGAGATACTGAAAGTATGTTTTAAAAAATCTGATTAAAGAAAGTGTTAGATAAAGGAAATGAGATTCTTTGAATCAGACAAAGTTTACTGGTACTCATTTTGTTGTTTTTAATAATGGTTACAATAAGAAAGCTCAGAACTTGTTATTGATAAATTACTTTCAACTCTATACTTTTTCCCCAGCTTTTCTGGTTCTCCTTAGAATAATCAATTTCAGTAAGAAAAGTAGCTCTGATATCATAAGAACTATATAGGATTTAATTGTCCTTTATTCAAGTTTCTCCTCTAAGAAACCACTAAGTGCTTCATTATTACTACTAAAACCAGATGCCTCACTACCCTGATTAACTTTGTCTGAGCCAGAAATTGTCTTCCTTTTCCTCAAAGCACACATTACATTTCTAGTCAGAGTTCAGACTCCCATAAAACCTGATAAAGACATATTTCCTTCCCATATCTCAGACATTTCAATTTATGCATATTCAGTGATTTGATTTATAAAGGGATTGAGAATAACTTAACTAAGATGTTCTCCACTTAAACAAGTTCCCAGAGGAACAAAATATTTGTAATATTCATAGTGTTTCATTCACTAGAAAGAATTTAAGAATTTTGAGTACATTAAATAAAGATTACAACTGGGGCACTGACAAGAACAAGAACTGAGGCAAATCACTTCCAACACTTGCTTGAAAAAAAGGATCAAGTCTGCAAGTGCAGTTATACATTTATTCTATCTAAAGTAATCTGAGACATGTGGACAAAACCAGTCCTGACATGCTACGAAGACAAGAAGCTCAAAAAACATGCTGAAAAAGACACAGGAGATACAAAGCATTACAAATTTGATGAACTCCTGCAGAGAAATGGGAGAGCAGCAGTGATTTTAAGCAACAGCTGGAAGTGCAACTTCTTTAAACTAGTTCCCCTTCTGGCCCAGAAGCCCTTCATAATCTAGAGCTCTCACCACCCAAAGCCACACTAACACATATCCACATCAGCACTGTTGGGGGAGAAATTAATTCCAGTAAATCACACAAGGTGGTCCCTGCAACACTCATCCACCCCTGTCTGCCACAGCAGATCATAGCTTGACCCCTGGTCTGAGCCCTCAAAGGTGTCTCTGGAAGGGACAGCAAAGGAGTTATAAGAAAGACTTTGGAGAAGCAGAATTTTGTGGATTCTCAGAGCTCCTTTCCAGCATGCAAGGCCACCAATGGCAAATAAGAAAGCATCCTGGATAGATGCAAGAGGTCAGCACTATGTTTTTCAGGGCCAGAAGAGAGCCTGATATAAGAATCGAGACCAAGGTCACAGATGGAATATCACCATGTACATGCAGCAAAAGGTCTCGATTTGAAAAGATTTCCTCCTAAAATAACCTGCAAGGTTTGGACACAGAATGGCTGTACAATAAAGAAAGAAGCAAATGTCTGGGTTGTGTATGGTACTCTAGTTACAGCCCAAGAGATGGATGGGAAGGCAATATTGTCTACAACAACCCATGAAAGAGGGGGTAAATATGCATGGTGTTGAGGGAATTAGAACTCCTACTCAAGATGGGCCTTGATGTAGCTGATAGCTACAGAGACACTCCTGGAAATCATCTTGGAAAGATGGAAGAAAGTGGCAAGGCAAACCTGCAATTCATCCATGCAGGAACAGAAAATCGGAGAAGATACTGAGAACAATATCAAAAGACATCAAAGAGAAGCCTCCCCTTAACTGGAAAGGTGGAGGATAAAGGAAGAGGAATTCCAGGAAGACAAGGGGGTGTGAGAAGAGACTGAAGCAAAAACAGTAAATAGAGGTTAAATATTCAAAAGGAGGTGCAAGTGATGACAATGTCTCAAAAACCAAACCTCTGGAAAATTAAAATTATTCTTAAAACTCATGAACATTTGTGAAATATATGAAAATTCCTGGTAATGGTATTGCTTTAAATTAACAAAAAACTTGAAAATAACTGTGAAGTACAAACTAGAGGCTACTGAAAATTGTCAGGGTTGATAGTTAAAATTTTAGCCATAGCATGCACATGAGGAAATTCAATGTCACATTAATACCATGTGGTAGGATTGCAGCTAAGGTCATCTTTCAAAATTTTATTACTACCATGGCCAGTGGAACTATGCACAAGGATAAAAACTCACAAGCAGGAGTGTCTTTAATGATTTCGAGGCTTAATGTCTATTAATGTTCGAGTTCAAAAAATGTCATGCCTGCCATTGCTAGAAAATATTGCAGGCACAGAAGGTGGACTAGCTCCAGCAAAATCATTCATAAAGTCACCAGTGAAACGGCAGGTGGCTGTATTGTTAATGACATTTCCAAAGCAGTTTTCATTTAAGAAAACTACTACGGCATAGTGAATGAACATTTCCCATGAAAGAGAATGTCAGCACGAAATGCACCTAGCAGAGAAGAATTCAGTAAATCTAGGAAATGTTTTGGTTTCTAATTTCTTTTATCTATAAAAAGAAGAAAAAAAGAAGAACTGATTTTTTTTCTGACCTCAAGAAACTACTGAAAGGCAACAGGAAAACCACATCCCAAAGTGCTGCCAAATGAAAGGTGCGAAAACATGAATTTTAGTCCTACTTTTCTCAAGATTCAGACAATGTAGAAGGGGGAAAGAGTTACTTTAGAACACAGAAGCAGGCTAGGTGACTCCATGAGCCATGCAGATATGTTCCTTGGGTTGATCTGCTCACCCTACAGCCTCAGGCAAAGCAGGACATATGCTCAGACTCTCTGGACAGAATCCCAAATTCAGAAAAATGGTCTGATTCTCAGTAACAGCTTAATTTCCTTTCCTGTCCAATTTATTTAGGGCATTCAGTAGATGACATGACTTCTGCAAACATGTAATTGCAAACTTTAAAATTCTTCCCTAGTTCCAAGTAAATGTCCTTGAGGAAGAAAAACATTTATCAATGGTGAATCGTATGTTTGCTCCTGAAATTAAGTCACTTCTTAACTCTAAGGTACCTGAAGGGAAAGTGTTTCATGCATGACCCTCAGTTGCAAAGGCGCTCTTATGCTTTAAAAGCCTTTAACTATATTTGCAGTGCCAAACTTGCAGCAGACAACTTTTTGGCCAGGGACCATCATTGAGTCTGACTCCTGAATGGAAATGAATGTTCAGCACTGAACAAAACAGAACAGACCTCTGTATCACAGCATGTAACAACATTCTCTGCACAGAACTCCAAGTCCCTGAGAAGGTAGAAATAAAAAAAGAAAAACAATTTTTTATATCCATATCAGTAGCATACGGAAATGTTCCAACTCACTTTCAAAGTCTGACAGTTATTCATAATAATTCCTTTGAACATCTCCCAAATGTCCCCAGAACATCTCAAAATTAGAAGCAATATGGGAGTTATTTTTCAGAGGTACCCTTATGTTTATTTTTATTTGGCCTTTCTTGGTTACAATACACTGTCAGGCAGTACACATTGAACTACACCAACATACCAAAGGTCACACTGAAATATATCCTGGTAAATCTCTTTCTAGGGGGTATACTTGCTAGTTGTACAACTACCCATCAGGAGAAATAATTCAAATCACACTTACTACGATGTCAGAAAACAAGGAAAAAAATCCTATTTAACTTCTTCAGGAAGCTGATGAATTTTGTACACCAGGTTAGGCTTTTGCAGAACAAAGCCTGGGCAAGATCCAAGGGCAATGGATTTAGACATTAATCTTCAGGAAAATCTGCCCTAGGACGCATTTCTATTTGAAAAGTGGTTTTAATTTAAAATCTGTTATTCCATGGGTGTATCTACTCAGCTCTTTTCCTCTGTCTGAAATAAATCATACTACAACATCTCAGCAACCCATACTGAGACATCAACAGCTTCAGAGATCTTCACAAACGGAACAGATGCATCATTACAAGGCTTTTTTCACTATATGTTTATGCATTTACTAGACACAGACACTGCACAGAGTATATAAAAGCACAAATAGTTGGAAGAGTGCTCACCGTAAGTGAGAATATACAGTGGTTTTCCATTGGTATCCATAGTGGTTAGGCAAGGAGCTTTTGGTGAGATGGTCCCCCATCGCTGCAAGGCTGCTTCCAGGGAAGGCGGCCAGTTTGTAACCACACCTAATTGTTCCCCACGCATAGCCAACATCTGAGCTCCTTCTGGCTTTGGCTGGTTTGGATCTGGCTGTTGAACTTATGATTATGAAAAGATATACAGTTACCATGTGAATTCTATACCTTGTGTACACCTGTGTAATCAAGAGAATAAGTTACCTTTGCAAAATATTCTGAAAACAGTAACATGTAAGAAGGTATTGAGAAGCAACAGAGAAATATAACAAAATAATTAACTTTTAACTTTAACACAGATCAAGCAACTGAAGCACCTCAGGAACGAAAAGTCCTTGTTCTTACACGAGTTCTACAAGCAGGGAAAGAAACTGCTGAGGCAGCATGCATATATTTATCTTCAAAATAATCAACCTTTCTTTATTCCTAAAGAGAGATGGAGAATACTTTTTCCTGGGAAAAACGCAGTAATGAGACGAACTGCAGGACTACTGACAAAAATGTACTTTAACAAGTAACAGATTGATTTAACTCATGTTCTGTTACATGTTTTCTTATAAATTCCTGTGAAGACTATTTAAATTTCCACATTCTGGCAAATCTTAATTCTCAAAGCACTGGTCTTTTTAAAAAAAAGTTCCATTTATTGACTGCATCTTTTTTTCTATGTTACATTTAGTTCATTTTTCATACTTCACTGTTACACAAAGGATGCGTAAAACATTTAACATGCTCCCTCACTAATAGATTTTCTCATATTGGTGTTCAAAAGCAATGGCTGCAAGTCACAGATGAATGTTCTCAAAACAAAGCTTCCCTGTTTTCTCTTCTATCATTTCTTTGCAAGCAGAACCAGGAGCTGAGCAAACAAGAGAGACTTTTGACTCCACAGCACTATGTCTAAGCTTACTACAAGCAGTTTCCACTGAATACCAATGGTTTTTTGGTACTTGACAGTACAGGGAGGGCTTACTTGGCTTACTAGAAAGTCAACGTAGGAGACAAACATTTTACAGAGTTTTAATAAGCAATCCCCAAACCTTTTGAAAAACAGTCATTTTACCTTCTAACAATTCCTCAAAGTCATCTACAAAGAACTCTCGTAATGGTGGTCGTTTGGGCCGTTTTAGTGTATTGACCAGCTGCTGAATCTTTGCTGACACTCTGCTGCTCACTGGTACTCCTGCAGGACAGGGATCAATGGAGACATCAGTCGACAGCTACGCTGCACCCACCAGACGTCAAGTGGGGTAAGAAAAAGTCCAGGACTGCAAGGCCACCACATGCCATACCATGACTCAAGTATTTAACATTAAAACATACACACAAAAAGGAACAATGATGCCTAATGTGATTAAAACCAATACAACAATGTCAGAGTGAGGTTGCAGAATTAGAGGGGAAACAGCACACAGACTGAGGGAGAGAAGCACAGTGGAAAAAATGTCCCTACACCAAATGTCAGTACCCTGAGAGAATTCCCTCAGCAATGGTCAGTGAGAAAACTGGCACTCGCCCTCCCCATGATCATTGGCCATACCAACGTTGTCTGACTAGATGGCAGCCTGGTGAAGAGTGTGGGTCATAGGCTCTGCCCTGTCATTTATTCTGGGTTACTTTTACACTGCAGGGGATATCCATCCAGTACCCATCTTAAACATGGTTCACGTCTTTGTATTACTTCAGCATGACCCTGTACTCTCTGAACATCCCTGCAGTCAATCCCACCAGCCAGCAATCTCCAAGGGGAGCATGCTTGCCCATACTGCACTTCAGAAAACACTGCTCTGAGCAGCAGCCTGGGGCAAGGGGCATTTTTATAATATAGTCCCATCAATCACCTCCCCCTTCCCTTTCTCTAGTCGAGTGCAAAGCCTCTCCAATGAGCATGTCATCTGTTCCTGAACTAATAGCTTTCTGTCACTGCATTGCAGGAATTTCAACTTCTTACCCTTCCATAAGGTTGGCTCCAAAACTTTTACCAAGTGGTGTTTAGAGATGAAGCTACTAAGTTTAGATGCAGTACACTTGGTCAACAACTCCATGCTGTGCTGAAATATTGTTCGGTAAGTTTTAGAAAAGAGGAGCGGTAAATAAGGAAGGGTTTACAAATAACTGTTTTTCAAAAAAAAAAAAAAAAATCAAGATAATAAAACATCAAACATGTCAATTTTCAAGATCCATCCTAGCATGTCACATTCTCTGCCATTTAAAAAAACAGACTAGCTGTAACCAGACAGCATGATAATAGCAAATCTAAAGAGATTCTCTGGGGTTTTTGCCAAACTTCTATTGGGAGTCAGCTCTGCTGATTAAGAAATATTTCTCTATGTTATCTTCATTGATATCAGCTTATTTTAGAACTGTAAAGGGCCTGCAGCTTTGTGTTTACAAGTGAAAAGTGCCCAGAAAAAATCACAAAGAACACCCAAAAAACAAGAGCAGATGCATACAGTAACCACTAAAATGTCCAGGATACTCAAAATAACCCCAGTTCTGCTTTGTGACATACCATCACCAGTCTCCATAAGCTCAGCGTTGCCATACTTTGGTGCCACCCGTGCTGTTGATCCTTGTGGTCTTTCTACTTGTATTGAGTGTTCTGAGGTGTAAGTGGTAACATCTGGAGGGGCAGAATGATTTTCTGTGAAAAGTAAGTTAAAAGGTTTAACCATGTACCTCTAGTGTCAAAAGGCAGAAAAGCAAAGGGCAGGGGAAAGGTGACCATTTGATTTTGTTTTTTCCCCAACATCTGAACAGACGTTAAAGTTAATGCATAAAATTATGGTACTGAACTATAATGTGTAGTATGATTTTAATAAGTAAAGTTTGCACTGATTAAAACAGGGCTGTATATCTGCAATCACAAGCGATAGGCTAAGAAAATGATACAATTAGGTTATAGGTTCTGCACTGACATCTGATTTTACTTAAAGCTTGTGGACATCTGCAAACAGAAAGGACCCAGAGAAATACACTTCTGGTGCATTATTGTGTTGGTTTTTCTAAGTAAAAAGAACACAGCACATTGTCAATCACTTGCAAGTGCCCATGCATATCACTTTCATAACCTCTGTATTTTGAATATGTCAATTTTAGTTAAGAAAGGAAAAAAGTCAATCATAGCAGGTTTGGAAACTAGAGGCAAGAAATAAAATGTAAAGAAACATGAACTTTGCATTCTTCATGGACACTTGCTTGTCTACTATTTTTAGACAGAGATATTTCAATTCTTCTGCATAACAAAGCCTTGCCTTCCAGAAGGCAAACACGATTTAGTCTGACTCATGCCAGCACTGCTGAACAATTCCACAGAGCTAATCTTTCTCTTTCATGGCCTGATAACTCAGCATGCTACCACAGTTCGTCTTCCCATGTTTTCAAGTTTGAGTCTTTATTTCCTACATATTTGTACTATTTTTATAGGTTGTCTCACAATTTTTTGCAGGTTTTTATCCGCATTAGATTAGATGGAGATAAACGCCATAAGCAAATAACAACTTTTCTTTCAATTGACATAAATGATCCCCAGAAGCCTCTGAGTTACAAAAGAAGGCAGGTTGTCATTCTGCTGCCACAGAAGAGAAATGCATTCTATTTTACAACAGGGTAAGAGTCTTTCAAAATGAAAAAATTCTGGAAAAATGTCATTGTGTTCCAATACTGTTTTCAAGACGTGCTTTTTATTAAACCTTTTCTTTAAGTATTATGATGTCATAAGTACTAGAACACCAACCTCTACAGTAAATTTAATTTCAAACATAATTATAAAGCATTTTCATTTTTATGAGTTTTGAACTTTGAAACACTGTGATTCTTGTGCATTCAATCCCAAATTTATGCACCACTGACACAGAAAACTAATTTCTTTTGCTACACATACATGAAAATAGATGCTTCTTTTGCATAGTTTTCATTTAAAGGTAGCATTTGACAGAGAATCATCATGAAAATTTAAGACATGACATTAATGTCTGCAGCTGTTATTTAATGTTTATATTCATAACATCATAAGGGCTCAATCCTATCACCCAATCATCTGGTTGAGGAAAACACGAAATGGCTTTTTTTGACCAACTCAAAATGTCGTGCATTCTACAAATGTCCAATTCAAGCTTTTGCTTCTGATCATGTCCATTGTTACAATTTTACTGAAACAAACACCTTATATTGTGCTATAAGTGACCAGTTGAAATACAATAGATTGAACAATGAAGCTTACGCTGGTAATTGCTTGAATAATGTCTTCCTTTTAAATTTCTTGTCATTATCAACTATTTTAGACTCAGCACAATTTTTTGCCCTTTCCTGTTAAGTGGCAAGAGCTTTTTATAGATCATGATTGTATTACTCAATAACTAAGTGAATTAAAAAATGCTGATGTTTATCTTTCTCTTTACTTATAATGCAGTTTTGCTGTGCATATGGGAGATCATGACTAAGAAAATAATTGTACTTAGTCAGCTATCAGTAACATGAGAAGGTATTTTTAAAGTGAGCTGTATTTGCTTATATCTTTCCACTGAAGTATTTCCATCTTTCAGACTTTACAGGGCAAACTGGAGTTAAAGATTAATTTTTTTTTAATGCATGGGGCAGACAATACATGAGCAGGGATGTTCTCCCTTCAGAACTCTGCGCTTGAAACCAAATTCTTCTTTGTTACACATGGTGCTGAGGAGAGGGAAAGAACATAACAAGAGTCCTGCTCCTTTGTAAAAGGGTTTCCTTTTGAACAGACAGCACTTGCACTTGCACTTGAAGTTGCCTTAAAGAAGCTCTCTACCCAAGGCTGCCACCACAGGTCAGTCAAGGAGTTCTAGTGCCCTGGCTGCATAGCTGCTATTTACTTTTATCCAGAAGAAGAGGAATATTAAGGTTTGTCTTGAGGTGTTCCTTTATAGTATCTGCTTAACAGATGTATTATCATGGCAGTATCTACAGCTCTAAGTTTCTTCCATTAGATTTACAAATATTCAGTCAGTTCATGTCTCAGAGTCAGGCTTGGAGAAATGAAAATCATACAGACAAAATTTTGGTCTGAATGACTTCTAAAGAAAAAGATAATTGTTATGTTATGTGAAATGTACCCTTTTTTTAATATAGAACAGTCAATCCAAGCTTTGGCTATGGACACGATCTGTAGAGAGTTGCTTGGTCTTATGTCAGGTAACTCAAAGAACTGTTTGAGCTTTCATTAGGAATCATGATCCTGACACATCTGTTCACTAAAAAGTAGAAACTGTGACAGCTGCATAACTTCAAAGCACTTCCTCCATCAAACATACATATTTGCGTCACCTCCTATTCCCATCTCTTCCAATATCCTTGCATTAGAGGATCACAGACAGAACAGCTGTTTCCAGTTAAGGCTCTCTTCATTTCTGCCACTGGAGTGACATCATTTACCCCATTTCATGAAGATCAGAAAGGCCCAACAAAGCAGAGCATGTTCATGTAGGGATAGGGCCCATGCACTGACAAAGCTCCACGTCTGAGGAGAGGCAAAGAAGTGGAGGAATACTTTAAGTGGAGGTTTGGAAGCTCACATAAGCAGCAGGTATTTGAAAAGTCTCTGGGAACTCAAAAAGCATTCCTGCAACTCTGTGCTTGAAGAAAATGCAGCTTTTACTCCCAAACGAGCTGGCTCTTCCGGTTGTCAGGGAAGGGAAATCCAGGGTCAGAGATGCAGCTCTTGTAGCTGAGTTTTTCTTGAACTGATGTCCAGGTGACAGATTGTATTTTAAACTAGTCTCCTGTATAAGTTAACATTCCTCACAGAACACAAGAATTTTCAGTTGTTTGAAAAATATCAGCCATGCTTATGGCACATGTTTTTATATTTATTTGATTAGCAATCTATGTAGCCTTTAATGTGGATAGAAGCCTTTGATTTTCAAACAGAAACATATTTGAAGCATATAAAAGAAACATTAAATGCACCTATAGGATCAAAACTTTGGAATGAGATTATTAACTTTATAAAGATTTACAATCACAGGCAAGCACTGTGTAATTTTCATTGCATGAACCTTGTGAGCTCTGGGCTGTGCTTTCTGTCCCTGATTTTTATATACACAGAAATCCAAACCATGTAATACCAACAAATGAAAGGTTAAAGATCTTAGAAATATGCACAGTACTGACCCAAAGAAGGGTCGGAACATTCGATTTTTTTTACAGATTTCACTGGTTTGACCTCTAAATTCAAGAGTTACTGAACCCAACTGTGATACCTATGCCAAACTGAAGATTTTCCCTGTAGCTTAATGCAGACAGCTGAGCATCTTAAAGGTGAGAATACATATTAAAATGATATCTATCCCAAACTAGAACTTTGGCCACAATAAAGCAGCAGCAGTCAAATTAAATGAACAGTATAACATTAAAAGCATATCATCTCTTATGCAAATTATCCAAATGAGTCACAAAGATAACTCTGATTATATTGTAGCCAAAGCTTTTTATCAAATCCCTTTTCAGGCCTGCATTAGTAGACTTAAACTGGAAAAAATCTCCCTTTCATTCTGTGATGCACTCTGGAGGTAAAATCCTAGTGGATATCAGAATGGAGGGCTTTTTTGGGTTATCATTAAGGTCTTCCCTGTTGCACTTTGAATTTGTATTTTTAAAACTGGCACCTTCAGAGTATGGCCATCCATATTTACAGTTGATTTCTCTCTTGCAGGCTGGCCTGTCTCTGGAGAACAATTCCCTGGACCAAACATCAAGCCATGGTAACATACGTTCTTTGTGACCAAGAAAAAAACTGTCTCTGGTAGCTGAGGAACTTTAAGGAACAGGATTACTCTTCTCTCTTGTCTACTCTCCTACCAAAGACATGTATTCATTCACCATCACTGGCCCACTGCCTTGCAAAGAGCCAGGCTTTCTGTAGGAATACTTCAAATATATTACCTCTTAGAATACATTTAAATGCAAAATCTACCTTCTTGGATGGGAAAGAAACAAAATAGCAATTTAATTTCAAATTCTTAAAGGATGCAGCTCACCCATGAAGAAATACATCTTAGAGTTATCAACTGTGCAGCTTCTCTTACATTTCCAGTGACTTTAGCAACAATGACTGATGGCAACCATAAGACCCCAGTCTCATCACTCATATTTTGTGCCCAAACGACCTTTACATTACTACACCTCAACTACTGTCCAAGAAGAGTTGCAATTTAAGGTATCCTATTGTCAGAACAAATGAAAATATGCATACACTGAGGTAAGCTCAGCTGCTTCCTTCAAAGGTAAGATCTTTCTAGTCAACAACAAGGCACAATAAAACAAGTATAAAAAATAGTAGTTTCCCTCTTCTGCAGAATAGTGCCATCTTAATTTAGCTCTATAAATGCTGTATTATTTACCACAAACTTAGTGATTATAAAAGAAGGTTTACTGTGCCAGATTTAAAATTACTAAAATGTCAAATTATAAAGAAGCTATTTTTAAAGACACATTAAGACTTGGTGTGTGAGTAATGCAACCTTTCAGAGTTTGGATAAATTTAATTCTCTATGCTATAATTTCCTGTAGCATTTCAAGATGAAGTCACAGAAAATAATCAAATGCAATGATTAATGTGTTTCCAAGTGCATGTGTTTCTAAAACAAGTTTCTAAGCATTCATTTAGCATGAATTTATGAATACAATACAAATTCTTCCCCTGACTGCAATTCAGCAGTTCCAGATCGTGATGAGAGGATTACTGAAAATACAGGTGTTACATCAAGCTATACTCATAGCAAAAACCAAGTGATATGTACTCCTGTTCCAGCACATAAAACCAGGAATACTGAAGAAGCTTTCATGTATCTCATTACACACACTTGAAAAGGTTGAGAACAGTCACATAAACTCTAGTAAGAGAGTAGTAAGATTGCTTTATCTGTTCCAACACAGACTTCAACAGATTTTCAGTGAGAGCCCAAAATACACACCCCAGCAAGAACACACCCAAAGCAAATGCCTTGTATGATAAGCAGCTGAAGAGTGAGAGGAAACCAAGCCTTGCTTTCCACATATCCAATCAAATAGCTGCTTCATGTCAATAAAGACTAGGGTCAATGGCACAGTATTCAGGAATTATGTCTGTGAAGCTTAGCCCTAATGCAAAGAAAGCTTTGACTTCCTAGGATCTTTCCAAAGGAAATAAACAAGCTATTAATAACAACAGCTCCCTTCTCTGAAGCTATATAATGGTCTCTCCCATGGAGTATAATCGCTAGATATCCCAGTTCAAGTATTCTAAATTCAATTAAGGGCAGAAAAAAATATGTTTAAGAGGACTACTGTTAACAGAATTATCAAAAATCACTCAAGCTATGTAATTAAAGTGGTGCAGCAGTGGGGGAAACTCATATGCAAGCAATCCCTAATGATGCATGCACTGATTTTCCTTACTGATGAATCCTACAGAGACCTTTCTAGTGCTAAGTAATGGAAGTCACAGAACTGTACATTTTAAGGTATTTGGTAACCAATAGCTAGACCCTGTTTGCCACAACATAAGTTTACCCCCAAATCCAAACTGCTATGTTTTTCTCCTCCTGAAATAGGAATGTAGGACTATCTCTCCATATAATAGATGTAAATATTAAAAAGCAAAGAAGAAGCACAGGAAAGACTTCTGTAAGACTTCATATAGCAGCATCAGCTGAACGTGAGAGTCAAAATTCATGTTAAACTGGACACACTCAACACATCTCTGTACTGACCTATATGAGTTTGAGCCATAACATCAGCTAGTCTGTGTGCAGCACCACTGCCTCCACTTTGTGTCGAGGAGGAGGAAGTGGTTGATGTGGTAGAGCCGTGGATCGCTTGACTGATCCAATGTTCCATGTTTATACTCCCCTGGCTTGAGGTGGGAGTTCCCTGGGAGTCGCCCTGTACAGAGCCTTCGTCTTCTGAACCAGAAGAAGTATCTAGTAATTAAAAACAGCCTGTTAGCTTGCAATCCTTTGGGGTTTTCTTAATAGAAATAACTCATATTCATACCACAAATCTAAAGAAAGTGCCATTAAGAAAATCTCAGGAAGGTAGGCAAACATAATGAGAAAACTGCGCTACTGAAAGCCCTGAAACCAAGTCAGTTGCTAACTGTGCACATCTCCTGCTCTAAGGTCGTGGCGTGTGCATTATTGTACAAAAAAAAAAAAAAAGATAATCAAAGTCTTCCTTTATAATGTTAAACACAGAATTTTCTGACGATTTCCAGCCAGGAGAGAATAAAAAAAAAAAAACAACAACTTTCCCAAGCTCACTCCACAAAGTCTGTGAGACACATACAATTGTACGAAGTTCAATCCTCAGTGAAATGGGAATCTCAGCTGGATTCAGTGAGTATGAGAAGCATGAGATATGAGGTATTTTCAGAGTCTAGTAGATAAAAAGAGCAGATAAACTTGAAAAGGAATGGCACAACTAGTTGCTAAGACAATGTTACATTACATTGTTAGGGAATAAACCAGGAATGTGAAGGGAACTTAGACAATCATAAAGAATGACAAGCTGGCCATAGTTAGGTTCTTGTAACCCTAAAAGGACCAGTGCAAGCTAAGGTATCACCAAGGGCAAAGCAATCATGTGAACTGTCCCTGTTGACTTTTCCACTACTCAGTTCACCTTCTCTTCAAACATACCTCAATGAAGATCGGTGTGCATCAAATGATATTTCCATTTCTATCTATGCTGACAGATCAGCAGTTCATGGCAGCACAAAGAACCATTTTTAAAATTCTCATTTATTTTAATATTTAAAAATAGAGAGATACTCACCCGGAGGTGTGTAGGCATCCATTGATGTTTGCACCACCAATGAACGTCGTTTTGAGGGCATGGGGACTGCCATTTTCCTTTCTTTATGTTTAGCAAGGGCTGCCTGCACTGCTTCTGTGTGGACATCTAGAAGGAAAGAGGTTTGAAGCCAGAGTTAGACAGAAAAGAGCTGTTCTTTGTGCATCCAGCACACCTGTTGCAGGTTCGTGTGTGTGCCAGCTGGGCTGACAACGCACATCCCATGATGGAAGGCCAGGAACACATGGGATCTTGGAGGAACTGCAGGAGTTCTCCTCACTGTAGAAAAAGCAGCTACAGTGAAAAGTGCTGTACCAACAAACAAGCCCTTTGAGCTGTATGATATTCCCAAAACAGTGTTGCAGTATTTGAAGAGCAGGAACATCACTTCCCCAGAGCAAACTTTGTTTAACCAGGAGCTGTTACTTCAGTGACCATTGCCATTTTCAGTGGAACTGTGGTGTATTACTGTTGTCCATTTTTTAAATAAATAAGGTTTCCAATTTACACAAAAGTCACACAGAGTAAGTGAACAAGAACATTTGCTTGACGGGTAAGAGGTATGCTAAATGCCACAACAGAAATGGCAACAGGTCCCTCATTCCCAAATCCTTCTCCTGCCACTGTCACTTGGCATTATTCACAGAAAAATAAGTACTACGTAAGGTTGGCCTGAGGTGGAATGAGGAAAAAAAACACCCTAAGCACAGACCTGGTGCTTTTCAGGCAGGTGCTGCACACAGCTCACACCAGCCCACTCCACAGTATCCAACAGATCCCTTTTCCTTGGGGATGTAGCCAGTGAACAGCTTCTCTACTTTTCACAATGTATTTATAGCTGCCAGCCTCCCAAAGTTTGAAAAAGGCTATTTATCACATCTCAAAGATGTGAGTGCCTTTTTGATAATGACATTGTTTCAAGCACCATTTTTGAATTACTACTATAACTACACATTGAAATAAGTCTGCCTTTAGTTTACTACCTTGCACTGTTTGTCTGCATATTTCTATGGATTTGGGACAAGACTCACACGAGGAGAATGCATGCAAAAGACATGGCAGCCAACAGAAGTTTCTTGTGGCTAAAGAAGTTGCCACATACATTGACCATCTGACATCTTGCCTCTTAACCAGTTGCCACTGGTCAGCTGTAGAAAATACAGCAATTTGGGTGCATAATTTAGCTATTTCCATTTGTGAAGCAGGAGCACAGTGAATCAGGTCTAATCCAGAGTAATCCCACTTCTGCTGCTGCTGAATCTGCTTGAAGACCACCCTCACAGGCTGGGTTGGCTGCACACAGTCATTATCCTACTCCTGTATGGATGTGGTGGCAGCTCTGAACAGGCAGTGTGACCCAAGAAAAGCAACAGGAAACAGAAGAGCATATATATATATATATTTATATATATATCCTTTTTTAAAGAAGCATTGGTTGAATCACATCTCTGTAAGTAACTTGTGAGTAACAATCTGGAAGGATGATTAGAAGCATTAGATGATAAGAGTTGCAGTGTCTTATTTCCAATAATGGTGTTTCCTATCTTCAGCCAGGATTTAAGCACCACTCACTAGAAGTACAACAGGGAAGAGTAAGAAAAAGAGCATTACCAGCAGCTTCTATGAGTTGCTTTCTTTTCTTTTGTTTTAAATCATGAAGAAGATGAGCATAGCAGCAAAGCAATGCAAGAAAAGTAAACAGCAAAGCTGGAAAACCATTCTCAAAAGATGAAAGAGTCGTGCTGCCAATGGACCAAAATGAAGGAAGACCAATGTTATCATCAACCCAGAGAATAATTTCTCTCCTGTCATTATTTTAAAGCAGAAAGTTTTCTTATAATTAATTATAATTAAAAACTGATGAAAAGTTTATGTGAAAAGTATCAGAAAATTTATGTGAAAAGTATCAGGCTATGAAAATAAACAATCTAAGTCTTTACCTAACAGCATGACCCCAAGATAAATTCCTACCTGCTCATTTCACACCAATGTCAATAAGGTACACAGGACTGAACATGCTCCCTAATAGTTTCTTATCTGTTAAAGAGGGAAAAATTCTTGATTTTCCTTCAAAGGATAGCAATTAGATATCTAGCAGTAAAAAAAGAGCTTTCCCTTTAAAAAAGCTCAACAAACCAAAACTCCACAGCAATTTTTGGAAAAAAGAATTTTTGGAAGAAAATAAATTTTGCTGATCAACACATGAGGAACTATTTGTATATTATTGTACATAGGATTGTTTTTTAACTTTGTCAGGAGGCAGAAGAAATTCTTCCAAAGTTTTTTAAAGGAGGACAGCTGACAGAAAATCATTAAAATGCTTAGTGACAGCTGGACAATGAATCATAACTTGTGAATTCTTTTACTTCTTTTTTGATGGTGTTTTGATGTAAGAAGGTAGACTCATCAGCTTAATTAAAAACACTCTGCAGGGTTTTAATTTTCAAATGAGTCCACAGGAGTCCAGGAATTGAACTGTTTTCTCAATAAGGCACATTCTTGATATGTTTATTTGTAATGGGCTACCATGGAATAAACCACACTATAGATTGCTAAAAAAACCAAACCTGAAGCCTCACAGGAAAGTAAAAACAATGCCAAAGATAAGAAACTCTGAATAAACAAGAGGGAAGCTGACTGGGAAGAAGGAACATGCACACCTGCTCCCAGCCCAGCCTGCAAGTTCAAATATTTAGAAGGCATTACTCTATGGAGGCTACCAAAAAAACCCAGGACACGTGTCCAAAAAATGCTGAGGACAGATAATCCAGAGATGGTCCAGGGAGCATCAACAAGAGTTTACAGGGTTTTAGGGTGAGAAGAATAAAATGCAGCATAAACAGTCAAGCTTGGGTGAAAAACTTTTCACGATGTTCTCTCTCAGGAATAAAACTCTTGGCTAAACAAAGTGTCTCTATGCATATAAAGAATGGCTAAGGATTAGGTAAAGAATGAGTAACTATATAATTAGGCATATAATGAATATATAGATTGTATGGTCTTCCTTTGGAAGGAAAGCCTATTGGTGGGTTCTAAAAATGCTCTTAACCTGTCTGGACACCCTTGTACAGAGTGGGACTTGGATAAGCTAATGAACAGCATTCAAGCCATTCATGTCCAGAGATCAAGACCTAAAGTGCAGAGAAATCAGAGAGGTGAGGGAAAGCCAGACCCATACTTCAGAATTCCACTTGAGAACAACTCATGGGTTACAATATCTATCCTGTAACCACAGCAAGACAAAAACAGTAAGGAGGTTTGTTCCCAGCAAATACCAGCTTCAGATACACACTTTGCACACACTTGCTTTGCTTTTCTCTAGGCTTTAGCTTCACTTTCCTGATCTACAAGCCAACTTTCTTATGTAGCACAGGGAATGTTAACCAAAATGCAACTAACAATCTTTTATTGTACTTTCACGAATCATGGATTTAAATCCAAGTTGAAATGTACATTCACCACCAGTGTCCCTGGTGATCTGCTTCTCATGAATTTGAACAGGAGTGTGGTAGCTCTTTCCCTTCACCTTGGTGAAAGATGGGCTGTGGTGTCCATCATTTTGTATGTAACTCACTGCTTCCTCAAATCTGTCCCTAACAGCTACTGAAAAAATACAAGGAGACTTGCCATAGGAATTTATACAATAGTAACTGGATGCTCCTTGTTCTTTAAAGAAAGGAAACCACATTTTCGATGCACACTGGGACAAAGTGCAAAGACATATCCAAGTTCCTTTGGGACAGGAAACTGCTATCCCCCTGAATCCTGTCATCACAAAGCAGTTTGTATTCTCCACATATCACACACAGTATCAGCAGGAACATCATCATATTAGAATTTCAAACCATCTCTGGTAGGGTGATGCCCCTGTCTTGCAGGTCTGACAAAAGTGTCTGAATTCCTTCTCAATCTATCCTAGCATGCTCAGACTAACTGAATTCATCATACTGTGATTGAGTGTTGCTATAAAACACAGATTCCTCGTTAATTTTTCCTGAAAAAAATTGTTCAAGTATGAAAACTTAGTCCAAAAACAACACAAAGAAGTGCTTGCATTAAGAAAAAATCACAAAAAGAACACTTCTCTGTATTTCCTTATAGTGTTGCTTGCTGTAATTTCTCACCTACTATAAACTTCTGATACAGTTTCAAGCACAAATAAACCTTGATGTAATTGCACTCAAGCCTTCTGAGAAAGTCCTGTGTCTAAGTGGAAAAAACACACTTTTAGGTGAAATGTTCTTTCATGCAACATTCTAACTACACTGTTACAGCTGATCAAACTACTCCAGATCCTGACCCTTCAAAGCTCTCCTGTAGGTAAAAAATCATTTTACTCTTCCCACCTGGCTTTTCCACAAGAATGTCTTAACAGAAAATCTAGAACACAGAGTAAAATATCATCACCTCTGTCTACAGTAGCAGGAACTAATGCACAGTGACTTATCTGCTGTTGTCTTCCACTGTTTTAGCTTGGCCAGCCACACATTGAATCCAATTTGTGTGTTTGTACTCAAAGAATCAATAAATGGGAAAGAGCAAAGCAACATGCTTGGGAAAACTCACTGTTCAACTTGTGCTTGTTGCTTAACACCAATCAACCTGGTGTTCAGCATTCAACCTGACGTATTTCTTACAGGCTGTAAACTGCAGACAAAAGAGCTCTGTCCCCAGTCTTTTCCCTGTTGCATTCAAGCGTTTTTACTTGTTTATTCTCTCCCTTTACTTTCTATGACAGGATAGAAAGGGCAAGCATACTTTTGGGAGTGAAGTCGGTAAGTGAAATGGAAAGGAAGGGGAACTGTAATAACAAGCAGTTGGTAAAGAGAAAGTTTCCTTTCAAACAACTAATTATCTGTTATTATGGAAGAGATGAGGTCTCAAAACAAAGGGGAGAGAAATTAAAACTGGCTCAGAGAATGAGGGTCCGCAAGCTCAGGCTCCCAGAGTGATGATGACCTATGGCTTTGGCCAATGAGCTCCATAACCAGAAACTCTCATCTATTGCAAATTCCTCATGCCATCAGCAGGATGAATTGCCCAGCTTTCCTGGGAGGTGCTCTGCTTAGTGCAGTCACTCTTTTCATCTGGTTTATCTCATAACTTGGCACATTGGTGTGCTCCTGACAACTGGAAAGGCTTAGGAAAAAAGCCAAACCCACTAAAACAGACATTATTGCACAGCACCAGCTTAATATGGACACCTTTCTCAAAAGGGGTGACCAGGTGTCAGAGGATGTTTGGGAGATAGCTGTGTTAACTGCTGATAGGTGGGCAGTGGTCAAAGGTCAAATAGTAATGCCCAGAAATACAGAAATAAATACTGTTAATTTCAGACTCCTGATACTTTTGACTCCTTGTTCACAGTGTTCTTGAACCATTTATTCCATATGTTGTCGATGACCTGAAATCTTTTTTGGGGGGAACACTACAAATTTTTATTTAGTCAGAAGTTGAGGTGGGTGGTTTTAACCGGCTCTGGGATAATATAAATCTCTTTGGAACTTTTCATGATGCCTTTTTTGGGGAACATACTTTCTCTCCTTCTTGCACAAATATATGCATACTTAGAACAAGTGGTGACTTCCCTCTATGACAAGCTGCACTCTCCTAGTCATTTCCTTTGGGGAAGACAGTATGTATGATCCTTCTAGGCTCAGCTGTCTCCACAAGCAAATCAGTCTTCCTTTCCTGAAGCAAAAAACAATTGTTGTGTGATGAACAAGGTCAGCCATTTCCTGCTCCACATATGGAGCCCTGCTGCAGTATCTCGTGTTTCTCTACAGCTGCTAGAAGAGCACTCTTCCGAAGAGTGCATCCTCGTTTGGCACCAAGCATAATCCTGACTCACCCTACCCCTTACACCCCATGAACAGGGATGCCCATTCCTTACTTGGGCCAGAGAGAGTGTCCTTTAAAGCCTTGAACTGGAACTGAGACATTTGAAATATGCTGCAAATTCCTAGTCCTCCTACAGACCTTTGCAGATTTTAGCAGAATGAATTTGCTCCTTTTTCTTCAGATCTTCTTTTTTAAAAGAACAAAAACCTATTCAACAAATTACAGTTGCATTCTTCCTCGAGGTGGAGGGGTGGTTACTTTTTTTTCCCCTATATAAGTTTAACATGCCTCAGCAGCTTCCTTTGTTCAACATTAGCTGCATTTTCTCCATAGGTATGTCAAACACTCAAAATACTGTAAGCAAAGCAGTACCTCGTCACAGATCAGGGATCTGGGTATGAGTTCTGCATGGATCAGAGAACAGGGTGCTCCTCCCATGGCAAGCAACAGCTTCATTAAAAAATTCCACATCATAAAACTGTTCCTCACAGTCCTTCCATAAAATGCCTCAGCACACAAAAGAAAAACATTATCTTCTTTTGTACTTAAATCAGGTCTTGCAGTTGTGTGTCAAGTAGTTCTCCTGCATCTCAATTGCCACGCAGCCCTGTCTCTTTTTAAGACAAGAAATTAGACTGCCTGCAGACAGGCGTCGTGCACTGCTAGAATTGAGATTGTAGAATCTGCTCCTGCCTCTGTTTATGACAAAATCTATTCCTTCTGCTGGTTTTGCTCACGTTTTCAGTTTCGCTGGAATTATAAAGCCTTCATATGCAATCACCAGCTGTTTAAGAAACACAAATATGAAAAAATAAGCTGTTGACTAATTTTTTCTGTACAGACACCGAATTACCTAACAGAGTCCCTACCATCTTCTGCAGCCTGGTTTGCCTGTTGTGAGGTAATGGTACTACTACCACCCCTCCTTTCAGAGGACTTACCCCTGGAAGAATAAAACTGCCTGGAGACAAACCTAGCTGTGGTCTGAGTTCATCCATTTTTCTGTTTCTTCATTTTGGCTCATGTAATTCCTCTCATTCTTCTCCCCTGAGCTCTTTTGTCATCTTTTTTTTTGTGTTTTGAGCTAGCCATTGGAAACAATCTTTATTCCTTTGCATTAGTAGCCAATTCCTGGTAACATGATGGATGACACAACTGGGAGTAAGACAGGCCTAAGGACTGAGAAGGTTCAGACTCCTTGCTTGTTACAGGATAGTCCTCAAACACAACTAACTCACTCAGAGAATGGCAGATTATTAAGATTAAGAAGGCCGATGCTCTGCTCTAATGAGTTGAGAATGCCAAAGGATTTTTAATTAGAGGTTATTTATGTACATAAAATACATAGTTATGTCTTATTTATATTGCAGTAGAGGATCAGCCCTGAAGTCAGACATTTAACAAATAAGTAAAACCACAAATAAATCTCTGTCATAGGGAAGCAAGCATCTGGGATGGCAACAAGGAAAACAGCTGGAAGAACAGACAGAGGAGGCAATGGGAGCAAGGGCATTTTCTGCTGCATCAACACAGAGCACAACAGAATAATCAAAACACTTTCTAGTTATTACAGGGAGACAGCTGATATTTTAGGAAAATAGCATTATCAAAGGTGGATTTTGGCTGAAAATTCTGGATAAGACAATGCTAAGTATAGGAATTGTATGCTAAGTAATTATACAGGGAGAAGGTTGGTAATTGCAGTCTTACAGGAAACCAGTAGTTGAAAGCATGAAAGTTGCTTATGAGTTTAATCAGACCTTTGTTAGAGCTACCATGGAAACAAAGGATACACTGAGAATTCATTTCCTAATAAGTGGCTTGTAAATACTCTGAATAGAGATAACTTGGTAGCTACATTTATTGGAAATGCAATCAGGACATACTAAATAGGGTGAAACATGATAAATGTGGTATCATCAGAACAGATTACAGTTGGGTTTTGTCTTTTAGTTGTCCTGGGTTGACAGCACTGAGTTATTTTCACGCAGATATGGGGCAAGTGATTTCATAAAAGTTGCTATGTTCACCCAACACACATCAGTCCCTGGGAAATCATCTCACCCCTGGGAATGTGAAAGTGAGTCCATATAATAACAGATCTTTGCTGTGGGTGATGCTATAATGAAGCAGTCTCAGAACACTTTCACAATCTCTCTGGGTATTAAGATAGGAAAGCATACGGCCCAAACAGTGTGACACCTAATTTCTCTCCATCTGGAAGCAGGTGTGCTATTAATTCTGAAATATGGCATTCACAACAGTCAACACACGATTGAAAGCAAGAACAGCTGCTCTAAGATGACTCTCATTTATAGGAGGGCTGTGGAGGTTACTAGCAGAAATAAACCATTGCTTACATTTCAAAAAAAATCTTATGTGTGCAAGTTTCAGTCTTTGGGATGTTTAAGCTATATATACCAGGCCTCTGGCTTTACTGGGAACTGGGGATGAATGGATATGCAGGGGAAAATTCTGCTTTCATGAATTTTGGGGCTGAATTTTGTTAATCTGTACCATTTTTGGCATTGAAAAGTCAGTGGTTTAGAAAAGATGTGCACTCCCATAAATGTGCCACTGGAAAAGACTTGGCTTTTCAAGGATGTTGCAGCCAACAAGCCCCACTGGTGCAGGAAGCTCTGTGCACTCCGCAAAGGGCTGTGCCATCCTTCAGCCAATGCGGAGCACCTCCTGAGCATTTTCTGTCCCCACCTGCTGCACACATGCACAAACCAGATACTTGGTATGTTTTCATGTGGTCAGAAAGCTTAACTCTAAAGCAGAGAAGCATGGCTGTCATCTTCCACTTTGGCTGGCACGGCAGTAATCCATAATTCTGGGTGGAAGGAAGGGAGGAGCTCAACATGTGGCTGGGAAAGCTGTATGGGCAGGCTGTGAAACACAGAGCTTACATGCTGGAAACAGAGGACACCAAAACAGCAGACTGAACTCTCTATGACTCCACTGCTGGTTTTGCTGAAAGGCATAGTTTTTCTTTAATTTGGATTCTTCAGGTATTATAATAAAGTTAATTTTAAAACGTTTTTCTCAAAACTCTGAGTTTTTAAATTATATTAACTCTACCCAGAAGTGAAATAAAACCCCAACATGCAGGTCGCCCACTAATAATTTCCATCCCTCCATTTACTTATTATCCCATTTGCAATGCAATCTGGAAGTCAGCTTCACACAGTGATCTCATCTCAGGCCCCCTTACTTTGCAATCTGAACTAAACTAACTTTATATTTGTTTCTCTCCAGAGATCTTCTAAGAATGTTCCTCAAGAGTTCTACACTTATCCTCACAAACTTTTTCTGCTGGGTCAAAAGCAAGGAGGTGGTCATACAAATTATATATTTGCCAGAGTTTTTCTTCAACTTTTTTTTTTTTTCCCCTGATTGAGTTGTAGCTTGAAATTAACTTTGTAAGCAAGCTAAATCAGATAGGAGATTAATTAATTTCTGAATAAGTCTGGTTACAGCCAGGTTAATGACTTCAAATTAACTCTTACAAGTAGCCCTCACCCACCTCAAGGGTTAAAATATTAATCGTTTTACGACAAGCCACATGAATACTTCTATGCAGTCCCATCCTAATAGAGAGCACATAAATCGCATTTTTCTTTCTCTTTATTCTTTGGAGAAATGCTAATGATGATGGTTCAGTAAAAATGATTTCTCAGATCTTCCCATTCCATCCTTTACCCTGCACAACTCACATAGTTTCATAGTGTAATTCTTTTTTGTCAGTTCTGGCAGGATTGCAGAGCAAGATCTTGAATGTCCTCTCAAAACCACAAAATATAAGCTACCCGTATATTTTCAAATCACCATGAGGTAAGCTGTAAAGACACAAAATGTCACCTACCTTTGTTAGGGCTCATACACACACCTACCTCATGGTAAATGAGAACGAATACATGGCTAGAGTAGAGCAGCTCAGCTACCAAAGGTCTAGTGCCAGCATCTCAAGGATTTGGGTCTACAGGGAATATTCTTTCATTCCCAGCTACCTTATTTCAAATAATCCTCAAACCTGGCCTGGGATGATTTGTTCTGAAGCTTAACAATCTTGTGCTCAGTATAAGTTGTTCTGTCTTTTCCCCTTTGAACACCAGTGTGGGAAAAGTGGCTCAGGAATTTGATCTGTGAGAGCTGTAGTTAGGATGCCTTTGTTTTGGCAGTACCTCCAAGTATCTCCTATATTAAGATGTCTTTTAAAAGAAGTGCTGAGTGCACTTGGAAAATGGGCTGTTCCCTGCAGTGCTGGGATCTCTGGGGCAGGGGCTGACAGCTCTCCAAGTGTACCAGACCAATTTTTTCTTTCTCATCTCCACAACCTAAATGTACAGGAAAAAAAAAATCAGCAGAAGAGTGTGAGAAGGGAGGTCCTCTCCCAGCTGGGAGTGCAGGTACCACAACCACCCTAGAGGCCGTACCCTTCCTCCATGCTACCAGCTGAGAGATGTTGATTCCACAAATGGTATTTCTCCAAACACTCCACTTCTCAGCTCCCAGCTCTGTGCTCACCCACTGCTGTGCGTTTTAAAACCTGTCCACTGAATCCATGCAGTGCATGTGCTCCCATTTGCTGGTCTTTCCTCTAGGACACCATGAACCCCCAGCCACAGAGGCAGCACAATTTCACTTACACTTCTACTTCCCATATCATTGCTGACATCTGGAAAACTCAGTTTTTAGAGCTTATTGGTCTCATTTTTCTTAAGGATTATACTGCTCCAGGCAGTGCTCTGGTCATCTTCAAGGCCTATGACAAAGCTCATGATAAACAAGAGACTTAAAAACCTTGGCCCAACCCATTTGTCCCATCCTTATCTCATCAGAGGAGAATTCTGGTGCAGTAGAAATTTTAGAGACTCTATCTCATTCCTAACACATGCATGTACCTTTGAACATATTACACCACATTCCCTATCAATTAATGTTGCCTTTTTTTTAGTTTTTAATTTTTATTGGTACACATTTTTTGTGTTATATCTCCTGGTTTTAGGTGGGGTTTTTTTCCTGACAAGTGTGGAAACAGTAAAAGCCAGGTCCTGGCACACGAGAAGGTGCTCTGGTTTTCAGCATTGGGACGGAGAATTCAAGCTTCTTACTCTGGCCTAATCTAAAGGCCACATGGCATCCTTTTGGAAAAATGAAGTTGGAAAGGACCTGATGTTTCAGTTCCTTGTGTGTTGAACACCCAGCTGAGGGAGGGTAACATACTTTTTCTCTGGAAAGGTACTGAAGGTGCCTGAGGGAGAGTTTCTGAGCCCCACAAACCATGACCAGCTGGGAAACAAAGAACTGCGGGACATTTATTGTGACCAAGAAAGCCATTTCTTCTCCCAAGGACCTGCCCAGTTGCCCATGGGCTCTGTCACCTGGCAGAGCCCCAGCAGCTGCTGCTGTACTGCACTGCAGCCTTTACGTGGCAGCAGAGCCCAGCTCAGCTCCGGCCACCACAACAGCAGCCACCGGCAAGAGGCCAAGCTACAGCAGGACAGTCTCTACAGGGCTACACTGTGGAGGGGCTACAGCTCACTCTTTTATGCACCAAATCAGTTAAGACCAGTCTTCCAAAAGCAAGACAGCCAATACGATGGCATTTTAAATAATGGTGGCAGAAACTTCAGGTCCTCCTGTGAGGGATTTCAGTGTTAGCAAGAGCAGAATGCAGCCACTGCTACCAGTGAGCAAACAGGTCCCTAGTGACTGTATGGAGGGACAACAGCCTCCGAAAATCTCAGTCTTCAACTGAGTAAGCTCATTCAGACAGCATGGCAAGAGTGTGAAAGCTAGACTATTCAGATTACCCACTTGCCTACTCCACCACATTATTCCTGTCTCCTTATCTCAACACACCATTCCAAATCCATGGATCTGCAGCTTCCAAAAGTACCCAAGAAATCTAGTTTCTAAATGGCACTAAGGAGACAAAAGCTGTATGGCCAACTGCAGCTCTGTCTACATACCATTATTAACTCATATTCCAGTCTGTGCCCAACTTTGCAGTTCCCTCAGCAGACCAAGCCCAATGCTGACATCTATTCTGCATGCAGAGCCGCAAGTGCTGTGCAAGCCAGCTTTCCTCTGACTGAGCTTTCCTGCCTGAAAACCCACTAGGCCAGAAAAGCCTCTTGGCAAAAGTTACTGATCCAGCCTACAGCACCATTTGGCTTCAGTGTCATCTTGAGCCCCCAGATAATGTTATAGTACAAGCACCGGATAAAGAATGGCAGTTGCTAAGAGAAAAACATTGCCATGATCTACACTTGGCAAACCTTTCCAAATACTGTTTCTAAGTGAGTAAATACTAAGACATTTTTTAATTCAGTAGTAAACAAATCAAAGAATGCTTTTGGATTAATATCAGCTAAACTATTTGCCACATTTTTATAAAGTAAGTAATACAGCTTAACCCTGCACTAATTCAGTTACTACACTTTATAGCATTAACTGTTTATTTAGACATCTGAAAAATGATCAAAGCTGGCATTTTGAAATATAGTGGTTTCAGGCTCCCTTCCTGTATAAAAATAAGCAGCCAGGAAATTTTAAACCTTTTTGGTTTTAAAGAATTAGAGCAAATTTCCAATGTAGGCTGAATTGTAAAATTTAATTATCTTGAAACAAAAAATTACCAGGAACATTTAGGGGAAAAAATAGTGTCCACAAACTCAAGTGTCAATTTTATTTAAAACATAAAATCATAGAACCCAGGCTTTCAAAATTATAGTGCTGAAAAAATCAGTTACAACATTAATGGAATAATAATAATAAAAAAGATTGAAGTAAGAAAATAGGTAGGGATTAAAAATGTCACAGTATGACATTTTGCATAATACAAGAAAATAAGCTGAAGGTGATATTAGTGGCAGCAATGATTTTGAGTCTCCAAAGAGAGTTTGTTAAACAATCTTTGCTGACATCTAAATCCATGTAAAAAGCAAAGGCATGGAAGGAGAACTGGATGACTCTCAGAATCTTAGACTTCCAATTAGGAAAACCTTACCAAGAAGAGACAGAAAAGGATTTTGATCAGAGTTGGAATGGGAGATCTATTTGCAAATGTTAATTGAAATAAACTGTGCAAAAACACTAAGGAAGGGAAATGTTTTCCTAGATGTGAATTCCTTATTGGTTAAAGAGTGTGCATTCATTTTGTTTTGGGCTTTTTCCAAGTAGATGTGCCAAGTATGATAACAAACACTCAAAATGGGTAACAGCTAGGATCTAACAATCACAATGTGATCAGAGCAGAGATGCTGAAGTATTAAGCACAGCAAAACAACAAGCGAAACAAAGACTTCTACCTGAAGCAAATCTGAATCTGAAAGCAAGATAACCAGAATGAAATCCGACTTGCAAGTTTGCAACCTACAGAAAGAAACAGACTTCTGATCTCACAAGGGGCAATACATAGAATGGGAGAACACAGGCCAGGGTAGGAACATTGCACTGTATCTTAGCAAATCTCCTCTGAAAGTAAATTTGGAGAGGATCTAATAACTTTTCAAAATTAAAACGCATATTTACATTTACCTTCACTGGCATTTTCTACATTTGGTTTTCTTTTGAGGGAGTGAAGATGCAGGAGTTGTTCAAACCAATTTGCTGGAAAGCTCAGTGACTTGCTGAGGAGTCATGCTATAAGGCAACCAAGCTTGGAATTCAAAACCTTGCCAGAAGTCCCCAAAATACTGTAAAGCTTTTCAGTTTTAACATCGAGGACATTTTCAGAGCAGCAAGAAAGATCCGAATTTATAGTATAGTCCTTACTCTGCTAAAGTAAAACTCCTGCACTAATAACAGCCCTTTACACTGAATTCCTTACTTCTCAGCAACAAAGTTTACATCTTTATTATTTATATATATGTATCTATGTAATTGCAACTTGCCCCATCCCTAAGACAGGACCTTATGTACCCTTTCACTGAACAAATGCCTTCCTTTTAAGGCAGCAGGCAGCGACTGAAACCCAGGGGCAGCAACACCAACTCAGAGAGCACTCTTGGGGTCTCAGAAGAGGCACATAGTGAAGATACACATGATGTCTCCTTTTGCCCATCCCCAAATTGACTCGACATCTTAGCTTACAAATGGCAAGCACAGCTCAAGCAGATGACTTTTGACTCACAGTCAAATGCACATGTTTCTAACAGAACTGCTCTGGCGAGTCACAGCTTGGAGATTTGAGGACCATGTGTTGCACACCCACAAATTAGACAAGTTCAGGAATAGTATTTTTTTACCTATTTAAAAGCACTGGGTAGAAATCAGACCATTTATAGTGTAATGTTGGAGAAGCTTCTAGGAGCTTATATATCAAGGAATTATTATGCTGATACCACAACCATTATTCAACAAAAAATTGGCAGCATCTACAGTATGAACCCAGGGTTTCTGAGGGGAGGAGGGAGTTTTAAAAATTTATCAGAATGGTCTGGGCACACATGAACTTTCTCTGCCACATTCAGCATTTAATTTTCCTTTAAATGGGACTGGCAAGCTCTTTGACTAATGGAATGAACCAGAGATATGTTACAAAAGGTTTAATAAGGAGTTCTCTACAATTTTCCAGTTGTGTCAGCACAATGAGTCTGACTGCATCCAGCAAGAGGCACATCTCAAACACAATCCAGAGCTTCCACAGTCAAATTTACTCTCCTCGAGACCTTCCATAACCATCAGGCCCTGGCTTCTGACTCTCAGCTCACCAGGATCTCTCTGCCACAGAGGTTGATGGGTGCTGCTGTCTATGGCTCCCTTATTCTGCAGATGCAAGAGGCAGCACCAGGTGAACCAGTCCATGGCCTCAGGCGGCTATCTGAGAAGGATGCTCATACTGCAGCAGCCCCTGAAGCAGTTCAAACAACAGCTGAGCACACCTACCCTTCATCCTGTTAAGGTGTAGTGCATGCAGTTTTCACCTTCAAAGGTAAGAGTAAAGAAGTTTCAGAGCTCACTTTTCCTTTATGGAATCATAGAATTGTTAATGTTGGAAAAGACAACATTATCGAGACCAACCATTAAGCCAGAATCCACTGTGTTCACTACTAAACTACATCCCTAAGTGCCACATCCACATGCCTTTTGAACATTTCCAGGGATGGTCATTCCACCTCTTCCCTGGGCAGCCTGTTTCAATGGTTGACAACTCTTTTGGTGAAGAATTTTTTTCCTAATATCCAATCTAAACCTCCCCTGGCACAGCTTGAGGCCATTTTCTCTTGTCCTGTCTCTTGTTACTTGTGAAGAGAAGCTGAACCTCATCTGTCTCCAGTTTCCTTTCAGAGAGTTGTACAGAGTGATAAGGTCTCCCCAGAGCCTCCTTTTCTCCAGGGTAAACACCTCCAGCTCCCTCAGCTGCTCCTCACAAGACTTGTGCTCCAGACCCTTTGCCAGTTTCACTGCCCTTTTCTGGACATGCTCCAGCACCTCAATGTCTTTCTTGTTGTGAGAAGCCATTATAAACCAGTTTTAAACCAATCACTTCCTTCACTTTGTGTTATATCTGGAGCAGTATCACGAAGAAAGTTGGATCCCATTCACTTGGAAATGAGTTTTTACCCTTCTGTTCAGCTCTGAAATTAATTTTATCTTCCTTTAATCAGTGCTTCTATTTAGGGCATAATGATGTTCCCAACTTGCTATACTGCAAATTAAATATTTTCTTATAGTATTACCAAACTGGAATCAGTACAGTAAAATTCAGCTGTGCCACAGAACCATAGACTGGAGTAGGTCAGCAGGAGCCTCTGGAGACCATCCAGTCCAACTCCCTGCTCTAGGCAGGGTCATCTACAGCACACTGCTTGGGGCCACATCCAATGAGGTTTTGAATAGCTCCAAGAATGGAGTCACCAAAACTTCTCTCAGCAACCTGTGCCAGTGCTTGACCTCTCTTAGAGAAAAAAAAAGAGCTTTTTCTTATGCTTAAATCAAATGCTTCATATTTTGGTTCTGCCAACTGTCTCTTGTCTGACTCCAGCTTCTTTAATTCCCCCATCACGTAGCTTATACACAGGGATAAGATCCCCTTGAGCTTTCTCCAGGCTGTACAACCCCAGCTCTCTCAGCCTCTCCTCACATATCACAGGATATATTTCTTAATCATCTGTGGTCTTTTGCTGGACTCACTCCAGTACATCCATATCCCTCTTGTACTGGGGAGCCCAGCACCAGACTCAGCACTCCCAGTGTGTCTCACCAGTGCTGAGCAGAGGGAAGGATCATCTGCCCTGACCTGCTGGCAGCATTCCTCTGAGTACAGCCCAGGAGGCTCTTGGCCTTCTTTGCCATAAGAGCACTTTCCTAGCTCACGTCCACCACAACTTTGCTGCCAAGCTGCTTTCCAGCAACCTGTCAAAGTACAAGGGGTTATTCCTTCCCAGGCAATAGACTTTGCATTTCCCTTTGTCAAACTTCACTAGATTCCTGTTTGCCCACCCCTCCAGCCTGCCCAGATTCCTCTAAATGCTATTACACCCGTGTGGTATATCAACCACTCCTTCCAATTTGGTATCATCTGCCAGTGTGTGTCTCACCAGCAAGGTCACTAATGAAGCTGTTAAGGGGTACTGGAGCCAGTATTCACTCCCTACAGTACCCATTAGAGGCTGGTGTCCAGCTGGACTTTGTGCTACTCATTACAACTCTTTGAACTCAATATTTCAGCCAATTTTCAGACTACTTTGCTGTCTACTTATCCAAACCATATTTCACCAGTTCGTCAAGGATATTATGAGAGACACTGTCAAAAGCTTCACTTAAGTCAAAGCATACAACATCCCCTGCTCTTCCCTCAACTTCCAGGGAAGTCATCTCATTGTAGAAGGTTATTGGGCAGATCAAGAATTGACCAGCCTACTAAGAGCACTTTGTAAATCCATACTGTCTACTCCCAATCACTGCCTTGTCCATATATTTTAAAAGAACTTCCAGCTTTATTTGCTCCACCACCTGCTCAAGAGATTGAGAAGAGTCTGGCTGGCCTGTAGTTTTCCAGATCCTATGTCCTGCTATTCCTGAAGACAGAAATGAACCTTGCTTTCTCTCAGTCTGCAGAAACCTCTCTGACTGACAGACAATCACATTGGTCAGTGATTCACCCCCATCACGTCCCATGGACTTCTACTTGTTCAGTTTGTTCAAATATTCCCCATCCTGATTCTCCTTCACAGAGGGTAGGTTGTCATTGTTCAAGACTTTCCTATTGGTCTCAGATGCCTTGATTCCAGAACTCAAATATCATCAGTACAGACCAAGGCAAAGGATACATTAATTATCTTTGCCTTTTCCATGCCCTTTGTCACCCTGCCCCATTCAGCATGTTTTCCCTACTCTTTCCTCTTTTACTAATGAGCCTGTAGAAGGCCTTTTAGCAGCCCTTCACACTCACGGCCAGATCCAGTTCCAGATGTATCTTGGCTTTGTAACTCCACCCCTTCACGCTTGGACAGTGTCTCTGCATTCACACAATGAATGTTTCCCATATATAGCTACATGAGTTTACAACAAACTTCTTTTTAAAAAAGCGAGGAACAGAATGAGACATTTCAAATTTTCATTCCAGTTCCGGGGTCTTCAGTTCCACTCACCCGATCTGTAGCGCTCATCCCGTGACCCTGAGGACCTGCGACGGTGATACCGAGAGGAAGAGGATGGAGTGACAGGAGTTCGACGTTCTTGTGGTAACGCCTGGTCCACCCCTGCATTAATGAAAAAACACCAAACAGCTCATTCTGATTGAATTTTGGAAGGTTTATAGTGAGGAGGAGTTCAGCATACACTACGAGTAGAAAATGAACACTCAGTGCCTAAAGCGCGTTGTGTCAATTGGTTACACTCTACTTGCCTCTGGTCAGCTTTTCTGATGTGGTTATTTTCCTGGTTGTCTCTAAAAAACCTTTTTTCCAGGGTCATGGACAACATAGAAAGAGCAAACAGACAGTAAGCTTGGCATTTTTTATTTCCACAAACAGATGACTTTTCATAAAGTAGTATTTAGGAAATATTTTAATGAGCTAATAAAGGCAGACACCATTACAGTGGATATTGAAACTTTCCTGCAAATTGGCTCCTAGGAAAACTTAGTATGTATCATCTAAAACTTCATCAGGTTGGATGGTGTCAGCTGGTGACAACACAATACTAACCTGTGGAAACTAGTTCCTGTGGGAAGGGAATTATAGTAATATGTACAGTCATTTTTAGCCACCAATGGTAAGAAAGTAAACAGTGACTGCACCAAACCAGGCTGAAAATAGTAATCTGTTCCAGCAAAACAACAAAAATAGCCTTGTAAACCTGCAGCATTTGAGTATGCTGAGCCTAAACATCCAGTATTTTAAGATTCAAACCTTTTATTAATCCCTTTCCCATAGCAAATTTGCTTTTTTTTTCCAATAGTATTTACTTGAAAGCTTCTTAAACTACAGTAGCAATATAACAGCAGCATCATACATAAACACTTCTAGAAACTGATGTTCCTTGACAGCTTCCAGAGAAGAGTGAAGGCAATGACTTAAGCAGGAAAGTTCAAACAAACAATAGGAAAAGAAAGCAAACCTGCATCTGTGATAGTGGGATGATATGGTGCCCTGCTCTCTTCCAGAGAAGAACCTGAGCAGACAAGCCCAGCTGATGCACTCAGCTTTGAGCTAACAAAGCACAGAGCCTTGGATGTGTTATGCATGGGGTAAAGAACCAGGAGTACTTGACAAAATTGATTCTTTCCTACGATTTTTTGCCTTTAAGAAGTAGTTACACAGTATGCTCAACTGTAAAAACAGAAGAAAAACTGGTCCCTTGCACTTAGGGCTCAAATGTAGGACTAATAACTTGAAATTGGATTCAACAAAACAATGCATGGAAATTTGCTTGTATTTTTCAATTAAAACATAATGTACAAACTCTCCACTACTATTTCTGAATGGTTTAATGCCAGCTTATTGGGGAGGGATAAGAGTTTACATTTGTGGAAACAAGAATTTTTATGTAGACAAGAGACCAATCGAAAATCCTGTGATTGCTTCAGTCAGTCTCAGCAGGGTTTCAATGGACTCCTTAAAAAGCATCTTTTAAAAAAGGTTGGCATTGTACGCTTATTTCTTTGTGAAAATAAACTGCACTCTAAATCCAGCTTCTCTCTTAAATCTTTGGATTATCAGCAATGTCAAGTCTGCTTTGATTTTGTGGAGAAATGGCTGGCTGGCTAAAAAACATGCTTGGAGTGGAATCTCATAGGCGCCTAAAAGACAGACTGAATCCATAAATTTTCCTCTACTCAGATTGTGATTAATAATTCACACTCTTAAATCAAATAAAATGTCTTCATTTAACTCCTCTGTTTCCACACTATACTACTGTATAATTTCACTTGCTCTCGCATCCCTTTATATTCTTTAAGTCAGGTGAACCTGACTTCTAAATCACTGACATAATCAAAAGGAGTACTTTCTCCTCACTTTTATATTCAGGATTTTTCCTTCTTTATTTGGTCACCCTGAAAATGAGCAATATACAGTTAATAATATAACTAATTTTGACTGAAATTTTTCCAAAAATTATGTTTCAATCTGTATGAGATGCTAAGCACCATCACTCATCTCAGTCCTTATCTACATCATCAGGAATGAAATAATTTCTGGAAATCACATATATTCACAAAAATCCTAAAAAAACACACCCAAAAACTGTACACCTAACACTGACACTGTGTGACAGGGGTTTTGCTAAGAAAGCAGTGCCACATTTCCCCTGGCAAGTGACTTGTGTAGGGCAATGTCATGTGGAGAAAGACAAAAAAAGATCATTGCGATGTTGCCACTGCAGTGTAACATCATGATGACACCAGAAAAGGGGATTAACTGCATCTTCCAAACAACCAAACCACATGCAACAGGCTTTAGAAACATCGAGGGGAAATTAAATTGTGAGGAAAAGCATCCGTTTCAGAGGTGCACAACTGCTGTAGGAGGGAAATCTTCCAAGGAGGCCTGAAGGCCATTGGACAAAATACATTCAAGCCTGTGGCTTCCTTCTCCTGGCTTAGTGACTGTGAGACACCTCAAGTGTCTCATTCCCTTTTCTGCAGCTGTGGGCAGTGCAGAAACTTCATTTTCCAGGTGTAAAATAAACAGTGCACATAAGATAACATCAAACACTGACCCTGTCATAGCAGAAGACAGCAGGACACCCAACTGGCCAGGCAGCACTGCTGCCCACAGCACTCCCTGACACTGCCAAGGGCTCTTCCCTACTTCAGTTCACCATGGTGATTGTGTCTCTTGTCTAATCTTAAAACCGAGACACTTAAGGCAGTTTTATTTCCTTCTACTTTGTATACATGTGTTTGTTCATTTAAGTAAGTCAGTTCTGACCCAATGGGCAACATGAAGTTTCTTCATACAGTCAGGAAAGAGGGACCCCCAAGTCATCATCCTGCACCAGTAGTCATTAAAGGCTATAGAAAACTAAAGAAGAATATCAGAATGTCTTATGAGGGGGATCATTTGATGGCTTTACTTCCCACTTGTCCATATATACAAAAACAGTGAATAAATCCCTACCCCAGTGTGGAGCAGGACATGTGAACTTGGCTCACTGATAACACCAATTAAGATGAGGAAGTTAATTGTGTGCTAAAATAGAGAAGCTCTCCATCAGCCACCTGTGGGGACGCCTCTTTGTATTATGCTCCTCTAAAAAACAAAGCACTGCCCCACTTTGGAGAGACAGCAAGTAATTGAATGACAGTTCTCTACTAAAGGGGCTGGAGCATGAATTAGCTGGGTTGCCTGGACTCACATCTTGGCTTCCTGTGCATGCGCTGGCTCCCATGGCACCAGCGATGGTGTGAGACAAAGGACACAACAGCAAGAACCTACACACTGCCATTCCTGAGCGATGGGTGGGAGTAAAAGCCATGCAGAATAATGAGTACCATGAAATCAGTGAAGTGTTGCCACAAATAACAAAGCAGTGTTAACAGGCGAATTGTTCACCTCCATGAAGGCTCCAGCAGTACAGTGCAGTAACAAGAATATATTTTTTTTCACTTCTGAACATAACTAAACCCAAAAAATGGATAGCTTTCACAGCCAGCACAAGGGTCCGTGAGTTAAGCACTAATGTTTGTTCAAGTGCAGCTTCGCCCAGATACATTTGTGAATTGGCAGCTTGAGAATCCATACTTGGATCGATTCCTAAATTTAAGGAGGTGGCAAAGCAATGAATGGCTTTCCCAAAAGAAAAGACAGTGTCACACCAGTACCCTGTGCACAGACACATTCACAGTCACTGTCAAAGTGGCATAGTTCTTAATCATGCTGTAGTCTACCCCAGTCTTGCAGCCGAAGCAGGACTTTTAACAGGTAAGCGTGATTAGCACTAATGATTGACTCTTTGCAAGCCATGAAGAATTTCAGCAAAATATATATGCCTGGAGCACAGTTATTTTATATGAGAGACTGAGAATTCAGTGCTTTATGGTCATCACATTACACACAGGCATCAGCAGGTGCACTGGAGCAAACAGATGTGTTCCTAATACAAATCAAAGCTCCTAATGTGGGATTCAGCTCGCAGATTACAACACCTGTATTTAGGTGTCTACAAGAAGGTGCTTAAGATAAGCTCCCATCATGAAAAACAGAGACCTAGACCAGAACTCAGGATTCTAAACAAAGGTGTCAGATTTCTTTGCAGATGTTGTGGACTATGATACCCAGCTTGACCAGAATGGCATTGTCCCCTTTAAGTCCTGTTTTACGTGTGCTCACTCTGTGCAGATGTCTCCAGTACCGTAGGAAGTCCTGAACAGTATCAGACACTCATCTTCAGGAAACTCCATAAGTCCAGTGAAGCCTTGAGAGCTGTGCAAGTGGTCAGTGGAGGTATCTGCTTTGGAATAAACTGAAAAGCTCTTTGGGTTTCATCAGCTGAATTAACTATATCTCTTCACATAAGAATGGAAGCATTAACACAAGGTTCATAGGCAGACAACTTAATGCAAATATATCAATCCACAAATCCTAATCTGCAAGCTTGATCTTGTCTTGACTGCATTTAGCTAAAAAATGCAAGAGCCTCAGAAAAGCTATTTAAGCAATACCACTGCAAGCTGGACAGCTTTATTTCTGAGTGCATGGAAAGTACAAAACTGTCACCTGGAAGCAGGATTCACCTTTTTATTTTTTTTTTCTTCACCCTTGTTCCTCCTTTCTTTATTACTTCTTTTTGTAGCTAAATTGCAACTCTATGTGCTGATAACATGGCAATAGCTGCACTGCCCTCTCCGACAGAGGACAATTGTTTCCTTAATGACAGCTGACAAGCTGCTTTGATGAATCTCTTATTCCTGTGTCTGTGTCAAATTTTTGCATCTAAAAATATGTAAAAGCTGAAATGTCTAACTGACAAGAAATAGAAGGCATTCTTAGACACAGGCTATATTTATTGTTCTAAAACTAACTTACAATGTGTGCCCCCAGGAGAGAGAGCTGTAGGATAAACCAAACAACTCCAGGGCCAGTGGGAAGGAAGGCAAACAGTGCTTGCAGTGCAGTTTTAAGAAACAGTATTTACCTTCCCTTCACAGTATTTCCTGAGCTTCTATGCAAAGGGTGATGCCTCAGCTTTAAAAGCAAAGCCAGGTATGAACACACCATGTATTTTGTAAACAGGCTAAATGTCACACCATCCCCATGGAACTCGTTACTTAGCATGGCATTTCAGTCTTATGATCAAATGTACAACTAAGTAATGAATTCACTGGATAAGCCAAGGGAGATTTAAAATGCAATACTTCTAACCAAAGACATCCAGGAAAGTGGAGCCACTTTTTGCTAGATAAATCTGGGAAAATGTTATTTCTTATTAGATTTGTTTAATTAAAAGTTTTTCCTTCACAGGTGAGCTTACTCTCAGTCCTGATTTAAAACAATGAACATACTTCAAATTGATCCTCTTTTCTTATAAAAATTTCAATTTTGCCTTCCAGTATTTCCTTGAAAGGGTTAGGTTTCAGTTCAAGCTTAGCATGGGTATCATGGGCTTCTTTTTTCTCTCCTTTATCCCAGTGATGGTGGACATCACACTACTGCTCCAGTGCACACGTGATGTTTGATTTCCATTTTTCTTTAGACAGTCCCACAGCTGCAGTGTACCATTTGAAGATTCTTTTTGGAGAATATGTTAAAGAAGACTACTTATTCACAAAGCAAATACAAAGGGCTGGTCAACTCACACTGCAGACAAATATGGGCAGCATTGTCAATTCCAGCAGTTTCTCATTTTGAGCACCTAGCTCTTCAAACACCTCTATGGGCTCCACCTCCTCTGCTCCAGCACTGGTTAAGCTTTAAGGCCCTCAGTGGTGTTTTTCCTTTCTACCCTCTATCATTCACCTCTGGCTGACACACCTTTCCTTACCCACTTGTCGTATTTTAGACCATAGGAGGAAACACTTTCATGTTTCCTCCTGTGCTCTTATGTTCTGCAGATGCTCTCCAGGAACATCACCAAGTATTTCCTTGGAAATCTTCAAATTCTTTGAAAAACACATCAACTCTGACGTGTACTAAAAATATTCTTTCCCCAAAAAACATCATACCACGTGCTGAAATCACTACCTGCATTACTAACTGATTTCACTGTGTACTCATTTCTTCCCTTGCAACCACTTCTTTGCCTTACTACTAGAGTGAAAAGTGAAGGAAGGTATTTTTTTTGCTCTGTGTTTGAACAAGGTTTACTATTATGAGGTCTTGGTACAGAACAGGAAATACAGATGCCATCAAAACCCAAAGAATGATAAAATGGTAACTGGACTCCCAGTCATGGTGGCAAAACCAAAACAATAACCATCATTCTTTAAGGGATGGCCTCAAGGGGTGCTTCTCAGAGGCTTTCAGTACCTGCTTTTTTATCCAAACTAAGCTCCGCAGGCATCCGCCAATTCAGAACCAGACTCTTTTTTTAAACCCAAGACTTACTAAGCATTTGTCTATACATTATGGTTTCTCATCTGTGAAACATCTGTCACACTGTTTCAGGGATGTGCTCACGTGTTGTGCAATGCATATGCCTTTCAATGAGATCCATGTTCTAAACACACTTTGAAATGCCCCATCATGGTTATCCCTTGGTAAGATCTTTGGGAATTAGGAAAGCAGATGTGATAGGAATACTTGTTCGTATTGATAAAATGAATACATGAGAGTATTTTTTCAGAATCAAATGTCCTTGCAATCTTTGCAATCCAAATAATGTTGCAATACAAATAATGTCTGTGGAAGGAAAATTGAAATTGTAATCACCAAGTTTACTTGGAGTGCCTTAAGACTCACCAGCAGGAATAGTTGAAAGCAAAGGCATGCGCACATACACATAGAAGGTATGCAAATATGTGCACAGATAACAGATATATATTAACATATGTGTCATGCTAATAAGAGAGGCTATGGAAATTGGGTCCTGTAATTCTACAGAAAATTGTTTTTTCATAAGGCAAAGGGATCTTCTGTGCAAATGCATTATCTCCTCTGCCCTGCATAGCTTGAAATGTTCCCAAGCTGGTGCTGTTGGGGCTCCAGCAGCAGGAGGTGCAGAGATCTGTCTCTAGGCCTGTGAAAGGAACAGCAGGTGCCTTTTAAGCACCACATCTCACAGATTTATTAGCCATAATAAATAAAGCACTGATGACTGGTCCACATGGTTACACTACAAATAGAGCTACACTGGTGGTACCAATGATGGGAAATTACAGAAAGCAATCTAGTGGAGACACAGCACTTGATTAAGAGAGAATGAACCACCCATGTCTAAGCTGTTAGAAGCAATGCTTAATTGATAACAACATTGTCTCTGTTCTGTGAATGAATAATCAAATTTCCTGGCAAAAGACTGGAAGCAAATTGGGCAAAGCCACAGCTTATGGGGAATGCAGGTAATTTCAGGTTTTTTTCTTCTAGGGAAGGTTTCTCTTAATAGTGTGCATGCAGCTGTCCACGTTACCTTACCCAGAACTGACTGATCGAATCAAGATAAAATTCTGAAAGTTACTCTGAAATAAATCCCTGTTTAAGTGATTACTTCAGCTCTTGGCTGTCATGGCCCCCCTACAGAGGCAGTAAGAGAAAGGTCACTGCACAAGAGGGACTGGGATATATGTACAGACATAAAGGTCTGGATTCACTATTATTTTTAGATGTCTGACACACGGGCACACTAAGGAAAAAAACTACTCTGCACACAGAACATCTCCAGCTACAATCTCACATCCTGAGAAAGCATCTTGAGGAAACAAAGCTGTACTTTTGTCTCCCTGACTTAAAGCAGGTGGGGATTTAATGGGAAAGAAAAAGGGGGCTCCCCCCATCCCTTCTCCCATTAACACTGCCAAATGCAGCATATCCGTTCCGGATTTCTGGAAGTTTGACAGCCCGGCTGGAACAGTACAAATGTCCTTTGCATATGTGCAGTCTGTGCAGCATCTGGAGGTGTCAGACCCACCATGCAAGCACTGCAGAGTCAGCCTGCAGATGTGTAGTGGATATGGCACATCCCCTGTTTTTCACTGCACATTTGCTGTACAGCATGTGACAATACACTCTCTGGGATTGTCCTGTCAGAAACAGGGAGCCTAAGAGCCAGCTCCTACATCAGCTAGAGGAGTATCAACCACATGGTTGCCTGGCTTTATCTTTCATCAATCCCACTCCTGAAAAGTAACAGCTCTCCCTTTCTAAAATGACAGCATCCCAATAAGCATGACAAAAAAACCATAGATGTATGTGTGTTCAGATATGTCTACAGGCCTTCTACTGGTTACATTTATCACATGTAAAACACATTTTTATATCACTAACACTGTTAAACCTGAAATTGCAATTTACATTAAATCCTTCCCATTTTGCAGAAAATCTCAGGCAGAGAAAGTTAAGCTTGTCAGACTGAGGGAACCTGACCTAGAACAGCCCTGTGTAAGAGGAGAAATACAAACACAGTCAGAATCCACTATAGATCTTCGTCCTCCATAGTAATACAGCAAATTGGTTTGAAAATTAGTGGAGAAGGGTTTCTGAAATAGATAATCTTTTTACAGGTATGTCTTGTTCTGAGACAAGAACAGCAGATCTTATCTTCCCTCCAGCCATCTCTTACAACATGTCTGGACTGCCTGTGTGAGCATGGACAAGCATGCAGGCAAGAGTGTGATGTCCTCCATGTGCCCACATGGTTGGCAAGAGAAAATCTGGTGTCTTGAGGGGCTGTGGATCCTCTGCAGCCTTCCTACAAATGCAGGGATAAAGCAGAATGCCTGCCACCAGCCACAGGTCCTACCAAAGGGATGGGTATCTGGGAAGGGCACAGTTCTTCAGGCACAGCTGGAGTCATACCTTTCGAGTCCACACTGCAGAGATGTAGCCCTGCAGAATGTTCTTCCTTCAGCCTGCTCTACCAGCCTGATGCCTGTTCCTAGAAGTCAGTCTGCTTCTGAATGGCTTGGATGTGAGCAGAGCTCAGGCAGAGATCTCTACTTGAAAATAGCACAGAACTAGGGGTGCTTAGATTTTTACAGCTTCCTCCAGAATCTGGTGAGCTCGGGCCTATTTAGAGCTCTATAAAAGGCAGTGCCAAAAAGGGAATTAGAAACACACGCCTTCCTGTGTTTCACCAGCTTATTGTATGCAACCTCCTCCAAAGCATCCATGGTATGGAAGCTAGAGAAGCATTAATATGTTCAAATATTACTAAGAAGAGCTACTCCTTCTCCCTTCCCATCACTTCACTCTTAGGCAGACAGAGTCAGCAACGGCCTTCCAGATATTGGTTGTCCTGCCTTGCAACTGGCAGCCCCATATTCATCCTACTGATGTAGGTGTCTAACAGAGGCTTCCAGATGAGGCACAGTTATATACAGATAGGGACTGGAAAAGATACATTCATCGTGCTCACCAAAACGAAAATAAAAGAGAGGCCGGTTTCCTGCTGTGCTGGCTGCTCTCTCTCTAGCGGCCGCTTCCCGGATGTCACAGACACCAATGTTGGCAGTGCGGAGCATTCTTCTGGCAGCTCCTTCACTGTGTTGCAGTCTACACCGTACCGCGGCAGCTCCATTCGCTGCTGTAACAAGTTGAAAAAAACTAATTAATTCACGTCTAGTTTTTTTACATTTGTTACAGCAACGAGTGGAGCTGCTGCCCCCATGCAGTAGAGCACACACGCACACGCACGCACAGACACCACAGGACACCCACGGAGCCAACGCGGGTCGATGTTCCACTCTGCCAACATGGGCGTTAGGAATGTTAGCAAAGGTGCAGCGGGAGGACTGGATGTCCCAGAAGAGGTGAAATGCCTTAGGATTTCCTTTAGTTTGTTGAATGCAGTCACAGAATGCAAATCCCTGCCCTTTCCCAATGCCTCCAATCCCAGCAAAAGTCATGCCTGTTTCCATATCGGTTTAAAATATCTCTAAAACCTCTATTCCCTTATAACACCAAGATCTGAGTCCATCAAAGCTTATAAATTCTTGCATTCCCCATCAAAACAGGTTACAAAAAAAATTGAAAAAAAAAAGGCTAGTTGGTCATGTATGTGATTGTTGAGACATTAACAGGGGCTTACAAAAGGCAGCATCTGTTTTGTCATCCTACTTCTTCCTGGAAAGGATTCATCTCCCCCTTCCTAGTGAGCAGGGACTTCAAGCCGTTCAGACGAGTAAGGACTTAGAAGGATTATATCAAATCGAACCTTTTCAAGTTTTGTCCAAAAATTAACACAACAAAACACACAAAAAGTACAAAGACAGCGAAAGACCCAAGCACAAATAGTATCCGTTTCTGGAGGAAAATAATACAGTAGAAGCAGTGTCTTCCACTATAATAAAATAATTCATCTAGCCATCAGCTAAATGATTGAGCTTAATATATTTACAAGAAAACAGTGGACAGTATTTTAATACTTCTCTTTCTTGATTCTATTATAATCCTCCTTCACTAATCCATGTTTCACATTCCTTGTGTGGGATTTTCCAGCAACTGGCTGAGCAGAAAATGTTCACTCCATTTTCTCCCATCTTTAAAACAGCTCTAAATCAGCTACATTCTCAGTCATGACCTCTTCAAATTATTGAATGGACCTCACTGTAGGACCGGCTTACAGAGATCCCTCTGCTTCTCCTTACAATGCAAAATTTAAGTATGACAGTAGACCTTGAAATATAAATCTGTGAGGGTTCTCCACATTCACTTTTTCATCATTACATGCATATGAATCCCCAGAAGTTTCACACATAGATATAGGTTGACCAGAAAACTGTGAGCTTTTTGGAGAAACAGCTCTATTTGCTTGTGTGAAGAAAGGAGAGTAACAACTAAAAAAAATAAACAGATTCTGGTACCAACTGCGCTGCTGCATTGAGGATTGCTGTGAGGCTCTCCATAACCCAGCAAATTTAAGCAGGTCTCATGAGAACCAGCTGTGAAGACTAATTTATGTCTGATAGTCGGGTTAGACCAATAAACACCCAGAAATTTAATAAACTGCACCTCTGGTATTGTAATTCTGTTGATTTGGTTTGCTTCATTCTCTAATGGCTCCCAATGGTTCGGGAATGTCACAGACACCCTCAAACCAGGCTGTATCACTTCAGAAAACACAGGTGTCTGCAACACTGATCTCTTTTGTGGAGTTCCCACCAGTGGACCAGACCAAGTGAAATCCAAAGGCACTAAATCAGCATTCTGCTATGGAGCTAGACAGTACATATATATAAACCTGATGAAGAGAGAACAAGGCAGTGCCTTCACACAGGAACAGTTTAAATAAAACCCCATAAATTCCACTAAAAAGGAAGGATTCTGTAAAAGAAGGAGGAAACTAGTGCCGAGGCCTGCAACAAAAACAAGGCTCAGAGAACAGCCAAGCCCAAGTAGAGCCTCTCTAAGGTCAGTGAGACCAGGAATGAATGGGCACACTCCTCTGATACCTACAACTACTATTGAACTTCACGATCCAGTGCCTCACAAGAGTGAAAGAACTCTAGAAAGTTCTTATACATATATATGAAATAAATTCAATGAAGCAATACATTATTAAATTTAGTTTGAAGATATTTTTACACCTTTTGGACAAGTGCATGCAGCCTATCCCTTAATACTAAAACCACGTATGTGTAAAAGGTCAGCTGCCCACATGCCTTAGGACAAGCTGAACTCTAGGGTTATTGATGGTTTCTCTAGTGTCTTCAAAAGGGAGACTTCACTTTTTACATCAGCTTCACATGGCTGAGATATTAATGAGTTAGGACATCACGTTTTCCTTTGGATTCTTGCATTCCTTCCAACAAATAATGCCTCTCTAACAAGCCTAGGCTGATTTAATTTTCCAGACATGACTGAAAACCCCACACCAACGTATGTAAAAAATGTACACACACATCAAAGCAGACATATATATAAAAATACACATAAAATGGATGGAATAAGCTTATTCTGCATAACAATAGCTTTGTTTCTGCCACATATATTTCTTCAGAGATGCAGATTTCTACAGCGGCAACTACCAGTACACTTGACATCTTCATATATCGCAAGCACAGATACACATACCGGGAGGCTGTGGCAGGTAGGCCCCAATTAGTTTTGATCTCTTCTTTTCATATCCCTTCTGTGTGATGTCACCTGCCAAGAAAAGAAAAGGAAAATCAATAAGATGTGGATAAAGACAGTGTCTAGCTGCTTAATGGCAGCACCATCAGCTGAGCCACCACTGCACTGTTCATCTGTCCTAACAATTAGAATGAACAAATGAAAAGCACAGAATGATCATTCCACCCAGAAAAAACTCAACTTAGGCCAGAGCCATTCTGGCAAGAAAATACCAAACCTTGACTTATTTCAGCACCAAAGTCCAGCAGCACAGAATTTTAAAACCGTTTTGGTGTGCTGCACACAAGCTTTCAAAAGCTGCAATGACCTTCACCAGGTTAATAAACAATGGATTATATAGAATGTGTGGGCTTGTAGTGGCTGGCAAAACACATCGTTAATTAGCATTTTCTATCATTAACGGGATTTTTTCTAATCGAGCATGTAAGGCACAAAAGACTTGAAACTGCTGCTGTATCATTTCTGCAATATAAATATTTTAGCTAATTTCTGAGCAGTACAAAACCAAAACAAAACAGATGTACAACAGATCCACTAAAATATAGTATCATAAAGAGTCTTTATCTGGTTTTCCACTTAAGTATCAAAAAAAAAATTTGGAGACAAACGTCTGTATTTCTTAAATTCAATTAAAATGACACTTCACTGTGTCTCAAGCTTCCCCAGGTAACCTGTGTTTTTTTAATAAAAAGATTATTTCTCTGTAAAACTTTTCTAACAAAAAATTATGCATAATTAGTCATGTAGAACAAAACATATACTTTTAGTCTTCTTAGAGTTCGGGAGAGGTTTGGCACCAAAGTAGAGATACAGTCCTGATTCTGGAGTTAAACACTGAATTTAATATGTGCATATATGCTTGTGTTCAACATAAGGTGCTCCAGACACTAAAAAGAGTGTTAGCTTTTACAATTACAAAGATTTTTTAAATAACACCATATTCCCTGCCCTTCCAACAGGCCTATCTGTTATTGTGAGACTCATGCAGCTAAAGCTCCATTGCAACATTGGACTTGTACGTTTTGTGGTTTCCACCCGTGGAAACCACAAAAAGAAGAGGAGTTCTGGCTGTAATGTCCAGCTGGACACAGCAATGTGAGTCTGTTTGTGTTCTTCCATCCCTGAGCTCAACCTTTACCTAAGGACACCGTTTGCCAAGGGAACAACACACTCATTTCAAACCCAGCGGCTCTGGCAAATGGATGCTAAATTGGCACCAGTGTCTGCTGGTCAGAAATCAATAACTACATAAAAACACCTTTAAATGCTACGCCTTGCTGAAACACCTTTTCTTTGGAATGGTTCCAGTAAGCAGTAAGGAGGCAAAATTCTCCAATCCTCTCTGCCAGTGTCCTGAGCCAACCTCTCGCCCCTGCCCCAAAAACAGTCCTTAAAATAACACCTATACTCTTCACTACTATATCTCAAACTGCTCTACAAAAGAAGCCTGCTAAAATATCTGTGTTTTTACATGAGGAAAGTGAGACTGAAGCACTTCAAATGATAACATTCCCATATTTACACAGGGAAGAAGTGGCAGACTTGGCAAAGAGGTCCTAAGCCTTTAAAGTTCAAACCCACTGACTTTTCAAGCACATTTCTTCCCATTTTGAACACTTCTGGCATGTGTTCAAGCTAGTGAAACAAGCTCCCTCTCCGTTGTAATCATCAGCTTCTCACAAACCAGAGAGTAACAATAGATACTACTTCATTAAAAGGTTTTAATGAAAAAATGTGTTTGCTTTTATTTGAAAATTATAAAATGTGAACAAATTTTTCTTACAAACTGTTGCTAAACAAATTATTATTGACTTCCTGTGCTCATCAACACCAAAGTCTCACACATTCCAGACATATCCTGAGTAAAAATTTTGCCTTCTTATTTTACTATTGCTCTTTTAGGAGAGCAGAGATACCGTATGGAGAACCACAGCTCCACTGTGGTATGTGCAAGCTGGCAATGCCATTTTAGACATGAAACTATTAACAACAGGTGCTTCCACACACATGGGAGTACGTACACATGCAAATCGATACCTCAAGCTATACATTCCAGACATGGCTCATGCAACCTGCACCCATTCCTGCCTTAAAGTTTCTTCCAGTAGTTCATAAACCTATATTGTCCTTAATGGAATGAAATGACAGGAACAAGCAGTTTCTTTGACACCAAAGTGCGAAAGATAAAAATCCAGTATTATCTCTGGTCAGTAATAATCCTTCAGTCAAATTGGTATCCAGACTCACTCTTTCGAATTTCACCATTAAAGAGTTACTCTGAGCAGAAACAATAGTGACTCCTTCCCCAGACCAATGACTCCACCAAAAAAATCACCAATAAATGAGTTTTTGAGACAATTTGATATGAGAATATTTCAGCTTCAGGAGCAAAGAGCAAATTAATTTGGAATTATCACTAAACTTTCTATAATCATGTCCATCATTTCCAAAGTCACCAACTACAAAAAACATGCAAAAGCAAAATATAAAATCTCCACAATTTCATGGTAGCATCACTTTCACCATTTTGAGGTAGAAGGAAGTCAAGTGTATCATGTAGTCCAGGGAAGTACTATGCTTTATTTATCAGGATTAATGCTATTCATATTCATTTGTGTTTTTTCAGGTAGACTGACTTTAAATTAGAAACAATAGCTCATTAACTATTAAAATATTATTATGACATATGTAAAACTATTGCATTTCAAAGCTATGTTGAACTCATTGTGTAAGCTCCTAATATATACTAAGCACAGCTCACCAAAGGTTAGGTGGGCTTACACTCTGTTCTTACCATAAATCACCATTCACTCAGTTTTCACTAAGACCTTTGGACTATGTCCTTCCTTCCTTTGCAAATGAATGTGATAATTTTACATCTATCATCTGAGGAGCAAACCCCTTTCCAGTTGGGTCCACACAGCTCATGTTCTTCCACAGTGCAATACTGCATTTAGTCTTGGCTTTTGGAGAGTATCAACAGGATAACAGGAACTATACTTTCTTGCCCTGGGAAGAAATGATTTATGGTACCTTTCTGTTTTTAACTAACTCTTCTCTTGAAAAGCCAGCAGACTCAAGGAGGTGAAAGGGTCTCACCCACAATGTCCTTTGAGCAGACAGTATGTGTTGGGTTCTCTACTCACTCTCCAACGCCTCTGCAAATTTAGATCTCCTTGTTGCATCACTCTCCAGCTTTCCTCTCATGACACCCCTGCCTGCTTTTGTGTGCCATTTCCAAGCCAGGCTGCAATGCTGTACAAACAACTTGGGGAGGCAGGCTGGAATGAGCAGGGGACAAGGCTGGCAACAGACTTAAGGGAAAAAGGCCAGGCCAGGATGGAAGGATGATGACAAGACTCCAGCACTAAGGTCTTGCAGGAGCAGAAGGAGCACATGGCTGCAGGGTGCTCTGGGGATGGGTATTCCAGGGACATGACATCACATAATGTCATGCAGCTGAAAGGTGGCATCTCCATTTAGCAGCTCCCTGCAGACCTCTGCTCTGTCTGCCCGTCTTCTGCCATGGCTCTCGCCCCATCCCCTGGCCTTGGCTCTGCTCCCAAGCACTCTGTCCACTCTCAGCTGGCTCTGCTACTTCTCAGCTTCATCCCACTGCTGGACCCCACCCTCCTCCTCACTCCCTTCCTCCCAGGCTGCATTCACTTCTCGGCACCCAAGGATCTCAGCCTCCTGTTTGCATCAGCACTCTCCAGGTTTTCTCCCCTGGACAGGTTGCTCTTTTCCTCCTCCCTCCACTGGTGATCTGACAGATTTCCACCATGGGAAGCCATAGGTGTATTCCCTGCGGGGTGCTGTGCCTGAGGGTCAGCATGGAAGAGCAAAGCACTAGCCTGAGAGACCTGAATGCACCAACAGTGAGCAAATGTTACCCTGCTTTTTTCCATATTTAAAATTGGCTCTCCAAGGACTGCTAAACAACAGGCATGCAAGACCCTCTTTCACCAAAACAATTTCAATTCTAGTGAAGTAAGTCTTAGAGTCTCTCCAGGCACAAGAGGGAAAATGCCACATTTGCAATGAAAAGAACAGCACGAACGAAAGACCATCCACCCCTTCAAGGAGGAAGGTTGCCCAGTCGAGCCAAGAACAGGACCAGGGCTCTGCTGTAATCGCACTGCCATCTCTTATTTGTGATTTGTGCCCCTGTTTCTGCAGCTTCCCCAGCTGCAGATGGCAATGCTCTCCGACACCAGCGCCCGCAGACAACAAGTCTTCTGTAGCTATATTTAGCAAAGCCACACTGGAGTGTAAGTTCATTTGACTATGCTCATCACAACTGCTACTGTTTGCATTAGACCCTGGGTTTTCTTTGAAAATTTACTGGGTTTTCCTCTTTCCTTCATAAGTGCTGGATTTGTGCCTTGTTAAAAGACAGTGGTGTAAAGCTGGGGCAGGCGGGTCAGAGCAACGTAACTACAGCACAAACCCCTCAGGAGCAGGAAAGGAACGTCAGGTGATAGAGAGCCACTGGGGATACTCCACATTGGGCAAAACACTTTGAGGAGCAAGAAATGCCTGTAAATGTTGAAGTCATTCCCATTATCCTATCCCCTTTCCAGGCCTCTCCATGAGTCAGCTCTATCCATTTATATGTCATGTCCTACACTGAATCACACCTTAAAATGAAAAGGCATATTTTGTAATCAGCAAATTATTGACTCCTTAGTGTTTTGTTGAAGGGAAGGTTATTAAATGTGAAAATATTTCCACATGAAAATATCTGTGCATTTCCACCCTTCTTTAAAGCATTTGCATTTTCAAAGCTGAGAGTGGTTAGAAACACTGGTACCACAAAAAAACAAGGTGCTGTGCTGCTTTCATGAAAGTAAAATTCTTGAAGCTGATATAGTACAGAAGTTTCATTTTCAACTGAACTACCTATTAGCTGATCTATTATCACTTTCGGAAACAAACATGTCCAGTACTGAAGAACTGCTACCATGATATATGAAGTAAATTCATTCAAAATTATTGGATTATACAGGGGAGGGGAAAAAAAGCCCCAAAGCCCAATACAAGCTAAATTTCACCACATCTTTCTTCTTTCCTGTAAGGTCCCAAAAATTCTTACTGATCTCAGCCTTTTGCAACACAGCATAGGTAAAAAGCTCACAAAACCAGGGACCAAAATCACCTTGTTTAGTGCAGTGAAAACTCAATTTTATACTCCCTGATCTCCTTGACTGATGCTGCTGTTTTCAGTACACATACATGTTTTTAAAATGAAATTTCAGGTTGGGACTTTGAATTAGTTTAAGGCATTTATGTAAAAATCCACCACGGGAAATAATGCAATCAGCAACTCCTCTCAAGCACAGACTAACACAGAGCTTGCCGGTGTCTTTCCTTTGCCCATGATTTTCTGCCCTCTAAAGATTCAATTTTCTGTACGAGTTGTTTATTGCTGATGACTCAAATTCAGTGTCAGCATCTTGGCAAGAGGGATTTGAATGAAACAAAGCTCCTCATAAAGAGAACTGTGAGTCATTTACTTCTCCCACTCATGATGCAGACAGTCTCCCTGTCTGGTTTCCCAAAAATATGCCAAGAGACAAAAGATTTCATTTTGGAGGGTGCAAGTACAGAGATACCAAAACTCCACAAATACATCTCATGTAACACGTACAAGAACACAAAAATATATATCAGGAGTAATTTTCTTTTCCAATGTCTTTTAAAAATGATGTTTAACCACAGCAGCAGCTTAGAAAACTGCTCAGAAGTAGGATGAAGAAATAAATGGCAAACTATGGCAGTGGGCAGAAAAATTAATGGGATCCATACTTTCACTGCAACCAGTGCCATAAATTACAGAACTGCTCAAGTGCCTTTAAGGAGATTATGTTGTAGCTTAAAGGTTTCAATGACAATTTTACCCCCCTATATTTGATTTCCTTTTTCCCCCCAAGGATACATTTTGTTCCTGTTTGTTGCAAGTAAAGCAGAAAATGGCTGAATTTCAGTGAAAGATAAGGAAGAATGATCCATGTGTACTTAAAATATGAAGCTTCTAATTTTTCCTAAAGAGGGTTCTAATTCAGGAGAAAATATTTAAACAGATTATGCTATTAACAGAGATGGTAAACTATTTTAAAAGGGCTGAAATAAGAGATTCAAGGTCTTCCAAATTTTGAAAGTATTCCTGTTCAAAATTAATGATTTGTTCCCATTCATTTGATAGAGAAATTAAGTATCTGGTGCATAACCTGCCAAGTGCTTAGTTTTAATTCAAACTCTACTGTTTTAAAGAAGTGTGTGAGCAGCAAATAATTTTATATAGAAGCCATTTTTTAGTATCTTCACCTTGAATCCCAGAAGACCCCTTAATGAGTTTCCCCACTTACTTTCTGGTCCCAAAGTCTTCAGCACATTTTTCCAATACCAAAAGTACTCCTGGGCTTCAAAAGAAAGAAAAAAAAAAGGGGGAGGGACCCCACATGGAACCCCGAGACACCTAATTTAAGGCAATTAAAACAATCCCAGGGATTTTGTGACTCAGACTTCCCCGGGGCTGGCCGGGCTGGGAGCAGCGGTGTCTGCCAGCGGCGTGGCACCGGGCCAGGAGCTGGGCGAGCTGCCGGAGACCCTGTGCCTTTGAAGCCGGGGAACTGTGTGGTCCTCGGGCATCCCGGAGCTCCCTCGGAACGGGGAATTTGCGCGGCACTACTTTTATGGCCTGGATTATTGTAAAGTAAACACAGGCTGGTTGAACAGTGAAGGTTTCCATTCTCAGTGTCAAGGGTTTATTTCATTATTTAAAGCTTTAACGAACACTTTATATAATGAAAGCAATCCTTGCCATTTTTGGAATTTTATGACTGTTAGGACCCTTCATAATTTTGTTTTCCTTCCTTTATTGCTTTATAAGGCTTATGGGGCACCCTTGAAGTGTATATCCTTTCTGCAGCTGCTGGAAGCTCATCTTTCATCTCTCCACTGGCTTTCCTGTTGCCTATGAGGCATTTGCCTGTTCAAGATATTCTCCCCGTCTCTAACGCAAACGGTGCAGAGTCAGATCTTGCTCAAGATAAAAATAAAATACAATTCTGAAACGTATGCCTAAGGAAACATTCCTGATAAATGTTATTTAATAGGCAGGCTTTATATTTCAAGTTAGAAATGTTCCCTACAGAAAGATAATTACAGCAGTAATTCCACTTATCATTATTTAGAATTTACAGTTCAGAGCAAATCAGCCATTTCCATAAATGCCGCGCTGTGTACTGCAAATTTGTGTCCCGATTTTTTCCCAGCCCTGAAAATGCCTTGTAAAAAAAAAAAAAATACAGCAGGAGGAGGAATCCTAAAGGAGAAACATATAATAGATGTATGAAACAAAATAGAGAATACATATCCGAACAAGTCCGTGTGCATATTTGCTCCTCTGGGTAGAAAAATATGTTCAAGGCATTTCACAAGGAAAAACCTGCAATATCTAAGTAAAATGGTAAAATTCATTAATAGTGAAATTTCGTATTTTTGCTACTTCTCCAGGAAGTAGCCTATGAAAATAATTCTCCTGTTCGCAACCTTGTGCTTTTAACCATTTTTTTACTACTTTTGACATTACTAAGTTTGCAAAAAAGTGCAAATGGGTGAATCTTCTTGGAACAGAACACAAATCTTCCAAAAATCAACAGACTTCTAAATCTTTCATCCATAATTTTGCTCCCAGTACATTGATGCAGCACAGTATGACTGCAGATCTCTTCCCAAATTTCAATTAAGAACAGAAATCTGGAACTCCTGTTTTCATATGCTGAAAAAAAAATAAAAGAACTGGTTTTACCTGATATATTGCAGCATTCTCCCTATTGACTTGGGTTCACCATAAAGCTTTTGTATTTGGTATTAGTTATGCTAGTCAATAATAGAACTGATTATATCTACAATATCTAAAATAATGTTATTTTACCCTAATGTGGGTTAAAGACATGACGTTGATTTTAAAAATAGGTATTTAGAGCAGTTGTACTGTAGTATTAGAATGCCAAAATGTCCAAATCTCTTCCCACAGTTTTTGTAAAAATAGAACCTCTTCTGGGGAAAAACACCAAAAAACCTTTTCATGCAAATGCAAATTTCCACATACTTTGACAGCTGGATGCAAAGAGAGAAAAGCACAGATATCTTAACTACCACGGGAAAACTAAAGCAGGAATACTCCCTTTTTAAAACAATTTGAAGACCACTAATGGTTGTGGAAGAATATTGAGGAGTTTTAAGTAGTTGTGAACAGGGACTGGAATTACCATGACAACTATGCTGAGTGACCATAATGTCTTTAAAAATGTATCACTTGGGAGATCATTGAGCTCAATAATCTGGTCTACAATTTTAATGCACCATGTTTTGCTACATGACACATACGACTTCCAAGAACTAAAAAAAAATAATGATTTATGAAGGGAACATAAATGCCTTCCATGGCAATATTCACATTTTTTTTTCCTGAAATGATGGTGCTTAGTTTACTAAGGTCAGTAAATAAGATATTTCCTGTACTATCACAAACTTTGTTGCAAGCAAGGATCATAAATGCCTAGTGCTCATAAAAGCCTGATACATCCAACATCTGCTTTCCTACTCCCAAGAGTTGAGAACCAAGCCTCTCATAAGCTCAAAGTGCCCAAGGGTAATTAATGCGAACAATGCAATGCTCAAGGAAGCCTCCAGACATCTCCAAGTTCTGATAAGCAATTCTCCCAAAAACCTAACCCACATTCCTGCTGCCTGCATTCCAGTCCCCAGTAACTCCAGTTCTTGTTTCAAGCTTTCCAACAAGAGTAAAAAAATTTGTTTCCTTCAAAAAAATCCCCCAAAATTATAGAAACACATTCATTTTAAAAGCAACCAAAAGGGAACAATCTCCTCAGACACACAGCCCAACAACCTGTTGGGTAAGAACAGCAGATCAGAGAGAACACCCTTGCTCTGAGTGATAAGCACTCTTGCAACAACATTGAATAGTTACTCACATCCTCTCTGCCTCAGCAGATTTTTAATTATTTTATGCAAAATAAAACTACCTCATTCAGAGTTTGCTTCTTAGAATTAAAAGACAGCCATCAATGGATTTACCTAAGAGGTGAGATGTTGTTTCAAATCTTGAGGAGAAAGGAATCTTAGTTTTATTATAAGTGTATAAGGGCACTTACACATGCCCTTATACATGAAGGCATCTTCACCAGTTTTATTTTGTGAGACAGGCTGGACATGGTGCAAAGCATAAAGTCACGTACATTTGGAAAACCCCACACCTTTTTCTACAGTATTTCTTCTTGGTTTTCAATTACTTTCTTGCTATGATGGCTGTGATAGACTCTTACATTATTTCACCTGGGAACACAGGTTTGACTAAGCAGAAGAGCACTTACAACTTAGACAAAGCAGGAGGTTGCATTCAGGTAAATTTTATCAATCTAATCAACATCCTCTGACACGCATTCCACAGTCCAAATAATCCTAAGCAGGTGCAAAATTGTGTTACTCTTGTTCTACCTCTGTAGCGGGTTGGGTTTGTAACCGGGTGAAAACACCAATTTAGTGTAGTGGTTTGGCCCAAAATACTCATTACTGTTTACCATCTGTGAGATAAGAATTAGGAGAAACGCAAAGCAGGCACCAATCTTGAAAGAATATAAAGAAGTTTATTAACAGACCTAAAAGAGGAAAAAAAAAATCATACCACACTTTCAGAACTCTTCTCCTCCCCCCACCTTTCTCCCTTCTCCAAGTGACAATGTAAAAAGACAACCCTTGAGATGTTCAGTCTGTTTACCACTTACATAATAACCTTGTTCAGTCCATTTAGGAAGAGGAGTCTCTCTTGTCCATGCTATGAACACCTTATCACAACGAGACAGCCGCCCACTTCCAAATAACTTTGTTCAGTCCATTTAGGGAGAGGAATCTCTCTGCTCGCATGTGAGTCCCTTCCCCCAACTTGCAGCTTTCCCACAGCTGCTTTCGAGGGTCCACTCTTGAAGTTTTTTTTTGGGGTACAATTTTAAGGTTGAGCTGTTCAGAAACAAAAGTTCTCTTCACCCATCTCTGGGAGCATTTCATCTTCCAGAATAGAGGCCTTTCTCCTTCCCTGGGAGCAAAGGGTCTTCCTCATCTTCATCTTTAGGACTATCTCTGGGAGCATCTCTAGGAACTGAGGTTTTCTCCTTTCCCATTTGGAGCAAAAGTCCCCAACCCTTCCATCTCTCCCTGTTCAAACTTCTCATGAAATTACAGCTGTGTCAGCATCTGCCTATCTCAGCACAGGTGCTGAGATCACAAGTATGAGTTGAACACTCCACCCCCCATATCTTCATGAAATTACAGCGGGTACTCTGATACATCATAGCTTTACAAAAGAATTTCAGCTTTAAGCATCTCCTTTTTCTCTTCCCTCAGGTTTTCAGCTCTTCACAGCACTAAAAGGGTTAATCTCACCTCGGCCTTGCAGCTGGAATGTCGCTTATCGCTGTTGGTCACATGATCTTTGCCCGACAGCGGGGCAGCTTCAGCTGAATCTTGGCCGCACTGGAGGGGGCGGGGAGCCGAGCCGCTCCGGCTGCCCACAGCCCTGCTGTGGGGGGGGTTCCGCAGGTGGAACTGGCCCACGGCTCCAGGATGGCCGTGGCCCGGCCCGGCCTGGCCCGAACAGGGCCTGGGATGGGCCCGCTGGCCCCTGCACGGGGCCTGCAGCCACCTGTCCCAGCAGTGGAAACAAGACAGAGAGGCTCTGCCTCGGAGTTTCTATTTTTAAGTGTGTATCACAGAGGCGGTCACAACTTTAAGTGGCTTAAAGAATTGTCCATATTCAAACTGGCCAGCTGCTAGGTTCTATCAGGTCCCAGAGGAAGCTGTAAGCACCCCTTTGCAAGAACATCACTTCCGGGACTATGCTTGCTAACCCATGACAACCTCTCACACAGTTGAAAAGTAACTCTGATATTACTGCTAGACACAGAAAACACCACACTCAGAAATTTCTAATACCACAGCACATAAATAGTGACGCTGTCTTTCCAAGGAAACCGGTTCATAATTTTGTGCCTCAGTATTTCACTTTAGCACATGAGGCACCAGCCCCAAAGCAGACCATCTGTATTTTACTTCTGTCCCACTGAAGGTCAATGGTGAACTGCTGACTGGTGAGACAGACCACAGAGGCTGCTTGGGGAGCAAACAGAGCAATCTGGAAGGGATGCCTTCCCTGAAGAAGCATTGTGGAGACAAGAACTATGGTTTTATTCATAAACCTCACTGCTCATTTCCACTTGAGGAAGAAGTGACCTCCCATTTCACCAACCTTATCCTTCAGGAGGTCTTAAAAGGTGTCAGACAAATACATGGCAATGCCTGGGTCACTGAGCCCCGTGTACTGCAGCAGAGCTTGTCAAATGCTCTCAGGAAGAATTGAGTCTCATCTGGAACTAAATTCAGCTGTACTCTTTTTTTTTTTAATTCAAGCTGATATAGCATCCTCTTTATCATTCTGGGGGAATGTTTTTCACAGATCTCGATCTTTTCTACTTGAAATAGTTATTTTCCATTTAATCCTGGCTTTATACTACTGGCTTTCCTGGTTCCTTGGTAGACAAACTTCATTTGTCTAAAAGAAGTGAACTACCCCAAAAAACCAAGAGATCAGCCAGTTTTGCAAAACTTACCTTATCAAAGATAATTCAGGTTGTGTTTTATCAAGTTTAAATTTACCTCCCTGTCTTTAATTTTTGCTTTTAGCATTCCAGTGCTGATATTACCTAGTTGCCTATTTCAGCAAATTTTTCTTCCACTGTTATTAATATATAATAATCACTACACAAACAGTTTCTAAAAAGACAAAGGCTTCCCAAACTGCACAGTTCCTGGAAGTATTTATCTTCCTGCCAACATGAAAAAAATAAACACTCATTTCTATTAATATGCTGTTCAAAGAAAACCCAGTTCCGATTTTTAACCAAATCTGGGCCTGAAAACTAAGGAAAATGTATGCAGAGCAAAATGATCTACCTATCCTAGTGATGCAGAGTAAATTAAATCTGTCTCTGGTCTCAAGAAATCAGAAAAATTAATCCTTTTTTTACAGCCTGCAAATGCCATTTAGGCTGATATGTTAAAATACATTTTGTTGACAGTCTGTTTGATCCAACAGCCAGATATGACAAAACAAGCAGCTATTTAAAGGCCTTTGCAATACATGAACTGCAATTCATGTTAATAAGATGCCCAGATCACTTCATCTTTTCTACGTAAAAAACTACATTTGAAAACTGTCACTAGTGTATTTCCACATGAACCAGAGCACTGAAATTCCACTTTTAAAAGAAATAACCTAAAATGCATTCATGTCATTTTCCCACTCCGTTCCACAAGGACCTCAAACAGCAAGATAAATTAACATCATTTGATAACTCAATTCCAAGCACTTTACTAAAGGAACAGAAAAGCCCAAAAGCAGCTCGCTGTTCTCCTGTTATGTGGGCAAAGTGTTTATGAAGCACTGGAAATATGCATCCTTTGACTCAAGGACTCCTATTACCCAAAGGCTGACTCAGATCCTACTCTCTTATGCCTGCAAAACAACTTGAAAGGAAAAAGAGTTGCATACCTTCAATTACCTCAAGACACAATCGATGTCCCTGTTCTCCACAAGTTTCACAATATTTGACAATTCCATTTTTTTCCCCTGCTGTTGTTCACCTCTGAAGGCTCCTAAAGGTCTGTAACATTATTACAGACCTAATGTGACAGCACATACTGATGTTGGCACAAAGCAGCTGCTCTCATAGGAGGCATTACCCTCCAGAGCCTGTGAAATATGGCACTCGGAAATCTGCAAGCCTCTGCTAGGTCCAGGGCACAGACTTCCCTGCAGCTGGAAAATCAGATCTCCATACTCTCATTCTTCTTTTTCTCCATTTCCAGCTTACAACTTCTCCTGATCAAGATATGGAAATTTGCTGTGGTAAGCCAGATGTGCAAACATTTTCTTTTTTTCCTCAGTTCTGAGTTCACGATTTATTTCATACGTTAATGAGGTTATTCTGTGATTTCTGCAGCATTTTCCCTCAGATTTCAAAAAATAATAAAGTATTTCAACCCAAAAAAAGCCACTAATTTCACATCCTTGTCACATTCTTTCCTGCAATACAGAGTACTTTTCAAAAAAAGTTGGAATTAAATCATAGCCATACTTACTAAAATAAAAGCAAGCAAAATTTTACTGAGTAGTGTTCATTTTCACCTGTGCTAGAAGCCAAAATCAGCACTGCCTTTCTAACCAGCAGGCATTTGCAAAGGCCATTTCCCACAATGACAAGTTTCAGCACTTGAGTTTGGCTTTCATGGACAGGGCTGGTGGTTTACAAGTTTTTGAGAAAGCCCATGAATGTTTGTATCAATATGTCAAAATATACTCTTCTGCTCTTGTTCTCCAATTTTCATGCAGTGAAAAGTAGCTAATTATTATCACAAATATTTGTTAATTCGCTGGTTTGCAGGAATTCCCCTTGTGGCTTATTCATTTTGTGGATCCACAGGTAAATTGGCAAACATGCCAGCCTGAGGACCGAAGAAACACCAATAATACACCTTACAAAACCCAGAACTCCATTTGCTTTTACATTTATAATACAGCTATACTTTAGAAGTGCCAATAAAGATTACTTAACATGCAGAAAACCAACAAGAGACTTGATTTAATAATCTGTTATTAAGTCCTAGCTGGGAAATAGAACTAGCAGGGCCTGGGAAGGTAGCCATCTTTTAAGAAACTAAGAAATCAAGAATCAAGGTAGGCTTTACACACTCTTGCAAATATCCACAAAACACTAAATTTTCAGCATAATTCAGATAGCACATCCACATAGATTGCTTTGGACAGAAATGCATGTGACCAGCATCACACATCAGCTATCAGCCTTTGGCCTTGTACTACCATCCAAGATCCTCAGTCCTGCAGTTGTGTCCTCAGGCACCTGTTTGGCCCACAAATGCTGCTGACCTGACTGCCCCACGTGAGTGGACAACTGTCCACTTAAACCTGACAAAACCACAGATGAAGTATCTGCTGAAGGTACACCATTGCTTGCTGTCCTACACAAGCAGATCCACACATCCAAACAGACCCCTGGCTGTAAATCCACACGGGCAGAGGAATACATCATTCAGAGCAGCTGCTGGACCAGGAGATGCTTAAGATGTAACTGGATAAACCTGAAAGACTAGGCATAAACCTCGCCTTATCTTTTTTCTGCTTATTTCTTACCCAGACTTGCTATTTTCCTCATTCCTCTCTTCTTTCCAGTGGGCTCTGATGCTGTAAGGCTGTGCCAGAATCCCATTTTCAATGATCTTTATTCTTATCTACATTCTTTTCTGCCTTGCAAACAACCAGCTGCTCAGCTCTGCTTCACAGGTGTCCACACCTTGGTGTCCACACACTACCTGAGCACTGGCTGGCCTCACTCAGACCTGCAGTTGTACTGAAGCAGCATTGCAAAGGTCTTCAATCACTCCCTTGCTGTTTAATATTCACAAGGTTTATAAGCTTTTTTAAATTTACATTTATTAATCATCTGCAATCTCAGGTATTGCTCATCCTAACGTCCTCCTGGATCAGCTGAGTCCAGCTAAGGCTTTCCACAGCCAAGGCTGACACCAGACCTCGCAACTGCTCCCCTCTGCACACAGTTTGGAAGTTTCACTGCCTGGCCCCACAGGAATTCCTCATTATTTCCATATGATGCAATCACTACTGTATGACTTCCTACCATGGTAGCACTGCAAAGTTGACCTCCCCATCTGAACATCTCAGTTTTCACTGCAGTCTTCCTTTTTGTAATTCAAACAAGAACAGCATAACCAGAATCAGATGCTTTCATTAACTAAAAGGTGATCCCCACCACAGTTACATAATTAAAACAGTGAGTGGCATCTGAAAACCTGTACATTTAAGATAGAAAGATGCATCATCTTTGTGTCTTCCTGAAGGCAACTAAGGTTTCTGCCACTTTTCTAATAATGTCATGCTTTGGATGTCTGAAGACATTAATTTTCATGGATGGAAAAGTGTAAGAAACACAGAAACAATCACATTGGATCCCATCCAGTGTCAAAAATGGAGGAATGGTCACACTGGATCCCTTCCAATGCTCTTTCATGTCTCTCAGCACATACAGTTACTTACAGGACATAGTAAGGCAAAAAGTTTCAAAGAGAAAATATAAATAACCTACCCTTCTCACAGTGTCATTATATCAAAAGCTATTAGAGATTCACTTAAACCTCAGAGCACAGCATTGCAAAAACCACTGCCACAGCTCAGAGTAGCTTTTGCCTCCCTGGGAAAACTGGAATCCAGTTTCGAATCTTGGTGAAATCTTCAAATCTTCAGTGAGTTTCAATGAAGAATTAATTCCACAGTGTAATTACACTCAGTGTGAATTTGCCAACTTTTAAGTTATTTAAATATCCCCCTACCCTCTGCCATGAAAAGTTCATGACATACCTTCTCTGCAGCATTCATTATTTGACACCCTTTTGTCAGTTCCTCCTTGCAAGATAATTATTTCCAGATTTTCAAGACTCTTTAGATACAGGTTTTTTCCATGCCGTTCATCAGTCTCACCCTGCTACCACAGTCACAGGTCAGTTCCCCTGTGGGTAATGCAAGGCAGTGGGTAGTGAAGGGAGAAACACTTGGATCATGCTCCAGCTTGGGGTTTCCCAGTGCTCCCAGTCTGTGGCTCCCAGTCTGTGGCTCCCAGCTGCCAGTCCTGTGCAGCACTGCCCAGGTACCCCAACTACCGACACCCATGCTCACATCTCTCTCCCAACCCAACTGTTTCCATCTTGAAAACTCCGAACACACACCTTTATCCCAGAGTCAGTTTTTACAACCTCTTATCAGCTCCGAAACATAGAGATTAGCTATGTTAAACTAAGGAAACTTGACAGATCTGCTTTTATAGTAAGGTGGTCCAAGGTCAGAGGTTTAAAAGGAAAATAAAAAGCCATATATCCCATGCAGAACATGTTTGGAGTACTTCATACATTTAAAAAAAAAAAAAAAGTATCAATAATTTCTATATTGCTAAAAGCTTTCCTTATAATGCTTGCAATTTCAGTACCATCAATCATTATGTCATCACCAGGACTGAGTTTTTCTGTTGGATTCTCTTCCAAATCTTTCAAAAAGAAAAATACCATCATATGTATCACACTCCTACTAACCCCTTCCCTACAACTTCTCTCCAAAAAGTGGTTAAGGTAGTGGCTAGTGTATAAATATTTCTAAATACATTAGTGGCTTGTGATTTTAAACCTGATATACACATAAAATTTCCTTTTCCTTATTTCTTTGAAATTATATATATATCACACATATATAAAATAAAAATATAAGCAACTGAGACTAGAGAATCAAGAGCTGAAACTAGAGAGAGCAGCAGTCCAAACCTCACCAACAGCACATCTTCTCCCCAGTGACTACCAAATTACTTTTTGTTTAGGAAGCTGGAAGAAACAATCCCGGGACAGTTTCCTTTTAAATCTAAAAAGCAATGCAGTCAAGCCTCTGTACCCAAAAGATTTGCTGATTTCTTTAGACATGGCTACTCCTATACAAGAGTTCTCCATGAATACAGGATTACTGTCAAAAAATCAAATGCAAATGTTGTATCAATGAGCACCAATATGAAATTAGTACTCATCTCAGTAACCTGGAGGAATTAAGTCCTTCCTTTTTCAACTTGTGTTTGCACTGGTGTTTAAGTACATGCCTTATGTAAAGGTATCTGAGACTTCTTCTGCACAAAATTATGATACAACATAAAACCACTAACTCTTTGGGCTCATAAATTCTGCAAGGGCTCGAAATACAAGAGCATACTAAATATGTAACCTGGATTCTGATTACAGGTACTCTGCAGGTATGTCCAGGTAAGACTGGCCCATGCCCTTAAAAATCCAGGCAAATTCAGGAGTAGCTCTGCAGGTATCTTTGCATACTAGAGGGCCACTGTTGGTAATGGTTGACTAAGGGAAGGAACACGGACAACCAGGATGCAAGTAAAAATTTTTTAAAAATATATATTGACTACAGTGTTTTTATTAGGTTAAGTTCCCATTTGCCAAAAGAGCTCCTGTAAGGCTAGCAGCTCCTAGGAACAAACACTGAAATGTCTTTCTTTTAAATTACATTAACTTACAAAACCGACTACTTCTGACCCAGAAACCATCAATGTGTAGTGCTGACCTGTTCTGTAGTTTCAGGTGCACTATCAGAGCATATTAGGACACACAGAGCCTGGAACAGCACTTTTTTCTGCAGCTTCTAAGTACCACTGGAATATAAGTAATGTGTAATAACAAGCAGTGCATTTGTACCTCCACTACGAATAAACACTTGCCCTGAGTTTTATACATCAGGCTGTGTATACATTTCTACACTTTAACCTCCGCAAGCTGTATGTCAAACAGCCCCTTCAAAAATCACAAGTTTTTGCAAAGTCAGGCACTGCATAATGGCTTATTTCAGAAGTTACACTCTGTATACATATGTATGAAGAAATTACAGGAAAAAAAAGCAGCTCAGCTTGTTTGTCTTTTGGTCACCTAATCAAGAAGGTGATTGGATTCACTTTTACCATATCAATGAAGTCACTGGAGAGCAATCACAACTCTTTTTCCATGTGACAGATGAATGACCTTTGCCATGGCCTCAGTGAAAGACAAGCCCATGTTTTGTCCAGGTACACCAAGGCCACAGTTCCCTTCTGCTTGCACATGTAGGGAATATCAGATGTACTGCAGCAGTGCTTGCTCTCTTTCCTCTCTCGCAGCATATCAAGGGGCTTATTTAATTTCTCTCATAGGATACCAGGAGGACACCAGCCAGGAAAAGATGTAAGATATTAGGGACGCTTGCTATGCACGATCAGAAGGGGATACACAAAGTATCCTTTATTTCCCAAGGGAAATCACTGCCCTGCTGCAGCCAAAGTATTTAACACTACAACTGAAGATTACAGAGTGGGACACAGGCCTTGACTTACGTACATAAACCCCACACATGCCTCCCTAAAATTCAGTTCAGCAATTTTGTTTGCCAAAGAGTATCACAGATTTGTCTGAAGCTCACTACTGCCTTTTCTCCTCCAAAACAGTGTCATTTTGTGAATTCTCTTTCCCATCAGGGTCAATTCAATGCACTTTATTCAGGACTATACCACCCACAACTTTACAGTCCTCTCTTCTCAACCTTATCTCTTTGTCCTACAGAAAATGGCACTGTTTGCTTTTATTTAAGAGTTTGCCAAGTCACTGATGGAGCCTCCATGGGTCCCAGAGATGTTATTACATATGGTTTACAGAGGACTTACAGAACCAAACTTGCAGGCAGGCACTGCTTTCAACCATGAGGTTTTCACACAAAGCTGAACCTCAGCAACCTGAGTGCTTGTGACCCTTTCTCCCCTTCATCTCTCTCCAAAAGCAGGAACCTCGGCAGTTCTCTCTCCTCACACAGCAAATGATGGGCATTGCTAATACACTGGTGGATCTTCAGCAATGGATTCAGTAATGGATTCACCAGGTTCTGCTCCCACCAAGAGTGTTTGCACAGTTTCCAGAAAATCTCATTAGTAAATCCTAGAAAAACTTTCAGGTAAGCAATCTACTTACTTATCTGGCTACACCCCCCAACACAGGACCAACAGAATCCGATAAAACTTGGGATGCAGCCTCCTGCAAAGCTATGGGCTGCACTGGTTATCTAAAAAGAGTTGAAAATAATAGGATATATATTCATTTTATATTTATTTTAAATAATAAATAAGTACATGAATATATAATCAATTAATACATTACTTATAATAACTGGAAATTAGTAAAACAATAATGGAAAGTCTGAGGTACAGCTGTCAAGACATTGAGCAAGCCTAAAATATAGAGCCACAGTAAACTTAAGAATTGAACAAAACTATCTCGTGTTCTAGAATAGGGAGGGAAGAGGGACAGGGGGAAACCCAGATATAACCTTGGCACCGAAATGGCATATGGACTACCTACAGCTCCTCCTTTTAGCCTCTACCTGCTCTCTTTCAGCTACAGGCAGATAACCTTCAGCCTACTCCTGCTGTACCCTAGGCCCTGCTGAAACACACAACCACAGAATCAGAGAGTATCCTAAATGGGAAAGAACCCACCAGGAACATTGAGTCCAACTCACAGCCCTGCACAGGACATCCCAGGAGTCACATCCTGTGCCTGAGAGCATTGTCCAAACACTTTGTGAACTCTGTCACCTTGGTGCTGTGACCACTGCCCTCAGGAGCCTGTTCCAGTGCCCAACCAGAGGAAGAACCTTTTCCTAACATCCAACCTAAACCACCTCTGACACAGCTTCAGGCCATTCCCTTGGGTCCTGTCAGTGGTCAGCACAGAGCAGAGATCATAGTCTGTTCCTCCTCTTCCCCTCACCACGAAGTTATAGACAGCAATGAGGTCCCTGAAAGACATCAAGAGCAGAACTCTTCTGCTGCTCCCTTCTTAATCACAGGACACAAGGATCAAGGCACAGGATGAAGTGTGGTGGTTATGGCTGAGAAAAAATGAGCTTCAGAAGAATGAAGGAGGTGGATTGCAGATTTGTGAACCTCAGCAAATAACACTATTTCTGTTGTTCATGAAAATTCAAGGTTGCAAAGCAGTGTTACATTAGACAACATGCAGGCTGCCTGTGTTCTCATCTATACAAACCTAATTTAGTATTACACTTCCTCTTCTTTCAGCCACAGCCTGTGTTTCTTGTAAGCAGCAATCCCAGTATGGACTCAAAAGAAAAAGCCTGAAAGCTCAGCTTTCTGAATACTGTTGTGTAGTTACTTGCATATGTAATTTGCTCTCACAGAAATAAATGCTAGCGTGCTTGGAAAATGTGACTTCATTTTGTGATGCGAATGAGTTTTCCTGTGTAAATCTCTCTATACAATCTTATGTTATTCTTTCTAAAAAACAGAAATTACTACTGCATTCTAGTTCCAGTTCCAGAGTGAATACTGAGATTTATACTCTTTACCAGGGCATGACACAAGGGAACAGCTCTAACCTCCTCGCTTGCATTTACTAACAACAGAAGTGTTTTGTTCACATCACATTCAGCATTTACTAAACAGAAAATACAGTAATTGAAACACTAGATAGTGAACAGACATTTCTATATTCTTCACAAACCCATCTAAGAAACCCTTGGCTATTGGTGCAGAAGGCTTTATCATGCTATTCATCACAATTTTATCTCATAGGAAAAAATTCAAGGAAGGTGATTTATCCCCAAACTCCCACCTCTCTGGCACCCAACCACAGGCAAGTTGACGGCAAATCACTGCTTTACATAAATCTTCCTTTTTTGTGCTCTGAAGAAAGAAGGAAAGTCAGAAAAAAATTAAAAAACAAAATAAATTATTCCTTAAAGGAGAGAACTACACAAGTATTTATAGATATATATATTCATTTCAGAAAGCAATACTACAGAAGGACAACTTTATGAAGCAACAGCATCTGAGATTTTGCCTTCCTAAAGCAACTAACAGAAAGTATTTCACCTGTTTTGTATCTGCATGCATGTATAGGCCCTGCTGTTTGGCATGGGGATGCAGCTAAGATAAAATGGTTTCTCAAATCACACACCACCCAATATTGCAAAAACCATGGAAGTTACAGGCTCTGCACATCCATCTACCCACAAATCATTCAGATAAGATATGCAGTAGCCCTTGTCTCCTTCAGTCTGAGGCCACTGTGCAGGATCATTTCCATTGCTATTCTGTACAAGACAGTAGCAATATCTCAATGCAAATGTTTCCATGTAAAATAGTAACTAGCAGCAGCATCATGGCACCATATCCTCTTGTTATACTTACTTCAGTACATGAGGAAATAAAATAAGTGTGACTTGCCAGAAGTCATGTAGGCAGTCCATGGCAGCAGTGAGAACTGAATGCAGATCGCCAGGTTGTGTATTACCCATAATATCAAACTACCCTTTAAAAAAAGTAGAAAATCTTTAAGAACATGATGTTTTTCTTCCCTTCTGATGATTAAAGAGATTCTGCATTCTCTTTTTCTTGCTTTCATAGGTCACCAGGCTACACAAACAGCTTATACTGTACACATAAAAAAGGCAGCTTAAAAACACCTGTTCACTTTGGCTGGACTGAGACTATACATCTCTTTCAAGTACAGAGGCTGACAATTCCTTGGGCTCCCTGATTATGATCTACGGGATCATTTTGATTAATAAGTGACAATGCTTTTCTGTAGTCCTGGCAAGGTTAGTTGCATATCATTACCAGCTCACTCACATTTTTGTCCACGGAAAGCTATAGGAGCAAATACATTTGTGATACTCACGTCTTCTCTGATAAAGAAGAAAGGACCTGTCCCAAGAGGTTGCATTTAATCATCTCCTCCACAGAGAGTGACATTAAATACTGAGCTGTGGTAAACATCACAGTCAGGCAAAAGATCATTAAAACAACAGGAAAAATCATCCTTATTCATCTCTTTTATACAGTAACATTACTGCAATTCAAGGAGATAAAAAGGTGTGAATTACTGGAATTAAGCCTGTGAAATATAACTGGAAATAACCAGAAGCCAAAAGAAAGCAGATAGCAGGAATCTTTAGTAGAGATTGGAGAACTTCAAACTTACATCATCATAATAAATTCATGGTGAGCCCATACTGCAGTGCACTTAGAGAGAGTCACCTCACCTTAGAGAGGATGTAGTGAGGGTGAACAGACAGTGAGTGTGAACAAATCTGTTGAAACACTTCCGTCTATTGAAAGTCTAGGAAAACACATTCCTCCCAGAAGATGTAAGAGATTTCCATATAATCATGAATAGCAGATACATGGTGATACAATGGTTTCCCATTCAATAAAATAGGAGAAATAAATACCCCAAGATAACTATTCAGCAGCAGATTTGAAAGAAACTGAATAAAGAAGTACTTTTCTACATGTCACATCACTCCCATAAGGAACTGACTGCTCCAGCATGCTCTACAGGGCAACAGTAAGATTAGCTGCAAAAAGGGATTTATAGAAAAAGGAGGTCCAGACACATGTTGGACCAGACATAAAACAACTTATGCCTCTCACTCTCAGAAACTAGGAGGCTCTATAAGGCCAGAGTAACATTATACCCCACTTGTGCTGGGTTTTTCCCCTAATCATCCATCCCTAGGTGGTGGGTGATGCAGCACAGACAGGCTGTTCTGCTGAGATGAATGATTTCGGCAAGGCACTATGGCTCTTGTGGTGGAGTTCTCAGATCTTCTGTCTTCTCTCCTTCACTGAATCTGCTTCCAGCCATGGGCACAGTGCAGAAGCTGCTGTCAGCATTGGCTTGTATTCTCCTTAAAATGGATAAGGATCAACTGCCATCGACCACTGAGGGAGTCTCATCAAGAAGCCTGCGGCCCCCAGCAGATCTCGGCTGGATCACTGCTAACTGCATCTCAGGTACTGCCTGGAGTGCAAAAGAAGGTTGTCACCTCGGGCCTCCTCCATCATGTCTCCTTATCAGTCAGCATGTATGAGGTCAATGGTGAAAAAAAGTCAGGTGGTTATGTGGACACTGCTGTCAAACTGCCAGGACACAGTTTAAGGAGCAGGAACAAACAGCAGTCTGTTTTCTCTAGGTTTTCTCCATGAGCAAATAATTTCTCCCTTCTCCTTGTAGATGATGTAATTCCAACTTTCACTCTTCCAAGAAGTGGAGAGTTGAAGGGACCTGTGCTATACAAGTCATTTTGGGCCCAGTTGTTTCATTAAGCAAGTACACAAATCATATGAGTTGGGCACAGGAATTCCTGCTACATTTGTGTGATTTTTGTTTATGCATGCAAAGCACTAGCATGGGTATTTCTGGCAAATGAAGGAGAATATGAATTAAAGCACATATTAATCACACACTTTATCTGCAGTCTAAACTAGTAGGTATTTTCATTCTTCATATGAACATATTCTTGAAGCTGCAAGATAGTAATTTAAAAGAAAAGCAATTCAAAGCTTCCTCAGTTGACACTGCAGGTAATGAGATTTTTTTCCCCTGACATCTTTTCATCTTACCTCACAACTAAATTATTCAGTATATTTTTAAATATATATATAAGCATTCTAAACACTAAGCTGTGTATGACCTACTTATTTTGAGTTTTCAATTAAAAAATAGATATTCCAGGAAAAAATATATCCTATGCAATCGTCAGCTGAAGGAAGTCAATTTAATCCATGAAACAAAGACTTGTGAAGGTGAGACACATGCACCAGTAAGCGTGAGAAATCTTTTGAACTGCAGTTCTAATTCGGAGAAATGAGTTTTCAATTAAAAAACAAGATTTCCCATGTGACTCTCCCAGTCACTAAAGCACATGACAGCTTCAGCTGGTATCAGTGTGGTGGCTGTGACAGGTCACCCTGCAAAGGATGGTGAATGTGCAGCTCAGATATAATTGGCTTGATTGTAGGGATTTGCATATACATAAAACACAGGCTGATGTGAAGACTTCATCAGTATGAAATGGAGGTGGTTGCATTCTCCATGCATGACCAAAGATGTGAGGACAGTCAAAGACTTTAATGTAATGAGAGTTTTTAACACTTTAATCACCTTTGCTGGATGCATAAATAGACTGATAGGACAACAATGGAAGTTGCATTATCTGCACGTTTTACTTCTGCTAGATAGTTACCCTGTCCATGCCCTTCTTTCCTCCCATTAAAATAAAAGTAAAAATCAGCTGAGCCAATTATAAAGGACTTTAAGTCTGTTGTAAAACAGACCAAGTAGTTAACTTTCAAGAAGCTTCTAAAAGACCCTTTGAAGGAGGAAGTCTCAGTCCATGGCAGTGCCTCTGAAAGCACACCTGTGGGACAGGGAAAATGACCACTCTGGAGAGAAAATCACCCAAGGGACTTGTCAAAAGACTGGAACAAAAAGAAGAAGGAAAATAGGTAGTTACATACAATTAACTCTCTCCTCTCTGCTGAGCTGCAAGAGAGCTCAGCATAAGTCCCATGCTGCTCACACACAGGATGGCTGGTAAAGGTAGTCCCATGCATGATGAAGGCAAAGGATGCTGCTTAAAACAAAGAATTTAGAGCACTGGTAAGAAGTTACACTGGGTTTTGAGCAGGCAACACTGAGGAAGGTACCATTATCCCAAGCAGGCATTTGGAGCCCTGCAATGAGTGCACAAGGGGTTCCATGGGTACAACTGATTTAGAATGCAGCTCTGACAGGGAAAAGAATTCTCCCCTTGTTGGTTTACACAATCCACTGGCATGGCTTTTTCATCTTCTGGAGATCCACAAGCCTTCACACCTCCATGAAAATATACTCTAATCCTGCATATGAAGCACGAGTTCAAGTATCTCTGCTTCTGGCTGCCTGTGCCAGTGCCCACACTGTGAGCTGCTGAGGGTAGAACTATGGAAAAAGAGGATTTATAATATTTTTAGAATATATAGCTTCATTTGATTTTGTTTGCCAATCTCTTTTACATTTTACTTGAAATCATAAAATAAAAGTCACAGAGGGAGAAGACAACTAAAGTAAAATGAAAACTACCACTATGACCAAGTTCAAGAGAGTTTGATTTTGTAAAACAAAGACAGAAACCTAAAGCACAGTCGTGGGTTTTCCTGGTAAGAAAATGAGTGATTTTCCAGGCTGCACTGGATTTAAGATTTTAACAAAAATATGCCAGAAAGCAGGAACAAGGTTACAGCCAGGAACATTTAAGTTTTTATGCAGGCAAAAGAAAGCTATAAAACATTATAATAGATTTGTCCAGAATGTTTAAAACGGAGAGCATGCATTTATTAGACATTGAAGCATGATTTCCAGCCTACACTTCAGAAACAAAATGGTAAAGTATTTCCAAAGTGTCTCACAACTAACATTAACCAAGAAACAAAAGGTGGATTCATGTCATGGTTTCACACCCTCTTTCTCTGCACCTCTGAATCAAAAAGAATGGGAAGTTATTGTAGAAACATTTGTATAAGTAATTAAAATAAATGTTTTAAATAAACTTTCTTGATTCAATGGTTTCAGAAACATGAAGTTACACGACACTTCAGAAATTGTTTGACCTCCCCCATTCCTGAGCAAGACTAAAATAGAAGCTTAGGGATTCAGAGCTGTCTCAAAAACATTATTTTGCCCATGCAATTTCTGCCTTTTCATTGCAATGGAATAAAAATTACCCTTTATCTATTAGATAGAGAAGTATCTAATAATAATAATAATAATAATAATAATAATAATATTAAAATGGAAATATAAGATTGTAATCTAATAAAATAATCTAACAGAAAAAAGGTGCAAAAGTATTTCAGATAGTCATTAACCCTTCTTACAAGTCACTGCAATAAAGTTTTAAAATGGGAACACATTATGCAATTTTACATGGTGAAGAACTGCACCCTTGCCAGCACCTTTTGAAGACAGAGAGGACCATGGAGTCAAAATAAAGCCCAGGAATTTTGCAGAGGGAAAAAAATCAACCAGTGCACACTGAAATTGAAAAATAAGTCTGCGTGGTGTGTATATGTTTACACACCTTATGCTTTAAGATTGCTTCAATGGATGTTCAAAACTACAATTTCACTTCCCCCTGAAGCACTGAGCTGGGAGCATCTCTGGGTCCCCTTCCCCACGGTGACAGCCGGAGTCTTGCCCCACACAAAGGCCTCCCAGTGAGCCAGGCAAACACCGCCACGCGCCTTTGCTGCCTGCTGGAGTGTGCCCACGTGGCTGCTCTGCTGGGAATTTAAATTAAGCAAGAAGTTCAGTGCGCTGCCTGTGCCTGCAGTGGGCAGTGCCTGTGGAACAGTAGATTCCAGCGGCGTTCCCAGTGCTCAGGGTCAGATTAGGGCACGGGCTGCAGAGTGGGGCTGTCAGTGCCAGCTGACAGGCTCTGGCACAATGGCAGGGATGGCTGGGATGACAGGGCTCACTTCCACCAGGCAGCTGGGACAGGGCACCAGGTTCTGCTCCCTCAGCACTACCAGGGTACCTGTTTGGTGCCAAGGTATTGAACATATACACAAAATTTGTTCATCCTTCAGTGCAGCCCTCATGATCCCACCCTGTGAACTAGGAGAAGAAGACCAGCACACACAGACACAGATATGCACAAATAACCCCACCATCAGGCCAGGGAGCCAGGGAACCAAAGGAGCTCAAGCACCACACAGCAGGAGATGGCCAGACAGCTCCAGCAGGACTGTCCCTGCTCCTGCTGGTGTTTGCCATGCAGGCAGTGCCAGAAAGAAGTGAGTATATATTTACACTGTTATCATGGAAATTTCCCACAGCAGCTTTTACCGAAGGGTAACAATGGGGTCCTATGAGAAATTAAAGCTTATTTAAGCTGGGTGATTTGCCAGCTCAGAACACAATGGCCCATCTTCAGCAAAGGCGAGGTGTAATTTGATGTTTTTGCAACCAGGAAAGATGGTCCTTTCTCCAGAGCCCATGTGTAACTGAGGGCATGACTGGCAGGGGATGCAAACAGCCCAGCAGGAGCACAAAGCTCCCTCCATCACACACAGGGAGCAACCTCGAGCCACAGGCTGGACAAACAACAGCTTCTGCTTGGAAACAAAGCTGCCTTCATCGCTCCAAAACTGACGGCTCCCTGTGACCCAGCGCAGGTTTCTCCCTGCCTGTCACATGAGGCAGAGCCCCAGTGTGCCCATTGTCAGCACGACCTTTCCCAAACAGAAGCCCAGTCAGCTTGCTGGGTGTCCAGGTCGGCTGCCTTTGCTGAGGACAAGGGGAAAACAAGGAAAACACCAGCTCCCAGCCACACTGTGGGTGTCTGATGTCACTGCTGGGATCTGGCCAGTGCTGGTCCCTCCCAGCTGCAGCTTTGGGGAGTTGCACCATGGAATAAAAGTGCAGACACAAGCATGGAAGAGTTGCATGGAGAAGTGAACGAGGATCGCAGCTGCTTCCCTGCAGTGTTGTTTAGAGCCCAGGCGAGGAGAAGAGTGGGAGAGTCGCAACATCTTCCCCTCCATAACTGTCCTCAGAAGAAAATCCCCCACTGTCAGAAATGCCATGCTCATTGGAAAATGGGATGATAAAGAACTCTATGGGCATTGCAACCCAATAACCCAAAGCCCAGGTCAAGTTGGAGGAGTCCCAACTCCTCCAGGAGCTGAGACAGGACCTAGGGAATCAACACATAATTTCCCTAATGTCTTTTCTGCCCTTTGGCTTTTCCCTGTTCTTTTCACTAGCAAGAACTCTGAGACTGCCATTTGTATACCAAATAAATTATATTTGCATTTCTTGTATTTGCTTTTATTTCTCCTGGATGGGTTGGCTTTGCTTTCCCCATTTGAGAGGTAGCAGAAGCAGGGAAAGGCCAATGACCTAAGAGGCAAGTCCATCAAAGAAGGGGCAATGCAGCAAGAACAGGTGATTGCTTTAATTCAGCTCACACATACACCAGACATTAATTCAGCAGAATTAAAGCTCATGGGAATTCTTATCAACAGCAACCAAAACCTCTCTTACAGCATTTGATTTGACACTGATGGACTCAAAACCAAGGCGAGGCTAACCAAGGGTTTGCAGCTCTTTTCTGACAAGCCCAAATCTGATTTATTCAAACTGTGCTACATCTGGATTCTGTACAGAAATCATACAAAAACTTCAGATTTGGGAGAATTTAAATTTGTGTTTATTCAGCTCCAGGAGGAAACAAAGTAGATGAGCATTTATGCAGTGGAAAAGCTTAATTTCCAGGTATCCAATAAAGGTTGCTCTCCTCTTCAGCTGGCTCTGCTCAGAAGTCCTTGTGAACTACCTCATATGCGACGCAGCCTGCACCACAGTCTGCCTAAAACAGCATCTCCAACTCACTTCCAGGTGAAAGGACCTTTCAATACAGCTCTTGCCCACCAAGTAAACCAATACAAAACAAGTTAATTTGCAGGTTGGGAATTTGGAAAGAATACAAACCCAGGCGGGTGTTTGTCAAAGTCCTGTGGCAGTGCCAGCAGCGCCACCGAGCAGCGACCTTGACATGCATTACGTGCTTGCATCTGCAGTTTAACATGCATGACTTCCACAGAGGTCAATCACTCAAAGGCAAAAAGCCCTAATTCTGTGCCTCTGTTCTTCAGTTGTTGTTTTGCTTTATAGCATTTACACACAGTACACACCCCATCCCAGAAAAAAATCTATTCTCCATTAGCAAGAAGGTGATGCATGGAAGAGACTCACCATCTTTGGTCCTGCCTTTCACCTGGGTTATTTAGTGTTGCAGTTTTAAAATTTTACTTGTGTAAGCCTGATTTAACTAAATATTATCATAGAAGTCACAACTCAATATTTCTGCCTTGGATTTTAAATGACAGTGTTGTGATTTACTGGACATTGCTATGAATTCTTTATAGCAGTTAATTGTCATGCTGATACTTAATTTTTTTGTGTGTGGTACTTCAATTATTTTCAATACTTTAATGTAATATATTTTCAAATAGCCAGTAATAGTAATAGGCCAAGCACCAGTAAAACTCTTGCCAAACTAAACAACCTTTGGCCTTAAGCCAAAAATTTACTTGGTCTCAACAATTTACTGCAATGTTCATTTAAGTTCAGTATTCTTCCACTAACTTTCAATTGCATTGCTTGGTTATTTTTAGTTTATTCCTTCAGGTGAAAAAGAGGTTTCATCAAATTCAGCAGTAGCTGAAAAGATATGGAATTAACATCTTTTGAATTTCCAAGTGCTAAAAGGTGAAATAATATTTATACTTTGTGTGGCTGCCTGATTTTTCCCATTAGCATATCTGTGGTTTTTATCAATTTTTCTATTGTGCTCATTTTGCAAACATTCTATGCTTACTTAATAGTTTGTAAACAGAGGTAAGAGGTAATTAGTTGACAACAAACATGACTGAGGTTAAGCATGCATTAAATTATTTTCAAGATTGGAACCCAAATTAGTTAAGCTTAATTCAGGTCATTGTTAATAAAATTTTAAAACCCCACTATTTTTATGGATGTCTTTGAAATAAACTCTCTCACTTCTCTTTGATCTTCTTTGTTCTCTTCACCCTACTGCTTTACCGGTGACACTCAAAAGCTCAAGTCTGCATTTTTCAGAGAGCAATACTGTAAAATTTATCTACAGCTTTCTAAAATAAAAAAATAAAATTTATCTACAGCTTTCTAAACTGAAAAATAAAATTATTTAAATGGTGGCTCAGAACTTATTGTCCTCTCTTCCCCATACAGCAGTAAAAAGCTTTTCCTTGGAGTAACAATATAAAAGCATTACAAATTTTTATTTCATCAAGTTGGCAGCTGCATATATGTCTTTAGACTGGTTAGGAAAGAAGATTGTTGGGAAAGTGGTAGCAATATATTTCTTCACTGTATATGACAATACTTCATTACAGCAGGACAATGCTCTTGTATTTGCACATATATCACTTCTCTCAAATTTCTACTCCTCTTTTCAGACCATTTTTTTCTGTGCATGTTTATTATATTTACATTGCATGTTGCACAGCATTGCTCAATTTATGTCTGCCTAGGTCTGTAAATAAGCAAACAAGTGTATTCTTAAAAGTTATATTTACAGTAACATGACAATTGAATTTATTCCTTCTGCTACCAAGCACAGCTTGTGAGATTCAACGTTTCTCTTCCTACTGACCACAAAGATAGTTGTGCTCCAGATCTTGCGTCCATTCAAAAATAAATGAATCATAAGAAATTACAATGTAGTTATTATATTAAGTCTTCCTTTTAATAAGAAAGGAAAAAACATAAGCATACCAGGGCTGAAAGAATCACACAGGCAATCATGTGCAGTACTCCACAACCAGAAGCATCTATGCAATAGACAGTTCATAAGAGAAGTCTGCAAAATATTTACTCCACTCCTTTGTTAATCACTTTCCAGTAAGCTTTTTAACCTTTTTGGTCTGTTTAAAAGTCCTCTTCAAATGTAATTCAAAAAATCCTACAGAAACTTCAGGAATGAGGAATACTAAATCTTGCCCTCATTACCTCTCTGACACCACCATGTCTCCTTTCACACCCCACATAGTTCAAACATAAAGAAACCATTCCTAATACATGTTTTAGAGGAAATGTCCTCTTAGGAAGGAAGTCAGATGACCAGGTGGGTCAAGGGACTCTTCACACTTATTTTCCTGTGCTACTCCAGCACCTGCATCCCTTTTGCCCTGAATCAGCATTGGCTGAGGACAGATATCTTCCCTCACAGAAGAGACAGGGCTTACACAACAGCAGAAAATCCATAGAAACACAGCTCTTAAAAAGTGCATGTTATTACTAAAGGCATTAGGGTGAATATAAAAGAAAAGGAGCATATGCGTAATTAAAAGGCTGCCCCTCATTCATGAGGGTTGAAAGCAAGAAAGAGCACCTTCCTCGAGGCTAGGAAACATGCTTTATGGAAGGTAATTGTGTAGAGAAGCACCACGTGTTCCTTGCTGAAAGCTGGTAGTGATAACTGGGGTAGATCCAGAGGCTGTGACAACTCTCCACAGCCAAAGCAAGGCTTCACAGGCTGAGGATTTCTGGTGTGGCCTGCACATAGGTTGTGCTTATGGAGTCTTCTGGCCTATTTCCCCCCAAAATCAATCTCACTTCAAGCTCAGTTCAGAACTCTTTGCGTATTTGAAAAACTACAGGCTTATTATACATCAAACATTGCTTTCACCACCCAATTTCCAACCAAACTTGAAAATAAAAATTTTCACATAATACCACATATGACTGGTACACTGGTATTTAAAATTGGAGCCTCTCATGTGTTTAAGCAGCTTTAAAAACAGCAAACTTGCACAGGAAACTCTTTAAATATAGTATAGGTGTCACTGAAGAACCCTTTATGTTTATCCTTGTGCTTCAAAGTCACACCAAGCCATGCTTCACGGCAGCCACTTTTGTTCTGGTCCAATTCGGCAAGACTCTGGTGTTATTCAATCTAGTGTAAATTCTACAGCTGGTCATAGAGCGTTCTGCCAGCTGGGGAAAGCAAAAACAAACCTCTTTATTTTCAGCTGAAACCAGAAAGCCTAAGAAATGTTTATTTGGGAGGGAAAAAAAAATAAATCCCCACTATTTTAAAATTGTATTCGGCTTGACATTTCAGCAGGGCCATGTTCTGTTCTGCACAAGGGTGTGAGGCTGTCACATTTCCCCATGTGGAGACAAACCCAGCTGGTTCCCAGTCATCACAATGCTGTTCCATGGAAGTATGAGGTATGCAATGACTGCCTCTGGCAACTCCAAAGGAGAGACCTTCACATTTAAAAGCCATGAGGCTGCATTCCCAAAGATTTGATAGGCAGGGAAGCCTGCAGAGGAGTGTAGCTGGAGCTTTGCTCTTCCTCCCTTAAACTGGTGTGAATATACTCCAACAGGGGCCTCACCCCCCAAACAGGGAATGTCTACCTGGCCACTGGAGTTCTCCTCCTGGATGATGGTGGGAGGCTCTGGAGCAGGGTCAGGAGAAGGCAGACACACAGGAGGCATCACCCCTGCTGCTCGAGCACACCACTCCAACCCCTCCACCACCAGCCTCCATTTAAAGCCTAACACTCACTTTTAGACACTTTTTTCTCCCCTAGCACACATAATTTTGAAAAGCACAAAGCCATTTGCAAAGGTTTTTTTCATATTTCTCTTTTCATTGTTGCAATTTAACAGGAGGGTGGGCAGCAGGATTGCCTGCAGGTGGGAGGGGAGGAGGAGCAGCAAACACTTTGCCTTTTCCAAGCACTCCCTGATTTTGTCTACCCCACACTGGGACGTCAAGGCCAGTGATGTATATGCAGCAGGACAGGTTTCTCCAGGGGCTCGGTGCTGCATTCAGCAGCCTGTGAGAGGAAATCAATGAGAGCTCTCCCTGGGCTCGGCGCTCCCCGGCCCTGCCGCATTTCCCTCCATGGCCTCTGTACTTAGGCCAAGAGTGCAGTCCTTTGTGCCGTCACCCCCGCGAAAGCCACTACAGCAGCTGAACAGAGCAAGGTGACATCGATAACTAAAGCGACACAAATAGCTTCCACAGCTCGGTGAAAGAAATACAGGCAAACAAAATATTGCAGCTAAGCCCCATTTCATCACTGTTGATGTAGAATGGTGCCTGGGCTCTTCTAGCACTAAACACTTGGAGGCATTGCTACATTTTCATGTTGCTAAATTATCAGACGTGCCTGCCTGAAACACATAATACCTTTTCTAGTGTCAGAAACCCAGCAGTCATCACACAGGTCTCCCTGTCACGCTGTAGCCTTTAGATAGTGGACTCTGAAATGCCAAAACCCATCCCCACTTATTCTTTCCATCACTGTTTCCTGTATGGTGGTTTATCTGCTGGGACAGAATGGTATTTTTTCCTGAAGAAGCTGATATTGTTTACTCTGTCTCCTTTTGAAAACAGTTTCTTTCCATTATGCATTTTCTATTGGTATAATTATCTTATTATAGACATCATTTGGCCAATAATAGTATTTTTCTTAGGGTTTGTTTTTTTGCAAATGTCTATGTAATGTAGGTTTTCCCAAATTCATTTAACCCTTTTCTATTTTTCAGTAAGTTCTGGCATTGGTATTGGCTCTGCATATTCTGGCATTGGCTCTGCATATTCTGGCATTGGCTCTGCATATTGCTTGTAACATAGCTGGTGCAAAGTGGCACAATACCAGCTAAAAACTTGTTTAAATATATACTCCTGTTAAATTTTTCTTTGCCTGTATGTAATTAGAAAGCAAGAAGAGTCAGGAGCCATGGCTGGGATCATCTGATGAGACTAGAGCCAGCTGCTCAGCTGGCTACAGGGCAGTCACAGGACAAGCAGCTGGCACATTCCAGTATCTTTTTTATGTCAGATATTCAAGTAAGACCCTTCTTTCCAGTGAGTTTCCTTCTCAAAGTGCTGAACTAATTGAGAGGAATGGAACAGAGCATATGGAGGAGATAGCTTGGGCTCCAGCCCCACTGCAGATGGGATAGCCTGGAAAGCAGTGGATGAAGCCCAGGAAAAATCCTCCCCTTGGGCCAGCAGCCCTGGAAACCCAGTGGGAGAGCCAGGCTGCTCACAAAGGTTGAGGTTTGGCAAGGCAGGCTGGGTGTTCAGCCTTGTCAATGGATTGATTCTATATTCTCCAAAGGGATGATGCACATGCCTGCAGAGGGAAGAAAAACCATTCCCCAGTAGCAGCCACGCCCTGGCCAGTCCTGTATTATATCTGCAGGACTTCTTTAGTTCAACCTAACCATGTTATTGTAAGCTTGCACATTTAAAGGCAGTCATCTGCTAATCTGTAAAAATTATAGTTCAACTATTTGTGAAGTCTGTTAAAAAAAAAGTTAAATGTAAGCTTCTCTTAGTGCTCAAAAAAAAAAAAAAAAAAAAAAGTCCAGCAAAAAAAGAGTAACCCAGTAATATCTAATGACCCAAGAGGATGAGGATAAAGAAGTTATCAGTTGGGAGCTGAAAGCATTAAGCAGTGAAAACAAATTATAAACTTACTTCAGTATTGTGGACACACAGACAAAAGCCAGATGTTGGTACAATAAACACTACAATCTCTGGAATTAAGAGCAGAAACATTCAGTTTTAAATCAAAATGATAATGTTTCACTTCACCATGCAAGTGTTTAACCTTCCAAGCTTCATGCTACTTTCATTTTGTCTTTCAAAGGAGAGACATGGTAAAGCAGAAAGCTTTTCTGCATGGACAACTTCAAAACATACTTGTTCAATAGTCCCGTTATGCAAAACTTTGGAAAACTCCTTTCCTTGCCAGCAGACGCTGGTAGCGGCCGAAGGGACTTAACCTCTGCACTGCCACACGTGTGATCAGAGCATTCCCAGGCACAAACAGGACATCAAGGGACTGCTCCCAGCCACCCTGCACCAGCCCTCACTCACAGCACCTCCCATTACAGTGCAGCAACGAAATCCAATGCATTTTGACTTACCCAGGGGTTATTCCAGAAAAACAAAATTTAAAATGTGTCTCAAACTCTTTATAGATCTGGTATCAAAGTCATTCACAGCCCATTATGAAATCACGTATTTTACTTTTAAGACCTGAATCAAGCTATTTTATGCACATCCAAAGACTTCATTCCCACCTCAGAAGGCTTTTAGCTTTCCTGATACCCAGTCTGCCTCAAAGCCCCGTGCTGGGCACTTTACAGCTCAGGGAACAGTGAGTTCATTGCTCAGTACAGGGGCAGCAGCCACCCCAGCCCTGCCTGTTCACTGCTGCACTCCTGGCAGAGGAAACTAGCAGGTACTTAGAAAATATAAATAATCGTTTTGATTCAACCCAAATGCTGCTCTGCAACATCACTTCCTTGAATAGTGTGTCCTAGTGTGCCACTTTGTTTTTCTCTCTTACATTATTTATCCTGTAAAGAGTTCTGCTGTGGGAGATGCAGAAAGAAGATAACAAAGCACAATCAAATAACTGCGTTTCTCAGGAGGGAGGAATCAGAGATGCAATTCTAACAAGACCTGGTCATTTTTTAAATTCCAGGTTTTTTCAATCAAGATAATCTGGTACAATATTTAAGTACAAAATTAAAATAAATGAACTGGCAATAAGATGAAAGGGTTCTTGACTTGTTTTCTTTACACACATTTCATTTAATGCTTTCAGAATTTGCAGGCAGATGGTAAAGTTGGGTTTTATATGCTTAGGGCCCAAAATATGATGCACTGTCTGGACAACAGAAAGATTTGAAAGAGATTCTGTTGCCTACCATGTTTTATTTAATGCAGTACAGCAGCAGGGACCAAACAGAAGATATTTGCCCACTGGTAGTAAATGGTTGAACTTTAATATTGGTTTGTCTGGATGATCCTCTCTTTGCAAGCTCTCGGTGCAATCCACTGTGGGTAATTACACCTTCGGTATCTGGCAGAAGGAGAAATATCTGTGTTGGAAATAAAAAGCAGCCAACAGGGAAGAAGAAAAAGATGTAGTGCGTACAAAACTATTAAAGGCACTTAAACAGCCATCTAACAAAAAAAAAGGGAAAATCTTTGTAAACCAACAGTCAGAGCAACTCCTTTCAAGTGTTCCTTTCAGTCCTTTACAATATCAAAAATGAGGTGACACGGTACCATAAAAACTCACCAAATCTCACCAAAATAAATACCTTGGGAAAGAAGCAAGTAGTTATATTAAATGGGAGTGAACCAAGCAAGTTCTTTTATAGAACCCTGGAAGGCAAAGGTTGCCTGTAAACATGAAAGCAATACAGACCACCAGTTAAGCAATGCCACGTTATCTATCATTTTATGGTTATGTGGACCATAAACACTTTAAAGAACGAGTATAAATGCCTAGTGAGATGTCTGTGAAAAGGGAAAAAAGCAGAGCTCCTTTGATGGAAGGAGCTGGGAGAGGTACTCTGGGCAGTTTAGAAATGAAGATGTGGAGTTTTTTTAATTTGGTCCTGACATTGGATTCATGATATTTAATTTAGCCATATATATGGTTGACATTTGTTCTGCAGTAATGATTGATGCTTCCTCTAGAATCAGCAATAAGGGACAGGCACTTTCAGCTGGTGATTCACTGGATCCTAAAATAGGTTTATAAAACAGGAATCTCCAGGGATGATTCCATCCACATCCACTGACTAGGACTGAACTTAGCAGCTGAAGTTAAATGAAATAAATTCTGTTTGAATTTACCAATCACAGCACAGGAATATCTGCCAACCACGGAATGAGAAATAAAGCTGAGGAAAGGAGTTATAGTGAAAAAGCCACATTTTTTGGCATGCTACATCTTCTAATAATTAGGATTTTTTGATACATGCAACTACACTTCATGTAGAAAAACCATGTGATTTCATTCACTAAAATTGTCTATATATATATAGTTTTCTTCCTCAAAATGTAAGCAGTTCCTAAAGGCATCATATTATGCACCACTCTTTCTTCCCAAATTTGGTTTTATCTGGCAAGTGTGTATTGTGCTCCTCTACCAGCAGTAGATCCCTACTTCCTTGGGAAACCTTGAAAAAACCTCTCATTTGCACTCACTCTTCCTAATGTAAGCCAATGCATAAATGTAAAGATGTCTGCTTAGGACCACTAGTCCAACTTCTGACAAATTACAGTGGCAGAATTAACAGATCTAAAGAAATTACAAAAATATTAAAAGGTATTACTAAAAGAACACTATATCCAAGTACTGATACTTTAACTTTTTAATCATAAGGTTTTAGGTAAAAGATCATAGGAAAGATAAAAAAATAAGTAACACAATCAGATCACTCATTGTGCAGCATCAATTTAAAATTTCTAGAGCTACAAAATTATAAAGAGAGCCATAAAGCTTGTAGGAATTCACAACTTACTTTTATGCAACTAAAATGAATATACTGAAGAATAAAACAGACTGTGTAATTTCAGGAAGCTGCTTCTCTACAGATGTCCGTGCAAAAGTCATGTATACGTGCAAAGCAGCACAAAACTCTTCATTTTTCTTTCTTTATGTAACTTTAGGTCAGACAGATTTTTTTTTTTTTTTTTTTTTTTTGCTTTGTGCATTTTTTTCTTGAAAAACAACGTAACAGCTTTACATACAACAAGGTATTTTCTGAAATGTAAGAGGGCTGAAGGATTAACAGATTAAGCAAAATAAAAGGAAGTATTAAGACAAAAGAGAAGAAACAGTCAGCAACAAGATTGTGAAGTGAGAGATTGTTCCACCCAATACTAGCAATGGTAAACATCCACCATCAATAAAAGAACTCCTGGGACCTACTAACACTGCACTAATGGAACATTAATGAGCCTTGCACAGACCTCTCATCTGCAAGGATCTTCACTGCACAAACACGACACATCATGAAAACTCAAAGTTCTCATTGTATAATCTGTGGCAGAGAAGACCTTTACAGATTTTTTTTTTTAAATATGTGTAAAATGTTTTACAGAATACACCATAGGCATATTTCTTCAAAATGCTATCAGTCAATGCTGAAAACCCACCATCTTCAAAAAGAAAGCCAGATACACGTAAGAAAAGAAAAACTATTTCCAATAAAAAGATTACAGGCAATAAAATATGTATATAAACTGGAAGTGAGTGACACCCTTCTGAGGAAACTGTGTATATCCTGCAGTGGGGCAGCGTCCATCCCCCCTGAGCCCCCCCAGCAGCACCCCCAGCCAGAGCAGCCTGGCATGGGGACCTAGTTAAACGTGCCCAGCAGCATTCTTCGAATGCAATGAGATGTGGCCAGATGGCTTGAAGGCATGTCTAGAATCCAGCAATTCTGCTGGAACCAGAAAATACCCTCTTCTGAGTGGTACATAGTGATCTCAACTGATCCAGAGAGAAGCAGGGCTGCTGGAGTATAACAAAAGCCTTTCCCACCAGTTATTATCCTGTAATACGATGTATTTTTTCCACACTTTGGGAAGTACTCCCTATTCAGGGAAGCAGCATGGCAGCTGCTATTAAAATTTGACCTCTGTGATATTAAGATAATAGTTTTTGACATAGCCATACTAAATGTCATCCCTCATTCTTCCATGTCATTACCAGTAAATCAATACCAGAAACTAATTTATTGCTGGCAGAAAAGTCCTCCTGTCTTTTGACTGACATAAATTAACGAGCTAAATAACATGAAATTATCTGAAGTCAACTGCTATTTGCATTAGTCCTGCAGAGGTCACAAAGCAGATGGAATGCATACCTGGCAAAGTCCCATACCAATGGCAAAGTTTAGTTTACATGTAAAATATAAAGCAGGCTATTTTTATTACAAGGAGTTTTACATTCCTCCTCTGCTTCAGCAGGCTGGTCCTGCTCTGGCCTCACCAGGGCTACGCTGACACTGCTGCAGTCAACAGGGCGATGTGTAAGAAAAAAAAAGCATAAAATGCATAGCTAAGGGCTAAAGCTTGGGGGGGAAAAACAGCAAGGAAAACAAACAAACCAACCAAAAAAATCCAATAATGTTGCAAAGGATTGGCAGCATTCTGCTGAATTAGAGCTGAAGCTCCCACTTGCAGCTCGGCTGTCCGTAAATAGCGGAGCAGCCATGCCAGGCAGCCAATGGAGGCTTTCTCACAGTCACCATACACTGCCCAAGCTGCAAAAAATCAAACCCTTTTCCCACAGCTTTGCTGACCACCAAGGACTTTCCAGCCAATTGTCAAGTACAATCCTTCCCAGGGGCATAATAAACACTGCATGCCCCCCCAAACCCCCCGCCGGAGACTTAAATATCCATTTTTATATAAAAATAGAGGAGCTGTTTTGCATCAGGTGACTGCCTGAGTTGTTTGGAGGAGTGTATGACAGTCTTGAAGCTACGAAAGGAGCCTTCACGCCCACTGCCTGTCCCTAATTAAGGCGAAATAAGTGCTCCTGTCATGTACGCTCCAACCACACAAAGAACTCCAGTATGACGTAGAAGACAGCATGCATAGATGAAAGGGAAATTTAAAAGGCAGCACAGCCCTGGTTTTCTTACTAGCACCATCAAAAAGGAAGGAAGAAACAGTGTCAAAGAGCAGCGGCATTTAGAGGCAGAGATCCCCAAAACAATACTTTTCTAATGAAAGACCTGCAGGTCCAAAAACTTCTTGGTTCCCTGCAAATATTTTGGTTTAGTACATGCTGTTACATTACCCCACAAAACATCTCCCAACCTTTCTTTTTTCCCTATATAAGTTAAAAACAGCTGATGGAAAATTCAACCATTTTCTTTTTTTTTTTTTTTTTAACTAAACCTCAAATTGAAGGATTCTGGCATACTAATGCATTTCAAAACAGGAATGTTGCAAGCAGAAATGGAACTCATGCTTTGACATTAGCATGGAAGCATTCCTACCTAAAAGAAAAGAAGCTACCGCCTTGATTTAGCAAGCACTTGCTTTCACATTATTAAATTATGATTTTGTCTATGCAGAAATTCTTTTGTATCCTGAAGAACAGCTTGTTACATCTACCTACATCCGCTGACCAAACCTGGACGTCCTTGGTGATTGCACAGCTTTTGTTAAACTATATATAATCACAGTTATGTATTTTGGCAAAACATCCCAGAAGTAAATGTAGAGGAGATTTGTATACTTTCACAGATTACTACATTTTCTGTAGCTATTCACTGACACTTAATTTCCATGTGTTTGACATGCAGCATTTTCACCCTGAGGAGCACCAGCATTTGCTGCCTCCTGAGTAAAGAGTTTTCCAGCTTCCTTCAAAAGTTATAGGTTGCATTCCAGGGTTTGGTTTCTCCTTAAAATAAGTCAGTTTTGAGTTGTTCCCTTAAAAGAGAACTGGGAAGTTAAAGGGGTTTTTCTCCACCTGAGGCCCAGATAAATCCATGTATATAAATCTAGAGGCTCCTCACAAGGATCATCTCTGCAGCAAAAGGGGTGAAGGACCTGACACACTGCCCACAAACCTACAGAAATTATGCAGTCCTTCAGCAGCTTTACATGAGCTGGAGAAAAAGTACAAAAGAGGGGGGGAAAAACAAATAAAAGCGTGATTCCAGGCCAGGAAAGGCAGAAGCGGGAGAGAGGGGGCCCTGACATGGCACCCAGCACCACGCAGCGGTGGAATGGAAGCTGAGGGAGAAAAGGGTGCCACCTGGGGTGAACATGAAGAAGGATTTACAGAATCATTCTATCTCATATGTTAAAGTTGAAAAGCATCAGCTCTCACTCCTAGTGCAGGTCCCATGCGCCATCACCGCCAAAACCCTCCCCAGACAACTCTCTATCCAGAGCAATGTTTTTTCTGTGGAGCAAATTAAAAATTGAACCTGAAGCACTGCTGCCTGCAAGCTCTAAATACAGGAAGCACAAATATACTGGCTGTGGCTTTTTCACCAGCACAAACCATCCTACAGATATTCAATGGGGCAACCATGTGTAAGCAAACCTTGCAAAAGATCTAGTTAATTTTATCTCGGGAGAATCAACTTCCACCCCAAGCAATCACGTGCTGCTCCACAGCCTTTTTCCCCTCATGGTTTTCACATTTTTTTTCCATCTCCCTCTGCATGAAAGTAGCCTTAATCCCCCATGCTTCCTGAATGCCCCATTAAATACAAGTTATTCTACAAGCTTTACACATCACATAGCTTAAAAATGTCATTAAACTCAAGAGAGTTTACTGCAGGGTGCTCGGACCTGGGTTTTCAGTGGCAATGTTGAGTAGGTAGTGGTAAGCAGGGCTGTGTATTAATAAATTTGTTCAGCAAGTGCTCACTTTAAGATCCAAGTAGCAGATACATCATTCATTACTCCAAATGAAATCACTGACAGAACTTAAAAGTATATGCAAGACTTCTCTAACAGAAAGCAGAATATAGACCGTTACTTGCCCTTCATGCTAAATTAATAATCTACACAATTAAATGCTTGCAATTAACAGCCATTTATTATTTTTGCAGCATATTTCTGTAATTGCTAATGTAGTATAAAAATCATGAAAACTGTCTGGGAGTTCATTTAAGAGATTTATTAAAATTTTACACTGCCTTACAACAAGTGCCACCAAAATGGAACAATGTCTACAGGAAAAAAACTACAGACATTTAATTACTGAGCAAGGTTTTAATCAAACCTTTCTATTTTCCTTCATGGTAACAAAAGAGATGTTTCGGCACTGGGCCAGAAAATAACTGTAAATTTGCATGTTCTTTGCTTCCGAAGAAAAGAGGTTAAAAATTCATCTTTAGCTCAATGTAGTAATTATTTAAAATCTCTGACATGAACTGTTGAAAAGTTAAATGTATTTAAAATTTAAATATGAAATGAGGAAAAAATGGGATAACAAGGAAAAAGGACCACTTCTCCACAGGCTCTTTATGGATTAGTATTTTTCATAACATCAGGTAAACAGATTCCTAAAATACAGCATGGTTTTCAAAGCCCCACAGCTCATCTCTCTGCATCCTGCAGCCAGCCCAGCCCAGTGCAGAAAGGCTTGGCACAAATTCTGCACACCTGGGACTTCCAGTCAAGGAGTTTCCAAGTGAAACATAAAAATTTCTGCATTTCTTCAGTTGTGGAGCATTTTAACTTTTTGGCAAGGTTGGAGAAACCGTTCCTAAAACAGGAATGGTCTAAACACTATCGCCTAATTATACAATATACTGAAATCTGTGACCGTGTAAGTGATCCACTGACATTTAGTCACACACACAGATTCAGCCACATCTGGCCTGCAATACTAAATTCTTCCATCTGCAGCCTCTGCTTAAAAATGTCTGAACTAAGCCAACTGCAAAGCTCTATTCTGCAGGCACTGTCAGTAGTTCAGACTTCCTCCATCCCACAAACACAGACAATGGTCCTAACTTCTATAGGGCATAGAAATAAAGTTCAAAAACTTCCTAAAGAAAGAAACTTGCATGAAGAATTTGCAGTGTTTTCTATGCTTTTTAAAGTATACACATTTAGTCTAAGTACCATTCTATTTTTCCATTCCTGCATCTCCACGGTAACATCATCAATCTTTGGGGTTGTTTGTTTTTTGTTTTTTTTTTTTTAGAAAATAAGTGAATTTTTCTCGAAGTAGGGAAACAAGGTAGAAAATTTTAAGAAAAAATAAGAGAAAAATTTGTCAAGCATCATAATAACTTCAGTTTGTACAATTTTTTACAATCACTGTGTACACATTGATCAGAAAGATTTCAAATAATTCAAAGATTACATTACTACAAATGTAACACATATCAAGAACACAACACTTGGCCAATGGCTTTGAAAACAAAGCTTTAATCTGTAACCTGAGTTCTGAAAGAAAAGGAAATCAGCCGAAGTGGCATTACAGCAATTACCTTTAATACACTACCATCTCCCAGAAACTTTCAGCAGCTACACCTTGTGCATTCAAGTGAGTTATCACCACTCTCACAACCAATTTACAGAAGTGACTGAGGCTCTGTTAGGTGGGAAGAGACTCATTCTCACAGATAATTTTGTTCCACTACTGCACATTAACAGGTTTTGTACATTTAAATGTAGAAAAAAACCTCTGCTGTTTAGGAAAGACAACCTATGTGAGTCAATCTCTCAGCTGGATGTGTGCACTAAATTAAGTGTGCAGATCATCATGGTGAGCAACCTCTGCGGGCAGCACACATCCCTCCATGCCAGAAGACACCTGTCTTCCTTCAGAGCAGCTTTCCACTCCCAGTCTTAACTCTCCTCCTCATTTCTGTGCAGAAACACCATCATTTTGTTGCTCCCCTGACCTACTTACTCAATAGTGTATCTTTTCCTTCTGGAAGCAACTTAACACTACTGATAAAAAGCTAAAAACAAGACAAAGAATGCTCTATACAAATTACAGCTGAAAAAGATACTTGGAATGAAAAATAAGACAGATATTTCTAAGTTTTCTAATGTATCTGCAAAATGGGGTGTGCTTACATTCCATGAATAGGAAACTGGCTGCTGTTTACAATAACAATACTGGAGAAATAGTAAGAGCTGAAGAAGCAGAAGACTGAGCTAAAAGAGTTAAATCTGCAATGCTTTAGAAATGCAAGCATGAACTGCAAGAGAGCCACCCTGACAGAGGCCATAATGCTCCAGGATGGTATTCCTGCTCCACCACTGGCACCAGCAGAGGAAGATGCTTAAGCTCATGCTTAAGCCCTCAGCTGACCCTGGTAGCTGCAGTTATCAGTTTGACAGCCTGCCATTCCAATTCAGCAGACAACAGCCAAGCACAAACACAATATTCACATGCTTAGAATTAGTCATGCTCAAGTGTTTCAAGGTATTGCTTCCACATCCCATGTCATTGTTTAATTAAACCATCACATTGCTCAGGTCATTGGTATTTTTAAGCACCAAGGAAGGACTGTCATAACTTGCTCAGCAGGAAGATGCTTTAAAATGACAAAATGTTATGAACTATTTTGATGCATTTACCAGTTCTCACTATTTCAGCTAATTGCTGTCAACTGAGTCTATCTGCCAGCCAAACTGATAGCAGATATCAAGGCACCATGGAAAATGTTCCTGCACTGCATGCTGCTATGGATGGCATGTATGTGTGGCACTGTGACACCTCACGTGGTTAGATAGGATAAGTCAGTATATTTAAAGGTGTTAGAAGTTAATATATGTGCCAAACATCACGTGGTGGTCTCTTTCTTTGGCTTGCTTAGCTGTGGTGAAGCCATCTTGCATAAGAAACAGCTCGGTTTAAAGTTCTGCTCTTCACCTTGGCACAGCCTAAACTCCTGTAGTTCCTGTTCATTCCTGTGTAAATTTATTCCTGCAAGTTCAAAAGACACAGATGTCTGTTGGTGGGGGAGATAAGTATAGTCTAAATCAGAGCTCATGATTGCTGCTCTAGCACTGGATCAGGAATGATATGCCATCAATCACAAAACCCGCATGCTTCCAGCATAACCTCCTGTAGGATCCGGTCCTTTCCTTCCTGAGCAGGCAACAAATCAAAAATCACAGGGTCTTCACTTCCCCGATTAAAACATATTTCATCAAAACACACTGAATCTAAACACCAGGATTTAAAGGTGATATCAACAGTTCATTGCAATTGGAAAGGGGGTGAAATTGGATCAGAGCACACCGGGGAGCTGGTTGTATAATGGCTGTGTGCTACCAACTTGTGCATACCTATATTCAGGTCATTTTGTGCTTTCTAAATCCCATGAAAGATTTTTTTGTTGTTGTTTTTCTAACTTGGAGCATATAAATGGAAGTTTATGATAGGATTTAGCAATTTAGGAGAAAGTAGCATAGTCAGGTGTGTGCTCCCTTTATAAGAAATTGGTTTTGGCTTTGTTACTACACATTTTCATTTCATAAATTTTACTGAAGTTATTTCAATGAAAGATCCTATTGAAGCAAAAAATTCTATTTAGAAATGTTTATTAAAATTGTATTTTGCTGTCATATTTTCACAGACTACACCAGTAAAATACAATCACACTTTCTCACAGCACTACTTAAGTTTCTAAAGCAATCCTTCAGAATGTGGACATTTCTTTGATTGCTTTTTGCCCAGAATAAATATGAAAGCTGCTTAAGAGCTTAGAATTGCAAGTGCACACTTGGTGCACTTCTACCAAGATCTTCTGGAGATGAAGGTGGGCTGGCTGAGTCTGCTGCCCTGAGCCAGCCAAATGTCAGGCAACTCAACCTGAGTGCAGGGTAGCCACATCACTGCTGTGTGTCCAGCTGCCTGGCAGGCAGGGTGTACAGCCATCAGAGCCTCATCCTGCACCCCCAACACACCCCCTAAGGCAGTTCTCCTCTAAAATCTATTACTAATAGTTATTGCCCTGCAAAGGCATTCCTTAGCTTATACTTCCCACTCAGAAATGAAAACCAAATTTCTTCTCTTCCACTGCTAAGCAAAGTTTTAGCAAAAAAAAAACCAAAACAAACCCACCCAACAATGAAACCATATGGGGAGCAGAAAAATGGACCACAAACATTTTTTCTTAGTTCAGGATGATCTAGAAGATCAATGGGACATAAATTATTTGTGAGTCGAGCTATTTCTGTAAACTCTACTGAATGTTACATCAAAGGCAAAGCAAAAAGCCCATAACAAGCAGTTCAAAATAATTTCCCCTAACCTCCTTCAGTCACTGAATTCTCAGGTGTTTCTTCTAATGGAAATAAAAATATTTCTATTTGCGTCATTTCCAAACTGATGTTCATGATTTAAACTCATCACTCCTTACGTATTCAAGGTGACTCCAAAGTGTCATGATATTTTCTGTGTATGCTGCAACACACAGGGACCGTGTGGGGTATTAAAAATACTATTCATGCTTTCCTTTATTACATCTTTACTTCATTTTGCTCTAAAATTACTTTTTATATTACAGGATGCTGTTCACAGATATAAACACAGCTACATAATTTTGCAACACAAACTCCAAGAAGCAGCTTTCAAAACACAAAGCAAAGGGCAAGCCACTGGGCTAAAGTTTACTAAAAGACATTAATTTTATGGAAAACAATGAAAACGAGTGGAAAAAACACTTCTTTGTGTACAACAGATTTGACATGACAGAAGTAAACACTCCTGACCCTTCCTCATACAAATCCTTTGCCTGCCCAGAATCTCAGAGTTAGAGGCATTTCCAGAGATTAATGGAAAACCCAATTCATACAAACTGTGTGACTCTCCCTCTGCAGGGCCCACGACGCCTAGTGCAGGGTTCTCAAATTTAAATAAGGATGTGACCAGCATCTCTGCTCTGGCAGAGGGAAATTACACATCAAGTATTACAATGTTCCCCTAAAACCCTTCTTTTTTCCTAAAGCAACTTTAAAAATAACTGGACACTAATAATTTGAATGAAAAGCAAGCCAGGTACCCTGGGGAAAGTAAAACAGGCACACAATTTTATAGGTAAAATACTTTCTCTTTTGTGCTCAACACACTAATGCTAAAAGTAAGAATTTTGCTGTTCATGTACTTCATACACAGTGACATTACCTTAATATAATATTTTTCTCTTATTTTTAATGATCAATAAGAAATAAGATAAAGTTATGTTTCATTTCTTCACTTGTGGTTGAAAAGGAGAGCACATTTGTTTTTAACTAGATTGTTGGCCTTTGTCAAAACTTGTTAAAGCCAATTCTGAATCCTTTCCTGCTTCTGAATGCCTCAAGGCCTTATGTAATTAGGGTGCTGCTGGAGTGCCGAGGGGCAAAAGGAAAACTGCTGGTTTGGAACACCTTGGACAGCCAAGGTCACTTTTGGTGGCAGTGTGCAGAAAATCCATCACCTTGCTACCTATGCTTCAAGGAAATAACACTTTTCTAAACGTCTGAAAATGTGCAAACTTTGACCAGCTTAGAAAAGATACAGGTAATTAGTCCTGTTGTGCTTGCTGTAAGCTGGTACTTCCAACTGCAGAATGCCCTGGACGTCTACTCTGTGTCCCAAAGTGCTGTGGTACCTGTCCTGTTTCTCCAATAAACAATGTATTACAATTCTAGCTGTTGCCATCTGGCAGTAACTGTTTGAGTCCAAATTTCACAAATCCCCGTTGTTCTTAATTATCTGGGGCCTATTCTGTAAGCATACAAATTATCATGCCAAATAATTTGATTTACTATATCTAAATTAGATTCTTTGACAGAAAAACCTTGGAAGTCACTGCACAATTCAACTCCTCAACACATATCAGTATGCATGTCATAAGTTACGATTAGCTGATTATAGTTATTTTCCTTTTAACTGGTTTTAAAGTTTCACAGGAACAGAAAAGTTAGAAGTAAGCTTTGTCCCTTACCACTCAAGAGCTACCTCCAGCACACTCACCAGCCCAAAAGGCAGCCCAGTGCTTATATTTAAATTTATAGTTGAATGTTTCTATTTACACTATATTTAGTACAAAATTAACACCAGCGTTACTCAATAAACACCATTTGTACATGTGGACATTCTTGCTTTGGGGAAATTTGACTTCTCGTGATGTCTGCACCCATTTAAGGGTGCACGATCACCTAAGTATCATTTTCAATTTCAATAAAAGCATGTATATGAGGATTAGAATGCTATGAACACTGCAGTGCAGATCTAAATAACTCAGTCTGCCAAACTAGTGTTACTATGGAAACAAAACTAATGTACTGTGACCACAGCTCTGACTGCATTACTTAAGACCATCTGGTTAAAACAAATATTTTCGTGGCACAGTATTTGTTCTTAATTGTGTACTGATAGTTTTTCTTTTTTTTTTAACATGCACAAATACATTACTTTTTTTGTTGTATTACTATACTCTGTTCAGGTTTTCACAACACTGCATGTGATTTTAGTTTTATTTAACATGCTTACAAATAAATCCACATCTCTGAGTTAAGCAAGATTGGATGAAGGTTAACAGTCTGAAGTTCCCTGCTCTCTTGCACTGTGTTTTAAATGAGGTATTTTTTCATATTCCTGCACCACGGCACCACTGAGGAAACACTTTACGCCATCTGTTCTCCCTGGGAACGCAGTGGTGCCGGAAAGCAAAGCTGAGCAATGAGCTCCCATCCAGCCCATCTCAGCTCCCTGACTGCACTGTGGGTGCAAAGCACCTTCCAAGTCCATTGGCAGCTCCTCCAGCAGCTCCTTGCTAGAAGGAGTCAGAGTGCTTCCAAAGCAGTTTGTTTCACTTTGAAGCATTTTTCAGAGTAATAACTCATTGCCAGTCTCCAGCCTGGGGAAATTTAATATTCTTAATTGAGATGCGTCACTGCAGATACTGTTCAGATAAGAAATCAAATGCTTTCACAGCTAAATTCAGATTGACCAGATCGTCAGCTCTACCAACACAGAAAGGTGAGGAACACTTTTCCTGCCTGTTTCTAAAACTGGACAGATATTTTATTCCACAGAAACGTTAAATTAATGAACTAGTAAACAAGTAGATCACTTTTTCATTTCAGTGTTTCGACAGAACTGCAATATTTAGTAATTAACAGGGAACATATATATATGTATTATAAATATATATAAAAATATAACTATAACTAACTAACTATATATATATATATATATATATATGGTGGGGCTTCTCAGGGGCTTTTTTTGATGGTGGGTTGACCGTGGCTGGATGCCAGGTGCCCACCAAAGCCTCTCTTACCACTCCTCTCATCAGATAATACAAAGGAAAGCTCATGAGTCAAGATAAGGACAGGGAGAGATCACTCACCAGTTATCACCACAGGCAAAACAGACTCACCTTGGAGAAATTAGTTTAATTTATGACCAACCAAGTGAGAGCAGGTAATGAGAGATCAAACCAAACTTAAAAACACCTTCCCTGTATCCCTCCCTTCATCCTGAGCTTAACTTGACTCCTGAATTCACTACCTCCTCTCCTGTAGTGGCACAGGGGAACAGGGAATGGGGGTTGTGGACAGTGTGTCCACAAAAACATAAGTCAGCCCCAAAATGCAAGTTTGTCTATTCTTGCAAGCTCCACAGAGAAACCTTGTATTGCTTCCAGACTGCATTCTTGAACTGCATTATAAATTTGAGGACACATGACTTGAGAAAAACCGAACCCAGTTGGTTTTCCAACGATGAAAGGAACTAAATGTTGTCCATTACAACAACGAGGCTTTTCTGGCTCAGACTGTCACAGTCCTTGGCCACAAAGGTAGATCCATTCTCTTGGCCTCAGCTTGAGCGTTCCTTAAAGATATGACTTGGAGAGGCAGATTTATTGTGGCATGGATTATCCATGCTGCTGGAGGTGTGAAAAGTGCAGGGGCTAATACTGGTGAAGTGACCTGCAATCTTCTTTAGGCAGCTCTGTTACACAAAGCCTGTGAGACCTACAGTTGGGAGGGGAGGGAAGGGAGGGAGCTCTGCCTGGGAAAGGCAGCAAAGACACCACTTCCCTCCTGTCAGCAGGAGCTGATGGTGCTCCATCAATGCAGCTGGAGGGCACTTTTGGCAAGAGCTGTGGCAAATGCACAGCAAATTTAAGGAACTGTGGATGGTACCATAAAGAAAACCCAGAGCAATTAATCTACTGCTCTATTTGCTTGTATGTCCATCTGCACATTTTATCTGGACACACTATCATGGCATGTGGGAATTCGTAAGGTCTCAAATTATATGAGGTACTGTATTCTGATCTTGGAAACTATGGCAGAAAATTAAGAATTCAGCTAGAGCCTCCACCTTTTTATGAAATAAACATCTAAGGAAAATATTCATGTCCTAAATTATGTGCTTCTGAATGCCACCACTGGAGACAGAAGAAGGAAAGTACCTCTCAGTACAGAACTCCTTCAGATTCCCCAGGGCAATGCTTTTTGGAACAACTTTTGCTCAATCCTGCCAATATTTAACTTTTTTTTTTTCTAATGGAGAAAATGATGGGAAGAAGATTATTTTTTTAAAGAACACAAATGTAAAGGAAGCACAATCTTTCTAGTTTGTAATTATAGCCTTGTATCAGATTGCCAACCACGTATCAATCAAGCATGTCTTATCATTAAGAAATGGGTAATTGCAGCAGATGATTGAAGGAAATCAGTCAATCTCTCTAACAAAAAAATCCATGTCTCCATTTATCAGATGGGTATAGGAAAGTGAGCATCAAATTCTGGCTAGAGACTCCAAGAAAACATGCTGAGAGCTAAAAGCAATATAATTAAGAGGTGATTGCAGAAGAGCTTTACCTACAGCAGGGTGTGCAAAGCACCACACCTCCCTGCACCACACACAGATCACCCTTCTGCCAGGAGCTCCTAGCGTAGCTGCTAGGAAAGCATCCTCACAGGGAACGCTTCCAAGGGGACCTGCTAGCGAGGTGGGAGCCACCACAGCCAAGAGCTTCCCTTCTACAGCCAACAGCTACACAGACATCCAACCACGTGTGCAGAGAGCTGGCTCTGGACCTCAGGGCTGCCCTCACCTCTCCTCCGGTCCTCTGGGGTGAGTTTCGAAGAAAGACATTAAAATATACTTGCTCCTCCAAAACTGACAGTCGATGCTGAAGCTGCTGCCATCTGATGACTTGGTAAAGAGACAGGAAAGAGGAAATAGGAGCTACAAAGACTCCAAGACTGTTAAAAGCTGAATTATGTTTGGCTGACAGAAAAAAAAAAAAGCAAACTAACTTTTGTGCTATGGGTGATCTGAGGGTAGGTAACTAAGACAGCAGGATAGGGAAAATCTCCAGAAGTTTTTATCATCTTTGCAAGGCCACATAAATAAGCAGAATACTTAACAAAAGAAATCCTGTTACACTTAACTACGTTTCCATTAATGACTGACATAGTTTATGCCAAGGCAATAGTGACTTCATGACATGTCATGTCTTAGTTTCACAAAATTTAAACTAAGCTGTATTACTTTGGGACATGGCATCCACATGTCCAGCATGGCAGAGAAGGAGGGAAAAATCAGGAGAGATCTGATCTCTGCATCAGGAAATCTCTGCATATTCCCCCTCCCTACCCAGGGCAGAGCCACAATACAACAGGATCACCCACCTTCAGACTAAATTTATGGAATCAAATTTCTTTGGACTTAAAAGAATATCCTAGAGATTCCTCAAGTCCATTGAAAGTATATCTGTTTTTAGCTTATCAGAATATTAATGTGACTGTATTCTAGTCCAGTTTGGCAAGCATCCCAGTACTGGTGTGATGACAAAATCAGATCAGCTCTGATTTCTCCTGACACTCTGCTTTGATGTGACAAGCATTGATACGAGAAGGCCCCATACTTCATTCACAGTTTCAGGTGGCCTCCCCAGTTGCGAGGATGATGAAAATAAGAAATTCTGTGGGCAGAGCACAAGGAAAGTGCAAGGCTCACCTGGCCTGCTCAGCTCTCCAGTCTCTGCCATGAAGGGTGTCTGCACAGCAAGTCTGACCCCAGCACTGCCCACTCCCCGGCCCTCCAGCTGTCCCTCCAGCAGGGAGCTCCGGCTTCCCTGGAGACAACAGAGACAACCTGTCCCAGCCTTTGTCATCTGCTCTACTACCTCTGGCCCTTGGACATTCCAGCTGTCCTTCTCTGACTCTTAATCTCACTCCATGTTCTTCACACTTAAGGGAAAGTATTTAAAAGAAAAATTCTGATTGCAACTTATCTTCAGAGTCCACACCTTGAGTCACCCCATGAAGGTGTGAACATATGCTTATGTGGATGACCACACAACATGAATTTTGCATCATTGCCCTCTCTTTTCCTCTTCTTTGCTGCTTCTCATCACCTCATTTTAGACTGTGAACCCTTCAGTCCACATAGCATGTCTTGCCACATCTGGGAAAAAAACTTATTTCTATCCCACTTTCCATTTTCATGTACCTTTCTTACTTGTTGCGTACTCTTCGTATACATGTCCCTACCAACAGCTTTACTAACTCAATTTCTGGCAAATTGTTTTTGCAAGGGACAAGAAGAAACAATACAGTGAAAGTAAAGGAGTATCTGCACTAAAGAAGTACCTTATAAGATTAACATTATTGGATTTGTGCTGAAGGATTTCAGACATCACCGTGTCACAGTTGCTTCCTTTGAAGAACAAAACATTTTCACCCAACAGCCAGAACCTTGGCCTCTGCCTGGACTCAAACTCAACTTGCTCCTCTCCATCTTAGATCAAGAACTTGCCCAAAGCATCCCTCCAATTTCACTAGGGCATATAGACAGCACTAAGGGTTTTTAATAGGATTACTGTGGTCCTGGGGTATAAAGAGAATGGAATCACACATGAATAGCTGAGGACTCAAGTTTGCTTGCAGATAAACAGAATTCAGAATCCTCAAACAGCAATTCCATAAGGAGTAAAACTTCCTAACCACAAAAGAACATGACTTTTAGAAATTACATACACACATATGAATTTATTGCTCCCCTATTTTTACTTTTTATGTATATGCAAATATCTGCAGATTCCTAACTTTGAAAATCAGACACAACCTCACAGACCAGTATAGGGAAATTTTCCTTTTTTCACAATAAAATGGGAACATGTCATTTCTAGTAAATTATGATATCTGTAAGAAAATGCAGTAAGTACAAAAAGTGCCTGCTTAAGCAAAAAATTCTGGATACCCTAACCCAGAAGCCTCCACTTGGACCACCCATTATTTAATAACATGCCTTTGGCAAGCTCTGTTGATTCTTGCTAAGAATACTTCCTTTAAAATAGAAAAGGATTAACAGAAAGTTAAATCTTCAGTGCTTGACACATGAAGATCACCAAGGAAACTGTACGTATTTGACTCGAGGAGAACAGTGCTTAGATTTAAGGACAAAGCATGCATGGGATTCTTCATGAGCTTTGTTTTGCTTGCATTGAAGTGGAGCATATCTAAAGCCCGATCTTAAACTTCTAAAATATATTTTTTAAATGCTTAACATACTTGTGCCTGCAATAGGTATAGAGATGACCCCAATGTGTAGGTACTAATGAAAATTATTTATGACAGTCCTCCCAAATACAGCTTCTTTCACCCTAAATCATGTGCTTGAGGCACCACTTGTGTACTCTTATGGGGAAACTCCACCTCAGCAACCTGGACAAGTGCTCCAGCTCCATCTGAGGGAAAAGCAGCCACATCAGTCTAATTTACAGCCTGGTCTACATTTGTCTACATTCCTCAGCATTCAAATATGTTGTCTTTAAAAAAATACACTTTTTTTCCCCCTCATTCTTTCCTTTTCCTTCAAGTAAAACACTTTCCAAATGGAACATGAAACTAAAAGCTCGTCATGCCTATCCAGCTTTACTTTTCCTGTAAATTATTTGCTGTTAAGTTGACAATCTAAATGCATGTTTTAAAGAAATTTCACTATTTCAACATTTGATGCTTAAGTTTTACATACTGCATTTTATGTATTAAAAAAAAAAGGAAGAAAAAGTATCAGATGTCTGTCCTTGAACTTTTCAGTTAAAGCCCAGAGTGACACACCCAGGGAGTTACTTGCTTGAAGCATGAAACACAATTAGGGTAAATGCAGGCATGTCCAAGTGTCCAGAGGTATCTATTTCTGACTGTTAACATTCCATAGAGTTTCTTGCTCTATTATAAATGAGCTCTGCCACAGAGCTCCCAGCTACCACAGCAAGCAAGAACTATTTGATATCATTAACTGCAACAGCATTTTCATCTTGCTAGAACTGACGGGAATGGCTGCAGGAAGCCCTGATCTGCAGTCCAACATGACTCCATCAGTTTCCATGATATCCTAAATTAGGTTTTGAGGAGACAATTAACAAGAAAGGTAAATACTACCCTTGGACTATCTCCATGGCTCACATACCATGCTGCAACCCTTTCACCTGGACATTAACAGAATAATCTGTATTTAAAAACACACTCCCAGTTCCTAACAGGAGGAGTACAGCCTGATGGCAGAAGTAATGGAGAGAAAACTGGAAAGAAAGTGGAGAAGGAGAGTCAAGGTGACTAGAAGAAATAAAATGTACTGGGATAACTGAAAGGAAACATTTGCATTACTTTTTTTCTGCAATTCTCTTTGGCCAAAACTTCTTGTTCAGTACTTGTAACTCATATATGCTGCACAAAATAGTCATAGGGTCATCACCCTAGCATGTAATATTAAATGTGTTGACATAGGTGTTGGTCTCAAAGCTTTTCCCCCCTGGTGTTGAGCAATCACACCTCCTTTTAGACACTGTCCTGCCCATTCATTTTGGCAAAGGAGATCAGTGCTGAGCCTCAGCCCTGGGAACAGCTGCTAAAAGGAAGGAGCAATGGCAACAGGAGCCCTGTCCCTGTATTTAATAGGAGGGACTCACAAACTCAAGGAGGAATTAGTGACAAATCAGATCTGCTAGTTAAATGACTGCCAAAATAATCTCCATTTGCTAGAGAACATGTAAGTCAGAATTCACCCAAGAAGAGGGACAACAAACTGGGGAGGTTTGTGTCCAGATGTCTGAGCTGCAGAGGTGATGAAGACCCTAGAGACCTGACTCTCAGACAGCATCATCAAGCATGTAACACGACTACAAAAAGAACTATTTCTCTAGAGTTATCTTTCTCATGAACTTCTCCTTACTGTCTGGAGGAGGTTTCAGTGTAGAAGGGCAGAGGACTGAGAGTCCTGTATTTGAGACATAAACTTTTTCTTTAAGTCACATGGCCAAACTGATGAGACAGGAACTAGAAAAATGGGCACTGTGGGTGGAAAATTGACTGTATCCTTGACTCAAAGGATGGTAGCCAGCGGTAAAAGTCCAACTAGTGGCCAGTTTCTAGCAGTGTCTGAGGGACTGACATTGGGGCCAACACTGGTGGATGTCTCCATGAATCACCTGAACATTGGGACAGAGTATGCCCTCAGCAAGGCCGTGCATGGGACCACGTAGGTGGTCAGTGTGGTGGAGGAATGGTCTGTCAGGAGCCTCCTGAAGCTCAGTATGACAAGTAAGAAGTCCTGAATTCCATACAGAATAACCCTATAGAAATATATGGAGTGGGGACTGACTGGCAAGGAAGCAGCTTTGCCAAAAAAACCCTGAGCAGTCTGGTGAACCAAAGTGGGCAACACGAGTCAGCTGTATGTCCCTGTGGCAGGCAGGGACAGCTGCACACAGCTGTATTACCAACTGTAGACAGCAGGCTTATAGAAATTATTATTTGCCTCTATATGGCATTTTTGCCAACATTTTTAGACTATTGTGCCAGTCTCAAACAAGACCATAGGAGGAATGCCACAGAAAGTTAAGTGAAGTCTTGATGTTTTAATGTGATCAGCTTCACTGCATCAATTAATGACATTTCAGCCTACAGTCTCCATTAGGAAAGAAGGCACCTCTATGAACACTAAGAAAATACCTCTATGAACACTAAGAAAATACCTCTATGAACACTAAGAAAATACCTCTATGAACACTAAGAAAATAGTGAGTTTGATAATGATTGCTCAAGATTGTATTAAGTAAAATCTTTTACAGAATTTAGAAATTTCTCCTGTGATTCTTCAGTCTGTTTGCATCAAAAAGTACTCTATTCAAATGTTTGAGCAAAGCAGTTGAGCTCTTGGACAAGGTTTATCTAATCATGGGCCACAAGGTGTTGCAGAACAATCATCTGATCAAGAAAAGAGAAATAACATGTTATTTATGCTAATGACCATACAGCCAGTCTCTCTGAATCATAATGATTAATCATGCTATGGAACAGGTGTAATTAATTATTCCTGAATTATTCCCAGGATTCCAACCATGTATGAAAACATGCGAAAAACAATTACAACTGGCAGGCAGGAAAGGAAAACAATGGCAATATTTTGTTCATATACTATTTCTGAATACTAAATTGGCCTGAAATCTATTAATTAGATGTTCACAGTAATTCCTTCATGCAAACTGATTCATAACTCTGTTGCCAATTCTTCCAGCCACAAACGGGTCATTCTCATAACAGCACAGCTCTATTTATCTTGGCCACCCTGTCAGGAGCAGAAGCACAGGCAGTATGGCCAAAGCTGAATGAGGATTTACACACTTTTATTGAGAAACTTAATTTTTACAATTTGCCTAAATCATCAGTTACTTTATGTCCTGCAATACTGCTACCATCAGCATTAATAAATAATCTTGGCTTCAGCCTCCAGGTTGTGAGATTGATATGTACCATGCTCATGTTCCTCCTCCCTTGATTTTTAACTTCTAGTGTATGCCAAAGCCCCACCCCTTGAGGATTATTGATTTACTTAAAAGGGGAAGGGAGCTAGGGAAGAGAGACAGGTGGTATTGTCACACCATCACTGGAGAACAGGAAGCAAATAAAAAAGGAAAAGGCATGGGGTCCAGCCCCCACCTTCTGAAGCTGCTGCTCATCTGCTGCAAGGATTGCACTCCAGGCAAGATCAGGATGATTGCCAAAGTGACAGGTAAATAGAGAAACAGCCTCCATAAAGGAAGATCCTCCATCCCCTATGCAGTGTTCACATACCTGCTTGATTCTTCTGTTACCCACTAATCCACAGTAACTGTTCAGTGGCAGTGAGCAACAGTACATAATAGTCAAGAAGAGGAAATAACTAATTTGCTTGTGTCTCATTGAGAATTTTGCCAAAACACCAGTCAATCCTGTTATAGTCACTGATGTGTAAAAATACAAATGGTCTTCAGTAATGACAAAAAAAAAGCAAAACTGTCTTCCATAAACCCTACAAATAACATACTCTAAAAATTACTTTTTCTGCTCTAGTTAAAAAATGTGATTAAATCTGTATTTCTGTGTAAGAGTGAATACCCATACATTAGTAAGGATATGTTGCATTGAAATCATGAGTTCAGCCACGCTTGAGGACACTGTGTGGTGTGGCAGAAACCAGAATGCAGGTGGAACAAGAGAACTCTCCTTCCTCAGAGAGGAGAGTGTGTTCCCAGGCAGGTCATTCACATAGTGGTGGTGTATGTGACCTTGGCTTACCTTCCACAGCACGTGCCCAAAGCTTAGCTGTGATAAGCAAAACTGATTAAATGAAGGCCATTCCTAATGCAAACTGGAATGGATGACAAGGTTTTCCTTGCAAATGGATGGGATTAAGCCTTATTCTCGCACCTGATTTTGAAAAGGCTGGCACTATCAAAGTTAGTTCAAAACCCTTTTCCTGCATGAACATCCTCTCCAACCTTAGGAAATCACATCACCTGCCCTTTGAATTTTGCTTTCTGGCTGTGAAGAGTAGCATTTTTCCATCATCTGTTACCTGAGCTTCAATACAACAGCAATTACATTTGCAAGACTCTCGCATGGGTACATTTAAGGAGACAGCTGAGAAGTTTATAAAGACACCTCCTCTTCTCCCAAGAAATAAACAGTGCTTATTGCAGATAAATTAAAGTCATTCCAATTTCTGTTTGTGTGCCACTATTTTAACAGCAATGAAGGGATGCTGTGTGAGGCATGTGAGTTTGCCATTTGTTTGCTGCTATTTAGAATTTAAAAAAAAAAACCAACAAAAACCAAGTTGCACAAATTGGGGATTGATACTAGGAAAATGCATTGAAACTGTTCCTGGTAGGCACCAGGAGGCTCTGCCCATCTGGCCCTGGCTCCTCCAGTGCATTAAATGCTGCCAGGAATCCAAATCTGTAATTACAGCTACCCAGTGCATGAAACACCCATGCTCCTTTGCCTTCTATTTTCTGTATTCACAAAGTAAAGCTTCTCCTGCAGCTCGCTGTTCCCGCAGAGCCCACAAAGCCTGAGCCACACGCTGTGTACGTGACGGGGCACCCAGAGCCTCGGGGACCCGGTGCTGGGATGCCCCACTTTGGCTCCAGCCTCCTTGCCCAGAGCGTGGCTGGTCCTCACATCCCTCCACTGTCTCCCCACTCTCTGCAAAAGCTACAGGGTCAGCACAGAGCTGGCTCCTTGCAGAGACCATGTTCCTGAAAATCCAGTGCCAGGAGAGAAGGCAGCCTGTTATTTCAAGTGACCCAGCAACAAATCATTCGTTATTACGGGGCAGCCCAATGCCAACAGTGCACTGCAGGCACAGGATCCTGTGCCAGATGAGAACACAGCAAGCAAGGAGCACGAAAGCATCGTGACCAGAATCTGAGATGCAGAATCTGATGAGGGACCGCAGCCCTTCCAATGAGATGAACTGCCAGCAGCATTAATGAAATGCAAGTACGTAACTTATGGCACAGAGCACTAGAAGTATTGAACTGAGAAAGGGAAGCAGTTCCACGGCCATAAAGGGCTACAAATAAAACTGGGATTTATAGCAAATGGTTCCTAGTGCAGAAGCACAGCTCCTTGATGATATTTCCACGTGAAGAGCAATAATTTGTGTTACATATCAGGTAACTGCAGACTGCAACAGCTTCTCTTCCTCTTCTGCAACTCCTAGGTCACGAGCTGGCCCCTCTGCTTTTCTGATAAAGCTTCCAAAATCTCAGGAGGAATCCCCTTCCCAAATACAAGCTCAGTGCTCAGATCTAACCTCACTGGAAGTCTGCTCTGACTGCAGTCTGTAGAGTACCTGTTAAACACCACATCTACAAGGTTGTTTTGTTCCTCTGTCTGAGTTCATCAGTGCAAATACCCATTTTGTTTAGAAGTTTTCATCGCTGGAACCTATGCAACTACAGCAAGGGTCACAGAAGCACACTGGTATCTAGACATAATCTTAGACACTGAGGACCAGTAAGTGTATCTGGTATTCCTCAGCCCTACCTCCCTTTCCTTAAAAGGGGTATATGAGATGGAGAAGCCAGGAACACACGTGCTGCAAGTGCTATTGCTAACAGCTCTGAGAAATGCTCCTGCCTGGGAAGAACAGCAATGAATTTCTCCAGTATCTCAAGCACTGAAGGTCTGATTCTGTTGGTCAGATCCTGTAAGAAAAATATGTTTTTCACAGGAAGTTATTGCAAAACAATGCAGCAATTTGTGAATTAGGAAAAAGAAAATCCCAGCAAATGTAAATTTCTCACGTTTCTCAGTAGAAAACCTGGCTGCTGCAGTTCATTTTTCCTGAAAATCTATTATTAGTCTTTGCACTGCCACAGACGTCTCTGCTGGTATCAAGGCCCTATTCTGCAGAACATATAAATGTGAAGAGACATCAAGTGGTGTTAGGGCAGAAAACCCATAGAAGTTACAAGTAGGAGTACAAAAATATTAGTGACAGGACAGAAACTACAAGGACTACTGCAGAATTGCCTTGGTTCATCAATATTACCTTTACATATTTCATCATATTGTAACTTTACATGATGTGTGTTACAATGTGATATTTTATGATTCCAAAGTTACAGAATTCCTAATTTCAGTATCCCATCACATAAAATAACCATGCCATACAATAAAAATCTCCTCCTGACGTTCATGTGGCTGTAAGTCTACACTTATTTCCTTCACTTCAAGCTTTGCAGAACAATTGCTGCCATTTTCTCAGTGAAGAAATAGAAAACAAAGAATTAGTATCAAATGTTGGAGATCAATTTTCACAGACCCCATTGCTTGATAATTTAAATGCTAAGTACTGCAGCCAATTAGTCTAGACTGAAGTATTTGATGGGGGCAAAATTTAGGTTAACAAATACTGCATAATATTATCTGAATAATACAGAGCAGACTTCCTACAAAGATGAATTTTGAATCTGCCCATTATATGAAACAGGTGCAAAGAGTGCGTGGGAGAGGTGAATTCATCCCTCCTCTAAATGGCAGTATAAAATAAAATTAGGATATAAAATTTGGGGGTGTCTCACAGGGCAGTTTTTAATTATATACTTAGCAGCATCTTTGCATATAATCATTACCTCAGCCTCCTCGTTTGCATGTATATATTCTTTTGTGCCATGATCAAAGAACAAAGGTTAAATCCTTCTGAAACTCTATTCAAGCAGTGAAAATTGAAAACAGCTATTTTGAGGCTTTGAGCTTTTTTGTGTGTTTTCCAACTGTCTGTATAATCTGCTTAAAATTCTGTTTACTTGTTAAACCATGTATTCATAGTGTGATATTACAGAGCACAGGTGAACCAGCAGAGTTTTAAGGAGGACCCTTTCAATGGTCCTCCCACGGAAGAGTGAGAAACAGAATGAGGTCTCCAGCTGGGACACTGGCTGGCTGCTGGAGGACTTCCACCAGATCTTCACCCCTCCCATTCTTCTCTCACACTCAGTTTGGGTTTGCAAGGAAGGGTTTGGTATGAAAACACTGGAATTGCTGTCTAGTCCTCTGTTGCTATGCTCATGGCACACAAATGAAGTCCCTTCTCTGTCCTGACAGCAGTGGATAAACACCCAGCCTTGGCAGCTGGGACAGATGGGAACTGATGGAGAGGCAGAGCCATGCTGGTGCCAGTGAGGAATGATGAGACTGGGTCTGCTGGGGCCATGGGGCTGCTTTCAGTCACTTCCTTCCCAGAAAATGTCTGGCTTGTGAGCTTTTCTTCTTTCTCTGTTGCCACCAGCTGACCTGTATGAACATCAAGCTGTATGTTATGGCCCTTCCTGGCTATCTCTGAGGAAGTCCTCAGTGCCCAGTTAGAATTCCTGGTTTGTGTCTGGGCCTAGGTTAACACTGAAAATAACCCATGTACTGCAAACTTCCTCCTTTTCTCTAAATAGAAGCTGGCAGGACCTGAGCAAGGGTTGAAAACTGTAGAATAAGACAAGGGAAGATGAACTACTGAGTAAATGAAAGCCTACAAGGCACATGGCATGGGAACAGCTCGGCAATCCGTCATTTTAACAAAACCCGGACAGATGTATTTCTGTAACATGTCCAGCTCATCCTTGTGACACATCACCAAAACCAAGAGAACATTGAGACAGAGGGTGTCAACACACAAATACCACAATCACACAGGTCACAGCACCAAGAAGTATTTCAGGGTTCATCTAGCACCAGACACCTAAATTCAGCTGCCACCCCAACCTATCAAACTGACTTAAATGCTAACTGCTGGAGAAAACCTCTTCCTTCTTCCAATCACAGGTTCCTGAAGCAATAGCCACTGAAGGCTGGAGGAGATTCTGTTTCTGGGTTAGTAACCACTTTTTAGTAAAGAAATTTTTTAGCAGTTTAAACTGTTACTTTGCAGCCCTGCAAAAATGAAAAGATACCAGGTTAGCTCTTCCCTACAACCTCCTGATGATCTGAACATACGGAATGAACTTCCTTTCTGTCCCAGACACACAACCTTTAATATCAGTTATGAACAGCACACCAGCAGGCTATTTTCCAGGACTGGGAAGCAACATCAGCTATTTCTACTGAATCACAACCCATTATCAAGAGGATGGCCAAGTTCAGCCTTTTTCAGCAGACCCATGGCTCAGGTCTGCCACAAGATGTATTTGAAATTTCAGTTACCAAAGAGCTATTTAGATTTTCACTGATAGTTAATTGCTTTCCATTATGTACAGAGAGAAAGATGCATAAGGGGTGGATTGACTGGAAAATACTATAATTAAAAAAGGGTTTTGGCTAGTAAAAGGCTCTAGAGAGCTCCTCACTGGACACATCCTTTTACACTGCTAGTCCTCTGGATAGATTCATTCTGTCCAGGTTTGGTCTATGTCAGATTTGCTAGGGATAAAGTGAGGATGACTCGGAAGCAACAATCAGATGCACTGTTCAGCTTCAGCCTCTTCCACAGTCTTCTTTTAAAAGAGTTGGAGATTAGGAATGAGCAGCAGAGAAGGAAGCCCAGCAGGATGTGAAACACCACCAGGTGAGGCTCTCTGTCTATGACGCTCAACATTAATAGCTTCTTGGAAAGAAAGAAGAATTTGAACATCCTATTTCTGTCATGCAGTGCCAAGGCAGACATGGATTTTGGATGGGGATGTTGGAGCATTTCTTTTTACTTCACCAACTCTGTCCTTTCAAGAAATCTTTCCACCATATGGTAGAAAGAGCCATAAAATCACAGAAAATATCATCTGGATATTTAGTCAACTGCTGTTTCCAGAAATGCTGGTATCCTCAGTCATATAGGAAAAAGGCAGTAAAAGTAGGGCTTCACCTGCAAGTCTAAAGGCCTTCTGGCATTCTGGCCTCTGAAACTAGGTTAAAATCTTCAATTAAAAAAATGGCAATTCACTGAATATATATTCTGGATTCTGAGGTTAAAGAACACCCATTTGCTGCATTTGACCCTTTCCATCTAAATACCGAAGGTCTGACTTTTACAATTGTTGTGTCCACACACAGACACAACCTTCCTCCTGAAGGAGGGCTGCAGATGCTCAGTGACATCTGAAAAACAAACTACTTAGCAGAGGAAGAGCTATAAACTAGAACACGAAAGAAATTATCCAAAGGGCAGCATGTCATGTACTCTACACTACTGGAGTACTACTGTCACTGTAAATTTTCCCTCATTTTCCCCTTAAGAGCTATCAGTATGTCTTGATGACTGCAAAGGCACACAGGCATGTGTCTCCTGTCTTTCAACACCTTTCCAACATTTCAGGTTTCCTACACAGCACCTGTCTGAAGCTCACTGCATCACTCCTGCTTTCTTCAGCACCTGCCTCCTACACTCAGAGGAAAAGAAGCTCAGCTATAATGCACTGCAGCACACAGATTTTATACAACAAATTCATTTTACATGAAATTACTCTTGGAGACATAGAAAGAAAGTAGAGAGAATAAAGCCAAAGAAACCAACATTCTAGACAGGCAGAAGTGTACAAAATATACTCTAAGTACAATTTAAACCCGTCATAAAGCAAACAAACCAAGAAAAATTCAAAGTGATACAATGCAGTGTAATTTAAGCCTAATGTTGCAAACACTAAAAAATCAGCAAATGAAGTAGATGCTTCACATGGCTCTGTCACTATACTGTGCATAGAAAGCATCTTGAAATATATACTAAAAATTTGCATGTTTTCCTCCTCAAAATAGCAAAATTTTAGTCTGATGATCTTCTGTCATTTCAGAAAAAAACATGTGCCATAAAATGAATAGTAAGAGGAAACTAATTAGAGATTGCACCTATGCAGAAAACACAATTCAATCTCTTAAATAATTAAAAGCATTTCTGAGTGTCAGCTTTTCTTATTGTTATAAAAAAAATCAGTTTATATTGCAGCTGAGATTAATATTTTTAGTATCTGAATGGAAACAAATGTGGAAGCAAATGTCTATTAAAACTGTGTGATGGCCTACGGCTTTATAAATAACCACATCCCCTCGCTGCCAGTTGCAGTGATGACTACGGATACAGCATGCTAAGTTATTCCATCACAAGTCACAAGCTCGTGGGAGCACTGCAAAGTGAAGATCAAGGTTAAATAGTTAGCAGGGATTTCTAAGAGGAAAGATGGCCGTGTGACCTTGGAGCTCTGACAGGCTCCAATCCAGGAAAACACGGTACGTAAGGAATCAGATGTTCCCCATGCTCTTCACAGGAGAAATTTTTTTTAATTAGATACAAAGCATTTCATGTCTAAAAGGCCAACTAGGAAAGTCAAGAGTTCACAGCAAAATGTGTGCTGTTTCTAAAAGTCCCCCACATTAAATGTTACAGAATAGATGCTTTACCCACAAATTCAGTGCTTGCACTCATCTGATGTAGAAAACTCTCCTGCACTGAGGCCCTAATGGAGGCAGTTTTGAAAAAGACTCACAGCACCTATGCTCACTAGAAGGTGTGCAGCTGCTTTGCAGTATTTCCCAAAAAACTAGCACCATTCTCATGAATGGCTTCCCAATGTGAGCTGATTAATATTCCAGCTAACAGCACTGTCCCAAACTTCGCCTGGAATTTCCTCCCTCTAACTGTTGCACTAAAGATGCGTTTTCATAATCCAGGCACGAAGGTGACTTCTGCCAAGCAGAGGAAGGGACTGGGGTTTGACAGGGTGCCTGTTCCCCTTGGCTCATTCAGGGGCCAGAAAAGCAACTCAGCGAGGCTGTATCGAAGGAAAGAGGCCAGGAAACTTCATGCTGGGATTTTTCCCAGGTTTAACTCTGTATATTCATCCACAGCTTCCCATGAGTCAAAGCAAAGTTGAAACTGCCTGGCATGGCTGCAGACCTGCATTCTGCCCAAGTTTCTTTCTCCTGGCAGATTCCAACTGTCCTTCCCTCCTGTCCTCACCTCCTACCTAATCCAAACCATCCCAGCATTTGCTTCAAACAGCCTTAGCACTCCCTCCCAGAAAGCTACTTCTTGAGAGGCTTAAAAACTTGGCAAAAATTAGATTTTTAGCCCAGAAAAAGATTTCCAAAAGGTAAGACCCTGTTATGGGTTACTGATATGTAAAAAAGGCATGGTTATAATGAGTAAAAAGAAATTCCTCCTTGTTCTTTATTTCACAACCAGCCTGAACAGTTCTGGAGGCAGTTTTCACACTGGAATCTATTCCAATGGAAATGTTGGTGTAGCCAAAATGAAAGGAAGCTCTGCTACAACATCCAATGGTATTTCCATTAGTTTTATTACCCCTATCTCTACCTAACACAATGCCTTTAAAAATTATTAAAAGCAGTAAAATGCCTCTATTTTTCCTTGCTTGTCTGAGGGAGAACACACATCAACCAAACCAATTTCTTTAACTAAAATCACACTTTTGACATCTCCTTATAATTTGACAACCACTTAGTTTGCCTTCAAATCAACACTCTCTATGTTTCTAACTACATGTAACACAACATGGCTGGGGATGACCTGTGTTTACATTTTCTAAGCCCAACTCACTCTGCTTTCTGAACTGTTAGAAATTAGAGCTGCTAAGAACAACAACAACAACAAAAAAGCTACTATTTGTTTCTAAGTTATTATCAGAAGACAAGCTTCAGATCACTCCAACCTAAATAACTACTGCCAGAGTTGTTTCTACCCATTAGTAGTTGTCAACAGATTGGTTTCACTTAATGGGCAGCCAAACTCAGCTTCACTGAACAGCATTTCCCTGGGAAAAAAAACCCAGAGTTTGCAAACCTTCACATGAAGAAAATGAACAGGATGCGTGTAATAACAAGTACATAAAAAATGAAATGCAATCTGCTCACAAAAATGCAGTATATAGTTTTGTTCTCCTACTTTTTTAGCAATTCCTGTTGTCAAGCTGTGTATTCCAATTGACAAAAACAATACAACCAATATCCTGAGACAGCAAAATTTGGATGAAATTCATAAATAAAACTAGGTTGAAAAATAACTTGATTTTTTTTTTTTTAGTATAGCTCCAACTCTTTTTTTAAGGAGATCAAGAGTAGTTTGAAATACCTGATCACAATAAGACATGAAGGAAAACAGCTTTTCAAAAAGAAAAAATAATCAAACTATCCCAAACCACTCCCCTACCTGCTGGGCTATTTGTTTCATCACCAGAGCAGAGCAAAGGGTTATATAGTCAGAACAATAAGCTACTACACTTGTAACTCAGCTCATTTCTCTTACCCTGACAGAAAGCTACTGGAAAATGTGTGGTGGCTCCATTTTTCTAATTAATTCCAAAATTGAATTGAAACTAAAGGAGGAGAAAGATTAAATGAGCTATAGCAGAGGTAGCCCTGCCCTTCACACACTGCATCCTGGGATGCCTTGCAAGAAGTCTGCCCAGACTTCATACAGAGATGTGAATGCTCGGCACTGGGCTGCAGATTGAACCTCCAATTAAGCATCTGTGGGAGAGCAAGGAGTCTCCCTCTCGCCCTCTCCCTGGTGATGCCCAGCAGTCAGAGAGCAGAGACAACCACTGCAGCACATCTCTGCAAAGGTTTCTCTTGGCAGCCTGAGCAGTTGCATTTTCCCTTTATATTTGTAATGTGAGGTGTGCATGTCAGTGTGTGTGTGTGTTTTGCTTCTGTTATAAACCGGTTTTAATGCATGAACACAGCCTGGGGTGAAGTGATGGGGAAGGATTGGAGGAGGATGCTTTTGAAGAATGGGGGTTTGATAGAGGGATCACTGAGCATCTCTTATTTGTATATAGTCTCATTTACATTAAAGAGGAAATACAACAGTAACACAGCAATTCATGGATACAGGAGCAGTGTCCACAAGCACATGGGGATGCCTGTCCTGCTCTATTTGGTGTCTGGGTCTCAGTTTAGAAGCTTGCTCAGAATTAAAAGAGCTTTAGTCCCCTCACATGCTTCATGTACGCCATTCCTTTACAGAAGCAGTGTCTGCAGATGAACATTGGCTGCCAAAAATGTGACAAATTCAAACAGACAAGCTCTCATAATTACCAGAGAAATCTGTACACAAAGGAGGAAAGGGAACTATGCTCCATGGAAAAAAAAAAAAAAAAGTCCAAACATCATATATGAAAACAAGACAAAGGGAGCTATTGTTGAAATGAGTCTTGCCAGTTCCCAAAACATTTGATTTTCGTTTTACCCTTAGGCTTTAAGAGTAAGTGAATACCTTTTTTTTTTTTTTTTTTTTTTTTTTGTAAAAATAAAATCATTCTGTATTTCTTCTATCTGGAAGAGAGAAAAATAAAAAAATAGGAAAATCAGCCTCTCCACCAACCCTGCCCCATGCAGCACACGAGTTTAAAGAAAATGTGACTTCACATCTGAAAATACCCTAATTCAGAAAAAAACTGTATCACAAAACTACTAAAGGCATGGAGTTGTCCTACTGAGCAGCATCTAGGCCTCAGCAGTACAAATTTAATAACCACCCCACTGCCCCAGAATCAACATCCAGGACTTTTTGTTGCAGACACAGAGCAGCAGAGCAGTAGGTCAGGCTGAAAGGCTTCAGCTGTCATACAGGAGTTATCTTTACCCAAACAGCACTGAAAGACTCAACTGGAATATTTTTATCATGATCCTGAACCTCTTTTCATGATTTTGCACGTTGCAGATGGCAGTGCCTCCTGCCCTGCCCCAGCATCCTGCAGCAAATCACGCTCCCAAATACAAAGGCAGCACCATCCCATTTCCCTGGCCAGACACACTCGCCCATCATCCTGGTAACACTCATTATATCACATACTTATCACCATTATCTCTTCACTGAAAGCTGATTTCTAAAAAATGACTTTTTCATATAATGGTTCCTTCCACTGTAAATCATTAACAAGAACTTCTTTATTTTCTGACCTTATCCAACTTTACTTCTTTGGGTTTTTTTAACCATTTCTCCCTTTTTTTTTTTATTTACTCCTTGAAGTAACTCTGAATCTAACCCCTTCCATTTAGTATCTATGTGAACAGCAGAAAACAGTAATATTGCCATTTTTGTCTAATGAAGTTTTCTATTTTATTTCAGGTTTGTAGGTAGGATTTTCAGGAGAATCCCACCCTGCTCAACAGATACACATGCAGGTTTTACAGGCCGTTCTGTTATGGGTAATGTACCTACCATACCACTTCAAAATGATGCCAGTATGCCAAAAATGCAGTACTATTACTTTGAGACTATTTCATAATAGTTCATGAAAGGAAACTGGATCACAAAACATGTTATTACCATTACCTGTGGAAGTCATTACTGTGGGGCCTAAGGATGGCTGCAAAGCAGCTTCACACGCCAATGGAAAACCTTTCACATCCACTGGCTGCTCCTAATGAGTCAGCCTGTGCCAGCACCACCACAATTAACCACAATGATTTCCTCTTCTTGACAGAAATCTCTCCACGGAAATTTGCTCCACGCTAATACCTAAAACTGATTTTTAACACTACAGATGAGACATAAACAAAATCAGTTTATCTTCTCAGATCAAAACATTTCAGGGCCAATCCAATGGCTTGAAGATGCATTAGAAAAGAGCTAATTCTGCCAAAATAACTCCTTTTATTCCTCTGATTTTCAGAGGAAAGCTTTGCTGATATTTCTAACCTGCACACTTCTTTTCTAACTCTCTTCAAAAATGGATAATCAATCACAAAAATCACCCTGTTCAGAATCTGTGATGTTTGGATGCCCAAGAGACAGGTGGGGTTTGCATGCTCCTAATTAAAACAGTCACACATCAATTTGCAAGGTCTTCAAAATCTGGAAATCTCTTATATATTATATACATATATTGCACAAGAATAGACATTTTCTTTACACTGGTTACATCATATATTGCTCAGGATCTGCAACTTGCCCTCAAAATGGCCAGTGTCATGAATTGGTAAGGATTACTGTTAACCTTCACACTTGTAGACTGAACAAACAGACTGTATTTTTCTCAGAGCATAAATTAACAGCACTAAATATGATGTTTTGGAACATTCACACAAAAACATCAAAGGTTGATTTTGCTTTTAAATATTGGAAGGGTATTTATTAAGTTGCTTTGTTATAATATTTTGGCACTTATCAGGCAGAAATTTGAGATGAAATACATAACACTGATGTAACAATGTTTTCTGTGAAATATAAAATAATCTGGCACATTCTTCTCTCCACCATATGAAAAGTAATTCAACTACAATTTCTACTAGATTTATATTACTCTCTGAATTAAATAGAACTGTTTGAATTTTTTCTAGCTTAAAACAAAAGAAACAGAAAACCACAAAAACCTAAACCAAGAAATCCATTTAACATTGCCAGCTTAACAAAGTTCTTTGGATGTACTATCAATTATTCTTTCTAGCCCCACAGTCACATATTAAGAAATCTTTAGGAAAATTGCAAAGGAGTAGTACAAGAAATGCACAACTGCAAAATGCAAAGAAAGTATCCTCCAAGGCAGGAAACTAAACTTCCAGGACTGTCGTGTTCTGATGGTTTTCAGTTCTGCAGAGCTTTCTATTTTTCTTTTCTTCAGTTTAGCCCTGGGAAGCTGTTGTGGGAGGTATTATCTATTTGATGGAGATTTTTTTTTCTCCAGATTGTAGCCAAAAATAGATGATGAGAGGGAAAAAAAAAAAAAAGAAAAAAAGAAAATCTCATGTAAATAGCCTCAGAAGATGTGATTTACAAAAGAAGAAACCTGCCAGCCACAGATTAAACCACACATTTGTTCTGAAACAGAATTAAAATGAATAACATCATTAACTGCATCTGCTAAGAAGTCATCCTGCTTCTGTACAGAGTGAGTTTCTGCTGGGGAAGATTCCTTGCCCACATCTCATCCATGGAAAATGTGGGATAGAAACACACACTGGCTGTAGCCTCTTGTTTCAGACAACTGAAGGTGACAGGAGACAAAGAGAGAAACATACTAAAATGGGTTCACCACAAGAAGAGGATTATACAGCCTTAGATATAATTTGTACAACCAATGAAGAGGGATAAAAAGAGAAATAAAGGCATTCAGCAAATGACATACATACACACACACACACACACACACACAAATAAATATGAGAAAAATCTCACCACTCCAAAACCCAATAATAAAAAATATAACTCCCTTATATTATAGTGTCAGGACTATCAAGCAAGTCTGTAGATATTAATAAAGTTATGTACTTGTTTAGACTGAAATGCAACACAATAATAGCTAAAATACTTTGCAGATGGGAACAAGACTACTAAGTCTGCTCTTGATTCTATGTTTGCTCTTAGACACCCTGACCATGCACTAAAAGCAAACAGAACAGATTTTTTACTTAACTTATTCTTAAAAATTGATACCATAAAGACCAAGTAAAGCAAATGGAATATGAGTCTGTTCCCATGTTACTGGGCAGAGGTGCTGGGTAGAGTTTCTCTCTATCTTTTTCAATAACTCGACCACATAAATAGTCCTTAATATATTTCCACTTCCAGAGTTGTACATGACAGTTTCAGTGGTGGAGAAACATGGAGGTATCTTTGTCTAAACCACAACATTGCAACAGGCTGTGTTGTGTTCTGCACACCCTCCCCCCCAATATCTGTGGGATAATAAAGTCAAACCAAATTAAAATAAAAGCATCTTTGACACAAAAGGAAGAATTATTTTCAACTTTAAATTTGAAATTTCAGTTGAAAAAATATGGTCAGACAGAAGGACAAAGTGCATTTCTTTCCAAATTTCTTTCCAAAATCAAACTACTGAACATCTACTTCAGAGGCAGCAGAGCAGAGCTATGTGTCCTAGCCAATGCATGCCCTATGCAAACTTTCCCTGATGTTATACAGCAATAACTTATTCAATCTCATCTTTAAATCAAGAAAGCTTGTCAGCAATCAAGGGGTTAAATCCCTCTTCTCATCTTCCTCCTCTCCTCAGCTTCCCACACAAGACTGAACTTATTTCATAAATGAGAGCTGTCCTCCTACGTAAGATTCATATTAATAAAATCTTTCTTGGAGGATCACAGGCTCCATCTATCCCAGCACATTAAGCAGTGCCAGGGAATGCTCCCAGGAGAAGGAACCTGATGGTCTGCACTCTCACAGTGGGAGATGGCCCCTGGCAGCACCTGGCCCCAAACCAAGCAGTGCTCTCCCAAGCCAGTCTCTGGCCATCCATCAGCTGGGATGTGACCAACCTGTTTTGGACTGTGAGGCCCAGCAGTGCCAGCTGGCCCCACTGCCAGGGCAGCCACAGCCTTTCCATGCACAGAGAAATGCCAGCACCATGCAGCGTGTGCAGCCTTGGAGCTCCAGCTGCTTTACATTTAGGTGTCTTTACCAGTCTCTTGTACAGCCCTTGGACAGCAGAACCAGCTTCGTGGTACCTGCTCCCCACAAGTTAGCTCTCCTCTGACTATGGATACTGTCAGCATTTCCAGCAGAGACAACGCACCGTAACACTGGTGAGGGATCTCCTATGGTCCAGGAAAAAATATCTGTCATCAACTTGGTAGTGTAAAAAACCCAATGAGTTTAACTCTGGGAAATGTGTTCTGTTTTAGTCAAATCTGGGTGAAACAGAAGCAAACCACTATTTTAAATGGACTCTATGAGTGCATAACACAGGCTCTAAATGCCAGTGCCTTCTACAGCTGCACTGAGCTGGGGTACAGCACTTCACCAAAGGCATTCAAAAATGCCTACATTGTAACTCTTTAAAAGGACAAATCAAGATCTTTTCTTGCACCCAAAAAAACCTTTGCCATACATAAGAGAAATCAGACAAGCGCTACTGGATTTGATTCTACTGTTTCAATAAAATACAAATGCTAAGAGGGCAGAACAAGGGATATGAGGGCATTATTATCCTCACCAGCCAATACTCCATGATATGGAGCTCACAGGACTCAAACCTGTATCGCTTCTAGGTCTGTCACACATCCCCCATGGTCAGGGTTGTCTGCAAAAGCTGACAGCGGAGAAGATTGGTTTTAACACTAACTTCTGCCATCACTTGCCTTAGCACCTGGAGTGAAGGACAGAGGGGGAAGTCACACACACAGGGATCTCTGGTACAGCAGATGAAGGTGCCCAGTCCACGTTCAGCCCTCCCTTTGGACCTGAGCACCAGGGGTACTACAGACACTCAGGAAACAACCAGCACTACAGCTGGCCAGCTCCAGTATTGCCAGTGGTGTAACTGGGCAGACTCAGGCTGCAGGACAGGCACTGAGGTATTCTGGGCTATGACAGATGAGATGCAAGAGTTGAAGGTGTTACTGCCAAGTAACATGGTGTGGGCCCCAGCCAAGGGCACCAGCACCTCAAACAGTCCCTGTAAATCCCATCCTCTGTAATTACAGTCGGTGATGAAGATGCAGCTCTCGAGACACAGAGGGCAATTAATTACCAGAATTGACGTTGCTGGTTTTAAGTATCACACGAAACATGCATTAACAAAAGGCAGCACTGTATTATATATTTTTGGATCAGAACACTCAATCAGGACATGTAGAATACAGGAACATTAGGTAAAAGCAACAATTTGAAAAATATGATCTAAAAATCAAGCTTAGAGAGAAATGGAGTTTTCTTTTTCCAGATGACCAGTATAACACAAAGTGACTTAACTCATCTGACAAGATGGATTACAGCTGGCCCCTTATCTCTTGGCCTGCTTAGTAACATGAAAGGAAAAGAAAAACAATGCATTAATTGACGGTGGAGAACGTTTTTCTTCCTAATGGTTTCCAGCCAGAATTTTTGAGCCTGAGCCATTTCCCAAATAATGCCTAGCATTTGTGTACACATTACTTTCTTTCATGTGACAAGGAAATGTAACTTTTCTTTGAAAACATACTCATTAAAGAAGCAAACCCCTTCCCCTCCCCAGAAGCCTTTGCACCCCATTCATAAGTGTGACACAGTATAATCACTTTAAAAGTCTGGACAAACTGCAGATCATTTGAAAACTCCCACAGCAGAGACACAGCCATGTGCCTACTCTCCAATGCTCTCTATTAGATCAGGCCTACCCAATATTTTAAGGTTATTTGCAATGCGACAACCATCAGAGATCTCAATCAGGTTGAGAGTTATTCTAGGAAACACATTAAAAAAAAAAATCAAAGAAACCAATTATTATCACAAATAATTGAAAGGAGTAGGCATCATTAACACAGTCATAATATTACATAGGTTGATTATATGCTCAGAAGTCACTTGGAAGTATTTATTTTCTCTGATAGATGCTTTTCAGCTCAGTTTCACAGAACCCTTTCAAGAAAAGGAAGTGCACAAAGGGAGTTGCAGCTGACTGTGCTGTAGTTCTCACCAGCCTCGGTGCCCAGGGAGATGCGAGTGTGACGGCTGATGAAATGCAGCACAGTGAGGTGAGCAGCAGTGCACCTGAAATTCCCTTCTCTACTACCAACATGTGGATCCTCAGAAGACAAACTCAACTGCAAAAGGGCTCAGTGAAAGTCTCCAGCCACTGTATGCTGTGTCTACTAGAAGAAGAAAACAAATACCTAAGGAAACATCGATCAAGACAGTGTGTCCTGTAAATCTGTGCCACACTGTCGGCAATGCCTTGGGTTAAACAAATGCATCTGCTTGAGCCTCATTTTCTTGCCTTCCATTGAGATACAGCTCAGACCACAGAGAGCACAGCATCTCTCCAACACAGGGCCCTGAGCTGTTCCCAGAACAGAGACCATTTAGCACATGACCAGAAGAAATTAAGATATTTTTTCTATTACAGCAAGAACTGCTTGGTCTCCCTGCTTGGGCTGCACCCCAGGAGAGACTTAGTTAAAAGAAATGGCAACTGCAGTAGAGTTCAATGCCTGAGACTAAAGCTGAAACTCAGTTTTACATGGAAACAGATGCATTATGAATGTGCAGGCATGCAAAATTAATTTAAACCCACCCTGAAAACAGGGAGCTGAAAGATGTTCCCTTGTGGAAGCAATCCCAGCAGTGCTGCCATGCCAAGCACTGCCTACCTGACTGGGCAGAGTGGCATGTTGAACACCCACCACTTAGAGCAAAGACAAGGCTGATGCTGCACATCAATTCCTATTATTTTATTTATAACCCCAGTGCTGAGATGTGTACCACCTATGTGGGGCAAGGTACACCTCCCTACTTTCTCTCTCACTGATGGATCAATGGAAAGTTCGTGCTGCAGCTTTCAGTGATTAGCAACAATTATCACATAAGGCTGGCAACCACCCATAAGAATGCAGCCACCAACTCTTCCTTCAGGTATGATCACAAAATGGGGATCCAAAAAAGTCCAGGCCTCTGTTGCGGTGGATCTCACAAGATCTTACAGATATCTGTAATTTGGGAAAGCCTCACAGAATGCTGTATTTTTCAGGTGATAGCAAGGTATCTAAGGAGTACACTTATTCCTGTCAGCAGCTCTCTGAAACATTTAAAAGTTCATTTTAAGAGTAATAAATATATTTCATAACCATCCCAAGGGAGTTTTTCCTCTTCAATAAAGCTACTGTACTTGGCAAGGAAGCAGTGTGACATTTTTTTCCCAAAGGCTTTGGAGTAATAAATGATAGCTAAAATGAAATTTTCTATTAGGCTTAAACCCTTTGCAGGACAGGCTTTAAGAAGAAAGGTTTGGATTAGGAAGTCCAAATTTAAAAATCCTGAAATGTAAATGTCAGAGTACTTGAAACACAGACACGACTGATACACAGAGATTAAACTAATTTAAGGCAAACTCCCAGACAACTCTTTGGTTGGCAGACAACTGAGGGCTTGGAGATATCTCTTACTGACTTCCACAAACTTCCTCTGAAAATGCACCATAAACTAAACGAAGATAACCTTATTAAAACATTATGACATTTCATTGATACTGAGTTGCGTTCAGATATTAAAACAGTTCAAGTATCTTTCAGCACACTCTAGAAAGATGTTTGTTCTTGAATGAGCTCACTTGAAGTACACATAATAGAAAGAGTAAAATTATCAAGCCTGAGGGTTTGACATTTTTAGAATCTAGAAATAACAAGCTAACACCCAAAATCTTAAGTTTAGGTCACCAAATTATGAAGGTTTTAAAAAAATCAAAGTGAATTCTTTCTCTTGTGGTTTTGAACTGTTAGCTATATACGTGATTCACATTTTCAAAATTTTTAATGTAAACATAATTTTATTTTGGTTTTAATGGAAACCAGTTGTGAATTGTAAGATGTAATCTCACAATTTACGAGGCTGTCCGGGTGTTAAGAAAAATGTTCCAAAACTTCACAGTTAACTCTTCTTGACAGCGTAGTGTGGAATTTAGCTATATTCAAAAACTGCATTGACCTGTGACAACCTTCTTGAGATGACACTGTTTATGTCTCTCAAGTTCCTGTGAAAATGCCTGACCATTATGGTCACTTCGGCTAAACTTAGTTCTGGATCTGGAGTCTTTTCTGAGAGAGTGAAGTCCTGGCTGGACACTGCAGATGCCAGTCAGTCATTCCAAAGGGTCACAGTAGCTTGTGACAGCACCCAGTGTGAGGAAATCTGTGAGATTCACTGTCAGGTCTGAAGCTGAGAATCAGGACTAAAGAGCAGTATGGGAATTAATCTTTTCAATACCTCCTAAGTGAAATAACAATATACCTAATGGTTGATTACACTGAAAAATCTGCTTTTAAAAAACTTAATATATAATAATTTCTAAGCCTACACAACAAATTTACAAGAGGCAAGACCTTCAGCTTTACCACTGTAGTCACCAACATCCTGAGCTGCAAAACCATTGTCAAAAAAACAGTACTTTTTAAAAAACCACACATCAGCTAAACAGTGTTACATAATTACAGACAGAGCCATGTACTGACATGATTTTTTGATCCCACTTGGGTAATACTAGAATAGGAAGTCAGTGCCCTTAACATCCATTTGGATTCATTTCCTGGGTAACCCACTCCCATTCCTAGCAAAACTCAGTAACTGAAAATAACTGAAGTCAAATGTTTTCTGTTTTCTAATCTGTAAACATCTGTCACACTGAAAGACATTTCCACAGGTGATCGAATGAGGCAGGGGAGCAGTTTATCAGACACATTCACCACCTGGTCACTGGTTCCAGTCCAGACTGAAATTGATAGTCCATGTTTAAAAAAAAAAAGAAAGGAAAAGAAAAACCGCTAAAACAGCCTGAAGTTTCCAGCAGCTGTTCAGTAGTACTTATTATACTCCCTGGTAACAGTAAACTATTTGTACAATCTCCCTGTACAAAAAGTGGCATTAAAATAAAACCTTGGCCAAAATTACTAACGTTTCAGTCCAGACAAGATTATTCCCATGCCTAAAGTCTCCTGTATTGGAGAATGAAGACCAAGATGTGTTTCTACCCGAATGGCCACAATTTTATAGCAGATGCTGCTGCACTCCAGCAACATCCAGACTGCGGCTCTGGGCTGCATCCCTCTATCAATTATAATCTGTATTTTCACATGATACAGATCACAAGGGTCTAATGCACACACCCAACAACAGACTGCATTCATCTACAGTCAGACACATGTTGAGTCCCACAGACTCCTTTTGGGGGAAAGTCCTTATAAAACTGAATTCCCAGTGTCAGGCTGCTACTGACCTGGCTCTCCAGAGGCGCCGCTTGGCTGCCGGCTCACTCAGTCCCTGCTCCCCACCCCGTGCCTGCCTCCACCAGTACACCAGTGATAATGGTTCCAGACTTCCAGCCAGACTAAGTGCTGGGTCATCTTATACAAAGCACAGAATGGGAAATACGCTTTACTCAAAGTTTGGTATTTCTGAAAGCAGTGAAACGCACCTGAATACACCCAGGTAAGGAAGAGTACAGCCCATAAATTTGTCAGTGCTGCTCTTATAACAAAAATCAGGAGAAATCTTATTCCAGAGCAGGGTTCCCATTACCCTCAGAGGCAGACAGAGGTATCACATACAGAAAACGCCTGATACTTGACACTGAATTACTGCAATAACTACATGGCATATGCAACTTCAAAAATTGTGCCTGAGCACTGGTGCCCCACGGAACCAGCATGCACCGTGTTTGGGGACAGGACTGCAGGCAGCATTCACATGGCACAACCCCACTTGGCAACTGTTCTCTTGTTTGTTTGTTTGTTTGTTTGTTTGTTTTCCAGGAGGGCAGAATGACTAACTCAGCAGTCCCTGTTTGCAAAGTCTCATAACAGGGCTTGGAAGCGTGAACCGCCCATTTAGGGCAATTTTTTTTTTTTTTTTTTTTTTTTACCTGGGATATTAAGGTAACATTTACATGCCCTAAATACCAATTCCTTAGTATACTTTTAGCACAATTAGGTGATCAAGCAGAGCTACAGTCATGTATTTCTGCCAAGCAGCCATTAACTACTGGGAGCAGCAGCATTAGCAGTTAGGAGTTTATTTTAGGGAACAAGGATAAAACCTTTCTCCTGATCCATAAACAACCCCATTGGAGAGTGTATACAAAATCAGAGGGACATTAATATTAAATGAGAAACCACAGTGAGGCAAAAAAGATGTGACATAAAAAAGCAAAAATTTCAACCGGAAGACAAACTTACTGAATGTGAAAGAGAAGGCAAGAAAGAGGGAAGCAGAAAAGATCAGCTAGAATTCTTTAAACAGAACAAAAGGCATTTTGAATAGTTACATTTTAACTAAGTTAGAAATAACTGGATGAAATTCCATGACCGATGTGATACAAGAGAACAGACTAGAGGTTACAATGTTGCTTTCTAGCTTTAAAACCTAAGACCCTACAAACAGAAAAGGAAAGAAGCTAGATTGGCAGCAATGGAGACATAGCAATACAAAATGTTATTTCAGGCAGAGAAAACATACTGCCAAAAATAGTAAAAAAATATGTCTGACATATGCATATACATGCTCTGTTCTCCACTACCCACATCAGTACTTACGTATTTAATGTACAATTTGGCAGGAAAAAAAACAACACAAAAGGATGCAGTGGTTCCCAAGGGAATTGCTTTCACAGGTGCCAAAAAACTTGGGAAAATAGGAAAATCCTCATATATGGTTGGTCTTCAGCCCTGCCCAGAGCACAAATAGCGAGGGCACAGCCCAGCAGTTCCTTGGGTTACAGGGGTATCTGCCTCAGCCACCTCAGCCCTGCTCCTCCATGCCCAGGGTGTGCAAGAGAGAGGCACTGCCAAGGAAAGGGCTGGCCCAAGAACAAGTTGTTCCAGCTGCTCACAGCTGCTGGACACTCCCTTGGGATTCGGGGACAGCTGGCACAGGTTGGGTAGCCAGCACTTCTCGATAAACAAAGAAACATGTAAAGGATAAAATATAGACTCAGAGTTCTGACAAACTCATGGTCAGCAGCAATCGGCTTCGTCGTGTTACATCAAGCAGAAAGAAGCACCAGAAGCCTTTCTGGAGAGTTTGGACACAAAAACTGCAACACAAGTACGAACTGTCACTGCTGGATACCTTCAACTCAGTATTTTATCACACATTAGGAACAAATTTATCCCGGAAGATAAAAAGAAATACTGCATGCAAAGCAACGCTTACAAAGCTATACTGCTGCTGGCTTTAGTGACCACCTCACTGGATGTATTCGTAAAGTGAGGAATCAGTTTTTTGGGAGAGTGTGCTCCAGCCTCCAGGAAACCTGCTGCTGTAGGGTAAGATTGAAGAAGCCCCTGAATCCTGATGAACAGTACACCAAAGGCTGTGCCTAAGTCAATTTGCACAGTACAGCTACAGTGATAGGAAAACAAAACTGCTTACACCCAAGAGCTGATTCCCTCTGGGTAACCCACCTCCCCAAGGAATCTCAAGCACCAACTCCTCCTCCCTGAGGGTCCTGCTGATTTCCTACAACAGCTGCCAAGTACAAGTCTCCACGTGCAAGATTTGCCACAGTCTATCCTAAAAAATACCAAATGCAGTACGTAAGAAATTGCCAAAATTACACAATGAAACTATCACAGTATTTTATTAAATCAAATCTTTAAGATTATTGTTGTGCAGTTTACTGTAGAGCATTTTAAAGCAAGTACCACAGAAGCCATTGCCTATGCTGTGCCTACACAGATGAATATATGCAAAAGCCTGCGGCTCGTGAAGGTACAGTCATAGGAAAAAAAAGAAAACGGAACAGAACCAGGAACCAAACTCCCACATATTTGCCTTTTTCAGCTAATCCTGCTAATAATAGCACAATTGTTTCCTTGTAAAGGAATGCAGGGAGACTTACTTACTGAAGTAAAACTTGATGCTTTTAAGACTTGGGGGAGAAAATGAAACTACTTTCCTGTATTTCCTAGCCTTTAGCACAAGGACTGTACTTAGAAACAGAGATCTCAAATTTAGCACTTGGTGTCACTGGAGATTTTAAAGCTATCACTCTCCTCTTTTCTTCTTCCCAGATCACCCACCAACACCAGCTCCCAAGAAAAGAAAGCAGTAATTCTGAATTGCTGATGTAAATTTTTGTAGAGTAAGAGGGGGTGAAGTCAAGAAAGAAGCCTTGACTCGCCAATGTCTGTACTGAAATCAAAGTGCCATTCACAAACAACTGGTCTTATATCTTCATCTCCATTCCTCTACTGCCTCCAGAACTTGTAAACCATCTTGCATTCAGGTTATTTCTTTGACTACTTCAGATGGTGGAACAAAGATATGGCAACCATAACTTCAGTTTCACATTTGGAGTGTGATGGCCAAAGCTCCAGGACACTCGGTATGGTGACCTGGTATGGTACTGTTAGTCTCTAACAACCACAGTAAGACCCAAACCACATCAGACTTCAGACAACTCTGAAATAAAATGATAATATAAAGGGGGTTTTTCCCCTTCAGTTCCAGATTTAAAATCATTAAGCCATAAAACCCACAAAGCTGGGAACTAACATTATCATATACTTGCAAATTCAAGGAAGTAGACAGAGTACTGAGGCTAAGCTGTATTTAATTTCTGCCCACCTGTCACTAGGTTTGGTGTGATATGTCATCCTGAATAAAAAAAAAAAGAGGTTGCAGATTTCTACTTTCTTTCTGTTTAAATGAACAAAATCTTTCCCATGTTCTTGAGCACCTCATCTATTGAAATGCACAAGTAAACATTAAAATAATTACAACTAACAGCAGTAGTTTCATTTATTTATGATGAATAAAACATGATGGAGAGCTGTCATAAGAAAAGACAGAGATCTAATCTCCTAAGACACACAAGTGCATTTCCTGTTCATGTCAGTAAGAATAAACAGCCCTGTGCAAAGCCCAATGATTTTACTGGGGCTTAAGTGCCTCTGTCATATAAGACAAAAATTACTTAATATTACATGTTTCACATACAAAATGAAGGGGGGGAAAGGGGGAAGATGAAGGAGTAATAGCAGAAAACATTAGAAATATTCATTAAATTCAAATTTGGATGTATACTCCATTTTTTTTTAAGTTTTCATGATCAGTGAAAAAAATCAATATTCCTAACCCCACAGGAAAACTGCTTAGAGCAGGGCATTTCTGCTGAAAAAAATAAAATTATTCTGAAAGACATCCCTATAATCTGTTTTCAGCAAACAGGAAATTCAATGGACTTAAGAGGCTACTCGTAGCCTAAATTTTTGTTGATATTTTATCCAAACTTAGCCTGCTATTTGGTTCGGTGTGAAAGGAAACAACACCACACACACACAAAACTACACAATGGGCAACAACTGGTTTCCTGCAGGACACACATTACTAATTCCATGCAATTGCACAACAGTCAATTACCACATTTTGGAAATACAAACAGGTGTTTATCCTGCAAAGTACCTGAATATTCCTTCCACACTTTTCAGCTTTGCTAGACCTCGGGTAAAACCTGGCAATCAGCTCTGGGCACTATATATTATCTCAGCACCTCCTAAAGCAGTCTGGAGTTACTTAACAAGGAATGACAGAGGTCCAGAATGTTTCATCTCTGTCCTGTTTAGTGGCCAGGTAAAGGCCTTATAAATCACTCAAATGAGATATTATGCAGCTGATTCCAGACAAGAGCAAGGAACAGACTGGACAATCTCTCTAGGTCAATCCAAACCCTATTTCCTAAGAACATTAGCAGTAAAGTTTCTTTCTGCAATCCCAAGTGAAATGGTTTTGACCTAAGGACCATAAACCTCAACAAATCCCACTTTCTATTACTACCATAAATTCCACACCCATTGCAGTGCACCAGCTCAAGGATCTCAACAATACAAGCCCAAGCTGCACAGCAGTTGCCAAAGCCCAGCTTCTCAAAATGAGGAGTTGCCACATTGTGCATGAGATAAAATAGAGAACTTCAAAGACAAATGGTGACAGCTCCAGTAACATTTTAGATCCACGTAAGAAGTGAGATGGTTGCTGACATCTGAACATCTTCTGACAAGCAGTTCCATTTAAGAAAACGGAAGGAATTATTTTAACATATTCTGGGGGGAGGGAAAATTGAACTATTTTTAAATTCACAGTTAGCAAAGTCCCACTTTATTCATGAATGTTAGCCAGGGAAAACCAGTCTCATGGTCTAAACAGTGTGCTGATGCTCAGAAAAGCAGATATGAGAAAACCACCTTTTCTTAATAGACATGCTCTACATGTGACACCTAGATTAGCCCTGGCTGCTTTAGAGATTAAAATTACTTTTCTCCTCATTTGCAGCTCTTTGCAATGCAAAATCCAACAGAAACTGAAAGCAGAAACTAGACTGTTTCTGGGTCATACACTATTAGACCTGTTAGTTAAATGCCAGTTGCAAAGCTGCTATTCCTGGTTGGAATGTGTGAGCCACAAAAAACATGGTCTGACATTCAATTTATAGGGTTGGCACTTTGGCATCTGGAGACAGGGCAAATTTTTTACAGATGATGCATATTTCAGCCAGAAGTCTTTAAAAGGTCCTGAATAAGGAATGCCATTTTCAAAGAACCAGTATTTAGACTTTTGTCACATATTAGGCATTCCTTTAATCTACAAACTTTCACAATCTCATGTTCAATTTGTAGAAACAAGCAACCAAGAAATCACATTGACCAGAGTTCTCTATTTTGACAATAAACCAATAACTGTAAATTATTGAAAATAAGAAACTTATTTTCAATAGCATGCAAGGTTCTTGAGACACTGGTCTGCAGTATAGAGTCCTCTGAAACTAAAGTGATCTGTTATATGAAAGAAATACTTTACCAGGTAATTAAACTTCTTCCTCTGCACTAAGAAAAAGAGATTCAGGAAGAAATCAAATCCGGACTGATGTCTGCAGGGATGTTTTCAAATGCATAGTTTCTGTAGAAAATTTATGTACTTATTACATTTACAAAGGCCTTTGATTTCCTTAAGGACTTGAAATGTTAAATTATTTCCCCCCTGGTTCTATTTTCTATTATTTTTGACTGCTTCAAGAGAATAAACAGGTCACTTTGCTCATTGCTTCAGCCATGTGACACCGTAAGACTGACCAAAATTAACAAAACACAAAAGATTTAACGAGGAAGAAAGAACACAGGAACTGACTTTAATTGGGATCACTACATTCTGCAGAACGAAAGGAAAGCTGTAATATAGAAAACTGCTTTAGAGGAAAGTACAAAGGAGTCAGGGTCTGGCAAGCAAATGTGGTACACATGTGGTGAGGCAGTCTGTCATCCATCTTCCTAGACGGAGATCTCTTTGTTGTTCTGCTGGGACAGTTTGTAATGTCCAACTTGCAGAGTGTGCAAGAAAGAATTGGTGCACTTCTAACAAAAAATAGTGATGTTTGTAAAATACAGAGAGATTCAGGGACCAGCCCGAAAACAGGGATGTTCTTGGTTGTCAGGGTAACGCGATCACCCCAGACAACAGAGACGTCAGCAGGAATCTGCAGCACACACTTGGTACCCAAGCACACAAGTCTTCCTGCTTCCCTTTTGTAATTAAGCCACAAAGGGATATAGGTAACTGTTGCTAAGGTGGGGCTCAGTCTTTTGTCTATGTTAGGGATCCAAGAAAACCAAGAATCTGGTTGATGCTTAAAAAACAGTCTTCACTGGTGTTACCCATTCTTTCTGTCATTAATTAGAAGAATCAACAGATAGCAGAAAAACAAAGTGAACCATAAGGGACAATCCTTCTGTTTAATGTAGCAATGTCCAGCAAACATGGTAAGATCCAATGATGCACAAAATACTACTATTATTTTCTTTAGGGTAATACTCATGTAGCTTTGCTTTCATTAGGTCAGATGCCCATTGTGTGCATTCGCCCAAGAAGCTAATGAACAGTTTTCCAGTTTTCTGCAGCCTGACCTCTTGAAAGCTACACTGCCTCTCCATCAAAGCAACAGGCTTCACACCACCACTCAGCCGCAAACATACAAAGATTCTGATATGCAACAGAATAAATGACCAGATGAACAAGTCTTGCTTGTCTGCCTTGCTGATGATCCCATAAAACAAATAAAGTGAAGTCACATGTCTGATGAAAGCAAAAATGTGCAAATTTTGAAGGATTTTTATTAATGAGAGTGGATACAGCCCACTGATCCCACAGCATTACCAATGTGTGCTCACAGATCACACTTCTATTGCATTCTGCACACTTGGTATTTTGGATAGACTGTTGTGGATTTACTAGGCAGGTACCTAAACATCACCCAGCCTCCCACTCACTTCCTCTTCCAGTGGGACAGGGGAAAGAACCGGGAAAAAAAAGTAACACTCATGAGTTGAGATAAAGACAGTTTAATAGGACAGAAATTGAAGTAGTAGTAGTAATAATAATATAAAGAACAATCAAATATACAAAACAAGAGATGTACAATGCAGTCACTCTCCACCTGCTGACCAATGCCCAGCCAGGTGCCAAGTGCAGCCCTTGGCTGATTTTTTTCCCCAATTTTTACACTGAACATGACCCCCAGTGGTGGGATACCCCTCTGGTCTGGTGGGATACCCCTCTGGTCAGTTGGGGTCAGCTGTCCCAGCTGTGTCCCCTTCCAGCCTCTTGTGCACCCCTAGGCTCCTCACTGGTGGGGTGGGGTGAGAGGCAGAAAAGGCCGTGGCACTGTGTAAACACTACTCAGCAACAATTAAAACATCACTGTATTATCAACATTATTCTCATCCTAAATCCTAAACAAAGCACTGTACTAGCTACTAGGAAGAAAATTAACTCTATCCCAGCTGAAACCACAACACCCTGAAAACATTTTCAGAAAGCTATCGAGCTGAAAAGAATTCCCATGGAGTTGAAAACATTAAATATTCTGAATTTTGAATATTAAAGTTGACAAGAATAGCCTCATGGGTTTTTAATCTTACTCTATGTCACTGCTGTTGTTTTCTTTGAAGACTATCTTCCTAAAAAAGAGAAAAGTATTTAAACCACTTTATTTAAATCCCTCTAGAGGCTAGACCAGCTCTTTAGCACTATGGAGTAAATAAAACATTCAGTCACCAAATGGGACACATGTTAATGGTTGTGCAGGAGGAAGAAATAACATGATTTTTGAAAGAAAAACATTCAGGTACAACTAAGTTTATTTTGTCATTGTTCTGATATTAAAAGACAATTTATACTCAGCAAGGATTAGTGAAAGAGGGAGATTAAAACAAGTAAATGGAGAAAAGCCTCAGGAAAAAAGATGGAACACATGACTTAAATTTTCAGAGTAGCAAATTGTACAGTCAATGTAGGTTAACATCTATGCTTTTACTCCCAAACATTGTTGGGACTGTTTGCAGCTAGTTTTGCAACACAGCCCTGCCCCAGCTGGTGAAAGATCCTGTTTCTTCACTCCTGGAGCCCAAGAAACTTACCTGTGCTTGCCTTTCCCTCTTCCCTCCCTGGGTATGTCATAAGTTGGCCAGTTTGCATTTAGGGCTAACAGGTCATATGCAATAAATGAAAATCTTTCCACAACAGTTTCACAGTCAATACAAGATGCCAGTGAGCTCTCTCTGTTCTACTTGAAAGTGAGTTGGTGTTGCTAGCATAAATATTTACTTTATATCCATAAACACACGTACACCTTCCCACACACACCCCTGTGACCATTATGTAGCTACATAGCTCATATTACTCACCTACAAGTAAAGAAGTTTTTCAAGTTATAACCTGAGATGTCTATTAGCAGATGTAGGAAACCAATGACCTGAAACAGCAGCTGGCACTGAAGGTACCTAGAAAACAGCCATACCCTCAGTTAATATCCTGCTTTGCATAATTTACAGGTGATTAATAATCTCAGGTTTGCTTCATCAATATGGGGATGGCACTTCCCACATTTAGGCAGAAAATGCCCCTTGCTGTCCCTGTGCGCTTCCGTCCCTGCCTCAGCCCAGCAGCTCCCCCCTCTCTGAGCCACACACCCCAGAGCTGCTGGGGAAGGAGCCCTGGGGGTTTCACCAGTGCTGCTGCAGGACTGACCACAGAAGAATCACTGTAGCCAGGAAACAACTCAGCTAACACATGAGTCAGGTAACAAATATAAGTTACGAATAATAACGTTCAGTTTGTGTTTGATAGCAATCATCACATGCATTACAGACAACAAAAGAAATACTTTTTATGTTTCTTTTTGCTTGTTTCATATTAAAAAGCTCTTAAAACCTCTTGCACAATTGCTGGTCTACCCTGTGATCTAAAATACAAACCAAACGCTGGGAAGGCCAAGCCATTAAGTTTAAAGTCCACATCAAATACTTCTCTGGAGTTCTTTAGGTGATAACAGATTATAACCTTTTTTTTAATCATCATATTGTTTTCAATTCCACTGGACTAACATCAGACGGGAATAGCAGCTCAACACCTTTCTTAGAGGAGCTCTGCCACCACCTGGCACAAGGCAGGTGGGGATTACAGACAGTATGAACCAGAGTTCAAAATGCCCCTAAAATAACATGGAATCAGAGCTGGATCTCAAAGTCACTTCAGATTTCTGGCTGCCCTTATGATTTCTCATCTAACCTAAAAGTAGAGCTTTGTCTCCATGCTTGGCTACACAAGATGAAATTACTACAAAATTTTAGGAGTTAGAAAATAGTAAGACGTTACAGTTCATATTCAGTTCTTCAAAGAAAAAAATCATGGTGGGGGGAGAGTCAAAATCCAATGAAGTTAATTCCTTAACTGGGAGTTTATCTGGGAGGTGTATACATGTAGGCAATGAGCTTAGAAAACTTTATAGGGGATCTCAACATGCATTTGTGAACATGATCAGGTATGATTCACCTCTTCCTGAACTCTTAGATACTTACTGAATTCCCAAATAAGAGTGAAGTCAAAGAACTGGTAGACATATTAGAAGGAATCAGATGGTCATGAATCTTATACACAGAATCAGTGATATGATTTGTGGGACTCTTAGCACAAAATTCCCAGGCTTCACTTGAAGGCCTTGTCCTAAATACCCTGCTGCAGAAGGACATCTATTCATATCCCGGAAGACAAGAGTAACAGACGTAGCTCGGGAGAGGATTAGGCTAAATATAGCTAATATTGGTTTAAAACATATCTACAATCAAATCTTGATTTGCATCAGTCTTCGCTAATTGGCTCACATGCATCCAGATTCCTGTATGCAGTATAAGTAGCTGTACTCAACTGCTGAATTTATTATGCTTTCCATTAAAAGAATTACCCCTGGCACAATTGGTACCAGTGACCCTTCATGGTTTTGTTACTAGCTGCCAAAGGGTACAAGCTGGAGAGCTGCAGGAGAAGGGTCTGGCCAATGCACTGGCTTGGGGTTTTTATGTTACTCCACAGCCTGTACCCTCTCCTTCCACTCAACAGGTCTCTCCTTCTCTCTCCGCTATGGACCTCACACCTTCCTGGTTTTGCTGATTGACTGTACTAGACTTCTTATTTTCCTACTAAAACGTCAAGAGCTAGAAGTTAGTTAGTTATCAGTCATTTATCTCTGTGACATGAGATGTTTTATATGTATGCATTCAAGTATGTCTGTATGACACTCTAGGATCAAGAATGATCTCTGCCTCCCCCTTTCAAGCACAAAAGCAATCAATGCAAATACTTTAATAGTAATGTCATAGCCATTCATCATTCCTGATCTTAAAACTTAAGATCTCAGCTTTGAAGTAAGAACAGGTTAAATGACAGTACTGCCCCCCTCTGTAATTATGTCCCTTTTATGGCAAGTTTTCTGGTATACAACAGCTGGTTTTATTACTATTAATGCTGCATGATGACTACAAAAAATCTGACCTGAACGGGATAAAACCAAACCAGCTGTTTCATCTCCTTTCATCTATTCACATCTCAAAGGGGGCTTTGTGCACCATTGGTTTCCACTGAAGAGCTGAAAAATCACGTGTCACAACAGGGGCCCGACGTATGTGGGTCATGGAATAGCCGGCAATCCAGAGCCCCGCCGACGGAAATCCCTGCCCAGCCGATCCTCCCCCGCTTAATCTCACCAGGATGAATTGGCACCGAGGAAAACAACGAGCACTCACTCGCTCCACTTAATTTCCACAGCGCATAAACACAGAAATGAGACAGCCAGCACGTTCAGTTGTAGAATCTGCCCTGAGAGTGGAGATGAGCAGTAGGAATGGAAAGGGTTTTAGTCTCCAAAATAAGAAAAACAGAATCCAAATTTAGATCCATTACGTTGTTTCTGCACAGAATATAGAAATCACTCTCTTTTTCTATCACAGCAAATGACTTCTCCCAGCCCTCTCCCTGACAGCCTCCTTAGTCACCCCAGTTTCACAAACCATACTTCTGTCACCTAAGCAGATACAACAGTGCTGCCCACCAACTCAAGATGACAAAAGCTCAAAACCAGAACATTTTAATTACGGATCTCTTTTATTTTTACTTGCAAAGAATAATAATTAGAGAGCGAAAGAAGCCCACACAAACCCAGAAACATCCCACAGACACTCCACGGACTTCACCAAGGTTCACCCATAGTTCCCATTTAATGATTCCAGATGTCATTACTGGCAAAGCCTGGAACTAAAACAATTTTACAGAATGATCTCAAGTACAAACTTAACTCCCCAAGATACTGCAATGGTTAATTAGTACAGCTTTGACTTGAGATGACAATGCCAGAAGATTATACATGTAAAGTACATTCTAAGGTATTACTTAGCCATGGCTCTGACATGGCTGACTCTTTTCTCCTCAAACATCAGCAATTACATTTCAACAAAAAGCCATTCAATATATCACTTTATGTAGCCTGAAGAAAATGAATCATTCAAATAGATGTTTATTTTCAACAGATATAACTATTAAAATAGGATGCAAAAAACACGTATGAGCAGCATTATAACTGACTGCCGTGTTTCCTGTATTTTGTCAGTGTAACAATTAACAGTGTGGTACCTCATATGTCCTTTAGTGAGTTAAGGAATCAGTCAACTTTATAAGGAAGCACAGCTGTTAAATGAACACATGCCAATAGTGGCACCTTGCATGGAGGGCAACCCTGACCTCGCACAGCCAGGACTCACTGAGACCAACAGCTTGGCTGCCAACCCTGCAGCCGCTCCAGTGGGACCAGTGAGATTCCCCTGGCCTTTGGGAACTCTGAAGCATGTGTATGCAACACAACCCAGCAGAGATAGAGGTGTCTTGAATCTGGAAGCACCGTGGCACAGTCAGTATCCCATGAAACTAGACAGGAGCGAAGAGCCTGGAGGGGAACGGTGGAATACAGAGACCAAACACCCAGAAGGCAGCAAATAATTAGCCTCAAGAGCAAAGCCTAAATCAAAATCCTCTCTTCTTTTCAGCCCAAGACACACATCACCAAGGAACTGTGCCAGTGTGCATCACAGCATTTCCCTCTACACGGACAGTGAAAAACATTGCCCTAAAACTTTGCATTGTACTGCTCCAAGCCACAATTTCAGGGCTGCTCTGAGTGTTATTTGGATCACAGAGCAGTTTTGTCCCTCCTCTCCACACCAAAATGCTACAGTGGTAAAGCTCTCCTCAGAGTAACAACCTGACCCGTTCGTAAGTAAGTGAAGAAAATTGCATTCACACCACTATACCAAGAAAGAACCACACATCTTTGTTAATTAACATTATTTACATAAAATGTGATTTCAGTGGCTTCCTACAACTGGCCTTAATCTAACAGGTCTGCCACAGGGCAATACAGAACTTCACACTGCTCCAGATCTCAGTGTTTCAGGGTTGAGGCTTACAGGAGGCCTGTGCACACTTTGGATGACATCACATCAAATGCGTTCTTAAAGGGACCCAGGTGAAGAACAACAGTATTCAGATTTCTAAAATATCTAATATGCAAGTTATTGTGCAATTTTATCAACTGCAGCACTTTTACACAGTCTTTCATCTCAAATCTTGCATTAATGGCTCTAGCAATAATTTTTAAAAATCCCTAAATTGGAGAAATGATGTAATAAACATTACTAACAACTTCTTTGGGATTCTTCTAATACACTGCAAAAATTAATCCCCAAGTAGAGAAAAAACAAAGCAAAGCAAACCATTTGCACAGTCCTGTTGGAGTAATTCCTCTGCAGTAACCGTTCTTTGCAGAATCAATGTTTTAGTGTTACAACTTGTGATGTTCTATTAAAGCCTTGGAGACAGAAACTCTATAAAATACATTTTAATAGTAAATAAAAAACTAGTTGCAAGCAACAGATTTTTATTTTATCTGAACTGGCTAAATTTTCATCTGACACCAACCCCCCCCCACCCCCATTTTTAGCATTATGTAGGCAAGGAAGGTGGATGATAAACTGTAATCATATCAGATACACATTAGAAACAAAAATATTTTAAAGTATCGTGGAGAACCACTGAAGTTGTGATGATGGATACAAAAATAACAGTAAACAATTTCCAACTTGGCAGAACAACTCAGATCAATCTGTTATGGAGATTAAACACTTGGAAGTTTATTTGCACATACCTGTGTTACCACATAACAAAAATAAAACCGGAGATAAATATTTCAAACATCCAATGCTTTCACTAGTTCCTTCTACCTTACATGCTCTGTAACATGTGAAAGCATCAAGGATAAAACACATGATCCCTCTTCTGAAGGTAGAAGATCAAAAGTTAGATTTTCACTGCTCTAATACAGTCTTAAAGGGGTACGCAGTCCAAGCAGATACCTGCTTGCGTGTTTCCCTTCCTAGCCTTCTCAAATCCAACCTAGGAAATGGGGATTAAAGACCAAGGCAGCCTCAAGCTGCAAACAGGTGGGCAAGGGCAATGTGTGAACGTCAGACACCAGTCCCAAGGGTGTCCTCTGACATGGCACAGCTGATAATTTGTTTCTGCAATCCCCCATGCCAATGTAATGAGTCCTGGTGTATCTGCAAGGCCACCTTGGCTGCTGCTGGCCACGCACACCGGAGCTGCCCACCCCGCTGCACCGGGGCGGTGTCGAGTGGGTCCCCTCGCAGCAGCACCGCCCGCTGCCCCGGGTGCACAGTGAGCCCGGGGTGAGTCACCCTGGCAGGCAGCTGCTTCCCTCCTAAAAAGAGGGAACTACAAATAGAGCCAGAAGGACTGGTTCCGACAGAGGCACCTCAGAGTTGGGCATCTGAGTGAAGGTAGATGCATCCTACTCTTCACCTCTGAGTCATGGTTCCTCCCCAGATTTTCACCTGAGGTGGCACAACTACGTAACACCCACAGGCAGGACTTAAAATACATCCCTGCCCAGAGCAATCTGTAAAACAGGAGGATACAAAATTTGACAGTTTTATCATAAATAGCCCGTAAGCCTTCTAAAAAGAAGCCATGCAGGGAAAACAATTACTGCCAGATAACCGTATGTTTTAATGGGAGTGCAGATCTCCTCTGAAAATTAACTTCACAGTCATGTTGTAGGGGTATGTTTATTGCTCCTCAGTGATAAAAATAAAACTATCACTTAATTTGACTGCCAGGGCTGAAACCTCCATCAAAGCTTCCATCTCCCTGGCTTACACAGCACCATTAGGCCCATCGCTAACACCACATTAGCACCGCCATCCTAAGAGATGCAAAAGTCAAGCTAAAAATTGCTTTGTGCCCAAAATAAATAGACAATACTTGAAGCTGCAGAGAGAAAGCATTTCTGTTGTAAAAATTTTACCCTGTCATATTAACAGACCATAAATAGATCTAAAAATATTTACTGAAGGCCAAATTCTGCAGAGCTGAATTTACCCAGTGGTGTTATGTAAGAAAGGGTTTCAGAAATGCACTAAATGGGGCTGATGTTACAGCTCTAGAAATAATGTCTTCTGTTTCCATGCATTCCACTTTTTTTCTCAGTTTCTTAAACTGATAAACTTGCAGTGATGTTCTGCTCTTCAAACAAATCTCCAGTACCTGATGATGATGAGCTGGAATGAAAACTAGCACTTGCGGCCCCTTTATGCCAGTCTTTCCTCCCTCGTCCAAAAATAGTTCTGCTGTAAATGCAACCAAAAATTACAGAAGGGCAGACTTAACTGAAACAGTCTTCAAAGATGATGAATTTAAATCTCCCTGAAAAACTTTTATCATTGTCATTTAATTTTACTGAGAAGATTTACAGTACTTGAAATATTTTGGCAAGTATAATGGATTAGTGACACGAGACAGAGACAATCTGGGTCAGGTATTTCTGCCAGCTGCCCATCCAGCTGCCTGTATGTCTGGGGTCCCACACACCCAGCTCCACAGGTTGCTAAAAGTAACTCCTGAATTTATCCCAAATTCAGGCACAGTAAAGTCAGCGGCACTGACAGTGAAGGAGCAAGTTGCTCTTGGGTACCACATTTCACTCTTAAATGAAGACAGCCCTTACTTTTAGGCCTACAACCAAGCATACTGCAGTTCCTTTACTATAATGACAATGATAATAGCAGAATACATCTAAAACCAGTAGAAAGTTAGTAACTCCGTGATAAAATTCATTTTTCTCAGAGCACAGGGAAGTTTTTCTCACCCACAACTTCCCACCAGTACAAGCAACATGTTCAATGGCACATGTGGAAAGAGTCTCCAAAGCCAGAGGAAGACAGAAAGAAGACTCCTCACCATTAACTTTCCCCTTTACTTCTACCTCCACACAGGAGGGGACCAGGGTAAACACCAAGGCAAGAACTCACGACAGCAAAGCTTCCCCAAGGCACAATATTCAAGACCCTATTCCTGCAAGCTCCATAGGGACTCATAGGGTTTGCTGGCCACATCCACATTTCCCTGAAAAGCCATAGATGTTACCAACAGAGGAGGGGGGATGCTCTACATCGCAACTCTAAAAGCAGTTCTAATTCTCTCCCCAGAGAATCTCATTTAAAGCAAAAACAGCATTGTTAAACCACCACTATTTGCTTGCCTACAAGACAGAACTTCCAGGCTGCTCTCCATGACCTACCCTACGTGGTGACATGGATGTCCAAACCCTTCTGGTTCATGCCAGCAGGCGGAACAGTGTTTGACCAAGAGGGATCAAGTCCCTTTTGCTCAGCACTGGCAACAGCAAATAAAATGCTGCCATGCAAAGACCTTTCTTGAGACAACCCAGGTTTTGGATTCTGCCTCACACAGATGAGCATCCAACCTTTGGTACGGTGTTTCAACTAGTGGTGTTATCAGGGTCAAATGACACCAAGGAATATAATAGAGCACAGAAAATATTTCTAAATCACTGTTTCACACAACAGTCTATTGAGAGAGAATATGAAGTTTGACTCACTGTAATCTTCATACATGTAATGGATTTTTCCACACTCCAGTTGGGCTCCATACCAACAGGAAGAAGGTTATTTTCCTTAGTGAAGATCATTAACAATTCATATGCAGCAGTTTCTGCCATATGTGGCTCATCAGCTGACTGCCTTGATCTGTTAACCAGTCTGCTGGTGGGGTTCTTCTAGCTTAAATGAGGAGCACATTATTTTATAGTTTTAAGAAGATTACCAAAAATGATACTGAAGAGTCTTTTGCTGTGAAAGAAATGTTGCTTTTATTCAGAAAAAAGGTTGTTAAACCATCCTCTACCTAAATGTGTTTTTTCTCATTCTCTTCGATGCTTGCGGGGGAAGAAAGAGATGTGGGAGGACATTTGCAAGACATAAAAAGCTTCAGAAGTTTCCAATTGGTAATATGCACTGATAAAACCTTGTGTCAATTGGCCAGAAAACAAGACAAGAGAGAAAAGGGGGAAAATTTGTAGTAAAGAACAGTTCTCCCACTTCCTTCCAATCACTGCTTAGTTCACTAAGAAAAGGGTAAAAAAGTATCTTTCCATCAACACAGAAAAAGCAGATTTCAAAGCAGTTTTCTACAAATATCAGCACTATCTCTACTGCACTTCCTCCCTGCACTGAATCACCATTTTGCAAATATCCAAGTTTTGGTTAAACATGAGCAATTATAGGAAGCACAGCAAAAGAGGAAATTATTTTACTTCAGCCTTATGCAAAGTTATACTTACAGAAATCAATGAAATTTTTGTTGTGGAATGAGAAAAAAATGCATTTTACATTTCTCCAAGCTACTTACAGTCTGTGCTCCATCTCAGATGATGACACTGTCACCAGTATTCATGAATCTGGTCAACAGTCCAGCAAATTTGTCATCTAATGATGGTTCCCCTACTCCACAATCAAGCACATACATCCTGGCCCTTTAGGTGATACAGTACTGACTTCATCTTCTCTTCATAATACATATAAACTACTGCACTTTCAACATGTATTTCTAATCTGTTCATCTCAGAGTCCCAGAGCTGCCTATATGTATCACAGAAGCAAAATTGACTTTGTCAAGGAAATAAAAACCTCTTCAAAAGAAAGCACCAAGAGAAATCAATGCATCCATGCAGTCGGGTGGTTTGGGCCAGAACAGATCCTTTTCCAGAAAAAAGTGCCGGATCAAATATGACCTTCAGTTCTTATGTCTACTCTTCAGACTCCTAATCCTGCCCCATGAAACCTGTATCTTCTTGAGAAGGATAGTAAACTGAATTATTCCAAACCCAGTATTTAATGGTTTCTGCAGTGACAAAAAAAACACAAGAGTTCCTAAGCGGCACAAAGATACTGCCAGAAAACAAGTTAAAGGAATTTTGGTCATTTTCCTATAACATTTAAACAGCCAGAAATACAAATTTTACAAACACAGAAAAGGGTCATAAAGAACCATTCCAGCTGTGTTTGTTTTGAAAAGAAACTTGTTTTAAAATAAAATTTAATCTTGGAGTCAGAACCAGAAAGATGGGGAAGGTCTAGCACAGTCGACTCCAGGGTTCTGCTCTTCACCTCTCATGGAGTTTGGGGCAAACTGTGAATCTCCACAGCACAGTCAACACCCCTCACTCTTCATCTGCCTGGGGGGATTTGAAATGCAGCTACAAAGCTGAGATGTAATAGACAGCATTTTTAGTCCAAATGCTAATGGTTTACTTAAACCTGAATTCAAGATTTTGATATTTTATTAAGATTCTTCACATCATGTTCAAGGGATTGGTCCAGAGATTAGTAAGAAGTATTTCTGCTGCCTTAGACAACAGAAGAGATTAAGTAATACCAATTATTTATGTGTGTTGGTGTTCTAACATTTCCTTGGCACAGAGCCAAATTAGCTAACTGCATTTTTCAGGAGTTTAGATGGTTTTACCAACGACCTTGTTGTATTATCAAATATCTATCTCCAAAATAAAAAAATTAATTCTGACAGTCCTGGGAAACTGAATACCATTACTATATCAAGACTTAAGGAATTTTTTTTATGGTACAGTAATAACATGGCATATTGTTAGCAAGATGAAATCAGCTTAGTGGTCACAAGAACAAAAGTGAAATCAAGTTAAGATTGTTTCTCTGAAAGGAAAAGATGACTTGACAGACAGTAATCAAGAGTTACTTTGTAAATGGATTTGCTGATGCTTTCCAAAGGCATCAAAAAGGCTTAAGTTATTTAAAATAAAAATTATACTGTTTCATTTTTAAATCGTTTTCTTCTCACTTTAATTTGTAATTAAAGTGGATATTATCATACACATATAACATGCAAAAAGAGCTCTTCTGGCCTTATTTTTGGAAAATTTCAAACCTGTTCCTCTTTCTAATAAAGAAAATGAAAGCAAGATTTCTGTTCCAATAAAACAGTACTGAGATTTATTTTCAGTTTGACTGAATATTCAGGCAACACTGAAGAAATTATTTCAGTGAGACTGAAGAAAGGAAATTAGCCAAGAGCTGGGGGCCAGCTTCTACAATGGTTTCATGGATTTGAGATTTCCTTTCTGATGGACTGATGCTGATACACTCTGAACCCATTTAGAATTAAGTCTTCTTTTTTCCCTACACTGTTGATTTGCTTCAGCTTCTGAGCTGTAATGAGCAGCAGGGGAAGGCAGAAGACCTTGCATCTTGATCATGCAAAGAAAAGCATGTTTGAGTAAGACTGATCGGTACTGAAAATACGTGACCAAGACAAGGCAATATTTATCCAAGTAACCAACCTCCTCCAGAAGGAAAATATGATCCTTAGGTCTCATATTAAGACAACATGCCTCATAAAAAAATTATTCTTAAGAGCTGCCTAAAATTACGAAGCCTCCAAAACTTTATGTGATACTGTTGCAGCATTTGTAAGATCTGATTCACGGATTGAAGAGCAACCCCCTTCTGCTTCAGCTCACCAGCTGAAAACACGTCCCCATGACAACCCGGGAGCCACGGAGGAGAGCACAACATCCAACCTGCTGCCAGGCACTGTCGGAGCCCTCCTCCAAACAGGGATGTGCCAACCCACAGGAGCACATTTCTGTCACTGCTATGGGGCCTGGACATGTGTGCGTCACCCTGGATTAGAAAATTTAAATGAGAATGGCATTAGGGGCATGCCAACAACCCTAACACTCAGCCAACTTCTTAACTTCAACAGTGACAATACCATCTCTGCAAGCTAATATATTATTTGTTTGTACAGACTGGGGGAACAAAAAGGTTATTTAGGTGCCTAAATGTCTATCTCCTGCTTGAGCAGAATCAGTGACCAACCCAAACGCCCAGTATGAATCCATTACATCTCAGAGCAGGGAAGATGGTTTTCCTCCTCAACAATATGCAAAAGCTAATGGTAAGGTTTGAGTTGAACAAAACATTACAACTGCATTTGTCTAGATCAACACTGCAGACAGATTATATTAATTTCACCACTAAAAGCAAAATAATTAGCTACATTTATCATAAACAACATCAAGCACTGTGTATCTCAGCAGTTGTACTGCTCCTTCAATTATTCTACCTCTCTCTGTTACATAAGCTCTACTTTGCAGCTCCAGGTGATACAAGAAAAACCCAAATTCATGTCACTTTTATAGTCTACATTACAGCACAGAGACAAAGAAAAATGTGTTGGGAAAAATCGGGAAAATCACCTGCTATACTATTTTGCAGTAGTTCCACTTCAGTAATTTCATAAACACAGTCTCATGATCCACACTGGGCAAGGACTAAATAGGTTTGGCAATCAGAGTTACCCAAGCATGGAAATGATTCCTGGTTAAAATAAAACATGACTGTAATAAGTTCAAGGTAGTTGGTACTTGTGTGCTCTATTTCATCCTCACCAAATATGACAATTAACTCACATGGTGAAATCCCAGCTGAAAAGAAACCAAGAGCAAAACCTCATTATCTTGAGGCCATGGTGACCTTTAACTCTCCTAAAAAGACGACAAAAATCCTGTTAAAACAGAGTCCCCTTATTACAACATCATGGTGAGTATATACAACTTGCCACATATTTTCTTGACCATTATTTCCAGAAATTGGTTCTGGAAAACAAGTCCTACCATCTCTGTCTTCAGGGGCTGGCAGGCTCACAATTCAACTCTTTCCAGAAAGCATAAAATCACAGTCAACAGAGCTCAGCTGGCATTTGGTGTCAGCTAAACAGAGACAAAGCTGTTGGTCAAATATTCCACAGCTATTGCTGCTTAGCTCTTAAAAATTTCTCATGTTTAAAACTAGAGTACAAGACTGAAACTTGGTATTTTCTAACGTGGTATTTTTCAGTCATCTCTCCTGACAATTTGTTCTGGTTTGTGTGCATCATACTTCCTATTATTTCTTAATTTGGTAAGTAAGTTCACAGTATTCATAAATTCATACCACTTATACAGTGGAATTAATGACAACAGCTCTCACTGGGAAGTCAGGCTCTAACTCTTTGACAATTTCCATATCCCTTAACCCTTCCTTGTCCATTCCTACATTCATCACCTATCATGTGAACCAAATCCACCTACAAAAGAGGCTGACAAAGCTGGTTACTGTAATTTAGAGTGACACTGCTATGCATGTGCCCTTCTGAGGCCTTTTAGGTCACACCAGCTTAAAAGTTAACAGGCACCTCAAGGTGCCTCCTGGGAAACAACACACGGATGATACCCATGGAGTATCAGCCAGCTTCTGGGAGCTGCCCCAGCTCCAGGCCCGCGCCAGGACCTGGCGGCCGCGCTCAGGGAGAGCCCACGCACTACCTGTGCCCAACAGCCTGCAAATCCCATCTGTCTCCTTGACAAGCAATTTCACATTCTTTCTAGGAAGGATTCTAGGACAACTGCCAAAACACACTCCTTGCATTGTTTCTGCCTCATGCTGTCACCACAAGGCCACATGGGCTGGCTGGAGAGGAGGACCTACCACAGAGCAAATACAAGTACCTGGGATTTCCTAATGGACATGCAACTAGTGCAGGACACGCAGGCAAAAGCAGGCCAAGAAGCCACCCAGGGAGCCAGTGCTGTTGTTCCACGTGAGAGTGCAGAGTCGGTGCCACCAGCTCACACTGGGTATTCACCCAGCCCCATCAAGTGCCACAGTCTGCACGGGCTGTTTTGAATGTTGCACCAAGTGCATTCTGGGGTGAAAGTCTAATTTTTCAAGGCAAATTAGACACACAAGGACTCACATTAATTACAGGTTCTGGGCACTAATCCATGAAGACAGGTGCAGAAACCACAAGTTTACTGCTGCTCCGAGAGTTTTGCGATGGCAAGCCAGAATCAGTGCATGTCCCATCCCAGGGTACAAGAGCTTCTGTGTCTAAACAAGAGCAAAGCAGCACAAAATAACAAACATTCAGTTCACATGTGAATGGTGCTCAGAACTTAACTCTGAGAGAAACCCTGCTGGCTCTGTTACCAACAAACCCCTCTCCTGGCCTTTTTCAGTCTTTGGATTTACTTCATATATTCATTTTATCAAACAAATAAGAGCCCTGCCACTGAAATGACCAGTCTAAACACACAAGGGTTTTTAGAGAAAGTTTTTATTAGCTCTTTTCAGAGTCAGACAGAATGGGCTAAAACAGCACTCCTACTAATGAGTCACGTTGGTGGGCTGCAAGAAGAGTATCTTTGAACATCACCAACAAAAACACTGCTCAGAAGAGGCTGCTTACCATTACACTCTCCCAGATAAAGCTTGGAGAACTTGTCTGAAAAGGTTACTGTGTTCTTCATTCCCATCACCTGCACCTATACTGGTGGGACCGGGGTCCATCTGAGAAGTGACAGCTTTCCTGCTTTTACTGAGACCAAGACCCAACTGTAAGGCCCTGTCCTGGCTGAGTAAACACAACTCCCTCTGAGGACAAAAAACCTCATTTGGGTCATTAGGCAGAGGCATTGCTACTGAAGTTGCTTCTCTCCTCCAGCAGCTGAGCTCAATGTCATGTTCCCAGCCTCTGCCAGCTCAAAAAATACCACCAGTTTCAGGTGTCCAACTGACTGCCAAGGCAGACACACAATGCAGTCTCATTTTGGGAGACAGGTATGGATGAAGGTCCCATACACTCCTTTCACCCATTCCTGCAGCTGAAACACATCCAAGAGGGAGGCCAACAGGTGAATACCCACAGGTGCTCAAAGGGACAAAATCAGGTACCAGTGGGAAAACATATTTCACAATCACTAAATCCCTTTTCTCTTCTTCCTGATCAACAGCCCAGACCTTGGAAGTACCTTCAAAACAAAACAGGATCAGCACAAACCCTAAAATGAATTATTTTGACCACTAAAAGCCACAGACTGGCACATTATAACTTCCCAAACACACTTCCCTCAACCAGGTCCTTAATGTGTTTTCAATTATGTGAATAACTTGCATAATTAAGTTACATTCAGTACAGGTTTTTTTCAACTGGTCAGAATTGGTATTAACTTGAAAAAGTCTGCTGTCACAATGATTTCATTTCTGAAGGCAACCCCCTAAGCCTCTCTGGTTTCAATAGTTTAGTTTGATTTATCTAGGGCAAATCCAGGGCAAATTAGTGTAATTTGGAACTAAAAAGGCATTCTGAACCTAGCATTTTTACTTGTATTTCAACATCATGGTTGGGAAGCACAACTGACAAATACAAGCTCAAGTCCAAAACAACTTCACTGTGTACAACCACTACAATTCAGGCATAAACAATCCACTGTGCTGCAGAATCTCTGATTCCAACTCTTTTTTTGTAGGGAATTATGTAACATTTCTTCATCCAAGACATATTATTCTACTCCTTTCCCACCTGACCAGATCCAGCCTGCTGCAGCTACAGAGTTTACACAAACCTCACAAGTGCTCATAAAATACCAATTATAATCTCATTCTTTTTAATTTCCCCTGTTCCAGTCCTTGCCATTTTTCAGGAGATGGGCCAGAAGCTCTTCAAAAGGATCTAGTTACTGTAGAACAGTCCCGTTCAAGTCAGGAAGAGATACAGATGGCCTTCAGTGATTTCTTGTCTTCAAGGGATGCCAGCTCAGAGAACAATTGTGAATGGCTGAAAGACTGACTTAAAAACATCTTGATAAACAAACACACCAATAACCCTTAAATGATTTTGTTTGCCAATAGTTAAATGCAGTTAGCTTTCCAAAGCTGAAATGCCAAGGATGCAAATGTTCATTAAAATCTAAAGGCACTATAATCAATACAAGACACAACACTAGTTAAATTAGCATAGTCTAGAGCTCAAAAGGACAAAAAGATCTACAAATCTGCATTTTTGTTTAAATTGCATCACATGTTAAATTCTGCTGCTTACAAGCCAAACACTGTGTGCTTCATTGATACTAAATTGTCCCTATGATGTCAATAAAAATATTTCTGTAATGAAATTAAAATAATTCTATGCTAATAGAAAACTTCATTCAGGCAAAAATGTTTCTTCTTTAAATATCACATGAAAATGTAAATTAAGCAGTGGGCTGGTGCCTGCCATGTAGTTTAAATGAAGACAACCAAGGCAGATTTAATTTTGAATGCCAGGAAACTAGGATGCCTTCTGTAGATTTGAGAAAATACAATACCAAAGTACCAGTATGACTTACCTAGCAAGCAACTGGTACTTCAAGATATGGTAGGCAGTGAAGATGCTTCAGCAGTGTTCAGGAACATCCTTACAAGCACCTATAGGGACACTTTAACTCAGTGCCTAAAGTTTCCTATATTTCTGGGCATTATGCAAAACATTTCCAGCATATGAGTAGGTAAATACCTTGTAAGAAACTTCTGTTCCTACAACAAGAGAATACAACCCCACAAGCTGAAAGGGCTTTAATTGAAACTGATTCAGTTAAATTCATTTAATTGTGAAATGAACTTTAATTGCACTGAAGCCAACACTGCCCTCTTAACATCAGTAACTGGTCACAGACATTTGGGTGCAGACCAAAATGGAGATGAGACTGAAATCCCTCTGCAATGAGAGGGAGGGCTCCCCAGATGTTCCTGCTGCTGTCCCTGTCCACAGCACTCATGCTGTCAACACTGCAGGGAGCATCCAACGTGTCCCACCTGGGGTGGCATCCCAGAGAGATGGGTCTTTCTAGGTGTGTTAAGCAAAACAGCTCCCAGCAAGTTTGGAACTGGGAGTATGTTGGTTCATTCCCTTTCTTTTCTGGACATGTTAGGGGCCCAGGAATAGAAGAACATACCTGTAAATTATCTGAAATGCAGTCCAGCCATGAAAAAATGCTCTGTTTTTTCTTGTTTTCCCTTCTAGAAAGCAAGTCTTGTAGGACAATCAGCTATGGTACATCCCTGCATCAGTGGCATCTGTGATGCATCTATCCACAGACTACCAGTCTGGAATTGGATAGCTGTAAAATCTGTAAAGCAGCTTTTGGAACTGAAAGGCCCCTGAAGTCTAAAGTAAAACGACTTGTTCTGACTATAACAAACAAATCCTATTCCAGCTGTAACAAAGGAATCCATTCTTTCTTGCATTAAAAGCCATGTATTTTTTTAAAAAAATCCTTCTTTTCTACCTTTCTGGCTATATATACAGTACTTAAAATAACTTTAAAATCCACTTATCAGGTTACTTGGATTTCTGGAACACACTGAAGTTTTAGTCAGAATTCCTGTCCCATTTTTCCTTTGTCTGGCAGTAGAAAGAGTCATTGAGTCAATCCATCTGGGGCGTGATCAGAAACCTTGCAAAAATCAATAGTGAGATTCTCTGGCTAGGATGTCTCAGTTTTGTCAAATGAATCCATCTCATTAATCTGGTTTCCACTCCTAGACAATGTATAGAGACAGACACTCCTGGACCAAAATTCACTTGACCCTCAGATGTCTAAAAAAAAGATCAGGTGAATCGTGTCCAAGAAAAAACTGTTCTTTTCCTTTGATTACATAGGGATCCTAGTATGACTTGATCAGAGGTAGACACCCAAACTGCTATCTAACCTTATACAAGATGATCCACAGCTTCAATAGCTTTGACAGAGTCCACCCAAGACCTCTGTGCAGCCATTAGCCAAAATAAACCAATATTCTCCACTCAACTGCCAGGATCAGGGTAAGAACTGAATGTACCCCTTCAGCCCTACTGCCACACAGGGCTGAGCTATCACAACCACATCTCTCTTCTTTTGTGTTCTATATTCACATTTCGAAAGAACACACAGAAGAGAGATGCCAAAACAGAAACACTTTGTTTCAATACCATTTTTTTAAAATTAAATTGTACACTCTATACAAGCTGTAATATGTTGGACAGAAAATTTCTGTCCAAGTAGCAGGAATGCATGAAAATCCCAGCACGTGACAAACCACACTGTGGTGCCTTCATTCCTGTGTGACCTGGGTGATCCTATAGCAAACAGCAGGTAACTTCCAAAGCTTGATACAGTTTGCTCTCACACAGATAGCTTCATATAAAGGCCCTATCTATTACCAGGCAGTGCTTCTGGGTGTATGGAGAATATTCCCTCCACAAGCTTATACAATTATGCTTCTGCAATGTTACAACAGCCAACAGGACAGTCAGTATACAGCATATTTACATGTATTTTCAAGGAACAGGTGAAAGGATGCACACAGGTTAGACAAATTAAACAGTTCAACAAAAACCACAGGTATTCTGCGTTTCATTCTTTCTAAATTAATAATTCAAAGATGCTGAGCACCTGCATTTCTTACCAACAGCAGTGGAGCTGCTTCTTGAGTGCACTCAAAAGACATTTATCACTGGTATAATAAGGAGGATATTATTTGAGTGACGACCTGGAGAGGCCTTATCCTACAAGATGCCAAGTGCTTCCTGTGGTTTGAGAGTGACTCTTGTGTAGCCATGAGATCTGTCAACACTACAATACACACACCTTCCTTACCCTGCCACCCCCTCTTTGATGTCTGCTCACCAGGACTTTTTCTGACAATGGAATGTAAAGTCTTTGGGGTAAAAACTGCTTCTTTTTATACTTTTGTATAATAAACTGGAGTGATTGTGCCTGACACCGACTGTATTAAACATAAATAAAGATCAGCACTGCACATCTATATCGCTCCTTCAGGAGAGATTAATTAGAACCATTCATATAATGACAGGGCTCCTTCTGTCTCACCTCAAATGCCACCAAGGTAGCTCAGACCAGATATATCATTTTATTTTTGACCCTGCCTGTTCGTACCTGGGGGAGATAATAATGCATCTTGTGTACCAGCTTTCACTTCTCATGTCTACTTATATTGTAAACTCTTATGACTGCCCCAGCCTCTTACTTTCCACAACATTCAACAGCAGTGGTTTGAACTACCAAATTAAAGGATCTACACCATTTACTCTCTCCAGATCAGAAAAATGCCCAAGGTGGCTTAGCAAGCCTAGATCTCTTACACACCTTTGGCAGTATACTCCTACCTAGTAAACAGCCCAGATAAAACCATAAAAGATGTACTAAGAAGACCAGGGGGAGGGAATGAGGATGACAATGCAGCAGCCAGTAAACCTGAAGGTCCCTTGCAGGAAACCAGTGACACTGGTGGTGCAAAGAGTACACTGTTTCAAAGGTCCTGACAGAGGTTTTTTTTAATTTAAATTCCCAGATTGCACATAAAGCTTCAGGAAATTCGAAAATTTCTTCTGTTGGGTAGTAACGCATCCATCACCATGCACCAGGATTTGATAGCATTAAAACAACAGGTCTTGCACTGGCTTGAATACATTATAAAGTAACACTCCACTTAAATAATGAAGTGTTGCAATACCCCTGGCAAAACACTAATCTATGCAGTGAAAGCCAGGCAAGAAGAAAAACGTGTCTTACCACATAGTAAATAAATTTCAAGTGTTTAGTAAACCTTTATAAACAACAAGATTTGAATGCCGTGACAAACATAGCACTGAATCAGCCCGGAGGAACGGCAGGTTGAGGAAGCACAACCCACCTTGGGGCAGAGGGCTCACCGTGTGCAAGGACACCCTCCCAAGACTGATGACTGGGATTCAAACAGTACATGAAGAATCAAACCTCCTCTGCTCTTGCAGGCCCTCAGCCTGATGTAAAGAGGAGTAGATAGAACTCAGAACATTTTCTCATTTTTTCTCATGGCTATGAAATCCTGAAACCCCCTGCAATGTATAGGATAGTGTGGGCAAGGCAAGGCAAGATTTTTGGGTGGTTCAGGGGAAGAGAGAAGAGGCTATATCACTTGCATCAGGGCCTACTGCTCAGCCACCTTTAAATTTAAATAAAAATAATTTAAAAAAAGACATCATATTTCATGGCAAGGATGTAGTCAAACAAGCTTGGTAAAACACAAGGGCCCCTTGCGACAGTGGACATAATACAGATGTCAAAAATGGCACAGCTAACTATTTATAACTGTAAAATCAGGGATACAATTGCCCCAATGATCAAAGAGGTAAAAATTAGTCTTTACAAAAAATGTTTCAGGTTCCACTGTGTGGATGCAGACAGCTCTTATCTGTGAAACTCTGTAACATCTCAATTATCAATGCCACAGAGACCAGACCAGCTTCTCAGCTGTACAGTCTGGCCCAAGACCATAACCCTGTGCCAAAATGCAAATTGACTGTCCCATTGTTAATGATATAGAAATGCTAAATTTTTGGCAAGTTAACAATACAGAGAATTTGAACTACATACATTAATATACTAGGGCAGTATGCATTGCAACCCCCCAGGCACATCAGCAACCGTATATATTAGGCTTTGGAGATACTTCCTTTTCCACAGTTGGAAGGTCTGAAAAAATACATTAGGGCATAAGCTGTCATCTGTCTTACATGACAATGAGGTTATTTGGAGGTTAATAATTTTGGGGTTATTATTCTCAACCACAGTTCTTATTAAAATAGGTTTTTATAAAAACATACACAATGACAAATCCTGGGTGTATTTAAATAAAATACAACTGTATAATGGGGATTCTGTGAAGAGCTTTTACCACTATTTATGGTATTCAATGTTTCTTCATCTCACAACTACAACATCCATGAGAAAGAGAAAGACATATCTAGGTCCTGCTACTAAAATTATCTATCAGGATAAAGCAGCTCTGATCTCAGGGTATATTTTCTGACTTGCCTTTAGCTAAGACATTCTTTCTAAGGAAGGCAAGCTAAGGAAACCCAGCCTAAAGCTGCATGTGAAGCTGTGAGCCGTGCTGCCTCATCTGTTCCCTTCAGGCATTAACCAGGAAAAGGAGCAGCCACCCAAGCCACTTTCCCATTCAGTTCAACTCAGTTGCTGAATGTAAACTTTCATTTCTCTGCTTGAGGAGCTCTGACCATTCTTAATTGCCACTTATTTTCCAGATCACTAATTAGGTTTTGCAACACTCAGTTCTTAGAAAAAGCATTGCCAAGATCAATAACTTGTCAGATCTCCTGCTTTTTTCATATTTGAACTTGACTCAACCAAGGTTTTCCAAGCTTTCTTTTGAAACTGTCCCAGTTTGAGAAACCCCAAGACATATACCATTGTTCAAAATGTTATTCCTAAATTCTGAATTCTTCTAAAAGTTTAACAAAATAAAATAAGCCAATTCTCTTTCTTTAAATAGTGTGAAGCTGAAGGAGGACAAGCTTACCTCCTGACATACAGAGTCCAAAACATTTAATTTATGCCCAGCACAAAGTAAAAGACAGGAGATTAAGTGTATACACTTCTGAATTAAATATATATACATATAACCAAAAATTTCATGAATATTTACAACAAAGGACTACAAATAATTATCAAATGCCCCATTCTAAAATGCAGCATTTAATCTGATGTATCCAATGGTTATAGTTTGTGCAATAAATTGTTGCAATCAACTAAATATACAGTATTACTTGTGTGAGATGGTTATGTTCACTTGAAAATTAAATATGCTGCAGCTGGTTATATTTTTGAGACCATCCTCCCCTTTCCAGCATAGAACTGCAAATGCAGGAGAGCATTTTCCACCATCTTCCAGCTCTGGGAACACAAATGCCTACATTTCACTCAAGCATGGGCAGCCTCATTTCAGCCAGTGGGAATACTTGCAAGTTTAAATTTAAGCAGAATCATGTCTTAACTGTTCACATGTAATAGTCAGAACATAAATCACACTAAGAAAAAAAAAAAAAACCTGTTAAATTTTTTATTTCTGCCAAAACTGGCCATCATTGCAGCCTGCTGGTCACAACCTTGAACTCAACCCACACTAGACACCATTGCTTTTAGGCCCAAGACTTTTTTCCAATGCACAAAATTATTCCAATGAATTGCATGGAAAAAAGGCAATATTTTCTTCCCAAACATTGTTATTTAAACCCTGTTGGAAACATATTCTTGGGCTTATTGTATGGGGCTCACTCCATTAAAAAACACAATCACAGAATGAAAATAGAGGTCAGGAGCAACTGGCCAAGGAATTTAAGAAGTGTTTAAAACTGGCAAGGATAAAGCATAACAAACCACCCCATTGGCAACACACTGGCACTTGTGGCTGAAAGGACACTTCTGTCTCTATCACAACTACCTCAGTATTTATTAACAATAGATATGCAGCGTATGGAATCAAAGACTTGCTCAAACTCTAATCCATTGCCATGCAATATGCAAAACCCAACCCTTTAAGAAGCACTTAAAGCCTCCTGTCCTGGACAACAACCTGTCCTGAAGAAATAAAAACTGTAACATTACCCAGAAAACACTGAGTGAGCAGTAGTCACAAACAGAAATAAAGTGAAAGTCATTCTTCCTTCAATTCTGGATCATCAGGGAAACGCCCCTGTGAACACCACGGGGCATCCCATCCTTGAGGTAACTTGTATGAAACAAAACCACCAGCTACATATGAATCAAATTAGTCTTTTACTTTCTTACCACAAAATGTTGTTTTCAAACAAAGTAACCCTTACTGCGGCAGAGCTACACAGTAATACTTAAAACCCAGTTAAAATTTTGAGTTGGAATGTATTATCACTCAATAAGAACTACACTAATCACTGTAATTAAGCCTCTATTTAAACAATTATTTTGGTATTAAAACCGTTTTCCACAGCCTTAGTTTTAATGCTATTAATCCACTGTGAAGTTCTTTTCATTAAGCAAGAACAAAACTTTTGTTGAGAAACTTCTTAATCACACAGTAAATACGCTGGTTCTAATGCTGACATTTATGTTCTTAACAAGAAAATCTGTTTCATTTATTTTGGATAACAAGGAGACTTTTGACACTGTTACGTCGCACCGCACCATGCATTTTGCTTTGCAAAAGACAGAGAATTCAATTCTCCTTACAGCCACCTACACTTGAATAATCCCAAGTAAATGTGTAGTCCTGTACAAATGTAACCAAGGAAAGACTGGCCACAATTTTGCAAGACCAAGTTTCCCCATCAGAGTGCGGCAGCAATACCACGCCTGAGGAGCAATAACGAGGTTGATTTAAAATCATCACCATGGATCTTCCCTGGTTCTCCTGTCATTGATCTCAGCTACAACAGACACCGTAATTTCAAAATTCTAAGACCAAAAGGGAGGCAGCAATCAGAAAGCATTTTGGTCTCTAAGCTATTGACTCTACCTTTCCAACCCAGCCTCCTTCTTTCAGCCTACACAGTGAATTAAGAGCATATTCCTTAAATACTGATCAGTTCTGTCTGTAGTTATGTTCTTATTAGAAGATTACTGCAATAAACTTTTCCACATTGAATTTTACCTTCACTGAATGAAAATTAATTAGGCGCACACTAAACAACATCCAAAATTCAGAGCTTATAAAAGTTTAAGTGCCGTATGTAGACCCCGTTGAAGTCTTTTGGTTAATTAACTCCTTTTCTCTTGCAGTGCATGCCACATACTTTACATAATTTTAGCCACATTATTCTCAGTAAATTTTTCCATTTCCAATGTGTAAGAAGCAATATTCAAAAGACTAAACTGTTTGTGCCTCCATAAGTTATGACCTTAAAATACAAGAACTACCTAATTATATTATCTTTGATTGCAGCTTCTGACTTCTGTCTCATTACTTCTATTACATGATCAAAAAGTAGAAGGCAGCAATATTTTTAATATAGCATATATACACAATTATTTACATCCCCAGGCTATTGAAAAGATCTTTATTAAGTGTGAAATGCCAATGTTTTATTACAGCTGCCATTAATATTCAGGTGTAGTCACAACCTACTTCATTGTGTGTTGTGAGTAAACTAATCCCTGTGGCGTCCTGTTATGGTTGGGCTTACACAGGACAAAGCAGAGGGCCCAAAGAATTTCAGACATTGAGCAAAAGTGAGCTTGACAGACACCCAGAACTTGAATAAAATCCAAGAAGGAAAAAGAAGAAACAGTCATCCTTTGGCAATGTTACACAGAATTTGCATGCATGTATGGACTACACTCCTACCACTTGGGGGAAAATAAATTACAATTATGGCAACCCACTGACAGTTGAAAATGTGGTTAGCTCAATGTATAAGCTAGTTTGCAATATCTTTATAACTACAAAAGAGGAGGAATAGGACAGGATGGGATGAGATGGACAGGACAGGACAGGACAGGAAAGGATAGGATAGGATAGGATCGGATAGTTCATTGGGAAGGGACCTACAAGGATCATCAAGGCCAACTGCAATATGCCAATATTTCCAGCAGACCTGGAAACTGAAGGTTTTTCGTAGCTGATGCATCAGTCATTAAGCATTGCTCACCACAAAAGAAATAGCACAGTTTTCCTTTAATAAAAATTCTCTTTCAGCACAGTGAGTAATTTCAAGCTTCAGCAACTTGCATTCTCACTTTCAATAGAGCTGGTAATATGTCAAATTTCACTTTCAAAAACCAGCACAGTATGATGAACCTCCACAGAAAAGGTATTTGAAACAGAAATCTCCAGTTGCATTGGGATCATCACCATTTCAATAAAAAAATTATCCTTGCAAGGAGAAACACAGCAGGTGTTGGAGTTCTCACACTGCACAGGAGCCTCCAGAACGGCAACCTCCAGGCTCTGGACTGCTCTGTTGTATTGATAGTTCTTAACTGATAAAGCTTTATCACTGCTAATGAAAAGTGTTAATAAGGAGCAGGCAAGGGAAGAGAAAAAACTTCTAGAAAATGGTATCATTCAGGTGTTACTGATGGGAAAGACATCACTTGTGTGACATAGCAAGTCATGGGGGGGGGGGGGGGGGGGTAACACAACAGTAAAACTGCTACTCCTATATTCAAACGTATACAATGCTACCAAACCTCAAATCTCAAAAAATCCCCAAATCCCAAAAATAGAAAGAGTCACGGATCTGCCAAATTTTGCTTTGCCAGCGTGGGGAATGACATCAGTGTGACTCACAGTGCACAAGCGGAAGAGGCAGAAAGACAGCTCAGAAGGGAGAGAGGAGGGAGGAAGAGGAGCCATTCAGTAACTCTCCTGCTCCCCATAGCAGCAGTCATTTACACATTTATGTTCCCGTGCCTTCATTTTCAAATGAAGAAGACAAGCTATATTTAGCTCAAATCTTTTCTCGTGACACATTTTAAAGTCTCAGTGGCAAGCTGTATGGAAAAGCAGTGCAATTAGGAGTTAAAAATCTAATTGCAAAGGGTCTGTGAAAATACACAATCCTGAAATTGCATCTTAGGGATAAATACATTTGGTTCAGAAAACCCAGTTGGCTCATGTTAACCTTGTGAATTGATCCTATACAGAATTAATCTTGCTGCTTAATCCCATGCTTCAAAACAATCTTGAAAACATAACTTCACTTTTTAGATACCCTATTTCCATAGTATTTGGAAGCAGTAACCAAAGCTATCTCACAAATAAGGTTCTCCTGATTGTACATACACTGACATGATGCAACTTTTTTAATACTATTTTTCCCCTAATAAAAATAGTTTAATTCCACCCCTAGCAACCACCTTATGAAGCATGTTTTTCCTTTTAGTCTTCTGTTTTGCCATTTAGACTCTCTGGAGTCAATAGAAAAACCCTACAATTAATTACACAGGAAGAAGTTGCAACATAAACACTGGTTATTCCTTAGGAGAAAGCAGCAGCAGTGTTAAATTAAGAGACTAAGATCCAGTGGCCACAGATAATGAACCCATTACAACATACACATCTCTAAAGCTGTGTACATTGCAACACTGCAACAGCTGAGCCATGTGAAGTCCAGCACCAGCTCAAATCAATGTAGGAGAATGCTACCTTAAACATCCCTCTGTATCACAGCCATAAATAACCTCACTTGAAGCCTTCATTAGCAAACTGGCTAGCTGAAAGAAATTACACAGTATAACAGAATTTGAAAAGACAACAGACACAGTTCAAATACTGTGTATTTCTTTTTCCCACTATTCTACAGTAAGGTAAACACAAGTACTACACATAACAATAGACTCAACTAACCCTGACAAAATCACACTTGCGGGGCTGTGGGTGGTGATGATGAGAGGCCAGAAAAGGAGAGTTATCTTTCCTCTCACAGACTTTCATCAGTTTTTCCATCCTGAGTCAAAACCAAAACCTAGGACAGTTATATTTTCTTATGATCAGATAACCATACACTAAGACACTTTTGGTATAAGAGAGGTATTCCATCAAGTGTGAGGTTTCTTTGTTTTGTCAAGAACATGAATAGATTTCCAACTTTTTAAACCCTCACCATCAAATATACCCTTCTCTATACAAGCCTGGACATTTTTTAATAATAAACAAAATCTTGGATATTTATAATAAAAAAAAAATCATCATCTGCTTGAAAACTAGTTGCAGTAGGACCCAGATGAATTCCCTTCCTGCTGCCATTGCTGCTGAACTCCACCTGGTATCTGGCTACTAAAGCAGATTCTGAGTGTGACACTCTGAAAGATCTCATTAGTTTTCCCAGAGCAATTTTCTTCTTAAATTTATAAGAGCTCTGTAAAAAGTACAGTGATAAAATACCGGTTAAAAGCATGGGGAAGAGGAATTAATATTCTCTATTAAAACATCCCAGACAAGAGAAAGCAAACTGCAAAATTTTCAACTCCCTTTTTGGATGAATCTGCTCTTAAATGCCATTTCCTAATCTCTTGTTCTCACTTTATTCAGTTGTTTTGGAGTCAGGACAGAAATAGCCAGGAATACATCTTTCACTTTTTTAACCTTTGAGATATTTTGTAACTGCATTAATTTCTCACTCCACCTCTTCACATCTCAAAGTCACTGTAGAAAGCTGAAGAGAGAAACAATACACAGAAAATTGGGAACATTTTAATTCCCTATTGTTCAAATGAATCTTGAATCCTTCAGATATAGATGTACTGAGTTTCTCAAACTGTACAACTCTTCTGGCTATGTGCTGGTTTTTCCTTATTCCTGGATGCTGTTGCCTACTGAGATACTTCATTAGAATGTTGAAGAGTGGGTAAAAAGCAAAAACCCAACAAATATTAATGTACTCTCAGAGAGACAGGAAGTCAATGCAAAAACTGGAGCTGCCCAGTTGCCTGGAATATCACTTGCTTTAAGAACTACTTACAGGATTTTACAGGAATTTCACCTAATTATTTACAGGAATGAATGAACTGTTACACAGGATGAAGCCAAAGTTTCATCTGATTGAGTATATTTTCTCTAGCAGTTTCATATTTTATCTAACTTTTGGAATTATTATTCCCTCTCTTGTAAACACAGAAAACTCATGGGGATTCACAGAAATTATCGTTCAGTGGGTTAAAAAAGAATCAAACTAAAACAAAAGGAAGGACCTTTCCACACAAACAAAATAATTAAATTGTGAAACTCTATGCTGCAGAGGCCAAAAGTATAAATGGTTTTATGGAAAAAATTCAGGGGAAGTAAGTTCATGGCTGACTATTGACCAAGATGACCAAGCTAACAGCTCAGAAAGCCTCCGGCTGGCCAACTGTGGGATATTCAGGGGATTCACCAGGGAAGCACTGCCCTGTGCTTACCCCTTCTAACACTATCTGTGCTGGCCAGGAACATGCTGGGCTTGTCAGATCTAGTACATCTCTTCCTGTGACTGAAAACAGCAACAAGGAGTCTGCAGCTCAAACGCCTGAAAACTTTCATTTTATTGAGCCTCGTGCACAATTTTCCCCTTTGTGTTGTTAACAGCTAACGTTACCCTGCGTGGAGATGTGTGAGCAACCAAAGGGGTTAGAAAGGTCTACCTGGCCTTTCACAAGGCTCTGCATTCAACCCATTTGTTTAAGTACAAAACCACCTAATGGATATATATTCAAAAATATTTCTGTGGGTGGAGAGCCTTCCTAATTTTGGGCAGTGCAAGACGATTCACATCCTGAAACACAGGAAAGAATTCTCCCTACACCTACTTAAGCTGAGTTTCTCAAACTTGTATGAACACCTCCCAGAGTCATGGCCAGTAAGTAAAGACAGTTTAGGGATGTCCATACAAATAGGCTGTACCAAGCTATGCTGCCAACTGACTCACCAATATCTTTGCAACTGTTTTGCTCAGAGATCTAAGTGAATGCTGCATTCACATATGCCAGCATCTGGCAGCCCCCACATCAGCTCTTCGTAGCAATTCACTGAATCACAAAGGAATTGGGCCCAGCAGGGACTTTTGGGGATCACCTAGTCCAATCCTCCTCTACCCAAAGCAGAATTGCTCAGAGCAAATTACACAGGACTATGACCAGTTGGATTTTGAATAGCCCTAAGGATGGTTCTCTACTTTGTTTATTGTCCTTTAGCAGAATGTCCTGTATTTCAGTTTGTGCCCATTGCCTCTTGTCCTATCACTAGATACCACAAGAAGAGCCTGGCTCCAGCTTCTTTACTCCCCCAACAGATCAGCCCCACCTTCCTCATTTCACAGACAGAAGTCAAAATTCAGAAAACCTAAAAAGAAGTAAAAATAAAGCTTTACTGCCTGATCCTGGACTAAAAAGACAGTGGTCCTAGGTGCCTACCTCAGCTGTCTGATCACTGCAGTTTGTATGACCATCTCATCTACCAGCAAGTACCACTGAGGCTCGGCAGCTGCAAAGCAGTGTGGTTGTAAGGGAGGAAGGGAGCAGCAAACTCTCTCTCAGGCAGAAAACTTACAGCAGGTCTCACAAGATATTTAAAACTCCAGATGATCTATTAAAGTAAAATAATCAAACACCAGCAACAACTTTTAACATCCCCAGAAGACAGACTACTCAACACAGGAAGACAAAATTACTGCTATATGATATTTTACTTCTCCAATAAAGTATTTATAATGTAGCCCCACAACAGCATACAATATAAAAATACACCAGCCCTTTCACAAAAGCAATTAAATAAATAAAATATAAACCAACTCAGTACCCTCCAGGCACTCAGACCAGCAGACCCAGATTCTCCATCATGGTCCTTTATCCAAGCATGCTCACACAGCCACAAGCAGACCCCTCTCTTGTCTGTCTCTTCCATGGACACTTAAGTCCCATTTATGTCCCAGTGCTTCCCTGCACCGTTTTTTGCATTAATTTTAATGATTAATGGCAATTGGTAGTGAAATATCAATGCTGTCAAACACATCTATTACTCTTTCTTGAAGCTGGACTGGGAAAGATGTTTTCCAGCTGTTTCAGTGCAGACAGTTTTTAAAACCATGTTTCCCTAACCAGTCAGCTCATCAGTCAAACACACCCATTCTGTGCCAAAGAGCAGCCCTGAATCTCAGAGGTACAAAAGGTGGCTGAAAGAAGGCAGGTGGCAAAAAAGGCTAATCCAAACCCTTAACCCTCCTCTTCCCTAAATTCAGCCATGTATAAGTATTTTTCCAGTAGTATAAGACTGTTTCAAAGCTCAACACTGGCACCTTCCTAAGACTACTGAGTGATACTTCTTTCTTTTAATTTGTGAGCAGAAACACTTTAGCAATATAGCCAGAATGAACAAAAAATGGTAAGTTGGAAGAAAAAACATAACTGTGCAACGAGGCACAAAATGCCCTGACAAAAAGAGCAATACTCCCAGAAATGACTCTGATAATACAATTATTTTTAAAATGCCATGTACCTAAGAGGAAGACCAATAAACTTATGATCCTCATGGGAGTAGCAAGTCTACTCTTCAGTTTTAAAACACAAGGACCTAAGGAGTTGGCCCAGAAACGCAGAGCATAAACCAACTTGGAGGAAAAACTCTAAAATTCAAAATTTTTAATTTGTGCTCCCTCTCCTGTTATACTCCATAAAAACATGAGTTTATACCGAAAATAGAAAAATGAATACAGGAAAAGGATGGTGCAAAAATTAAAGAGGAACATTCCCATAAATTAGCACATTGACAAACCTATGTAGATAAGATGAAGCAAAATGTTAATGTGGTGGAGTCTCCAGGACATTAGACAGCTTCCACTTAAAACTGCCATGTGGTGTCAAAAATTGTCATTGCTTCTGAGCAATGAGTTACAGTAGCATAAGCTTTTCTATTCACAAATAATCTTCCACTGGGAAACTTCCAATATATACAATTCATTTTCTTTTTTGTTAGCAGGATATTGACCTATAAATTGAACAAACTAAATTAGAAAGGTATTTTTTGCTACAAACCCACATTTCTGGATCCCATTCAAGGCAGCTCTCCAGGGCATTCCCAGTTCTCCGTCCTTCCCGGAAGGCAGGACAAGCTCCAGCCTGTGTGGGAAGGAGAGGGCGCTTGGCTTTGCTGCTCCCCTGCTGTCAGAATAGCACTCCCATGCAAAGAGCTTGTCAATCAGTGACAGATTATAAAAAGGAAGTGAAATGTCACATTCCTGCAAGAATTTGGTGACAAGTGAGCTTACCTAGAAAACCAGGATAAGCACAGCTACTGACCTGTTAAGTCGACAAGGTCAGAAAAACCACAAACCCCTGTGCCTACAGGCAGGCTTTCAGCAGTTTCATGCTTCCCCTTGGCATTTCCAGGCATGACCCCATGGGTAATGCTGAGGTGAGAGGGATAAGGAAGTGGGTGATTTATTCTCAGAAAACCTTGACCCTCTCCTTCAGAGTAAATGAAGACTCTCTACCATGCAATGCAGTGCCAGATGTGGATGGGACACAGGGAGGATGCTACCCAAATACATTTATTGCCTTACAAAGAATTTTAAGGCATTAGTTTTAATAACCACAAATTTTCAAATAGTGCTCCTTAGCACCTGGAATGTGAATGGAAGGTATGGAAGCAACTGAGTTGCCAAGTAATCTGACTTGGACAAGATTCAAGGCACCTAAAATTGGTCTCACTGATTTTACATTCTTGGCAGGAGAAACTTGATTAAGAAAACCATTTTTCACTAGTTACTGATTTTAATAAATAGCCTACTACTTGTAGCCTACAGAAACTGGTATAGTGACTAAGAGTGGGTGAAGCAGAAGAGAGGATGACTTGCCAGGGAGTTATTATTAGACACCTGATGTCAGAGCAATGATGGCTACCTCTGTGAAAACACTGCTCCTGAGCACGACAAGGTTCACATCTCAGAGAGGGAGATGAGCAGATGGAGACATCAGCAGACCCCCCTGCTGTTCTCTGGGGAATATTAATCCACTCTTCCCATTTTAAAACAATTTTCAAATAATACATGACACACTGCCCCTCTATAGGACCCACAAAAGCATGAAGGTGGGATGGTTTGCCCACAAACATTGTGACCACCCCCTCTGACATGGCCAGAGGTGATCCAAACCACTGTTGCAGGGCAGCCTGCAGGGCAGTAGGATATATCCTACTGTTTGCAAAAACCTTATATCTTTGATAACATAGTGAATGGATCTTCTCACATCTGATACCATCTGCTGGCACTTGCCAAACCAGAGAGAAAAAAAAGGCGCCCGACTAGACTGAGGAAGGTAATTTCTGTTCTAAGGAAAGCTTTATCTTCTCAGACATTTGAAAAGCTTACTGAAAATCCAAGAGCAGCAGGATGGATAGCTTGTTAGACAACCATTACGTTGATAGAGAACATCCGAATTTTGAGAAGAGCACATTAAGCCTAAACTCAAGTAGTCCACTAGAAATGAGAAACCTTCTGCAAATGGAATCCAGACAGACACAGAGCATGGATAAAATAAATCTTGGCAATCACTACCTCTGTACTGAGCCTTTACCTTTCGTGGGATAAAACATAATACATTCATAGAACTGAAGGCAATAATACCCCAGTTTTAGTCAGATAGATGGCTGCCTCCTGAGCACTGGTCTGTGCACTCAGGCACACCTCAGGCACAGCCTGCAGTGCCCACAGCCCCCAGAGCTGCTTGGCTGCACAACTGCCGACAGCTCCTCTCTTCCTATTGCTTCTCCAACTTCCCTCCAGTTCCCTCCTCCCCAAATCAGGAACAGGGTCTGTCTGTCAGCACATCCTGAATTAAGCAGTCAGTTTGGTTTCTCATCTTCCACACACAATCATGCATTTGTCCTCAGCTGGAGACATGGGGTGAAGTCAAAGTCAGGAGACTGATCTCCACGGTCAAGTAATCAAGATAATTTTAGCTCATAAACCGATGTTCAGCTCTACTCCAGCCAACTTAAGGAAATTTTTAAGCTTTTGCATCAGATGGAAGGCCTGGGAATGACAGCGTCCTCATTTCTGCACTGGAAAGTCATTCTCACCCAAGTAGCTTGGACTGGTTGTGGCAACACAGGGATGTCAGCAGCCAACCAGCACACCCTGCCACCAGCAAGTTGTCTCCATCAGGTAGATTTTTAACTGCCCTTTGGCACTTTCAGCTGAATTAGGTCCCTGTCTTACTTTAACAAGTTATCCAGTACTTACAATAGCTTAAATTCTACTAATCTGCTGGAGTCATTTTTGGCAAGTAGCAAAAACAGTGAATCATCCCACATTATCCCAGAGAGACTTCATAAATAAATCCTCCTATCTGAGGAGAACTTGCTGAAGGCTTTTTTATATGAAGGAAACTATTTTGGTCCTGTAAATAAGTAACAATGATTCAGTCCAACAAATGAGCCACTTGCTTTTTCATGCTGATCTTTACTAGGGAATGATAGGGCTGGAATACCACTGTACACCTCCAGATTTCATTCATTCCCCTCCAGCAACCTACCAAGAGAGAGGGAAAAACTGAGATAAACTCTTTTTTTTACATGTTTTCAACTGAGTCCTGTGTATCTTCATTTTTATTTTAAAAGACTCCCAAGGCAGAGGTGACTCAGCAGTCATTACCTCAGACATCAACATAAAATTAGAGATGTTATAAAAATTTTGTCAATTAAATTAGCTAGACATCTTTAGCAATTCTGATTATAACCAGATATTAAATTTCAGAGTAATCTGAATTGCAATCAAAGCCCATATTTACATCCTAGACGAATGCCAGATAGAAATGTCAATTAATTTGTATATATTGTTTGAAAGACCAATTATGATCATCAGGCACAGTGTTAGACAGTAGCTGTACAAGTCGCAAACAATCTGAGTTCTTTTCAAAGAATGAGTTTGCCAATTTCCCTCTTTCTGCATTTTCAGATTTGTTTGCTTGTTATTTTGTAGGTGGAAAAAAGGAAAATATACCTATTTCAATAAAAGGCTTAGGTTTTCTTGAAAATGTTACATAAGCTTTCAAATCCAGTAAGCCTATAATGTGCATTGCTGATGGCATATTAACTCTAATAATTAGTCTTTGTTAGCAAAGTAAGCTGTACGAATTTTGCTGAAGTATAAAAGTCATTAAACAATGAGCATCTGTCATAAAACGGTGCAATACATCATGCACAAAATCTCCAGCCCATTCAGCCAACGGTGAAGGTCCTCTCCCTCTGTCTGTGATAGGATTTCTGAGCAATGAATGGGGCTTTCTCTTCAGCATAATCCTTTCCTAATTTAGTGTCAGGATTTTATGATGCAATTCTTCTATTCTGAAGCTGAAACAATTTCAAATCTCTCTTCACAAAAATAAAACATTAATAACTCTGTCTTTTTGACATGCGAGTTTTGTAAACATTGAATTGCCTTTCTTTCCAGAAGACAATACCAACAAACACTTTCTCTTTGCCATCTAATGTCTTTATATACTTACAGGGGTAAAGAGTATCTATAAAATTGCAGCTGACATACAAATACCACATTGGAAGGTCTGACACTCACTCGGAGCTCGTGGAGAACTAAACAGTCTGTCAAGCCGTTTAGCAGCAAATTGGTTATCTTATTGTTCTAAATAGGATTGAAACAGGACCTGCATTGTTGTACAGAATTAGGAGTGACAACGCAGATTACTCAATTTTAAAAGGAAGAGAAAGAAATAACTGGACCTGAAACACAAAAAGGGGGTTACAGTCTCTCACCTAAAAAAGCCCCATAAGCAGAGAGGAGCTTTTTTCCTTATAAATACATTTTTTAATATAGACAGGTAGATTTTCTTCACACACAGGTAAAGAAAAAATTATCCCCATGGTATTTTTATAGGAAATTCACTGTTGGGAGAATAATTGGGTGGAAATATTCCCTCTCTGGTTGTAACAAAGCTCATTCCTACAAACCCCGAACACAGCACTGATCCCTCCAGTGTGTACAAGGCCTCAGTTAGCAGTTGGGAAAACCAAAGATTTAAACACAGGGGCACAGTTCTGCATTAAATAGGGGATGGGGGACAACCAGCTTTCCACAAATACACCCCAAACCACCACCATCAACACCACCACGAAGTTTCCAAAGTTTCCACACATAAAACGACCATAAGTAAAAAAAAAACTTCACCCTAAAATACCACTAGTTCTAAATTTTCCAGCTTCATTCCTATTTCTGTCTCTAGCATTACACAGCCAGCCTCTGCTCAGAGTGCAACGTCACCATGTGGGGAGCAGCCCCTATTAACTGGCAAAGCAGGTGAGCAGAGCTGAGCACAGCCCTGCAGACAGACTGACTGCACTGTGCAAACCCACCTTTCATGGTTCTGGTTGTGAGTTCGATTGCATAGTTAAAATGCATAATTACACACAAAGGTAATTTTGGATGGTACAAATGCTGGTTTGTTACGTGCTGTTTTAAAGGAAAAGAAAACTATTTTGACAACAGGACTTCAGAGTGGTATTTTTAGAATTCACATACAGCACAGCATTTCAGCTAAAGAAAGAAAGCAACAAAATATTTCTAAGCTGAAATATCAGTGTATTGGTGCTCCATATTCCTGACTCATTAAAATCTCAAATTGCTCAGCTTCAATCTTCCACACAGTTAAACAATGCTTTTTTTTGCTTTATGCATTTTCTTATCTGCAATAAAAATGCTTCATTCCATGTTCTTCCTGTATGAATTCTAAATTACTTTTTCATTAAACACAGTTTTCTGCTATCACGATTTACACTGTAGTATCCTTCTGCTCAACCTCCTTTTTTTTTTCAAAATAGATCTGGAATATCAGATTGGACTAGTCAGCTATTTGGTCCAATATCCCATCCCTGACAACAGGGACTTATAAACGTAAAGCTGTAGTGAAGCTCCAGGAAACCACTACACAGTAATCTGCTCTTGGAAAAATTTCTTCATAAAACTCATTTATTTTCAACTAGTCTCAGTTCCCAGGCACAAGAGTATATATCCGTACTCCCCACCACTTACTTTACTTGCTATAATTGAAGCCTCGTTTTGCTTACTTCACCTGAGTGCTACTATGTTGCACATATGTTTTCTTGGAATAACTTCACAGAACTCGCAGATTAATTTTATATTATGTGTGGGTTTTCCTTCTTTTTTTGTTGAGTTTATCCACACCTCGGTGATCCCTGCAGGATGCTCCCTGTGATCACAACTGTCACCTCCCTGAGCGTGTTTTTGGGACTCAGATGCTTGGACAGATCTAAGGGATGTCTTTGAACACAGGTCTGGCAGGATCCAAGACTGTTTGCAAGCAGATGGCACATTTGCCACCAGGCTTAACCAAGGCTGAACTGTGTATTGCTAATGAGGTCTTGTCACAGAGGAACCGCAAAACCGCCCCTCCGCCCTTGGCTGGATTATCTGACCTACCCACATTCCTCAGATGCACAGGACGCAACTGCTTGTAACATCTCAAACACAATAGTAAGAAATCCAATGACTCTTATAGCTCCTGGCCCTTCCCAAAATCATTTTAAACATTTAACTGTCCAACCATGTGCAAAATGGCCTTGAGGCAGCAAAACAATTGATGACATGTAAGTCACATGAGTGAACAATATTGAGCGTGATCCTTTAATGCATAGGGCTTTCTAAATAAGATACACCGCTCTTCAAATCAGGTGGAGAAAATACCTCTAGACTGGAAGTGTCCAATGCACATTTCCTGACTTGTAACCAATGTGAACAGTACACATAAAAAAGATTTTCACTAACTGTGAAAGTCAAATACACCAGAGCTTCTTCGCATTCAACAAAACATGGTAATAACAAAAAATTCCTAGAGACTGTCACCCTACTTTGCTTGTAAACTGAGCCTTTAAAAGCAAGTGAAGACAAAGTAGGATAACACCAGAAATTAAAATACTGTATTTTACAAACTATTAAAAATGTCAATTCATGATCCATGCTGTGGCCTTGGATACAAAAGATAAAAAGAAAGCCCTTCACATAAGGAGAGAATTCAGAGTTTAAGTAAATTTCACCTCACCACTGAAAGCATGCAAATGAATGTAATTAACCAGGTCTCATTAGCAAGGTTCGCTCTAATTTATAGTCTTACTTTCAGTTTTTCTCTGAGTCTCCCAAAGATAAAGATCAAAAAAGGAGGTCAAACTGAAAGGTTTGTCTTACATCCACAAGCAGTTTTTCAGTAAAATTAAAATGGGACACAAGTGTCATAGTTGGTGACAGCCATTCCAAGAGAGTCCAAGACTCCACTGACTCAGTTTAAAGCTATATTCCAATCCCAGTTCCTCCTCCACAGATACAACATAAACCACCAGCAGTTCATTTTGCAACATAAACCAGAGTATGATTCCTCTTCAACAAAATGCCCTAATGTTTTTATTTCAGCTTTTACTTTTTCTATTAGGGCCAGTAATGTAATTGGGGACAAAATTCTCAAGTGCCTCAAAATTTAACATTTTATTCAGATTTTAATAACAAAGCTCTCGAGGACATGATATGTTGGGTTACTTTTTTGCTTAACAAAGTAATAAATCAGGAGTAAATGGATTATAAAAATTTCATTGTAATTTTTACCCAGTTTAACTGAATTTTTTTACAAAATTGCTTCAACAGATACTAATTCCCCACACAAAGGCCAGGACTAAGGACAACAGTTGGGGATTGCATGGGAAAGGAACCAGCATAGTGCATGGGCTGTTAAGTACTCTACAAGAGACCAGCTGACTTCTTCTCACCATGGCACTCCAATTGTTTCGTACAAACAGGATGTATCTCTGCAGTGTCTGAACTATTTATCCTTTCTCACCTCGTTATTGCTCTCCAACTAAGTACATTTAAGGTTTTGAAAGTCTACATCTAACTTATTTTGTTGTTTCCAAAGGCACTGTCTCACTATAACACCTGCTACAGAGAGTGAGCAGTAACTGCTGCTTGGCAAAGCCTGGGATGGAGACTGGAGTGTGGGCATCAGCCATGCAATTTTCCTTCCATTCTACTCTAGACATTGTGCTAAAAAAAAAAAAAAAAAAAAAAAGGCCAACGCCAAAATCACAAGCTCAGAGCCTTTTAACCAGGGAAGAAATAAAAGCTTAGTTCATTCACATGGTTAAACACAGTAGGATCCTGCTTCCTTTACAATCCTAATGGTGACACATGGAATGAGTTTTTTCTCTTAATTTGGTTCAAATCCACAGAAAAATGAAGCCAAACTCTAGAAATCACCCTAGCCTGCTTCTGGACACCATTATTTTCCATCAGAATACATGCTGAAAAGGGACTTCTGGTGGTCAGTTCTTGCTCCTTGCATTACTTGATCCTACCCATTACCTCTGCAGCAGGGAAGGGAACAAAAACTTATCAGAGAGAAATGATACAGTCTTTATAATCCAAAGGTAATGTCAATGATCATTAAGTAAGAAGGGATTTTACAAGCAGAAGTCTGTGTTTTCAAGTTCAAGTTCCAGTTTTTATTCAGAGTGATTACCGGCTTGATCCTTATGCAATTATTTGCTCTGTTAGGCACAAATTTTCAATGGCTTTATCAGTCATTACAGTCAGCACTTGAAATAAATGGCAACACTGTCTAAGAATGGAACACAGAAGTTCCCTCTTAAAGCAGGTGGCATCAGTACTCTCAAAACGTGTTCAGTGTTTCCAGTGATCCAGCCGATGTCAATGTCAGGACTTAATCTTCTCCTTTCAAGAAAGCAAGTGCTACCAGGATCTTTTATACCTTTCAACCCTTGCTAAAGGCTTGCCATCCCCTCGACCTCTGACCACTCTTTTCTTACCTCTGAGCAGCTCAATCACACACCAGGCAGCTACTTCCAGTACAGTGAGCTTGGTTCACACCTTTCCTTTCTCCAACATGGGAAACTGAAGAAGAACTGCAGAACTGAACCTTCCCTGACACACTCCACTATTCACTGCTTTTTACCATTTATTTTTTAGCTGGTATCTGCTGTGTAACCAGGAAGCTCATCCAGTGGCTCCTACCTTGTGCTCCCCATATGGACAAGTAACATAGCTCAGGGTCTGAACCACGCTGTCATTCAGATTTCAGACACAGGCAGCCAGCCTCTGCTGATAAAGAATAGCCATGACCCCAAAGGGGATCTTCTAGGAGAGCTTTACATGGAAGGAGACCTAGCCCTTCAGTAGTATCACTGAGTCACAGCCCCTTTCACTGTGACCTGCCCCAGCACGACACTGTCCCAGCCTCATGACCTGGAGTCTCTCACATCAGCCTGCTGAATTCTGAGCATCCAGCTCTTGGGTTTGGACTGACTGGCAGAAGGAAGCATCCCTTGCTCCCTTCTTGTTTCCTTTGTGGATCTGTGTTCAAAAACGTGAAAGGCCAGAGCCAGACATGCTATTGAGCAGCCTTGAACTCAATTCATAGGTTGTAAAAGAAAGCTTTTATACCATTATGCAGGAAAACAAAAGAAGAAACACTTGAAAGTATTCCTTCACTTTCCTTGGACAGAGGAAAGTAACTCTCTTTGTCCCCAGACTCCATTCAGTTCTGTCAGATAGGGACTTTCTGAATAAAACAGCCACCCCATACCACACACGAACTTCTGACAGAATAGGCTGTACTTAAGAATGGAAAAACAAAGAAAAAACTTACTCCTGTTTTTTAGTGGATTTTGAAACCACAGTCAGGCATTTCAGCTTGTAGGCTCAGGTTTAAACTTGGAGATCCAAACAGAAGTACAGCCTTAAAATTGGAGAGACACTTGTGCAGCTGGCCATTGGATGAATGCAAAGAAAGGAAAACACTTGAACCCAAAGTCTGCTTCTCTGAAAACAAATCCTGTATTATTTCTTTGCAAACTAACCTCCGATGAGGTTCTGGCGAGCACATTCAGCAGCACACCCTGCATCTGCCAGCTCCAGTCAAATTAGCACAGAGCCCCATGACAGTGACTAAGAGCAAGCATGAAACTGGCCTGAATACAGAAGTGCTCACAGTTTTTAAAGAAATGGATAATGGGTAATTTGTAGGAGTTGGTTGTCAAATTATATATTTAGGGGAGTTTTTTGTATGCAAGCTAATAATAGGCTTAAGCCTGTAACTTGCACTAGGAATAATGATTAAAGTAGCAAGCTTTGGCAGTTTCCGTCTGAAGGACTCTCTCAGCTGAACTCCTCCCACAGTCACAGCAAATCCTAAGAGATATCTTAGGAGTGGATAATATGAATCACCACTTTTTTAAAGCAAGAAGGATAATTCAGATTGGCAACCTTTTTTTTTTTTTTTTAAGAAGCTAAAACCTGTCGTGAAATAAAATCACTGCTGACCCACAGGAAGCCACTGGCACAGCCACTGATTAAAAGAATCTCATAAAAAAAATTCAGGGATGTTACATCCTTAACTCTGAATGATTTTTTGCCATTTTAGATGATAAATTGTATTACAGTTTCAGTCTCACTAACTTGACCAAATCATTTTTGAAACTGTCTGAAAACATAAAGATGTACTTGATCTTTTTAGTGATCAATACCACTGTATTAGACAGAAGATTATGCAATAGATTCAGTAAAAGTTAATAGAGAGCTATTTGTGAGTCTAAAATGGTGATTTGCCTGGATACATCTAAAACAGAAATTAGTATTAAGAGGTGATGTGGCAAGCTAAGGACTGCTCAGGTAGTAAAAAACTAATGCCCTTAAAGAAAACAATAAACAAGTAATTTTCACTTTCATAAAACCATGATTGATAAAGAACTGTCTGAATATCTAAAGCACGCAGTGAAAAGACAAAAATTCAATCCTGAACCTAATTTGAGCCTTGTCCATTCATCAAATTCACATCCTGATAATAGGATTGGTTTAGAAAGAGCAACCAACAGTGAATACGCTGAAATTATTTCAGGAGATCTTTATAGCAAATTACCTTACAATGTACTCTTTCAGCAATTTGGGGGCCAGGCAAGAGCTTTTTTGACTGTTTTAAAGATACTGGGGTTTAACAGCATTTATTAGTAAGGCTTGTGTTCTGTTGGAGCTGTATAGAACCAAATTGCTGCATACCGGGACTCCCCAGTAACCTCCATCTGTCTTACACCTGCTTCTAGTACAGTGGATGGTTGACACTGTTATGAATCAAGTGGCTGGATTACTGCCCAATGCAACATCTTTCATCTCTACCTGAAAAAAAAAGCAGTAAACCAGGTAGGCAACTCCAACCCTTGATATAAATGGGTATTTGTCTCTACTTAATTCATGACCTGACTTTTGTTTACCTGGACGTGTGCATCTTTTGACCCCAGTGTGGACAGACCCAAATGTCCCAGGCATGGCCAGTCCAGCCACACTGATTCCAGTGGGACTCCTTCCAATTTGCTAAAAGCACAGGACTCCTATAGTGCAGGGTCAGAGAAAAGTACCTCAGAACTCAGAAAAGGGCAGCCTTCCCTAAGCCCTACACCTCAAACACTGCCTGTCCACTTGCTACAGTGCATTACCAATCCAAGGACATCCATAAGATATTCCAGGTCTGGAGCCAAATGGGTACAACAATGCAAGCCAAATGGGTACTGATGCCTTGGGGCTTTAGCTTTTATATTTTTCATATCCTGTAATGCTTTAGCATATAACTCTAAGACTCCATATAGCCTGTTAGTTACTGTTCTGCCGTTCTGGTCAGACAAAACAAATCCTCTCTAGGCCTGGACTTCAAGGACACCTCATTGTCTCAAGCCCCAAAATATGTAAACAAAGCCTCTAAAGGGGGGGAACAAATTTGGGGTAATGACTTCATTACCTGAAATTGTAATTGGAGAATTAACCCAAATATGCAAATGGACTAAACTTATAAAAGTTTGAAAAATTCGTGACCAGCCATCCATTGAGGGTGTAGCCTTTCTGAAGGCTTTTGTCTGCCCAAAGAATACCTTGGAGGCCCTTCAATAAATACCCGCTTTTATCCTCTTAATTTTGTCTAGCCTCTGTTTTCAGGTAGCCGCATCAAGGCATCAGTACAACTATCCTATGAAAGAAGAATGGCTTGTGCAGGAAACAAAGCAGGAGGAATAAGTATTGGAAGACTCACAGCTTTGCCACTTGGCTATGAAAGCCACAGCCATGTGCAGCAATGAGCCCTGAGCGAGGAACCCAGCAGCTGAAAACGCTCAGCCCTCCAAGCTGCAGTGACTGTTCCCGAGAACAGACCCACAGTTGTCAACGTTAACACAATTTCACACTGCCTCTAATCACATTTTAATTTTAAAATAGCACATTTCCAATGGTGCATTTCTATTCCTTCCCGTTTTACATGGAATTTGCATTTCTTAGAAGCAACTGGCTTCTCTGGGCTCACACACTTTGCTTGAGTCATACATTAAAACCTGCTCTGCTGTTAAACGGCCGTTCCCTTTTCATTAGATCCAACAGGAACCAGAAACACAAACACACCAAACTAGAAAGGGTAGGTTTGCATCTGATTCTCTGCAGACACAAAATAACAATATAAATGTATCAAAAAGTAGCAATAAAAGCCACATTTTCTTCCACGTCTTCACTCTCACTTTTCTGTAATTGCTTGCCTAGAAACCACAACAAATGAAGCTCTAAGAATACAATAAGTAGAAAAATTATTGCAGCACAGAACAGGTAATTTGCATTCTATATTTAGCACATATGCATATGTTAATGCTGACACGAGCACCTATTAGAAATGCCTAAAAGTGCCTCAACCAGAGCTTTTGCAACTAAGTTTTTCATGGTAAACACAAGATGAAATATTTAATATTCAGAGTTTATAGATTGGAAGATCTTACATCTCAGACTGTTCATCACAGTTTATCATAAGTGCACAACAGGTTTTATGTTAGCCAGTGAATAGAGATACCTTGAAACCACCAGCTCTAGAGAAGTACATAAATAATTATTTGTTCATATTTAAGGAACAAATGGAGATGCATTCCTAGACGGGTAGATTAAAGATACAAGATTAGAACCTGTCTCTCCTCCCTCTGGAGTGGGGAACACGGGAGGATTTGCTAACAGACAGATAAATCAGCATCATTTTCAGGATGAAAGCACCACATTTGCACTAGTAAGGAAGATGCTAAAAAATAAATGTAATTAAGTCTACAGAGTAGGACCTAAGATGGGAAGGTACTGGATTTCCACAAACTTGGGATGTTACTTGCTTTCTGTGGCAAAGGGCAGGATCCCTGCCTTCTTCTCTCTGCCACATGGTAGATGAAGCAGGGAGAAGGACTACCTGTGACTCCAGCCCTGTGCTGGGCTTCCTAAGGACTTGTGCTAAAGACCTGGAGGTGAGGAGGCAGTATCTTGGTGAGAGTACAGTTTGTCATCCCGAGACAAGCACTCCTTCCTTAAGAAACTTACAGTTGGGATGAAACTCCCTCACCCCCCAAAAAAAGGCATCTTAACACAGGAAAAAATCCTATGTTGTATTAGGAATCACCTTAAAACTGGTCCTGAAGGAGCAGCTGATGAGCCTTCTCAGCTGAGAGGAATACTGAGACACAAGCCCATGCGATTACCACCATGCTAATTCCTTCACTGTGTTTGGGGCATCTCAACAGAGAGCAGAGAAGCAGCACAGCACCATTTGAAGGGCAGAACCCAGCACAGCAAGCTGCCAGTGCTGCAGCTGAGTCCCCTGCCATGCCTTGGAGGGCACGAACCAGAGCAGCCTCTCCCCTCTCAGCATGAGGCAGCCGCAGCCAAACCTCTCCGCGGAGGCAGAGCCGCGCTGGCCGTGCTGGGGAAGCGCTGCAGACACCCCACCAACAGGGAACACTTCCAGAAGGGACTAATGCTCTACAAGCTCCATTACCACAGGAAATCAATGAGGCCTGCCCTTCCAAGCCATTCATAAAATTAAACCTAATATGGTGTCAAGTACACACTGAAAACAAATAAGAGAGGAAAACAAAAGTTCAAAGCATCTCTCTCTGATCTCCTGAGCTAAATAATCCAAGATCCTGCAGAGAACAGACATGCTGTAAGATGAATTTAGGCTGACACTGCTGTGATTTAGAATGATGCTTTTCTTTCAGTAGACCCTTCAACAAAAATCTTCTGATGTTTTTCCTCATTAGGTAACCAATTTGCATTACTATTAGCTAGCCACACAGTTCAGAAAACTTGCTTCACATCCATATATCCTGCCAAAATGTACTTCAAGTGTAAGTGTAAGAAGGGAAAAATAGAGCCTTTTTATTTTTGAAAAGAAAGAAACTATGAAACAGGGAAAATATTACTTAAATAGTGGAGTATCATTAATCACCAGGTTCATTTAAAAAAAGGGTGAAGACACATTATAACCAATTCTCCACAGAAATCAATTTTATTTTTAAGAAAAAAAAAAAAAAAAAAAAAAAAAAAGACTGCCAGGTTTGCTCTTCCCATTTGCCTTCAGAACTGCTACCAATTCTGCCTCCTAACAGTAATGAAATGGGGAGGAGAGTGAAACACTGTCCCCTTACTACCTTTTATGAAAGAAGCAATACACAACATCAACAAATGTTCTCTCAAGGAAGCCCGAAGGAGTTTCCAATCCTTCATCAGTCTGGTTTGAGTGCAAGTGTTCCTTTGCCACTGCAAGAAGAGTCAGACTCTGAACCACAACAGTTCTTTTAGCAGTGATGACCATGCCTCCACCAGGGTGGTTTTGCTACAACATGGTGATTCCTCTTTTGCTACCAAGCAGAGAGCACAGCTGCTGACAATTTTAAGACTTTTTCTGGACTAGTACACAGTTTTCTATGGGCACTATATAAAAATACTTAAATGTTTGTGACTGGTGTTTGTTTTAGAGCAACTGAATGTATCTTACTGCATCCGCAGAGGAGGCAAAACAACAACTGAATCAAGCACCTTGGTTCCACCCAATCCAGCCACTGTGATTATACAGTCCAAAAACTGCTTTTTCAGGCTTTTGATTTCTGCTGGGTAAAAAGATTTATGACAGTAACACACATCATGATACAGTTCTTAACAACTTGACAAAGAAATACACTGTTGATATTGCCCACAATTACTTCAATCACTTTGCCTTCCCTTAGAACATCTGGATATGAACATTTGAGCACCTACAGACAGAAATCTTCTCACTCTGACAGGCGAAGTCTCAATTTAAAATTTCCGTAATGAGTTTCTTACTGCACCGTGATCCTGAATAAACGTCTCTTAGAGCATTTCATTACTAACTCTAGAAAGTATCATTGATACTTTACCAATAAAATAGTCACCAAATCCACACCTCCACAGTATCTGAAAACAGTAGCCATTAGTGGAATTTCTACTTAGAATATAACACTGAGCTGGCAAATGGAAACAAACACTACAAACAGAACAAGCCCAGCTCCTAAAGGAATTCTGTGGCTCAGGCAAGAACTGAGAACATGTTTATGAACATGTTCTGTCCACATAACCTTACTAGAAAAACAATCTTTTCATGAAATATGTGATTCCTGTTTATGCTCTATATTCCATGAGGATGTCATGCTCAGAAAGAAATGACAGCTTCAGTAAAGTACATCAAGAGAAATCCAAGAGCTTATTCTGCCTATCTGTTTTGACTTGCTGAGAGTTCCTAAGACACAGGACATTTTGTCACTCTGAAGTTATTTTTAAGTAGAAGCCATGTACATTTTCCACAGAAAAAGAAATCAAGAAAAAAAAAGTATCATACACTTAATGACTAATTAAGATAACAAACTGAAGGAATTTTCACACCTCAGGTGTGAAAGGCTAAGGAATTTTTACAGAATAATCCCTGAAAGTTTTATTTGGAACCTTTACAGAATTGTATTATCCTTTCAGAAAGCCTGTAACTAGGAATCTGCAAGTAATTGGTAATGGCCTCAATGCCTGGTAGTAAATAATTAACTTAGTTTTTCCTAACTACTGCACCTCATGCTCTAAGAAATTGCATAGTAAGCTAATTCATCACTATGCAATGTACAGAGGAAGATAATTAAAGAATCTACTTTTTTACCTATTGATTGATTTCTTAGTTTAGTCTCAAAAGGTACTGTGCCTAAATGAACCGAGTATCATCAGAAATAACCAAACGAGCTATAAGGCAGGACCTTCAAGGTCCTAGTCTCTGAAATACAAACTTACACATAAATTCTACTGAAGAAGTTAAGTTTCATTAATAACCCACCATGACACCACACACAAACCCAAGGCCACCAAGATGAGGCAATGGTGAATTGCAATGGGCTTCCTAAACACAAGGCAGAGGATTCTGACAGAAAGCTTCAAAGTAACTAAAATAGTGCCAGTCTCACTCATCTTATTCGTGGGGAACAGCCTTTTAGGAAAAGATGTCACATTACGTCCTTTGCTTATTTTGTAAAAGAAGCAAGGTGCGAAAATGGAGCTCAACCCTGAAGACAACTTCACTACTAATAATACTTTAAGCATTACAATGCAACTCCCAGAGCTTTCCTTTTGTCAGACAGTAAGTCAATATTAAATATTATCATTTATGTCTGTAGGAAATGCTAAAGAGTAAACTAATAACTCAATTTCAGTCCAAAAATAAGAAAAAGAATCATAGAAAGAGCAGTAATTCAAATGCCTGATTTCTCCTTAGAGTATAAAGAGGCATGAAGCTGAGATTTGTGAAGTTAGGAAGAAAGTTTAGCTCTACAATAAAGAGAAGATAATCTCATGCATTCAATGAGCCACTGACCCATTTCCTATCCACTGACCCATTTCCTATTTATATGATCCTCATTTAAATAGACCTTCCTCTCTCACCAATGCACAAATCACACCAATATTGCAAACACCTGGCAAGGCTGCTGAGGGCCAGGGAGGTACCTCATTCCCATTCTGCACACCAGGAAGCGGTGCCAGAGCTGTCTGCAGCAGAAATTCAACTGGCTTTCTACCAGTTTCTAGGAGGCTTTCTACCTCCTAGGCTAACTCCCTAGCCACGGAAAATCCCTCCTTGTTAAGGAGACCTGTTAGAGTAATACACAAAGTCCCTGGCATCATGTTATCTGAGGGTTAAGATCTCTAGATAACACAGGTCACTTCAGTTTGCAATTCAACCCCTTTGCCAGAACAGATTTATTTTCTATCGAACACCAATTAACCCAGTTAAATAGATTTAATCCATTATTGGGGTGGGAAGTTGCCACAAGGTGCAAGAAAAACTGAAACACCCTCCAGAGTTTTCTTCTGGGATGAAGTCTTACAAGACAAAAACACAGGATGCACCAGAGCGTGACAGCATCAGAGGGAAGGAAGCCAAAATATTAGCTGTGGCATACAGATTTGGAAAGATAGGTTATGATAATTGCTTTTATACAGACACTTTGGCATAGCACTATTTGTGATTAATGAACAGAGATAAGATTTAACAAAATCAGTTCCACCTGTTGCCCTGCTCTGGCTCAATCACATATTTAGAAGGAAAGTGCCACCAAATGTAGTGAGCACTGGGAAGAAAAGGGACCCCTGAAGTCTTAAACCTGCCAGAAGCCAGATGCAGATGGAAAACTGATCTTCTGTCCTTCACCCATTTGACTGAAGGCAGAAATTGACTTCCTGCAAGTTATTAATTAAATTTACTGGGCAAAAATTAATCCTTTGTATATGGCCATCCATTTATCTCTCATTATTCAGAAGACTGAAATAATACTGTTCCAGCTCACTTCACCTTCATTTCCCCAGTCCTGGAAAAGGGTATACTGAAGTGCTATCCACATCAGGCAAAGCCATTAACAGTGGCATCAATTATTGCTCCTGTTCTTGCTTCTGGGTTAATTCCTCTCCAACCCAAGGTCCAGCTTTCCTAAAAGCAGCTATTCATTAAAGAAGTTCAGATAAAGCAAAAGGGACTTCATTCATGAGGTAAATACAAATGAAGCTTAGACCAGCATTTGGACCACGTCATCTGTAGTGAATGAAATAATAAAAGGAGCTTCAAAAATAGGAGTGCAATAAATGCCTGTTAAGGACTCATCCTGGCAGCAGTTGTTGTCCATGTTGGAAAATGCCCCCTCCAGCTTGGATGCAGCTGGGGCAGCTCTGCTGCAGAGGGGACAGTGTGTGGCCGAGCCCTGGTCCCACACTTGGGCTTGAGAGGGAGCCTTGGGCTGGAGCTGCTGCTCCAGCAAGAGGAGTTCACAGTCCATGACATTTGTCCAGTGCAGAAGGATGGGACAGTCACCATCACAAACTCTGAGAAAAAAATGAAAGAAAAACAGCCCAATTTTCAGAGACAAAAATCATTATCAGTCCACCTTACACTGCCTACGAAAATGTTCTCAAGAACCGTGAGAAGCGCTAGTTTAAAGCTACAACAGACATAGTAATGTGCACATTAAAACAGGAACTGTTTTATACAGCCCCAATGCTGGAAAAGGCAGTTGTTACCCTCCCACCTCTCAAGGATTTAACTACACTCACCACTACCAGCCACTGAAAATGACTTGCTTCCTCGGGCATAAGAAAGACAAGATGGTATTACAGTTTTTGGTGTAAAGAATCCTCTCCCTGAGCATTTCCAAGTTACCAAAGACTCTACAGGCTCAGCTCTGCTCCCTATTTCATGAGGAACAAAATATCTGAGAGCAGATTTTCATGTGTTCCCCATTTGTCCATACATGACTTCACAAAAATGCACCCTGCAAACACTGGCATGCCAATCATTTGTGCTCACAAACACATTTCTTTTCTGCTGGCACAAGCAGGATACCTGCAGCTACCTTTACTGTGCACTGGTCAGTGTATGGAAAATTTAACACTGTGAAAAGCAAGTCCCTAGGATTAGAAAACAGACTGCAATAAAGCAAGAATTGAATTGGCTGATTATCTCAATATGTGGTTTTAATTACCTCTAACTCATAGCAGTCTGCTCATTTGCATCCTTCAGATGAGACCTTAAATATCCATACCCTCTGTGCCTGCCTTGGACAAAGAAGATAGCTTGGGGCTTTTTGGAAAAAAAACAGATTCCTGCCTCTTTTACTTGGCTGCTACAGTCCTCTGAGGTGGCTGCAATTCAGCAAAGCCATAGGGCTTGCAGCTTGGGAATTAGGATGGAAATTGTTACATGAATGCAAATACTGTTCTTGGTCTTTTCTTGAAAAAAGCACCTATTTACTCACCAGCCTTAAAAGTTAAATGAGGTTCTAATTAAGGAACAATAAGCCACAAAGAAAGAAACAAAACCTGACAAGAGTGGCCCAAAAGACACAATTTAAGATTAAACAGATCAAATAACCAAGTTATCATTTAAACCAAAGTTATCTAAAAAGGAACCAAAAGAATAAAGTGAAGATAGAATTTAAAATGAGCTTGGCGGAGTCAAGAGAAAAGCAGAGAAAATGAAAGACAAGGTATAAGACCTTGGCCACAGGAGCTGATTGGAGTTTATTAGTGAATGAAATCCCAGTTTAACAAAAATGCATTATTACAGTCTGAATGTGCCTAGCTCTTTGTAGGGCACCCAGAGAGGATTAATCTCCTGCCCCACCTCCTTTTACACAGTAGCCACAATCTGGCCCTTCAAGTCTGACTACTGCAAAACGTCAATCAATTTTTATGGGAAGTGGCACCTTCAAAATTACATTTCATGGCATCTTCCTACTTCAGATAAAACAAATATTGCTTTAGTTATGCCATGTTCACAAGAACAGCAGTTCTGAAGCATCAGGTTTGAATGCTACACAACAGACACATTACACCGTTGGTTTTAGGCACCTGAATTAAGTGTTTTAAGTTACTGGTAAGGCACTGCTGCAGCTTACAGCCAAAGCATGGTATGGAACCTGACAAGTGTATCTGAAATCCTGTAATTTTAACCTAGTTGTCACTTCACACTACAGCTAATCAGCTTCCTCAAACATGTCACAACTATCTATTGCATTTTTAGAAGCCTTCACCTTCCTTTGTTCTTACAAGAACTCTCAAGCAAGCCACAAGCCCAAGGATGAGGACAGGTGCAAAGTAAGCCCATTACTTAAGAAAGGAAAATCACTTAATTACCAGGTTGCAGCCTTAGCTGCAGAAATGCATAGAACTGTAATTCTGATCTCTGAAGATATGCTTGGCACTAGGGCAGCGACACCAGACTGTTTCAGACTGCAGGGTGGCAGGATCCTGGTTGACAACTGCAGAGTTTTGGACGCAGGGAGAGCAGAAGGGGCTCCAGCCCCCAGCTGGGTCAGTCAGCAGCTCCTGCAGAGAACAGCTCTGCCCAGGGAGGGAGAGGCCTCTCCATCTCCACAGGAGGCTGCACCTATGAAGAAGTTTAAAGCCCCTGAAGATCTGCCCAATAAAATCAATTCCAACTCTGTGGAAATAAACCTTAAATTTGGTACTAAAAGCCAACTCTATTTCCCTCTTGCTGGGGGAAGGATTTCTGCACTGTTTTGTTTGAACTGGTTAGTCACATACCAGGCGATAACACTGGAGAAGACAAAAAAAAATAAATAAACAGCAACAAGGAACAGTTCTAAACAAATCAGGATGGTTTCACACAATGCTGGCAGCCAGAGAGAGAACTCAGAGGGTAAAAGCAGCAGGTTAAGTCATGGGGTCCAGGCTTGCTTTGCCTTAATAGACAAGCTTGTTTAGAAACAAACTGGCAAATACAGTGACCCCTGCCCTTACATGCTTATCATGTTTTGACTAAAAGGTTGTTTTCAAAAGATGAGCAAGTCCCCAGCACCACCTCATTAATCCCTCTGCCACTGTTTTCTTAAAGAAAAGTGCACCAATAGTACATCCTACAAGTTCCATTTCTTTGTAACAATTATACTATAGAAATAGTTTCTTCATTTCTTCAGAACTGCAGGGAAGTTCTAAAAGAACCAGTAGCCAAACATTGCACTTAACACCTGCCATTTTAATAACCACCTCTATTTCTACTGAACAGGCTATTCAATTTAATAGACATTTGTAAAATTCTAATATATCTTGTGACTGGCACCCATCTCTCCCTATTTTATCTCATTAGAGGTTTCTTGCTTGGTATAATTTTTTAGAAATGGTAGCTTTCGTTTTCCAAGACAGTGTTGAATTTGAAAAATTAATATATACACCACACAGTTTGAAGACAAGATAAAAAGCACTTCCATTCACAACTGTAACTGACTGTTCCTACTCCGCAGGACACTTCCATCGCTAACCACCCACCCTCTCCTCTTTTTAAATAAGGCTGCAGCTGGTCTCCAAGAGGTTCTAAATTAAGGCAGGAATGTGGTACAAAGTGCATGTGCATGAATTCAGATCTCTCCACACCCACTGAAATGCATCTCCAGAGAAACAAAAGCCCAGTACAGCAAGGGATGGAGAAATCAGCACTTGTGCTCCATGACACCCATCTTAAAAAGCAACTGCTAAATGTGTCTCAGGAGTTAACTTGTCCACCTCAACAACTCTTAACCATTGTTAGTAAGAAACATAGAATATTAAATAATACATATTCTATTCCATCTTATGCTCTTCCAATAAGGTATTGCAAAAATTCAAGAGAATACAGAGCTGGAGCATGTAAATTATGTCGATAAACATGTCTGTAAATAATATGAAGTAAAGATAAATAAAACAGCCTTTTAAATGACTGTGGTCTCAAAGAGAAGTGAAGCAGTGTTCAGAAATAGACAACATTTACCTTAGAATATCTTTGCATGTTGGAAGGAAAAGATCAGATCAATGCATGTGTACTCCACTGATGGCCAAACCCACCAATCAACATCCACTGGTGTGCTTGTAGGGGTTTTTTCCTTAATTCAAGGAGCAAAACAAAGTCTCCTGAAAGGGAGGTGAAATGCCTTTGCATCTCCTGTGGATACTTTCACATATACAAAATATGTCTCTGTGTTTCTCTCACTCCCATTTCAATCAGACAAAGGACACAGACAAGTATGTGAGGGAAGACGAGCAAAGTCTTTCATTAGCCACTTACAACTGACCACGTGTATTAACCTCACACTCTGAGCCTATGATCCCACTTACCTGCTCCAGGTGCTAACCACCCTTCTCACACCTCTCTTGCATTCCCCACGGGCTTCCATTTCTCCTCCCTTCTTCCTCCTCTTGCTGTTAGCATGCCTCCTGCTTCACCAGCAGCTTCTGGTTTTGCACTTGCCATGGTTTAACAAGGGCTTCCCACCTCTGCCACTCCTACAGCTCCTGCTCCTCCAGCACTGCACTGATACACTCTCTGAAGAGCCTCGCTGCTGACTGGATCAAAACTGACCCAGCCACACAACAGTTCTGCAGTTTTCAAGTCAGACCAATCCCCTGGCACAGAGAGGCAGGGATGGCACACCAGCGAGTGCCTGGGAAAAGGGGGCACCAGGAATCACTGCAGAAAGCTGGTTTACCACTGAACTGCAGCCCTAGGCTGGGCTCTCCCTACTCCCACCCTCCCAGAGTTCTTTCCATGACCACCGTTCCCCACCTGGCAGCACTGGCAACTCTCACCTGGAGTTCCCCATCCTCCAAGTCTCACTCAGCACTTTGCTAGCAGTGACATGTGGAGGTCAAATCTCTGTCCCAATAACTTATATTAAAATGCCGTGTCTCAATGCCAGATTTTAAAGCTTGATAACTTACATATTTTGTTTATTAAAGAGATGGAAGTGAAAAGAGATGAAATCTGGACAGGCATACTCTCATGTTATTCATACTAATACATATCCAAATCACCATTTATTTCTGTGCATACGTAAACTGATGATGGATGAGATGAAAAGTCTTTTTTTAAAGAATTCCTATTAAAAACTGAATTAGTGAAAAATTCCCAGATTACGAAGCCATTACACAGTCTGACTCAGTTTTGATCTACATTGATTTAATGATATTCCTTGGAGCTCAAACTAACTGGTATGTTATTATGTATTTACAGAAAATAAAGGAACTAGAACTCTAGTGGTACAGGCTAATCAAACTGTCAACAAACCTTCTTTGCTGCATAGCATAATCCACACAGCAATCTCAAAATACATTACAGAACATTTTATAATGCAAATAAATTTGAGCAGGTTTTATTTTATATATAAAACACTGTCACCTCTAAGGCACTACAATATTATATCAGAGTTGGAATTTTTACTTGAGATGCTGCATGTATTTGAACTTGAGCAGAGTTTAAAAGCCAAGGACACCTTGGTTGAGCTGGGATGACCAGAACCTCAGCTAAAACTTCACTGTTACATCCACATCCTAAGTGCAAAACTGCTACAGAGCATTGCTGTACCACAACACACAGGCACTGGGACCAGCCAGACCTGGGTGGAAATTTCAAATGCTCATTTTATTTGCTTTTTCCTGAGAAAGTTATATGAAAAAATTCAAACCGGATTCAAAACAGAGGGAGAAGGAATTCCACTGGGTCAAGCCTCAGCTCAGTCACACCATCTTTACAACCATTACAACTCCTATTTATTCACAAACAGAATTCAGCTGAAATGGAGGTGACCCAGCAAAGGGTCTGCCAGAGAGCAGAAGCTGATAGTCTTTAAATTGGTGGTTTCAAGTATCTTGCTACAGTGTATGGAGTCTGCTTTTATACCCTCTCCAGTCTCATTCACAATGCTCAATGACAAAACTGCAATGCTAAGCACTGCTTGGGCCATGAATCATAGTGTGGAGCAGTTATTCACACAGAAAATGCATGTCTTACTGATTCAACAGCCTGAACAGAGTAGATCCCTGTCCTACAAGGTAACTTACATTATTTGTTTAAATTAAACGTGACCCTCAAGGCAGTGAGCTTGCTTTAAGATTTCAGATAACAACACAGGCCCTGGTTTCAAGTGCCACTGAAATCAGTGGAAAGATTCAGAAACACTTCCAAAGGCTTTGGATTGAACTCATGGAATGCTGGATCCCATCTGAGCCTACTCATTAGCACCAGTAGTCTTGGGGGCAGAAAAGCAGAAAGAAGGGACTACAGAGGACTCCAATTACATAGCACAGCTTCAGGGTCCAGCAACTGGTCAGCCGGGCTATGAAACACCAAATATTTGACCTCTTTTTTGTTGAAGAACTATGTGTTTCTCCAATCCTTACTTGGAATTACTAAGGACAGGAAGGACAATGCCATCTCATTTCAAGCCCCTTGCCACACAATTTCAAAACACAGACAAATTCATAACTCCCACCACACAACTCTGATTTCACTTCCAAAACTCACCTCCACAGAAGCTGTGCAAATCTTACATCTCTCTAAAGTCAGTGATGACTGACAACATCAGGTCACAGGAAACCTTATACCAAAATCAATAAAATACACATGAAAATTCTGTGGATACTCAAAATAAATTAGAATTAAATTGTGTCCATGGATAAGTTGCAATATTTTAAGACTTAATATATTTAACATTGCTGCACTCTCACTTTAAAGAAGTCTACACATCAAAGTGGAAGGTACCATCCTAGCTACATATTTTGTTGTTAAAATTATCTAATCCTCCTACAATAGTATCACCCAGAGACCTCAACTGACACGCTGCATTCTGTATCTTCTGCAGCAAAGGCAGGCAGAACAGAAAATAACAAAACATGGAAATGTGTTGCTAGGATAAGACGTCATGGAAACCAAATGCATTGCACTTAAATAGTGTGCCATTCTGTATGTGCTTTAGCACACAGAAATACTTCATTTTCTCCAAAGTTTAATCATTTGCCTTTGGTGGATTTAGATTTGATTTTTTTTTTTTTTTTAATAGCACACCTGAGTTTAAATGTGAAATATGTTAACTAAATATTGTCTTAGATTTTAATCTCTACCACTCAATAAGGATGATGGGATAGTATAGATCCAATGTGGGCAGAATTTTTCTGCTAGAGTCTTGCAGAATCATATCCCAAAATGCCATGAGAATTATCACTTCAGATCAGATGCATCTCTCTTCTCTCATCCTCTAAGTTTCTGAAGCCCCAAGGACACTCTGAAGGAGAACAAATGAAAATGAAAATTTAGTTGCTGTTCAGAGCCTCAGGGGACTTTTCTACTGATGTCTCTGGAGAGCAGGGAGCTAAGGTGAGGAAAAGTTTTCAAGAGAGAGAATTTTCCAGCAATGCATTTCAGGCACAGCCTGAAATGGTCTTCTCTCTGTTAAAAAATCCATTAAAGGTTCAAAAAAACTTCCGGTCTTTCAAAGATTACATTCCCTCTGCACACTTGAAATTACAGTACCATGGGTTTCTAAACAGTAAGCCACTGTTCACTAGCTACAGCAACAGAATGTAAAAAAGGCACATTGCCACTTGTAAGAGCACATCCCACTATGAAGCCACATACCCAGTACACAGTACTTTGAGGATGCTTGCCCATTTTGAAACCAACGCACAAAATGAAGTTAAATGACCTTGGAATACCTGAACACAGTCTCCAGAATGTCATGCTGTCACTTCCCAGCTAGGGAGCTGTATTTTTAACATCTACTAAATACATTTCATCATTGCTAAAATGCAAAGACACTGTGTACAAGCATTATCACATAGTGTGATCACTACCATATTCTCCTCTTGTCATAATAATAATAACAATAATAATAATTATTACTATTATAGTAATCTTCATCATAATACAAGTGATTCTGCTTGTTAGAATTTGAATGGCAGACACTTCACATTGTCAAAAAGATCCCTTTTCCTCCACCTGCTGCTATCTGATGAAGCACCAAAAGTACCTCTGTGATGTAACCGAAAGCTTCTCTCTAAGATTCGGGCTTTGATTAGGAAAAAGAAGTTGGGTTGTGTTAAAACCCATTTCCATGCATTTCCCAACAGGCCTTTTACTTTGCCTGAATACTGGGTAAAACTGTCCTTGTACAGAATGCATATCTCTTGAAAAACAAACAGATCATCTAGATAGGTCATGATACTACTTCAAAGCACACTGTAAGAATCAACAGATTTGCATGTAGCTTTGGGAACAGGATAAGGTCTCACCCACAGCCCCAGACTTGCAGCATGCAGAATTATAAGCATTAGGAGAGTGGGAAGTAGGACTGAAAAGGATTTCATGGTAAGTCCTTCATTAGTCCTGGCAGCATCTGAGAATTGGTCTGAACACTGAGCAAGTTTCTTCACTGTATTTGTATGTATTTATATGGCTTAAATATATCCAAGTGTGGCATTTCCATGATCTCTTCTAATCAAGCTCATTTTGGAAAATATCCAAAACAGAAGTGGAAACAAATGAGCTGGAGTTAGAGCACACCACAAGACAACTACAGTCCAACCCAGAAGGCAAAAACTCTTTTATTTTTTTGAAGACAGAGAGATTTTCCTTTAGAACCATTTCCAGATATTGTTACCTTTTTAAATGGAAAGATGACTGCAAGTCTGACTACTTGCTATCAGAACGTCAGCATTCCTGCAGCATCCAAAAGCTACAAAGGGCATTCTTTGATGCCGTTAATATGGAAATGAGGGCATAGAGAGTGCTTTCTTTAAAGGAAAACAGCTGTATCAATAAAAGCTATTTGTGAAAGCGATGAAATATTTTCTCAACAAAATTATATTTAAGTTCTTTAAGCTGAAAATGCTGAAAACCCTTTAAGAGGCACTGCAGAATCCTCCTTTCGATGAGTGATCATGTACAGCCATGGAAGTGGTTTGCCCACATTTTCCATGTGCCAGCCTCACACAGAGCACCTCCAGATCTCCTGGGGGAGACCTCTCACTAACATCACATGAAAGCAGAAGAGCTCATGTGAAAGATATGCAGGATCTAACTTCAGTGGGGAAAATCAGCAAGGAAAAGAGGGTACAACTTACCTCTAGTGGCAATAGTTGGGAAGAAGGACCCTTCAGGTTAAAGCCTGGCAGTAAATATAAAGTAGCATTTGCTTTCTTACCAAATGATGCCCAGGGAGATTTCTAAGCAGTTCCTCCATTCTTCACAGCTGCAGCCTTGGTCTGTTCCTGAGAAGAGCCTTCCCAGCACCAGAGTGGCCCTATGCAGGGCACCAGATGAAAATAAGAAGAACATGGGAAAAGGAGGGGCCAACTCACTACCAGCACTGGCTGAACCCTGAGAAAAAGGCTATGATGGGAAGAGCCAGGCACATTATGAAGAGCAAATCCATAGTTCTGGAGTCTCCAAGCTGATGGGACAGCAGATAATCTGGCAACCAACAAACACTCACAGGGTACCAGGCCAGTAAGGAAGTCGGTCCTCGATTTTAGTTTCTGTTCCCACTGCAGACCCAACCCTCTGCTGCCTGTTTGCTCTGGGCCCTTCAGAGCAGGAGCTGGTACTTGTGCAGCCCTTGCACAACAGCATCCTGACTGTAGCTCCTCTCCACACCTCACTGCAGCAATGATGAATTAGTCTCTGTCAAGTTCAACAGATGATAATGAAGTGAAAAGAAGAGAGTGACAACGCTCTGATGTCAGAATTTGGTAATTTTTTAAGTAGCAATAGCAAGGCCCTTGTTACTAGCAAGGATCTAGAGTATCCCTTCAACAGCTTGTTTGCTGGAAGTGAGAAAGTAACAAAGAAAAGGCCATAAATAATTGTTAGAGACATTAACTCTTTTCTCCCCTGCAGCTTTTAAAAGCAGTACAAGCTATAAATTACCCTATAAACAGATCTTGAGTTTCCTGCAACAACTGCTGTGTCAAGCAAAGCCTGTCACTGTGCAACAGTATTAAGTTTTCCACTCCTGTTTTGAATATGGATACAGTTTCAGACTCCTGTAGAGTCTATTTAACAAGTTTTCTCTTTTATTAGGTCTCTGCTCCAATTATCTTTATATTGTTCTTATTTATTGTACAATATTGTGTTGTGTTGTTCACGTGCTTTTGGGGCACACAGTGCGTGAAATACTGCTCTATGCAACACAGGATTTCCATCTGCTTTTGCAATTAGTAGACAGCAAATACTACCAAGCTACAACACTATTCAGAAGCTGCACAGACAGTGTAACAGACAGAAGTTTATAGCATGTTAACTATAAATTTACTTTTATTTTACTTAACATTTCCTTTCTCCATACAAATGATTCTGCACTCATAATTAATTGACCATACGTATTTAAGCAGCATGCACACACATCATACCCACCACCACTTCAATGATTACTGCTAAAAATCCATGGTATTAAAAAAACTAGTCACACTTTACATAAAAAAAGAGGAGCTATGTACTACTTAACAAACAGTAAGGTCACAATCTCCATCTGGCCAAAAAGCATGACATAACAAAAAGGAACAGCTGGAACTTGTACTGCAGAGTTCTGCACTGCCTTTATTTTTCTATATACGTATTTAGCACTTTCCAAAATTATCTTAGTAGGACTTTTTAAGACTAATAACATCATCAGTTATATCAAAGACATATTACTCAACTACTTCTATTGCATATTTCAAGTGCTTTTATGGTACCTTTCAGTATGATTTTATTCACATCACTCAATCTGCCTACTAATAGCCACTCGTTAGGAGTTCTTAAGCTACTTAGCAGCCAAGGCACAAGCTACCCACTGACACAGTTCCAGTCCTCTCTTACAGAGAAGGCCACGCCAGCAACCAGGCAGCCAATCCAGGAAAGGACAGTTTTTTACAGCTCTAGTAATTTTAAGAAAAAAAACCAAACAAACAAACAAACAGAAAAACAGATTTTTGAGGGTTTGTCTTCACGCTCAGTAGCAGACATTTACTGCAACTGATGTTTAGAGACTGAGATCTGTAAAATGTTCGTAATACTTCCTTAAGTCTCCTCTGCAGTCTAAACCCTGGAGTAAACATACAGAATGAGCAAGCAGAGAAAGACATACCACTGCTGTTAATGTATTCATCCTCACAAACAAATGCATTATAATTCCATCTGTATAAGGCAGCATGAAAAACATCTCTAGAATAATAATCCATTCAGTGATACTCTCACATTGATATGCTTCTGTGATTTTGACATTTTTAGTTGATTAAAAATTGATAGTAAAACAAGTAAGCATTTGCTCTGAGTGTCCAAGTGTCGAAGAAATTGACATTTTGTTAAATGAACACTCACTTTTCTAGAATATTCAGTTGAGATTTAGTAAGACTCATATTCTAGCATGAGCAAATGCTCTTGCATTTGAACACTGGTGCTGTACACATTACAGTGCACACAAAGCCCTGCATGGCTCCCAGGCTGCTGTGGAGAAATGTCTGTGCAAGCAGCAGTGAACCTGGCAAGGATGGAATCACACCCATTCCTCTGCTGATACCCACCCCACCACTGGGACTAAACCCAGGCTCCAAGGGAACAGATGAAGGAACAGATGAAACCTCTGCCTTGACTTTGTCTGAGCTAGGACTCACTCAGAAGTTTCAGCTGGAGAAAATGTGGTCTATAAATTTTGTCTTGAAGAGATACAGGATATATTTACATCATTCCATATTGTGACTGAGCCTTGCACTCACCAAAAGCAAGGACGCTCCCAACAAGAATAATGAAAGAAAAATAGGTCAGTCTCCACTGCACAAATTTTGAAAGCTTCTCGTTGAGCTATCACACAAAGAGTAAGAAAAGAGAAACCACATCATTTCCTCACATATCCAGAGGTAAGATCTAGGAATATGACAATATGATGTCTGATTTTGTTTCACACTGGACAAAATAAGCATCTTCTTAAGCTTCCTGTTGATATAAGGTATTTACAATATTGGATCAACTTTAGTCTCCATTCCTCAAGTCATCAGACCATAATACTTTTGGAGCAAGACTGACAACAGACATTGATGTTCAATCTGCTTAGAAGTGGTTTGCAATAAGTTACCATTTGTCTACAATATTAATTTGTGTCCAACAGACCTGGATTAGAAGTATAAATATGATATAATTTAAAAATACAATTAAAATTTCCCCATACTTCTCAATCCTTCTAACAAAATTCACAAATGTGAACTAGATATACTATCTGAAGGTCAAACAGCTTTTTAAGCCAAGAGAGTCATAGAAGGCTTCTAAAATCAATAAGACATATAAAACTGATTGCAGCCTTATAAAAAGCCTCAAATCTTTTAGCCTGGGTGACAGAAATATAGCATTTCATGCTGTAAGCAATTTCCTGGCAATGTAGGCCAGTTTACCTTTGCACTGTGAAGGGGTTTTTTGCATCTCTAGACTATGAGTAACTGCAGTGGTTATTTAGGGAGCAGACAACTCCATAAGGCACAGTGCAAGACCAAGAATAGCAGCTCTTTGCGGCTAAGATGGGGTGTCACACATGGGTCACCCCACACCTTGTGAACAAACAGCCTTGCTTTGCTTTGAGGATGGCATGATGTGTCTCCAAGGAAAAAGGATGAAGGGAAAAATAACTTAAGGGAAGCAGGGGGGGGGTTGTAGTAGCTGATGTAAACATTCAATCTCAAACCCTGGCTCCCCAGTCAACCATTACCAAAGACCTTACCAACACTCCAGATAAGATGGCAAACGAGTGTAGGCGTTCCAAGCTCTCTGCACCCAACTGCCCTCCATGGACGGCCAATAGTGCTACTGCAGCAGCAGGTTTGCACAAGAACAGTCATGTGAAATCCACAAAAAATGGCCTAGGTGTGATGTCAGGACACCCTCATGCCTTCAGCAAAGCCCTGGTTCATGCTCAGAGGTGCAGTCATGCATCCGAGGGATCAGACCATTCTGACTGGTCTCAGCCAGGTGACTCCAAAACCCTCAGGCACCTTTTATATTCAGTTTGCAGAGCCTACACTATGTCCAAAAATGTTCAAATCACATTAAGCTTCTAGGTTGTTTTTGAAGATGAAACTGATAAAATGGGCATGTGTGCTGTTAAAAATTTTAATAACATGCTTTTTTTTAATATAAACAAGCAAATTCACACTTTCCACAAGTCAATCATCTTTGACTAAAAAGGACTCAGAGGAAACACCAAATAATGCCAACTAATCCAAATTTTAGGGATCATTCCTTTAAACCTTGCAGTTACATGAGTGAGCAGATGCAGAAGGTATTGAAATTCTCCCACTGTTGCCAGGGGTGCACACAGAACGCTCTTCCAAGGAATTCAAGAATATCTTTGATACTTTCTGCATCAAAACAACGCTAATTAGAACACTGACATTTAAACCTGTGGCTGTCAGCAGAGCTAGGACACAGCTAAATATACACTGTGGATATGCCCTACACAGAATCTACAGAGGAAGGGAAAATACTGACATAGAAAGTACAAGGTGTATCTGTAACACTGTTATGATTTTGAAGATGTGCTGAAATAGGAAGGATGATATGAAATGTTGTCACAGCAGATCTTTATAGAGAAGCCAAAAGAAGATAATGCTGCCCAGAACAAGTGCAGAAAACATGAATGTTAATAAGAATTTTTTCCATCTGTATTTCTGGCCTGATACTGTGTGACACTGTTTTCTGCAACACAATGCACTATTTCAAGCACAAGAAGAAACACTGTCCACTGAAAATTAATATGTGGTAAGAACATTCCTTTGCAAGACGTGGTTCAATAATGAGATTTGGGGTTATGTCATCTGACCATACTGTTTCTATGGTCTTTATGGCAAATTAACTAATTTACATTTTCAGCATCATAGCCAGGCCAACAATTTTCATTCCAGGATGATATCCACACAGAATGAGCTACGAATTAATACGAAGCACTAAACAAGTATCAGGATACACACTGTTCTTAACAGTGCCACTGCTTCAAAGGTATTTTTTAATGCTGAATTATTTTTGTACACATGGAGAAATTTCTGCCAGTGCACGTAAGAAGATGTGGCACAAGGATATTCACTGATGTGGCATGGTACCACCAAAATGCTTGAGAGGCAACCCCACCCATCTATGGCTGGAACAGCAAAAGAAAATTCAGGGATATACATAGGGGCTGCTTAGTTTGTCACTCAACCAAAATCAAAACACACACAAATTCTTGGCAGAACACGGTCAATTATTAACTTTATTTATCATTTTACAAAGTAAACTGTAACAATTCATAAAAACAAATATCCAGAACACTGAAACCACACATTAATAATAATAAAACCCCAAAACTGCAGATCACAGAATTAGACTCCATTAGGCACATTGTTGCACTAAGTGGCACCCATTTAGAAGAAGCAACAGAGCCAAAAAAACCAGTCTTCTACACAGAGATCCAACATGAGCAAATGGAGCTAGATTAATACAGCAAATTCGCATAAATTCAGGACAAGAATAGAAATCAGGCATGCTATTCCACTGTTGTTTGTTTTTCATTTTGCTAAGACAGAAAATACTATGTTTGCTAAAATGTTTTGATTAAGAAAAAAGCATCCATATTTAGGACAACTTTTATTTTATTTATTACAAATACTGCCCTTCTTACAGATTAACATAAGCTCATAATGGAGCATTTTCTTAAATCATGTCACAGTCAAAGGAAAGAAGAAATGGTATGTGGCAATACCAACACCATCTTTCACAGATTTCCTGACATAACTGGACTTCCAAAACTGCCTTTGCCCCTTCCCTTTTTGGTTTTACTGAAAATACAGCAAAAATAAAAATGCTAGCCCAAGAAGTTTCAGGTATTACAAATTCTCCTTGCCACCAGTAGCCGGAGTCCAGTTACTCTGAAGCACATTGACAGTCAACCTCACTTCTTTTAAGATGGGACACACACTATGACTGAAGAATGCATCACTGTAATGAGGAGAGAAATATTTTACATATCCACAAATGTTAACATTATTACTTCTTAGATTAAAAGACTGTAACAAAAAATCTCTTAAATATGGAATTACTGCACCTTTTTATGACAGTCATTACTGTCATTTACTGATAACTGGTTATTATTCTGTTTTAAACAGCTGTAAATAAGACTTTATACCTTCTTGATAGCAAACTTCCATTGTTAGTCACATATCTGAGTCAATTCCTTCCATCCTCTGAGAGGTAAGTATACAAGAACATGGCCTGAAGGGACTTCTTTCATGTATTTTCATAGATGTGACAAGGGGGGAAAAGGGAAATAAAAATCAAGAAGAAGAGACAGCCTTTTTTAATCAATGTTTTTCCGTATTCCTATGACTTTGAAAATACACCCAATACAAGTGTGAAATTCTAAAAAAGGACCCACTGAAGTCACAAACAGCTTGATCCAACTGGCTTTTGGTTCTACAATCTACATTGCTTAAAATTTACAAGATTTTATTCAAATGGGTCATCTGCAGACGCTTCTAAGGAAGATATCCTGGGTTAAATCCGAAAAGTTTTAACACTATGATGCAATCAAAAGCAATAGTTCTGAAACTGCACGGTGGATCCAGTGATGACACCAGCTCATGGGAAAAAAAAAAAGGGAAAAAAAGTTTGACCAAAATGTCAAAACTAAGAAAAAGCATTTATTAGCATCTCTGATTAAAACCAGATGCTTTCAATTCAGAAACTATTTTTCTGTCAGTTCTATTCTCTTCTTCCTGCTTCTCACTAATGACCTCTCCTCATAAGGAAGCCAAGCAGTCACCTTCATGCCAGGTGACCAACTACAGGCTCATAAACTCAGCACTGGCACCACACAGTACTCAGCAGAAGCTGCAGTAACCCTTTGTGTGATACTCCCTCTTCTCATTTAAAAAAAAATGTGAATGCAAACACCTGAAACCTCCACATCTCAAGGCAAGGTTATTTTATCGTGTCTTATCCATCTGTTAAACAGATAATTTCTAGGAAATGTGAGTGCTCTATTTAGTTACCCCTTGGGAAAAAAGCAAGGCAAATGGGGCTGCTGTAGTTTAGTACTCAGGCTGGCTTGCATTCTTCCATTGACTTGCATTTCTTTGCGAAGAGCTTCAGTTCTGAGGCTGCTATCATGTTGTCTGCTCAAAAACAAAGGTTCTCCTTTGTGAGTGAGATACCCAAGAAATACAACTGGGCCAGGGCACAGCACAAGCACAGCCCCACATTTCTGTTTGGCAGCTGGTGCTCTCACTGACACAGTTTTGGCCCACGACAGCCGTCACTGTCCCAGATAATGAATGCCCAGGCACAGGGAGCAGCACGTATTACAGACTGTTCACACACTTTGGGTATGACCAAATGCTGAGACAAGATTCAGACACCCACATGTGAGCCAGCCTGGGCCACCCAACCACAGCACCTGAGACCCATCCCTGGCCTGGGGTGATTTTCAAGGGCAGTCCTGACAAATGAGGGCTTAGGATTTCAGGTGCTACTTTTAGAACACACACACACAAATACACAAATTCTGTGTAGGAAAGACAACAGATTGATTGAACTCTTATTTCACATATCAAATCTTAACTATGAGAAATTGTGGAGAAAGTGGTCTAAAGAATTGCTTAGGTATATATTGCACATATAATGCCAGCCTGAGCTCTGCAACAGAAATCAAATGCTGTTTGTGTAAACTGATGCCTGATTTTCAGATACTAATTACTCATAGTTGGTTGATGTGGACATCTCATTGGCTGCCTCCAGGGTCTGAACTATCCTTCATCCTCTTCAGCATACTCCAGACTCAGATGAGGTTTTTTTATTCACAGAAAAAAATCTAAAAAGCTACAAACACTAGATGTTTCTGAGCCATGAAAAAAACACGTGATAAAATACCACAATTAAACCTTGAAAATCAAACTTTTTTTTTCAATATTATACCCGACATGAAAAAAATAACCCTCAAAATTATTTTTACACTAGAGACAGGCTTTAAAATCCCTGAGGAACAGAGTGGGAAAGTCAAATAAGTATTTTGGAACACCAACCCGAACATTTCCAATCCTGCTGCATCTTTTTTTGGTAAAGTTTAATTGCAGAGGCATGCTCTCATTCTTGCTGGGATCCAGCTGCCACTGTTTCCCTCTGACTGCAGCCACGAAAGCCACAGCAAACGTGGCAGGAGCGAATGAGTGCTAGCAGGTCCTTCAATTCACAGCCCAGCATAATAATCACAATATTAACGAATGCACAGAACTAAGCACTGGTGCAGTTGGGTACCAGACACATCCTCAGCTCTCTCAGCTCCACCCACAAGCACGGGGACAGTGCAGAGGCCGGGGCAACGCCACCGGAGGGAATCCCACTGAACAACACAGTCTGTCTGAAGGCAAACAAAGCCTTGGTGCTGAAGAACAGATGCTTGCAGCTCCACTGATGAAATGGTCCAATATTGTATTTTTCCCATTGTCCACTGGACACTATTACTGTTTTTCCTTCATTGCCTGTGCCAGATACAAAAGAAGGGCAGGAGGGAATAAGAAGAAACATGTGTTTCCAAGACTGCAGTTCCTGCCTATTAAAAGAACATTTTTAAAAAGTTATAGTGACATCCAGAATACTATATATACAAATTTATCCAGCTTTAAAAGTGGAAGCATTTAGTCCAGTAGAAGAAAAAAAATTAAAGGACCATCAAGCTTATTCCTTCTTTAGGACTCCTCTTGTAGTGTACAATACTACAGTATTATAATCAAGTATTGTCTAGATGATTTTAAAAATGAACAAATTTATTCCAGATGTGAAAGTCTTTGAGGCAAAAGAACTCAATAACACGTCAATACTGGAAAGATTGTGGGGATTAAAAATAGCAGCAGAAAGAGGTTTTGTGTTCAGTTCTACTGGAGCAAAAAATGCTGAACACAGTGTAGTCTCCCAAAATGGCTGAGATGTCCTGTATAGTCTTTCTCGTACAGAATCCCTTACATCAACAGTTGAACTCTGTCAGGATCATCCAGGTATCCTTTCTTTTTACATCCCCTTTTTGGATGTTTTCTTCTTCTAGTTCCAGTTCGACAATCAGTCCCTGGACAACAGAGTCCTTAATCGTGTATATGCCCACTTATATTCAGTGTTTCGGCTCCAATTGGTTCCAGGACGACTTAAACCCATAATAAAAGAACTATGTCCCATACAACTATGTTTGTACCTACACATTTCCATAAGCAAACAAAATAATCCACAGTTGCACAACTTTATAACACTATTCCAATAAAAATTTCTTCTATGTGAATGTCACACGGCAATTTCCAGTCCAGTCAGTTTTTCACAGGACAACCCACAATAAAATGCCCCACAGCCTTTTATATTAGACTGTAGAGAAAAATGTAACACTTGCTCTTGGCTTTAAGTAGTAGCACAGTGCTCCCAGAGTAGCAATTCCATTTCTGAAAGTATAATGGTGTCCAACCTCAATGCACTATGTTGCATCCACCTCAGGTTTGTCAATAATACATAACTTCATGTCTGAATCTAATACTATTCTAAGAATCCATATACAGTATTAGTTCCCCAAACATAAGGGCCTGTTCGAAACCTAAAGATAAATCATCACTGGAGAACTACCATCTGGAAACAAAGTACAGTTTTTCCTGCAGGACAGGAAAGAATGGCATCTAAGAAGAACTGTAGTTCATCCACAAGAATGGTACAAACATCAGGTACAAAATACCAGGAGAATTTTTTCATGTCCATGTGTGATCAGCAGACATTTGAATTTCTTATGACCTGAAAGAAAAACTCAAACAAAACAGCTCTCAACTTATGAATCCTTGAGATATCACAGAAAAAAAAAAAGGGGGGGTACAGGGGTAATCACTGCTCAATGTCTTGAGCTACTGGTATATATTATTTATATTCTGGAGCACTTAATGACATGTTGTGTGGGGACTTAACTTTAAGGGCACATACTCATCTAGAGATGTTTCAGGAGAACTGGTCATGGACATCAGCAAATTAAGCTGTCAGATGTGAACCCACTGCAGCTTTGCTGCCTGCCCTGCTGAGGCTCTGAGAAGGGCACAGCACTACTTCTGCCACTGATGGGAGGTCTGAGCACGCACCTCCAGCCACCAGCCCGAGGACAAAGGAAGGACTGGCTCAGAAGCAGCATCCACCTCTGCCTCAAGCTGCTGGGCAAGTCTTTGAGCCAGCTTTGGATTTCAAAGCTCTTTTGCTTCCAACCCAAAACTTTTTGTATGTCTGTGTCCCTGTCTGCCAAACTGACCTTCCCTCTCTCATTATTTTCCCAACCAATTATATGGGTCTGATTTTGCTCCAGTTCACTGAGACCCAGAGCCCCTACACATCTCCAGACACCGCAAATGGAAAGGCACAACATATTAAGGAAAACCTCAAGATATATACAATAGAGTTGTACTTTATTGACTGCGTATTTTGAGGTATCAAAGGTCATAATGGTTAACTGTTCCAAGCCAAAAGACATTGTTGCAAATTCAGCAACTGCAGCTTGTAATTAATTTCACGTGAATGAAGAGAAATACAGACATCACAAAACTAACTGTAATAAAGATATCTTCTAAGGCTAACAATAAGAGCATCAGTGACTCCTTTGAAAGGGTGTGAGTCAGTATAAAAGCCAAAACACTACTGAGAAGCAATAAAAATAATGGGATTAAAATTATCTTCTTGCACCAGACAGCTGACTGAGCATCAAGAAACCCCACATACCCTGGTGTGATTTAGAAGGCCTCCTAGTGACAGTGATCTGTCCCTTGTCCTTCTTGACCTCAGCTGCTATTTAAGGAATTGGGAGCATGGTGGGGAAGGGGCTTGCACATCTGAGCCACAAAGCTGCGGAAAAATCCGTGACTCAGAAGGGGGTAACTTGCGCATGCCTATCCCTAAGGGAGCTGCTGCCTCCCATAACATTCCCTTAAGTGGGAAGATTTGTTCATTTGAAGAGTCAGTGTGCGAGGTTTTTCCTTCCCCTCCTTCTATGAATGTATATTCCTTTATATCTTTAAATATGCCTACATACACGCACACACTGCTTGCAAAAATAATGACGTCTGTGTACAGATTTTTACATTTCAAAAGTCACTTCCTTAAATATCACTGAAAATAAATCATTGCCTAAAGAGATGTTTCCACAGCTAAATTCTTAAGTTCCTTAATGTGTCACATTTAGCCTTTAATGGAATACATAGTCCTTGTCCACATCTTTATGTCTAAATTTTAATTATTCTATCAGTGACAGACTAACTTCTTACCCTCCTCACCCCATAGCAGTAGGTAGAAACTACTGTGTACTTGACTTTGCAGGCCATTCCTTTCACTACACAAACAATCAAAAGTTTCTGTTATTCAGATCTTATGAAACACAGAGAACTAAACCACCATAAATGCTGGATATTGCAAGAGGACTGAGCTCTTTGAATCAACTACATTTTCATACAGTTTAATGAAGCAAAACTAACTCAGTGGGAGAACCATAAGGCTTCAGACCAGGTTCAGTAGATTCCAAGTACACTAGGAAAACATCATGATGGATGGTAAAAGGAAAATGAAAATAAAAAAACTAGTCATAAATGTATTGCATGGTCCTGAACAGAATCTTTTATCTCATGTGTTGAACACAGCAATACACTCTCAAATTCCTAAAACAGAAACAATTCATGCCTTTGCCATACAACGTCAAAGAACAAAGAAAGAGACACCTATCACTTGGCCTCCCCCATTCTTTTCTTGAAAATCCTGCAAAAAAATTAAAAGTATCTTCTCACCCATCCCTCAACTGCCTCTTTTTCCCATAAGAGAATGGCTTGAATACAGTCCTCAGGATATTACCCTGTTGAATCCAGATTTTTCAGATCCCTGACCTGCAAACTCAGCCCTGGAAAGCAGGAGATAGGCATTTTTGTCTTTGGCGGGTGATTATAGTAATTGGGCTATGAACCACTTTTGTTAAGGCAATACTAGAAAAAGCAGAAAGAGCAAGGCTGGAGCAATTCTTCCTTGCTTCCTCATGATTCTTGCCTTGCAGCAAAAGGTAAAGAGAAACAGCTTCAAATCATTTTCCAGAAAATGGCTGCTTAGATCAACTTGTATTTAGGAGGAAAGGCAATCACTGTATTCCCTTGTTTCCTCACTGTCTTGAAGGCAAGGACCTGCCTTGTGATCCCCTAAGGTGATTTCACACATTTGGCTGCAGACAGGAGGCCTCTCTCTACGACATGTGGCTTCTGACAAGCTGCTGAGTGTATCCTTCACCAGAACACGGATTGTATGATTGAATTCTTCAGCCACACGCACCCTCATGGAGTTACTCTCTTTTTGTTACAAATTCAATAAAGCATCCAGGAAGCATAGAAAATGAGACACAGGTATGGTCAGTTTTGTTCTTCATCTAATGACCTGACCCTAAACATATAGTGAAGCATCATTTAAACAAAAAATGCTTGAAGATCCCTTTCCATTTACTCAGTAATCCAAAAGAAAGACTGTTGATCCCTTGATTTAACACTGACTCTCTTTTTTAAGCAAGCAATGAAGATGCCAGCAATTTTCTTTTTTTCCATGCAGGAGACAAATATGCTCTCTCCATGTGTGACAATTTGGTTTAAGTTAAACTGGCAGTATCAATGAGACTGAAGCACATGCCTAAAATGCCTGGCTGAACTGGGACCATACTCTACATAACTTTCTCTCACAAAAGCTATGTCCAGCTGCTCACTGAATAGTCAGGAGACAATGTGGATATGGGAGTTCCTCCATATTTAAAAGCTGTGTTCATACCCCAAAAAATACAGTCCAGTTTCGCTTTTTATAGAGAGGAGAAGAAAGCCTGGTGGCTGGGAAAGCATTAACAGCGTGAGGCCAAACATTCAGCTGAGGGCCACAGCCACCAAATCGCTTTCAAAAGAAGGCTTTTTACTGGGGGTTGTTCTACAATGCCAAAGTATTGGTGACTGATTTCTACCTCTGCCAGGGGGATTCATTAGTGCATTACTGACGTGAAACTTCAAAAAAATATACATGATTACAGCTGCATACAACTCTCAAAACAGATTTCAATAAAAATAATAGAAGATCTCATCAACATTCAAGGTAATTTCATATCTAAAATCAGTGTTAATAAGTAACTGAACAAAATTATTTTCAAAGCCATTCAATCCTGCTCATTTCCCTGCTCCTGACAGAACCAAAGGAAATACTTTTCCACAGATACAAACAAGCATATACTTCCATCATACTGAAAAAAAACAGGAATTGTTTAATTGACAGTCATATACCTGAGTGATGATCATAATGACAGTATTAAAATCATCACAAGCGCCCTTACCCATGCTTGGATTCTAGTTCATTTACATAAGATGCAAATTTACTGCCATTATCAAGTTTTGCATACAAAAACCAGTAACATTATTTTAAGGGAAACTATTTCAAAACCAAATACCTATTTAATGCATTGTGCTTCACCTCTCACGTGGTGTATTTTTGCTGACTATCACTAAAGTGCACAAGGCATAATTACATTCCAGAATTTTAAAACCTGGTGTTACAGCAGATCTCAGGTATGAACACACTGCAGGAAGAGGCCAAGTACACCATTCCAAGAACCACATACAGCTTGTGACCCACGAGAAACGTGCTGGGAAGCACAAAATTACTTATCAATTACTTACGTGAAATTACAATTACATGTGTGAAAGGGTGGAAATTTCAGGGCGTATCATGGAATGGTTGAGAATGGAAAGAGCCTCTAGAGGTCACCTTGTCCAACTCTCCCTGTCAAGCAGGGCCACCTAGAACATGTTGCCCAGAACCACGTCCAGACAGCTTCTGAGCATCTCGAAGGATAGGGAGTCCCCCTGTGCAAGCTGTAACAGTGCCTCACAGTAACAAAATGTTCTCCTTACGTTCAGTGTAGTTATATAAATATTTTATTCAGCAGAAAAACTGGATTTAGATGTTTCTATACATGCACCCTTTCCCAATGCATCCATCTTTTCCTCCATGCATACTGTTCAGAGCCCTTGTTCTCAGCAGAGTGCAGTTACTTCTGAAGTTGCACTTTATAGCAGACTGTTGAATTGATCCAACTTTAAAATGCTACAAAAAGAAACTCAGGGAAAGGAAAAACAAAGTCTATGATATTTTCTTCCTTTTCTTGTTTCTTTTGCTTTTGTTTTTTGTTTGTAAACCCAGACATCACTGGAATCATAACCCACCTGCAAACAGCAACAAGGCAGCAGTGACAGGGAAAAGGACTTTCAAAATCCAGCTTCACACCACATCATACAGCACCCTCAGTCCTGTTGCTCCAAGTTTGGGTCCCCAGGAAGCTGTATTTTGTGGGTACTCATATTAACACCAAAGGCTAAACTGGGCATAGCACTTGCACTGAGCAGAGAAGAGGTGCAGGATACAGCGATCACACAACCCAACTCTTCCCCTCAATATAGGCCTGGTGCTGGAAAATAGGTGCAAGTAACATGACTCTGCCCCAGCTGGCGCTGAACCCTCCGTGGCTAGGAAGTTAACAGAAGCCAAGAAGAAGACCCTTTATTTTTTTTCTTCTTTTCCACATACAAGTGTGAAAGGAGACACGTTTCAGTATGTCAGGGACGTATTACAGCCATGCTGCACATTGTGCTAAATGACAGCGCCGGGGAGGGGCAGGGTGGGAGCAGGAATCTTTATATAGCACTGAGAGCAGTAATTCAGCCCCTGACAGTCACATGAACACAGCCCTGCTGAACACAAACAGTATCTTTCTCTGGTATTAGGCTATTAGGCAGATAAGGCTCCAGTTTGGATTTGAAAGACTTAAACTGACAAACGATCTTGTTTTCCTTCACCCTGCATACCGTGGCAGAGGGCTGGAGGAATCTCAGCACTTTCCACTGCTTATATAACAGGTGTACTCATAAATATGCAAAGATGATTTGAAGATACAGTTTCTAATCCATGTTTTATGCCTGAACAATTCAAATTACTTTCATCATGTAGACAGCATTGCCAGCTCTATGCAAGTAGTTTCTTTACAATCTTAGGCTCTATTAGCTGTATTTTTGTTTAGTGTGGGTTCCACGTGAATTGAGGGGAAAAAAGCCCCACCCACACTGAATGGGGATATAATTAAGAGAAATGCATTTTTAGATGGAAAATAGATGTCATGACTTAGCTCCAGATCAGATTTCAAGAAATTTAAGATGCACATTTTCCATAAATGCCTTGCACTGCATGGAGGATATCCAAATCTAACTCTAAGCAAACATGACAAAGTAGAACTAAACATCAATAACCAAAAAAGCAAACATCAAGCATGACTAACAGAACACATAACTCAGTTAGTGTCTCTACAGACTGAGTTTCAGCAGTTAACAAGTTTTATTCTTAAGTTGATTTCAAGCAAATTTTTGTCTTGGAGTAACAAAGATTTCAGTTTGCAACATGTTGGCCCTGACATGCCTCAAGAGCAATCTTTCACACGTGAAAAAAAGAAGCAGCTGCAAAAAGGGGCATCACATGAATTACCTACGTGATGATCCTGCACCAGGTCTACTGTTTAAGTAGTGGTGAGGAGATGACCAAGGAAGGTGGGGGCAGGATGGTGGAATGACCCTGACAGGCCACACCACAGCCAGATGCCTTTAGAGAGAAGAAAGTCAGAAAGTAAACAATGGGGGGAAACAGACAGAAAGGTGAGAAGCAGCTAAAAGCAAAAGTAAAAGGCACATATGCTGGCTTTCTCTCGCTGTCACACAGAAACAGGTGATACCAACCATGTATTACCTTTCACAAAGGACCAGAAATGCTACGAGTGCCTTCCAGCAAACAGGTAACAAATTCTCTAAATATGGACTGGTTTCCCAGGCCTGAATGAGGTCCCCATCTTTCCACTGGGAGTACATCATTGCCTGTTGCTCCATATAAGTAAATGCTCTGTCCCAAACACAAAATGTTCTCTTAGTACCACCAATGACTACACACAAAGTGAAGAAAAAGTGTCTGTTTCTTTCTGCCACACACCCGAGCACAGATCCTTAAATATCACAGACTGCTTCTGACTATTCACAGACATAGCTTTAAGGGAAGTACACCCATTAATGCAGTCCTGATGCCAGCGTAGCTTTTGCCATTTATTTTTAGGTGAACTGGACTTCATTCTGAGTGAAAAAATAAATACAAGCATTTATTTTGGAAAAACTTATACTCCCTCCTTATTCAAGCCCCTGAAAATGAAGCTTCAGCCTGTACATTGGAAGTACTTCCACACTGCTATTTTGGGGAGACTTCAATCACCTTTCGTCTGTAATTCCTATTGTAATTTTATTGTAATTCCTACTGTGCTCTCCTAGGAACTCAGCTGTGAGGTGTGCTTGCTTTATTGTCTGTGCTGGGCACAGGGGTGGAATGCAGAAACCAGTGAAGTGGGTAACCCAGTCCATGACAACAGCCATACTATATTCTCAAAAGGAGCCTGGAGAAGAACAGGTGCCACAGTATTTCAGAAGGATGCAGCCACTTTCATGCTTTATCCTCTCTTAACTCTAACACAACTATGCGAGCAATTTTTGAGGGACAAGGATACATAATATGTTTCACTAATACTTAAGTAAGACATTTAGGTAGTTTGAAATGGTAGCTGGTAGATGCTATCACATTTTACAAGATCCCCATTAGCAAAACGAACCTTTTATTCTAGGGAAAAGTCAGGAGAGACTTCTTTGGGTGTCTGAGTTAGAGCAGATTTATTACAGAGTAAAAAACCACTAAAATTCAGAACACAAAGCTGTTCATGCTTCGAAAGCTCACTCTAAAGAAGAGGCGGCTTCCTCTTCCCAATTTCAGCCTAATCTAGTCCTAGATACTCAATTTGCTTTGGCCCTAAGAAGGTACAAAGAATCAAGTTGGCAGATGAGACGTGCAATTATTTCTAGCATATATCCAGCACTGGAATGGCTCATAAAGAAAGTCAAATCTGAAACTATATTTGTTATTTACCAGAAGTAACCAATTACAATACTGAAGAGCCAATGTGCATTTGAAGAAACATACATGTGCAATTTCACATTTTGAATGATGTGCAATAGACATAACATTGCAGGTGATATTACCTTATCAAAATACACAGAAAAGCACTTTTCAGGTCAGCCAAAGCCAGACCAGCACCAAGGAATGACTGATAGCATCACAGAGGAAGAGGACTTTATGTTTCAGAGATGCTGTGGTTTTTGGATGATCTTCAGGACAGAAAAGAGCCCAGAGTATTTCTTGAATAGTACAAAGAGTTGGTATATGAACCAGCTGGGATTCCTCCCAGGAGAGAAAAACTGGCACTGATGAGAAAGGCTCCAGGATTCCTGTACTCGTTTGAAAGGTATCCTATGGAGAGAAAGCTCTAACAGACTAGGTTTCCACAAGTTACCAAATGTCTCTGAAAGGTCCAGCAGTCAAAGATGAAATTTAACATCGCTGTGGCTATTTCTGGCTCAATGTATCCCACACGCAGCTTCCTCACTTTTCACAAGGTGACCCTAGTCACCTGGCTCGGCCACACTGCATCTTTTGTAGAACAAAAAACAGACAGGAGGCTGACCTTCAAAGCCAAGGAAGAAATATCAGACTTGCCAGGAGCCCTCATCTTCCTCAGAAGCGCCACCAGCAGACACTGCCAGACACAGGATGATTGTGCTCAGGAAGAACAGTGTCAGGGCTAAGCCACAGCAAATATCTTCTCCCACTGCAAACAAAGGAGTACGTTGTCTGTTTCACCCTGCTCCAGAAGTGACTGCTGGAGGTCAAAGATACCAGCTTTGTGAAACTCCCAATAAACAAAACACAGACGTTCAGGTGCCAGCACAAAGGCACGGAGTCACTTTTGCTGTTCCTACACCCTTCACCTATCACTGCAATGAAGAGCAAATACAAGTTACCACAGTCAGCCACTGAGGCAGAAGCAAAGACATCAGATCAAACAGCAACCTTAGGAACAGAATGCAGGAAGAATTAATCTTCAGAGGAAGTGAGTAGTTTCTTATTTTTTATCCAAATTATTACAATAGGCAGTACCTTTACATAAAAACCAATGATTAAGCAAAGTACAATAAACTTTAGAAGCTTTTAAAAATGTTATTTTTCTGCCACTTCTTGCTTATACAGAAGTCCCCTGAGCTACAGGCAAATATATGAGTAGCCAGTATTTAAGCAAGTATTATCACAGCGGCTGCCTTTGATACCCTCTCAAACTGTAATGTATGCACATCCTTACAGTGTTCAATATTGACTTAAAACAAATTACTGCTGCAAGTAAATGTCAAGTCATCTCTAGTAAAATACTGAAAACATACTAAACCTGAAATTCTAAGACATTGCAGTGCCTTTTGGAGTTACCAGGAAAACATATATCATAATATTGGACTAAAACATTTATAAAATGCCACTACAAAAGTACTTAAACCAGTATATTTCTGGTCAAGGGTAGCTTCTGTGGTTTACATACCTATGTACACACACAAACTTCTCACATTTATTATGTCTTAGGAAGGAGCCTTCCATCAGTTCTGCTTGTGGGTAGATTTTTCTTAGAAAGCTGTTGAGTCTTCTCTTCTATGCAAGCGTTTCAGTGTTTATCTAGCGTTATTAATATTTTCTGTCTTATCTTCAACCTCCATTTGTCTAATTTCCATTCCTAGGAGTTCAATCTTCTCGTGTTTTGGACTGCTAATGCTTTGCGGTACAAGAAAGTATTCCTCCATCCCCAACACAAGGCTTCTCAAATAATCAAAATAAACTCCAATTTTTCTCCTGGTAAACAGTGTTTATTAAGACTGCTTTAATCCTCAGCGTCCAAGCCTCTATTCTTGGTCACTCTTCCAGATCTCTTCTGAACTGCTTGTCCAATTCTCCCAAGTCTGTGGTGTGGATACTCAAATGACTGAAGTCAGCTTGTAAGAGTCAGTCAGTTTGTAAGAGACACGGATATAACCTTGTGACTGGGATGTGTCAAACTTTAACAGCATAAAATTCATAAACATAAAACACAAGACTTCTTTTCATCATTAAAAAAAAAGATTAAATTTACCTGCTGATAGTCCTGTTGTTTCTCAACACAACAAATCAACTTTTTTCTATTACAACATGGAGACAATTTAAAGCAGAGCAAATTAAAAGTACTGCCTGTTATTTTCCCTCTCACAAGTAAAAATCACTCCACAGCCCAACAGCACTTTTTCCTAAAAAAGGTTAACCCTTCATTTCACAACACTCAGAAAACCTACAGCATTTTCTAGAGAATGTAATCATTTTTTTTCAGACTAAAAAAATATAGCAAATGAAACTAAGCTCTTCCAGCAAATTCAGCAAAGGGGTTTGCCATTATCATCACTCAGGAAAGAGCAGAGATATTCCTACATTGTGGTGTTTTACTAGGTAAATGTTGTTTGTTCATCCTCAGGCATCTGTCAAAGAAATACAGCATTTCAAACGCAATTTTTATTTCAAGATTCTTTACTAAATTTGAACTGCTTGCATGTCACCACAATGACAATTATAATTGTTCAATTATTCACCAAAAATACTTGATTATTTGAATATCTCTTTCAATAAGGATAAGAGGCATGACACACAAAATTCTAAATTTTGCTCGTTCTCCGTGCAATTATAACAACAAAAAATATGACTTAATACAACTAAAGATATCCCCTCAAAAGAAAAAAGGTGAAGTTTTATTATTCGCTATTACCAGAAGGAAATTTTCTGTACAATTCCAGAACGGTTCTGCAGTGTGATACGAGAAGTCCAAAGGCCAGGTTGGCCTGTTTTCCCATTAAATGGCAGTGATAGATGCAATAGCCCTGTGGCCATCCTGTGAATACATAACTCCTTCTGGAGGGTCCACGCAGATGGAATAGTCTAGGGCTGCTTTCTCTGAGGAGACTGTTGCTAGGGTCTCTCTATTTTGCCAGGCTGTTCATGGACACATGGACATCCACACAGTAGGAAAAAGAGTTTGTTTGGGTCTCTACGCCAACCAAAAGTCTCTGAACTTTTGCTGGTCTAGGCAAACTTTCAACCACCAGCCAGCAGTGAAAAATCAGGCTCCATTACTTACATTTCAGTATTTGTCACAGAGTTCATTAAGAAACATTTTTCTGGCTTCTGAGCAGCTCTTACCAGACCAGACTTACAAGATCTTTTTTTGATATTTTAATCTTACATACAGAGCAAGCCAAGATTTGAATGAAGAAACTGCAGATGTCACAGTTTGGAGATATGGACTCTGGATCCAGAAAGAAATATGACCAAACAAGTCCTAACATCCATTTTTACTTACATAAGCAGACAACACTTGAAGAATCCCTCTGTCCCCTCCACTGCCACCATTCTGCAGACCCAGCCATACACATAAAAGCAAAAACCCCCTCAAGCATCCTAGATGACAGTATATGTATGATCCAGTCTTTGGAAATCAAACAGCCCCATCAAAAGTCAGAGGAAACACCTTCTCTTCCAAGTTATCAAGATCCTTCATGAGAGTCCTTTCTCTAGTTATCCAACCTCCTAACACAATAGTCTTAAAAAGAGATCACTGAGACACCATATACTTTTAAACATCAACTTGTGCTGTAAAATAATGTGGAATTATCCACACCCCAGCACTCGATGCCGCTCTAAGCACTGCAGGTTATGAGTCAAATAGACTACGCCTACCAAACTGCCAGGAACCAGCAAATGACTCTGCTCTCCAAAAAGGGACTGCAAGAAGCACCCTGGCATGCCTCTCCCCATCCCCTGAGAGCCATGCACAGAGAGCCCTGCTAGGATTTCACATGGCTTTAAGGCAGAAACCTCCTCTTCTGTGGCAAGAGGCTCCAGCTAAAGCCATGGCCACGGTCTTCCCAGCATCTGTCTCAAGCTGTATTGCTTTAAGTATTTCTACTCCTATATTTGCTGGTTTATTGCAGAATATGATGGTGTCCCCAGTATGTTTTATACCTGTTTTGAAGTTGTATTTAATCCTAGTGATAAATAATACTGGCTAGCAATTAGAAGCCCTAGCTAAGATTACTGGGCAAAAAAAAAAAAAAAACAAAAAATAATATTTATTTACACAGGTCTAAAATGAGCAATTCTCCAATGCACTGCACCAAGTGGAGTTAAATAAAACCAGTTCCCATTTTTTAGTGTATGTTTATCCTAGTAATACAGGGAAAGACCAGAATTCTGCAGAGAGCAATCATGTTTTGGAAATGCCCCCGCACCACCACAGTCAAGGAGAGAACCAGGAGCTGTGGTTAGCAATCAGGAAAGGCTCTTCATAAGCCAGGAAAAGACTGCTCCATCCAGACCCCGTGCTGTGGCTGACTGCAAGGAGGTTCTCAAGAAGAAAAGGGAAAAAGAAAAAGGAGGCTGGGGAGGAAAGAAGGCAGAATAGGATCATCATGAGTTTGGCAAAAATGAAGCTCACCCACTGGGAAGATAGGGGAATATACATGCATAATTTTACATGGATTAAGAGTTTGTGTCAAATCTGTGATGCGCTGTGGTGAATTCTTACACTGCAGTGACTCATCTTGTCTGACAGTTGCTGGGGAATTAAAGCAGTTATTTTTAAAAAATTATATGTCCTGCTTGACGCGTTATACAAATAGCCTCTTAAAAAATTAAAGCGCAGTCAATGCATTTTTAAGTATAGAAGAGCTATGGTACATTTAGGATTCTCCATACGATACCACAAACATCCATTCTGAGCTAGGAAGACCTAAAGGAATCTGCTGATCTCCCTTCAGAGAAACAGTGATCTTTTTGCTGTTCCTAATCCAAACCCTGCATCAAAAATTAGTTTATTATCTCTGCTTTTATATGGCGTGAAAATGCTTTAACTGAAGAATAATTAAACACAAAGGAAAGAGGTGTGCTAAACCTGAATTCCTCTGATACCAAAGGATATTTGGTTTGCTGGAATGAGAATGACTGCATTCCCCTTCTGATGGATAACAAAGGCAGGTCAACACCCTTCCAGGGAAAGGCAGCACATTGACTCGAAGCCATAGGTGTACACAGGTTTGGCAAGGGGAAGCAGTGCTGGCTCCTGCTCCCTGCTCTGTGCAGCCCAACCACACAGACGTACCCTAGAGCTGCCAAGGGCAGCTCCTTGCAGTGTGTGTTCTCGTTAGAAACACATTGCTTACTCCCCGCTTTGCCTATAAAACTGACACCCCCTCGGCAACTTTCACACATCCCTGGGAAAAGTGTTTAGAGTATGTCAGTTGTGTAATACAGTAAAGATTATCTGCATGATCTATTAAGTGTAACCCTTGGGCATCAGTGCTGCTCAACATCAGCTGGCAGTAAAGGTATATTTACAGCATGCCTTCAGGACAGCTGTTCTGGGAACATCCTGGAGATTTGCATAGACTGTTTTACAAGGCATTACCATGTACTTCAGCTGAATGAGTGGCTGAGAATTCTTTTGACACCCACTAAAAGCCCTTAAGTCCAAATAGCACAGTGAAAAAGGCAAATAAAAAATATTTTAAATTATAAAAGGAATCCTTCAAATTCCAGTGCCTTAAAATACAAATGGTTAACTCATTAATGAATTGAATCTGTTTTTAAAATCATCAAGTTATTGTCCCTCTCCAACTTGAGCACAACCAGAGAAACAAAACAGCTGATGAGAGGAGCTTCATCTTACAAAAAAAGGTTTCTGTTGACAGTGCTCTTGATTTCATCATAATTCACATGATATCCAGGACATTTTCTTAAAGCCCTAGTCTTCCATATAACTTACATGAAAATTTCAGCCTTATGTATTTTGAGTAAATTAGTCCTCTCTGTGTCAGAAAAAATAACTGTCACGAGCCAGTTGCATCCTAACAGCTCAAAAAACAAGAAGTAAATGTGAGTATTGAATTTCTTAGTTCATTTCTCACCTAAACTCAGGAAGTATTAACACTCTGTCATTGCACAGGTGATACTCACTTGCTAAGCAGAGCACTATCTCTCAAGGAGTGAATTAAAAGGATGACTTTGTGTCCCAAATCACAGAGGTGTGCTAGTTATTGAAATTTTCACACTTTAAAACCTCTCTGCGAGTGAAGAGTCAGCTGGCAAATGTTAGGGAGAAACAATAACTAGAGAAGTTAACTACACATCTCTGGTCCCAACCCAGCAACTACATGCAGACAACAAACGACATAACTCATACCTAATAAAATAATAAACCTGGCCAGAGAGTAACTCAATCAACCCAAGCAATATTACCAAATATAATTGAACCAGTCAATACAGTGAAAGCAGAGGACCAAATTAATTAGGTGACTGCACGTCCAGAGCCTTTGGGAATAAGATCTGCAGAGACTTTTTTTGAAAGTGCTCTTTGGAGAAAAGTTGAGACTTTCAAAACAAGAAACCTGCTATACCTCACATGTTTAAAAAGAAGGAGGACTGGAAGTATAATAAGGAATTTAGGGAGAATAGTTTCTGGACAGGACGGTTTTCACATTTTCCATGTGGTGTCTGTGGTTCTTTAAGTGTTTCTGCTATGTTATCTGGCACTTGGATAAAATACGGGAAGAAATATAGAGCATCTTTCTCCAATTAATTTTGGTTCACGAAATAATTGGAAGGGCAATTTAACCTTGTACACCCTTAAATTGAGGGCAAAATGAGAAAAGGGGGAGGGGGCATTTTTTTAATTCTTAAGTATTTTTAAGAATAGAGGGGTTGTAGAATTACTTTTTTTTTTTTTTTAATAAGACAGCACATTTCAGGACTCCTGGTTTTATTTAATCAGTTCTTCAGTTAACAGCCCCCAAGCTATTCTAAAAAATAGGATGATTCATCTATTTCTACCCAGTACAATTTTATACATCGTTAGAAAACTAAAACCTCGTAAAATCCTAAGCAGCCCTGAAGAACAGCTACTGCAGAGTGACATGTTGATTGCATCAGCCTAGAAGGGCTACTTCTGCTCAGTGCAAGCTTTAGTAGCTCAGGGAAACTACCAGAGTGTCAAAGAACATGTATGTAACATACCAGCATCAAGCACATTCACTCAAACACATCAAAACAAATGTCTCCAGAACATCTGGGATCAAGGATGATTCCACAACTTCCAATATTTATAAAATTTAAAGTGCTGTTGAGACCCTATGTCCTGAGAAACACAGCAGCAATTTCCCCTTCCCAAAATGAAGTGAAAACACCAACAAGAAGTGTGCTGTTGATGCTTTAAGCTGAATATATATAACACTACACACCACCACATCACTGTGAACGTCATTCTCAACACTCTTCAGAGTGCCAGGCTACCTCTGGCACTCACTCTTTGTGGGCAGGCAACCTGCACACAGACACAGAGGAACCTGCCAAGCATTTCTGAGCTGGCTGATCTTCACCTTCCAAGCCATACTAATGAAGCTAATAAAATCTAACATGGTTATTCTCATTTGCATCCATAGTACCTTTTAAATAGCATTGTTTAAACCAAAAAAAGCCTATTCAGACCACAGCAAAGGGGAGGTGGAAGGCATGTGGCTTGCCCACAATAACCAACAGGTTACTATTGTCACAGAGACAAACTTTGCAGAACACCATTAAATGCCTTCTTGACCTTCCTCCTCCCTTTCAACAAACAAGCAGTGCCAGCTGCTTTAAAAAAAAAGAAAAGGCACTTTGCTCCATGGGTTACAAAGCACGTGCTATCTGCCCAGCAGATACTTCCTGAGGCTCTCCTGCCACATCCCTGCTGCCAGTGAGGCTATGCCGAGTGCGAGTGTGCAGCTGAACAAGGAACTCAGATTTCGGCTACACCGGGGAGGGGGGGGAATACCACGGCCAAATTGAAATGTGTGATGACGACTACCAGTGAGGACTGTGATTACAACACCTGCACAGTGCCTGCTGTGCTAGTGGCACAGTAACCAGGTCTGGGCACAGGGACACCAGCTATCTTATGTTCAGTTTCAAGATGCACTGCGTGGGTAGGACCCACGCTATCACACTTCCTAGAGCTAGGAAGGAAGACAGCTTTAGCTCACAGCCAAGGAATAACCACGCAATAATCCTGCTGGTGCTCCTCTCTCTCCCACAAAGAAGCAGCTCTCTTTCAGAAGCTGTTCCTAAAGCTTCACTGTCCACAGCAGGATTTGGCACTAGAGAACCACGTGGCTTGGGTACAAGCAGCAGCTCTAAGACCCACAGCACACAAAAATTAAAAACTCACACTCAATACAACAAATACGTTTCAGAAATGCAGCACTTGAAAAAACATCTTCCTAGCAAGTCTGACTCGGGAAAGCACTTTAAAAGGGGCATAAATTACAGCAGTCACTCTGCTCCCAATGTTATCGATGAGACCCAAACACATATTTAAGCACGCAGTTGCCTATTGCCTTCAAAAGTCTCCTGCTTCACAAAGGCAGCAGAGACACCCTAACACATCATGAGCAGAACACGTGTTAAAACCCCAATCTTGTGAACTTTTATGGACTTGCCGAAATGTATCTCAGTGAATGAAGGCAGTGGTTCGGCTCATTACGCTCGAGCAAAGCACAAGCATAAGATACTGCACGCTCAGGGTGTAAAGAGACACAAAGTTGCCTTGAAAACCATTTAACTCAAGAGTAGCATGGCCAGAGTATGAGAAGACTTCTACAGCACAATAAAACTGTACAAATTACTGATCCCACTCTCGGTAGGGACTAATTTTGAGAACAGGCCAGGAGTTGCAACATGCCTAAAGGTAGGAGCTTTAAGCAGTAAATTATTTCATTTTCTCAGGCACTGAACACTGTCATGTACTTGACTAAGAACACACCAAGAGCAGCCTGGGGGAAGACAAAGAAAATGTGATGTTGCCTGTTCTTTACCTGCCTCCCAGTTCCAACTGATCCTCGTTTAGGCTGCCACAGTCAGAACACGTGAGCCACCCCGTCCGCCGGGTGCAACACCAGTTAAATAAGGAAAGATACTGTCAGTGGGCTAAACTCATTCCAGATCTAGCTGCAGGGAATTTACAGCAGTGCAGATACAGATGCCCAATTTCAAACCATGTCCCACTTCCTCAGAGCTTTCTTGGATTATGCTTACAGCAACAGAAACTGCACCGTAAAACTGTATTACAACTTTGGTACACTGCATTAGCATATTTATTGAAGGTCTATGCCAGTTTGATTTGGGTTTTTTTATAAGCATTTACTAACAGCTGTTTTAATTAGTATCTCATTGGTGTGTAGACAATGATGTGACACACACCAAGAAGCATTTTCTGCATAAAGCAACAACATTACATGTACCATGATATAAACGGCTCTTCCCACCCTCGCTACCACAGATGAGGGCCAATGGACTGGCAGTGCATCACAGAAAGGCAATATTGTATTTAACTCATCTTACTTCAAGTTTACAGGGCACCCTCAGGGAGGGGGAGGCACAGAAATGAGAGCCACAAGCAATCTCAGTAGCTCGTTCTCTTCACCCTCAAAGCGTTAAAAGGAAAATACAATGTCAACATCAGCTCCTCCCTGCTGATGAAACTGGCTCCAGCGCATTTTACTTTCTGGCTCGGAGCCCTTACAAACCGTTACAAAAAGACAGAAGACAGACAGACAGCTCAATATATCGACCACTTCCAATAACTAATTTGGGACACGCTGGGTCATTTGTCCCTTCTATGAAATGCTGTAGCCTCTTGGTGGTGAATGAACCCTGATATTTGGGGGCATTATTAAAAAAAAAAAAAAAAAAAAAAAAGAGGAGGCAGCTAATAGCAGATTTGCATTTCAGGAAAGAGCCAACGCTAGCATCGGTATATATAAATAAATACTCCCCACTCTCTTCCTCCGGGAAGCACCGATTACATCTGATACACTAAAATCGCCTCCACGACGCTGGTCGCTCAGTGCCCATCAGCGAGGACACTGACAGGCACTCCTCGCTGCCTGCCTCTCGCTCCTCTACCCGGGCGCTGACACACATGGAAAGGGGAGCGGGAGCCGGGCTGAGGAGCGGAGGGCGGGCTGGGGCTCCTGCTCATCCTCCCTGCCACGGCAACAGCTCGGGCTGCGTGCGCGCCTTCCCAGCCCGGGGACCGACGGAGCATCACAACCAACCACGCCAAGAAGCCACCACAAGCTTTCAATTATACATTTCAAAAAAATCCCGCAATTATAAAAAATATATATCGTTTCGTCTGAGTGACTTGACTGGTATTGTCCAAAACGACCTTATCAGGGGGTGTTTTGTTGCAGCCGACACACACACACGCTGCGTGGACTCCGTGGGAGTCTCTCGATGCGGCCACGCAGGTACACGGCACGTTTCCGTGAAGCTGCGTTTCCCTGGTAGGGCAGGAGCCCCTCCAAGGCATCCCTACGGATTTTTCCAGCTCCCGCACCACCGCGTGCGCGGCCAAGCCCCGCCGCCAGAGCCCCCCTGCCGCCCCCGCCCGCGCCGCGGCGGAGCGCGGGGGGCTCGCAGGTAGAACAAAACCCCCGCGCCGCGTTCCCCGCCAGCGGCAGGGGCCGTCAAGGGAGCCCCCCGGGCGCCATCGGGCCAGGGCCGGCACCGCAGGGCCGCAGGGCGGAGGGTGTGCGATGGGGGAGCGGGCCGGGGGTGCCGCGCCGCTGCCGCGCCGCCCGCGCCCACCGCCGCCCGCCCCGCCGCGCCTTTACCTTCGGAGAGCTCCAGCTCCAGCTCGGCCAGCCGGGCCCGCACCTCCAGCGGCAGGGACACGCTCTCCAGGCTGCGGTCCGCCATGCTCGCGCGGTGGGGACGGGCTCTCCCCTCCTCTGGCTGCCCGCTCTCCCCCTTTGTCCGCGGCTGGCGGGGCGCGGGAAGGCGGCGGGGCCGCGGCGGGTGGCTGAGTCCTCCCCGCGGTCTCAGCCGGGCATGCAGGGGGGAGGCGGGCGGGCGGGCGGTCCGCGCGGGGGGACGGGGCGCGGAGGGAGGGAATGCGGAGGTTTCTCCTCTCCTCCCCTCTCCTCCTCCTCCTCCTCCTTCGCCGCCTCCTTCAGCGGGGCCCCGCCATGGCTGCTCCCGCCGCCCGCCCGCGATCGCTCCGCATCGGCTCCTCGCCGCGCCCGGCCCACCCCCCGCCCGCCGCCGCCCGGCACCGCGGCGGCGGCTCCCCCCTGGCCTCGCCCCGGCCCCGGCCCCGCTGTCCCCGCCCGGCTCGGGCTGGCGGCGGCGCTGGCGCTGCGGTGCCGCTGCCGCGACTGGGGCTGGCCGGGCACTGCCGCTGTCACATCCACGTGACCGCGGGCCCCGCCGCCGCCCGCAGGGGGCGCCCCGCGCCGCTCGGGCCCCGCCCGCCGGGGCCGCCGCTGCCGCCGGGGCCAGCGGGGCGAGCGGGGCCAGCGGGGCCAGCGGGGCGAGCGGGGCCAGCGGGGCCAGCGGGGCCGGGGCTCCGGGGCAGAGCGGGCGGGGCGGCAGCCGCCTGCGCTCATCCCGCCTCCCGGGACAGGGACTGCGGGCCCCCGTTTGGCCGATGAAGGCGGGGAAGGAGTGATGTGCTCGAGGCAGGCGGAGATTCGACTCCGCCGCCCTGTGCCCCCTTTTCCGTCCCCACCTGCCGAACAACTTCCAGCCTACCCCTATTTTCACTCCAGTTCTCTGCATACAGCCAATGGAGGACACGGGTTAACAGTGGGACTCGATGATCTCAGGGGTCTTTCCCAACCCAAAATATTCTATTCTAATTCTGATTCTATTCTATTCCAAACAAGCCGTGGCAATTCTGGTGTGTATATCACTAAACCATGGGTGCATGTTGCCATGAATAGTAGCAAATTTAATATGATGAAAAAGAACAAAGTTGACACGTGTACCAGCTGACACTGAGCCAGTATCTGGGGAACAGAGTAAAAAGGACTGAGGACTCTCAATTACACCGCTCCAACATAAGAAGGAATGTTTTGAAAACATTTAAGAAAACTATCTTTCAAATCAACAACTATATTCCACAAGGAACATCTTCCTTTTTTCCTTTGTACATATTTTCTTCCTCTTTTTTTTTGTTTGGGCTGGGGGTTAGTAGTTTGGATTGGGTTTTTTTAATCCCTCACAAGAAGGAAGGAGCAAGACACCACAACACCTATGGTTTCAAAAATCCTTGGGAGTCCCAAAGGTAGAACAGGTCTTTGGTACATTGTGGTACACAATGTTAGCAGAAACAAAAAGTCGTAATCATCCCCAGGTCAGCCTTGACTTACCAGCTTACTGTTCTAGTGAAAGAAAAGGATGTAGGAGTTTCTTCAAAAGATAAAGCCTAGGCTGCGACTACACTAAACAAAGTAGTTTTTTATTACGTTGTGGAACGAAACCAAATTACATCATGTTACCAGCTGTGCTGTACAGGCATCAGCACTGGAGTGATTCCTGCAGCGTGTGCAGGGCTGGTGGTTTCCAGTGTTTTTACGGGTTACCAGCCCCAGACTGGAGAGCTGTTCACACCCAGCCATGGCCCATGCCAGCACCACTCCAGCCAGACCAGCAGCAGAACTGGTTGGGATACTTTGGTGAGTTTGCCTGCTGTAAGCAAGGCTTGAGCACACGAAGTCCCTTAATATTGTGGTGCTGCTGTTTGTTTTATTGTCATATACATTGTTTTCTAGTAACCTCTCCTGGGTTTCTCTTCAATGCAGTGAGGAGAAAATCCACCTGGTCAGCCTCCCTTGGGCAGGGCCATTGCTTTCGGAAGCATGGTGACACACATTATTTAGGACTATACAAATGCCTCTCCCCCAGCACTGTGCTACACGGGAGTAGGAATTTTTTCCTTTTGTTGAGTACTGCATGTTTCAAATACAGACATTCAAAAAATTATCCAGGTCTTTTTTGTTCATTACATCCAGATATAAACAAAGAAAAGCAATTAAATCCAAATATGCTCCAGGGTTCCTACCTGACCATCTGAGTTTTGTTTGTTTGTTGTGTTATGGGGATGTGTATGTGGGATGAAATAGGCTGAAAGTATCACCCTTCTGCAGGAGGGGCTTTTTCAAGTATGAGGGAGGCAGTCAAGAGGAAGGCAAGGGAAGGCTTTGTGGTGGTCCAGCTTCCTTGGCCTATGTGTGTCTCTGAGTTGCAACTTGACTTCCCCAGTCCTGGTACAATATGATTATTTAACTCATTACCTGACCATTACAGAGTCTGTACTGCTGGTGTTTATACCACTTTCCAAATTTTTCCTTTCATTAAGCTATATAAAGGGACCTAAAGAGAAATAGTTGAGCTTTCATATTATTGTGACTGAATTTTCTTGGCTCTTCCATGACCAGCCCAGGGTTTCAGCTGTTGGGTGCTTTGAAAGGAAGAGCAATCACCTGGGGTTGGATGTCATCCAGCACAAGTGGAAATGGCTGAATTCAGCGAACACCCAGCAGGGACAATGTCCTGTGTGTTGGCTCCTGTGGAGGGTCTTTGGGTTTACAGGGCCCCCTGGGCAGGCAGGGCCATCCCATCACCTGGGGCAGGGTACAGACAGAGGTGAGTGCTGTGAGAGCCTTGGCCTGCGGCTCCAACAGCCAAGCCCCAGCATGGGGATGAGCATGGGGCCATGGCAGCCTCCTTTGGAAAGCCCATTTGTTCCCCTGGGGCTGATCTTGAGAGGAGAGATTTCTTACTTATGCAAGGTATCAGAGCCCAGGCTCCAGGAAGGAAATCTCAAGCATATACATTTGCACAATGATTTTGATGAAACACTGATACCACAATGAAAAAGAAGCAAGTCAGGAGATTTGACCTAGTTAATCTTTATTCATGGATCCTTTTAGGTTTATAGGTAAGAGGTTATGAGGTGGGAAAGTTCCAGACTCCAAGAAGAGCCGGATACTATTTGCATTTCAGATGCAGTGATTAATTAGCATGGTCAGAGAGAAGTGTATTTTTACTTAACAATACTTACGTAGTGGTCAAATCCTACTGGTGACCATGGATCACATTGGTAGCTGAGTGAAACCTCTGAGGGATCACATAGAATTGACCTTGCCTAGGTAAAATTTTTTTTCCTAGTTCTCTCACAGAAAAAGATGTATCCACTTTTGCAGAGATTTAGCCCAAAGCCAGGTCTATACTAGAAAACATTCCCAGCATCACAACTTTAGGAAGGGGACAAGGCAATAGAAACATTTAAGGAAAGGAAAGAGCTCTTGTGTAGATGCTCTCACCTTAACTTAAAGCAGCTAAAATGATGTGTGTGTCTCCTGCACACCTTAGCAAAAGGAAGAGGACCGTGTCTGTGAATGAATGGTCAGCTTCTCTTCTGTCTGAGGAAGGGGGGAGTGGGGATTTGGCCAATGTAACAAAAAAAAAGTAGTCAAAAGCAGGAGGTATTCACTGAAAAACAACCAAAATAATCAGGTGCCTGCAGGGACTGGGTTATAAGAAGAGATTACAGAAATGCTTACTCAGCTTTTGAAGCAACAGCAAGAGATGGCCCAAACAGCTGCCAGTGATGACTTGAAAGGCAGAAGCACCAAGGAAGCTGAAGTGGGGAAAAAAGCAAGGCAAAGAGGATATAACTGAATAATGTAATGGAAATAAGAAAGGCAGTGAAACATGTATCAGGGAGAGCTTCCAAGGGATGAGCAGCATTAGACTGCAGAGGAGGCTCTCAAAGGAAATGGTGGAATCCCCATAATTTGAAACATTAAAACCAGAGTAGACAAAGCAATCGTGAATATGCTGTAGGAAATAATCCTACTGTGGGATGGGATGAACATGCTTGTCTGGCATTGCTTATGCAAAGATGTACTGCTTTTCTTTTTCCCTATTGAAGTCAACTTATTTTTTCCCCTTCACCTCTCCACTTCCATTCCCTCTATTTGCATCCGTCTGCTTGTATCATACAAACAGATCATGAAATGTATTATTCTTTTGCTGTATCTACCAAAAATGTGTTTGGATGGCTACCTGATGCCAACTGTAAATAGCAAAAGAATTAATTAGTTAGATAAATTAATCAAGTTTCCCGTGAATGGCATGCAAATGGTTCTATAATTATTTCCAAGTTGGGTTCAAATTTCTTTTCACAGTTAAAAATTACATCCAATAATTTCTTCTAATTTTTGTCCTGGGGAAGGGGAAAGGGACGGAGAAGGGACAGAGGAGGGAAGAGAAGGCTAAAAGAAAGGGAAGAGGAAGGGAAAGGTGAAGGGAAGGAAAGCCGCTCAGCCTTTCTCACATAGGATTTTCATTCTCTGTTGTGCCACTTGAGCAAGTACAATGTTCCATTTCTCCAAGCTGTTCAGACACCTCAGATCCGTTTAATTACCACGGGCATGTGGCAGACATAAATTGTTGCATATATGGGCATTTGATTCTTTGCCTTAATACTTTGAAATAATGTAGATGTCCCTCTCTTAATTACTGTGGTTTATGAAAGTGAATCCAAGAAAAGCCAAATGAATACTGTGGGTAGACTGATCTACCTCAGTGTAAGGAAAGTGTGCAGCAAGCCCTGGACAGCTGAGAGGAAACTTCATAACCTTCAGTCATTTTCTTCCTTTATGCCACTGCAGATGAGCTCTGGTAGTGGGGGAACTGTGAAGTTCCTTTCTCCTCCTGTCCCTGTGCCAGAGCTTACTGGCCTCGTAGCACAGCTGGCAGCAGGGAACATGAATTCATGCCTGAGCTCTTTCTGCACATAGTTTGGCAAATTATCTCATAAGCTGATGAAACTGGATTTGAGCTAAGATGCATAAAAGGGAACTTTCTTGGCTAAATGTGAGGTACTGCACAGAAAAATGAAGGAAAAGGAAACCTTGGGAAATATATTTTCCTTTAATTTATTAGATAGTTCTCTCTCTGTGTTGTATTTCCATTGTTCATAAAGGAACTATTTGATTATTTTCATTTTTAAGGTATTTTTTACAATGGTATTTTGTGCATTTTATTAATTTTCATACATCGTTCTTTTTATTAAAAGCAAAAATCTAATAAAAAGGTTTTCTTGGCATAGTTTAAATTAACTTTGGTTTGAAAGTTAGTCGCACATAAGACATGTTTATTAGGCTCCTGCAGTCTGGCAAAGCCTGTTTACACAAAATAAAGATCCTCCCCACTGCTCTATTTGAGGTAGGAATCGACAACACATTTCACAAGTTCAGACAAATTGAGGGAACTGGAGATAGGAAATGCCCCTAAATTCTATGAGAATATTCTATGAGAATATTCTGTAATATAGTAAAAGATCCCAACACACACACATGCACAGCTGGTCTCTCTTCACACCACGGGTCTTATAGGAATAATAGCTGTTCACCCTTTCATCAAAGTTTGAAGCTTCAGTGATGCTTACAGTTTTTGGAAAAGCCACCATCTTTTCTTCAACAAAATTTTTTAACTTCTTAGTGATTTTTTCAATCTACTGAAATAGAAACATGAAGTTGAGTATAGGAGAGCAAATTTCCTGGAGTAAATTCCTTTCAATTTTTCTGGGTTTTTTTTTCTGTAAAGTTTTTAAGGAAAACATTCATAGATGAAAAAAAAACTAGTGATTTTTAATAGCTTGCCCTCAAGTTAATTCATTCTATCATATTTTTTAGCAACAAAAAGGCAGATTGGTGCTTTAAGATGTCATACAAAACTGTTGACACATTGTAAAACCAATATAAGTAATATTCTGTTATCTAATATGCCTCTCTGAGATGCCCATCTTTACCTTACCTAAAGAAAATGAAAATTAAAACAGGTTAATGTTCAATTAATGTATAAAAATAACTTTTAGTACCCAGAAAACATCTTAAGATTCTTTCTACTGACATGGATAAACTCCTGTTTGAACATTCCTTAATATTTTGTGGATACACAGCAGGCAAGAAGAAATATCCTTAGAAATGGGAAATCATTCAGGAAATGAGGAAAAAATACTTATTTTTCTATGAAAATAAAAGGATATTTTAACCATTGACCATCTTGCCCAATCTCTACTACATGAGGTAGATTAACTCCATTTAAATTTATTATCACACAAAATTAGGATTAAGATTACCATCTGCAGTGATGATGCATTCTAAAAATTCAAAGCATTCCACTTTTGAATGTTTTTGATATTTTGGGGTAGTCCTAGCAGATTTTCATGCTTTCTTGAAATAATCAGGATGATAGGTTACTCTTTGTTAGTGCAGAGTAACAGATGTACATCCAAAGCATTTCAGTAACTCTGTGACTTAAATATTAACTGGTCACAGAAAAAATACACTCCTCTCAATCTTTTCTTACTTGTTTTCCCAGCTGACATGGGAGCTAGTTTATTATGTTAAGACTTCAAGCATTTATGCCAACAAGATGTAGAACCTGAATTATCAGTGACTCTTGGAAGCAAAAATAGTGCCCATCTGAACAACAGTGGAAATATTCTAATACACTTTCACAATGTCTGTGGCACCACCTTTTCATTTTCAATCTTTTCTTACTTAGTAACCAAAAAAAAAAAAAAGAGCTTGAATTGTAATCTGAGAAGTGTGCTATAATTATCTTTCCAATTACATACTGTCTTGCATCTCACATCCACCCTCAGCAATTTTGCACAAATGGCAGTAAACGTATGGCAATTACTGATCTCACTACTTACCTGCATCAACTGATTTCTTCTGTCTTTCTGAAAGAAGAAAGCTTTTGCATTTCTGAGGCAGTAACTTTACATTTGAGAAAAACTGCTGTCATCATCACTTTCACCATCACAATCCATGTAAGAATGTAACTCAGATAAATCCAAATAACTAATACTCAGTCTTAGCTCTTTATCACCTTTTAGTCTGTGCACCTTGGTACAGGCTCAACTGGTTCTAGGTACTTGTTCCCAAAAACCAAATACACATTTTGGTCAGCCTCCAGCAAACATAGTGCAACCTCAGGGATGCCCTCTGGGAAGTCAGCACTCATTCCTCCCAGCTGTCCAGAGATCTTTGTTTCCTTCTGGCCAGGCTCCTCACCTCTGAGCAATTTCCATAGGCAAGCTAAGCTAATTTTTTTTTTTTTTTTGAGAAAATTGTCTAATTTGGTCCTGTCCCGAAACTCCCATACTTATTTTTCTCTCAGAAGGAGCCGTTTATTCCTTCTAATGTTACCATGAGGTTCTGACAGATGTCTTCAACATTTCTCTATACTAAAGTTTGCATTACCAACTTCTCTATGAGCTAAAGTCTTTTAGGACTTGCTGAGACCTGAAGAATATTTAAAGAGAACTGTACTCAAGCTTCTTCATAGAAATACTTTTTCTGGAAGATCTGGCTTGCCATTGTCTTTCAAAACTTTATCCTGGAAAAAAATTCTCACTGGCCATTTGCAAAAAAATTCCTGCCAGACCTTAAATGGCGAGTGTTTGCTGTTTACATGGCCATTAATGAAACAGGCCAGAAGTTTCCTTCTTTGCAGGATGTTTCCTTACTTGATTCATGAGTGCAAAACCCAGGATACTGCACTAACCTGGTTCTGCAGGCAAAGACTCCAACATGAAGCCACACCCCCCACTTGTTATTTAAGGTGCATGATCTATCACTGCCTCAGGGAAGCATAGAAGACGAATTCCTTACTTGTGAATTTATGTCAATTTTTGTTAAATAATTACGTGGAAGTTGAGTTCAGTTCTGGAAACAGGATTAACCAGCAGTTGTTTTCATTTCTGTGTGCTCTGTGCAAATGTTTAGGTCATCGATTTAGTCTTCACCTTGCTTACACAGCAAATTAATGAATTATGGTTGGACTTGATCTTAAAGGTCTTTTCTAGACTAAATGACTCTTATTCTTTGAATTAATATGTACTTCTCAAATGAGAAACCAGGGCTCAGTGTCCCCAGTGTGTGAACAAATGCACTCCATGGTGAGCATCACTGTGAGCAGCCACATCTGGCAGCGGAGGGGTACCAAACAGCTGGGCAGCACCAGGGCTGCAGACAAGGCATGGCTCACCACAGTATGGATTTTCATTGTGCATGGACTTTTTTCTTTCCTTTCTAAGCTAAAAAGGTTAATGTTTGACTACTTATTCGGCTGAGCCTCCTTAAAGGCATGAGCTCAGTAGACCATTTTAATAACAGTAGACAGTGCTTCCTGCCCCCTCTTCTCTCTGGCCCTGGGAGCTATTCTTACCAGGAAATACTGAAAGTCCACAAACACAACATCACTGGCCTACAACCCCATGTCAGCAGCTCAGATTAATCATCTTTATACTGTTTAACTTTCAGTGACAAGCTTTTGCATTTATGTTTTAAATAGTCCGGGAAATTCAGGTCAGGATTGACAGCTGGAAACTTCAGGTCCAAAGTTTAAAATTACTTCTTTCTTCATCTTCTTAATGCTTTTAAGTACAGACACCTGTCTAAGGTCTGTTGGCTTCCAGAAGCATTGGAGCTAACAGTAGAATAATTTAATTTTGGGGGTTATCATCCAGAGAAGGGGGTAACATCTAGCTGTGTAGAAACAGAATAACATTTACTTATGTCATCAGGTGCTGTGAGGACCACTTATTTAATAGTACTTATGTGTTTCTCCAGGGAATGCCATGAATTCCACAGATAACATGTTTGTTTAACATTAAACCTTTTTTTTAGCAGTATAAGAAAGCAATTTTACTTAGGAACTGAGACAATTCCTATGCATAAAAATGCCTCCAGTATTTCCTTCTGGTTTTAAGACTGTCCTTGATATTTTACAAAAATGCCCTTCCACCACAGTTAAGAGGGATAGGTTTTTGCTTTCTGGGATCTAAATCTTGCCTTTTGAAGAGAGGAGGAGAGCTTAGTACTCTCCAAACAGGGCAACCCTGCATCCAAGAGCAGGTAGTCTTTCAATCACATACCTTGATCTTCCTTTATTCTCTTTTCTTGTTTTGTTGCTACTGTTTCTTGGTCTGATTTTCAGCTGATCTGTTTACTGACCTTTAAAACCTCTCCAGCATCTCTTCAGGAGGACTCTTGTCTTGCCTTGCAATGTTATCAGATGTATGAATTGCTGAACCACTGGGAGCAACTGAGTACCTGACCTTGGGTTTGTCTGGGTAATAATGAGCAGGGAAAAAATAGATGGGATGAAATTCAAACCTTTGTTTATTTTTGTATATGAGCATCTTTATTTTGATGTGAGGCTTCCAGGTCACATGGGAGTAGATTACAGATTGCTTCTAAGCAGTTTTAGTTAAAAACTATCTAAACCACTTTTGTTTCAAATTGAACTGAAGTTATATCAGTTAGCTTGCACCAGTTGGGAACAAATCAAAACCAAGATTAAGTAAAAGTGCCATTAATCCAAAGTCAGAATGGTTACACCAGTTAAATTCGTGTGACTGTAATAGAAAGGACTTAGTGTCATGCACTGTTGAAATAATTTATTCAGATGAAATTCTGCCCAGGGGCAGATTTCAAGTAATTACTTCATTTTCCTCAACCTTCTTTGCATAGAAAGTTTGTTAAATGTCCTGATGCTTTGTCATTTTTTGTTATTGGTAAGAAAAACTTCTTCCCATTGGAGTTAACTTGGGTCCTTGGTTTTCTTATACGTAGTTCCTCTGGAAAATAATAATAAAACAGTTTGTATTGCAGGAAAGAATTTGATTCACAGTTTTTTCAAGATTTCACCCCTCTCTGAGCTGTGGTGTTGATTCAGCACAGGTGAGCTAACTCCAGATCTTTATATAATGTTTTCTGGGATTTCATTTGAAAAAAGTCCTGATGTGACTATTTTACACATACAAGGGAAGGGGACATTTTTATGTCTTTAGCCAGAATAAGCAGTTGATATCTTGCTTGAGTGCATTTGCAGGATGAAAATGCAGATCACATGAATTTGATATATACTTTCATGTAATGTTTTCATTTGGCAAAGTCCTTGGTTTCTGAACACACCAGGGACAACTCTCCCAGCTCCCCAACTTCATCTTTCAATTCTAAAGCCAGATGTCTCTGACTTCACTGCCACTCATAATCCACACTCCTCACATTCCCTTGTAACCTGGGACCCCAGCCACCAAACTGGGGACTTCGTGCTCTTTGAGACTTTACTTCTGAAAAGGCCCTCTGTGACCCAAAGCTTTGGGCAGGGCGCATCAGTCCCAGGGGCTTGTCTGCATCTCCTGCTCAGCCCGGATGAGGGATCAGCCTGGGCTGGGACAACTGAATATTCTAGGACCTTGAAGTGGCAAGCAGGAGAGAGCCTGTAGGGGTGGTCCCTCAGGACTGGTGTTGAAGGAGGTGCTGCAGGTGAGTGAGAACAGAGCTGTGGGGTCTTAGGCTCGGAGCAAGCCAGGAATGTGAAATGCTCCTGTTCCTAGGAACTGCTGTTTACTCACCTTCCCAGGTAACATTAATGGCAAGACCTGGTGGCACGTGCTCACCCTCTGCTAGTGACACCTGAATGGCTTTGCTAGTTACACAGGAATGGCACACCTGCCCCATTATTTCAGCTTTCTCCAGGCACCTTAAAGGATGAGACAAAGTTTTGTCCCTTCATGCTTATTTCTGTTACAGAAAGGGGAGTAAAAACCCTTCTGTGTTGTGTTTTTAAGTGCCATAGGAAAAGTGTTCTTTTTATGTAGCTTGAAAGCATAAAATAGATGTTGCAAAACAAATCACTGTTATTGTATGTAATGGATACTTTTCAACAAAATAGCCTTCCTTTTTTTTGTATGTTACAGTGTAGCCATTCATGGACAATTTTTTGATTGGAATCTACTTACACTTTAGTGAAAGGGGTAATGCTGGGGCACAAATGTGATGGCTAAGTTCATGGAAAGGCATACATCAGAAAAAAATGCTCTGAATAATGCAGATATGATTGATTATTTTAGGGATATCACATAAATGTTAAATTACCACTGTGAACAAAGTGGCATTTAGAAACTCTTGAGTTACTCTGCTATCACTTCTGTGATCAACTCAGAATTCCGTATGCTTTTAGGATCGTTGCTTGTTATGTGGTTGTACTGTGGAATTGACAGATAGATAGTTTTGCCTTTCCTTCAAAAATCTAGGTTGTTATTATTATTGCTATTAGGAAGGAAATTCTAAAATGGCTTTTCTAGTACAGACTTAAATGATACTAATAAAGCAAGGTACTTAGTCCACTAGCACGTCAATAAACCATTAAAACAATCCATACATAATTCTAACTCTAATTGGTAGTATATTAAGAGCCTCAGTTTTTCTTAGGGAGACAGAATAAATACCTCCTGCTTTCAACTGGAGTTACATAGGTTGTGGAGAGATGTACTGGATAACTAGTGAGAATTTTGCTTGGTTTGGATTTGTGTCCTTTTTGCTCAAACACAAGATTAAAAATGTACAATTTTTCTTTACTCTGCTTTTTTTATGGTAAATATATATCAGAATTGTTACATTTGGCTTTCCCTGATGGAGGGCAAGAGAGAGAGACACCTTTTCACTGCCTTCCAACTCTAATGAAGGAGTGGAGGTTTCAACCCTGTTCCTTCTCAGTGCTCAGTCCCCATAGCTAGGCCCTACACCTCAGCACACCTGGGCTTGACCCATGGCCCTTCTCTCTGGGGCAGTAATTGGGGTCTCCTTCCTCAGCCCACCATCCACTTCCAAAAAGTTTGCAGGACTCCAGTGTCTTTTTCTCCTCTGACAAGTTCAGCAGAAAGGGATAAAGGCAAGAAGTCATATTTATTTAAAAAAAATTGAACATAAAAAAAGGAACTTAAAGGTTTTTTCCTCTTTGTAGGTCACTTACAGTCAAAAAGCTAGAAGATTATAGCCAATGCCAAAAGGGTTGATACATGAGTAAAAGCTACTGATGTGTGGAAAAATAATGTAATCATGGAATTATTTTTATTGGAAGGGACCTTAAAGATCATCCAGCACATGGGCAGGGACACCCACCAGACCAGGTTACTCAAAGCCCCATCCAATCTGACCTTCATCTCATTGGTTTAAAGTGTTCCCAAACTGTAACCATTAATAGGCTTTCTAGTACTCATATGAATATTCAAAGACATTTTGTTGTCAAATCATGCTGTAAAAGGCTACAGAGAAGAATACTTGACACATTGCATCAGATATATATGTGCATTAATCAAGACTTAGATGCCTCAAGTAGAAATTACTTCAGAGAGAAAGATAGAATGTAGTTTTTGATGCAGAAGTATCTTTAAGATATGTAGTGAGATGGTTTCTGTCTTTAATGAAATCCTACCCAGTGCAGTTAATGTCGGGAGACAGTGTAGGACGTACAGGGTCAGGAAATTGGGATGCAATAATGGTTAAAATGAGAACATGGAATGGAGCTCACCACAAACCTTAACACAGTTTAGTATGTAGAGCACTTGGGTACTCAGCCATTCCTCATGCAAACAGTGGATGTAGGCTATTATTTAATATGTTTTTTTTTCATACAAAAATCACACCATGCTCAGTAATATGCAAGAGGTCCTGAAGAAAGGAAGAAGCCCTGAAACTTGAGTGTTCTTCAGCATCTGGGCTTGCTGGTACCCCAGGGGATTTCTAAATCCACAGGAGCATCCAGCTAGCAAGTTACACATCTTTCTTTGGAGAATAAAAATCATTGTATTGTCCAGTGAATAGGTAATGAGAGCTCTTGAGATATCCAGTGCTGCATGTGTAAGTTAGGAACAGTGTACCCTGACTGTGATTATCTTTTGCCTTAGTCACTGCATGAAAAGGGTGACTGGTTCAGTGCAGACAGAGGTAGAAATGCTTTGTTGTCTACTCTCCCAGCACTGAAATGCTGACTCAACACCTTAGGCAATTAGTACAAGAAAAAAACCCCTTGAGAATATTTAATGCCAACAGTTTTAAGCAGACTGTTTTCCAAGAATGCTGAGCTTTTCTGGATCCCATTAAATCCACAGCAAGAATCTGTATTCAGCACCACTACAGATCAGAGCAACCTTTAAAGATCTTTGGAGATCCGTGTCTCTACAAAGCAAAGGAGCTACCAGCAGAGGGGCTGGCAGCCCCTCAGTGAACAGTGTCACGTGCTCCTTTCTCTCCCAGAACTGGAGCTTGAGGGTGCTGGTAGCAGCTGATTTTCCTGAGTTTGAACCAGAAAAAGTTAAGTGTCTACCTTGCAGAGAAGGATGTGAGTCCTGGTTGGACACACCACTGGACATCAGCTGGCCAGTGTCATGAAGCACTTGGTCACTCCTGCCAGCTTGTAAATCAGTTCTGCTCAGTGTTTTACTTCACAGTAAGTGAAGGAGAAGGACATGTACATGATTAGGGGCAGTGGCTCAGGTGGTCTCTGATGACTCACTAAACTGGGGAAATTCAATTGTTTGTCTTAACCTATGTTCTCTCCATTCTGGTAGATACATCTTTTGCTGTTTTTATGAAACCTGGATTCTAATTTATGTTCTTGATGCACAGAAATAACATCCACTTCTGAATGCATTTTGCTATGTGCCTCACGGGGTATAGCTTAGTGAACACGTGAAACAATTTTCCAGCTCACTTTCAGCAAGCAAGCTATATTTGCATCAGCACCATCTTGCATTAGTCCTACCCACACAGCAAGAACTGTCTGAGTATTATCAGTGGTACTGCACTGAATTAACATGCAAAGCCCAGTAAAAGCAGCACCATGTTTCCTGGGCAGTGAGAAAACTCTACAACTCTTGCACCCCATCAGACTTCTTTCAAGCACTTCAAGGAATTAGTTCTGAGGATGCTGGAATTACATTCAGATAACAGGCATCTCTCCTTCTTATTTCTGGTTACATTAATTATTTTTGCTATGGGATTCTTGAAGATCGCAGGTTATCATCAAAGTTTCCAGAGTGCTGTGTATCTATCGGACACTCTGGGAGGTTTATGAGGCAGCAAACCCTTGGCTTCCCATGTCATCTTCAATAAGATCAATAGTTATGGAATGCAGGTACTAGAAGACTGGAAGACACTGGAAGATGAGCTTTGCAATTATAGATTCAAGCTAGCACAGGTAGAGAAAATAAACACCCAGTCAGAAAAAAAGGGTAGGAAAACCAATTGTGGAAAATCTGGGAAAGTGTCCTGGGTTGAGGTGTATTCTATTACCATCCTCATGAGCTGTGGAAATCAGGTGGGGCAGTGTTTCCTTGCCTCCTCCCCCCAGACTATCTTGCTGTTAATGGCCCATCATTGTCCTGCTGCATGACTCAGAGATAACTCCCTCCAGACTATCTTCTGTTAATGAGCCTCATCAACACTTGGCCTCCTGACTCATTACCCCATTGTGAGATGCTCCACCCAGAGGGAGGAACCAAGCATCCCATCATGGATATAATCTGGGACTCTGAACACCAGAGACAGCCCTTTCCACTGGATTTCCAGAGGACAGGAGCCACACAGCCACCACTGGACCTTCTGAGGAAGAGCAGACCCCTTCTACTACAGGATCACCACTTCAGAGGACTGCAGCCACCATTCTACCAGACTGCTACCACCACCCTGCCTAACAGGGACTCAGGTTGTATCTTGACTCTGTCAGTTTGAACCAGTGTTTTCTTTTAGTTTTTTCCCTTTTCTTTAATTTCCCCCATTAAATTGTTATTCTGACTTGGTGCCTCCCACTGATCTGTTTTTCAAACTCATACAGGAAGCAAACGTGAATTTTCTTCATAAAGTTGGGAAAGATACTGCACTGGGAAAGAGGTCCTGAGTGCCCACTCTCATCAATCAGACCACACAGTTTGTGTTTTTAGCCTAATCTAGAATTTGTAAGGATGGGAGATTATTGGAAGTGCTTTTAAACACAGGCTAAGGTGTCTTTACAGACTTGGCCATAATAGAACTTGAATTGCATCTCCACCGGCCCAACCCAGCAGGCGCCGTGCTTTACACGTGGGTTAGAGTACAACCTTTCGCTAGTGGAGCAGGTCTGAGTGGATCACAAGGAGATGTTCTCACCTCGGTACTTGAGTGCAAGCTCCACGTTGCCTGAGACAAGATCTGAAGTGCTCTCTCTAGTGGTGGCTGGGTGTTCCAAGCAGTGCAGCTCGGGGTTGCTCCCCTCAGCGATGTTTCTGCCCACCAGCAAAAGCTGGTTCAGCAGTTTCGGGTCTGTGTGAGTCGAGGCACAAAGCCTGCTTGGCCCTTTTCCTGCTGCTGGAGCCTCACCTTAGTGAGAGGACCAGTGCACTTCTCTTGGGCCAAGCTGATTGCAAAAGCTAATTGTTATCCTGCATCTGTGTAACTGAGAGGTCCCCAGCAAGAGACATGATCGTTCTATACAAATATAGCCAGTCCCTAGTATGGGCCATCTCAGTACCCTTGTATCCTCTGTCTTTCTTCTCCTCTTTTATTACAGACACTCTTGCATAGCTGTTCTGTCTCCATCTCTGCTGCTTTCCATTCCTTTGTCTCTGGCCACGTTTCAATTACCTGCTCTGGAAAGGGACCCACCCCTGCGTGCTATCAGCAGTGGAAAATTTCAAGGTGATATTTTAGAAGGGAGTAACTAAACTGTGCATACAGCCCATTAATACCAATTATGGGTGCCAGATCAATACCAATAGCAGTGATATTGTTTAGAAGCTTGAATTAATCTCATTATGCTGCCCACTCAGCTATGGGCATTTTCAGAGACAATACACTATTTGCATTTTATTATCATGTATCTTTCCTGCAAATTCCCATCATGGTGGGGACATTGCCATGTCATAAGCCAACCATTCAGATAGATGATATAGAGTGCTGGGCTGACAGGAGCACCCTGCAGTGGCACTGTTGTGACAAGGAGTGTCCTTGGGATGGATTGCTCTCTGCCAGCTCCCTCTCCTCCCTGCCAGGCTTACCAGATCCTTTCATGCACCAGCCTCCTTCTTGCTCTGTGCAGTTCCTGGCTTTTCTAACTGGTTTCTCTTGTGAAGCAAAGAGTGCCACCACCAGGGCAGGAAAAATGGATATGATAAGAGAATTTGGGCTTAAAAGAAATGTATTACAAAAACAATTACTTAAGAAATAATAACTAATGCTCCTTGTTCCTCTTTTTCTTTCCAGACTCTGTGTGCTCTGAGATGCCTGGGGACCTCAGACTCATCAGTTCTGTCTCAGCAGTCAAAAGAGCTGGCACCCTGTTAGCTGGGTGCCCACAGGCATGTTTTAAATAACCTCATCAGTCTGGATAATTCTTATTAATTTCTTTTTCTCAGACCTGCCAGAATTTAAAAAAAAAAAAAAAAAAAAAAAAAAAAAAAGAAGGAAAGATTCTCAGGAGACTTTCCCCAACAAAACCAGGATAATATTATTGCCACTTACATAACGTTACTGGTGAGTCTTACTGGAAATAGCCTACACAATTCCAGGAGGATCAGGGAAGTGGCCCTCAGCTTCAAAGAGACTTACAGACCTTCACTTGTTTAGTCTGGCTAGTGAAGACTGAGAGGGGGGTGTGATCACTGCTAAATGCATTGTGGGGTTAACATCAAGAAAGGGGAAGAACTATTTACACTTTAGAGTGATGCTGGCACACTCTCAAATGGGTATAAGCTGATCTTGAATAGACTTGGCCTTGGTTTTAGAAGAAAGTACCTGCTATCCTGAAGCAGTGAAGCCTTTAATCAGAATAGTGTGGGCCAAAAAACCAAGTTAGATTAAAAAAAGTAGCACTATCCATTTTTGGAGAGAGCTGTGTGTTGTAGTGCTGCCATGGCAGGAAGGTCAATTCTGTGACCCAGAAGGATTTCTCAGTCCTATATCCATGTTCCTCACAGCCTTTTTCAGAAAAATTAATTGATAACAACATTGACACTAAAACCACCCTTCAGAGACAATCTTCAGAGTCTTCAACCTCCTGAAATGAAAGGTGGGAGATGGGGAGGGATTTCATCTTTCATATCATTATTGATTTACTATCTCAGCTCATAACAGAGAATAGCATCAGTTTGCACTCGGTTCATATTTGAAAGTTGAAGTATTTTCCTCTTCAAACACAGAGATTAGAAGTGATTTTGTTTAAAAACCAAAGCTCAGATTCTGCAGATGTTCAAGAATCTTTGATGGGAGTATGGGAGGGATTCCTGATTCATCAGTGATTGAACTAAAGTGTATTTGAGTTGGATATCATTCCTTCATTATAAAGATAATAGACAAAGCAGGAACACCAACAATAACATTTCTTCTTCATTTCATAGTAGTCAAAAAGCAATGATGTTTCCCACTGAAACCTTGGATTTGACAAATAGCAGTATCAGCTTTGCAAAAAGTTTTTCTTCTGAACCACTCCTGATAAGAATTGGATATATAATTCTAAAGAGCCACTCTCAGAGATTATGGTCTACCATACAATTCATCATACAATTACTAGTCAGGAATTTGATAAGATTGTTTTCCTGGAAGCCCTGTTTTTCCCTTCCTCCTAATATTTTTTTTGCTAAACAGGACTTAAGGGTCAATTTAGGATAACAGACTCTTTTATTTTGAATTTTTTCCTTTCATGCTACTTTAAGGGAGTCTGTCATTCAGTATTAAAAGGAAAATATTCTAGAAAAACTTGTGATTGCAATTTCTTGATAATTTTATTCAATCTGCAGAAATGTTGAGTCCTTTCATGGGATGTTCCACATCAATTTGTCCTTTTTAATACAGCATCCCATGAGTCAGGCCTTTACATAATCCTATTTATCAATGGTGGCAAAATCATTTATACAATGAGGAATGTAGTAAGTGCTCTCATTTGAAATCAAAATATTGAATTCCACATGTGGCTAGTGTAGCAGACTACATGGTTGAACTAAAGATACCCTTTGCAGTTCCGTCATCACACAATAATTATTTCTTTTCCTATTTCTACATAGAAGACTGGAAGAAATAATTTTTTTATGTTATAATTCAAGGCAGATGATTACGAATTAAGCAGAAAGGCTGATTTTTAACTGAAGGAAATGAGTATTGTTTGCCTCATCAGCTCATTTTTTTTGAAACATTAATTATTAAACTTTGTCAGTCGTATTCATAAGGGACATCTGATACAGTTGCAATCTCATACAGTTGCAAATGATGAGTTAGAAGCACCAGCTTTCCCCCAGATCAGTCGTATCTGAATGAGCATTGGTAAGTGTGCTGGTTAATTAGATGGAAGCAATTGAAGTTACAGCAAAACTGGGAATTTTATCAAGACGGATCCAGAGCAGTCTTGTTTCCTGTTGCTTCACACATCAAGCAAAAGCCCTTGTCCCTGCCATGGGATGTAGGACTCTACACAGGTGAAATGTGTATGAGAGTGGTGAATCTGTGGCAGAGGGCCTGTGCCTAACCTGCAGGAATGCTGTGACCTGTGCTTAACCTGCAGTGATTCTGTGTCCTGTGCTGGTGCCACACTGCAGTCATGATTGAGGAATGTCAATCTGGCCTCTGAAAAAGACATGAATTCGTAACAAACCCACCTCCACCTGTGTGTTGTTACTTGTATTGTGAAGAGTCTTTCTACATCCGTACCTCAAAAGTAATCCCTCAAGCTTTGTACCTGCAGCTTCCCAGTTACACACTCACTAAAGCAAGACAGCTGATGTTCAGCAGGTACGAGGCCATCAACCCTTCAGAGCCCATCAGAAAACCTTCCCCATGTCAGTCTGGAGTGGCACTGCATCATAGGAAGGTGTGTGCCTGCATTGCAATCAATAAAATGCCAGCCACACACCCTGCCCTTCCTCTCTCCAGGCAGCTGCCATGGGGATTGGTCTCTTTTCTCTAATGCTACTCAGTGGCCATCTCCTCTTGCCTCCAACAGGGAAAGATACTGGGAAACAAACCTCAGGGATTTACGTGATGCTGAGGTATTACTCATAGGCCCACATATATAAAGGTTCATACAGAGCAACTTACATATGTAAAAGATGGCTTGTTTAAATAAAACAGAAAATGAAACAAGACGCTGTCTAAATGAATCCTGAACAGATTTATTTTGGGGTCTAATGTTGCTTCCCAGCGCCACGGTAGTGGCAAAGAAACTATTAATACTTTCAAAGACAAGATGGACAGTCTGTGAGGAGCACACACAATCTGATCTCTGTGCACATTCACTGCATCAAAGAAGAACTGATAATATGTGTGAAATCAGTGGGACATTTCCACAGTAATAGAAAGGAATTTAACCTATCACCTACATCCTGGGCAAATGCTCCATCCATTGTATTACTGGCTATAATGAGAACTGCCTCCTCTTTGAAAAGAAAAAAGCATATGTAACGATCTTCTTTTTGCAGTGCTTAGTCCTCACTTTTTCCTGGAGGGGATTTAGGACTAGAAGGCACAATAATCTGAGGAAAAAATTCGAACTACACCTTTATCTCACCTCACCTCCTAGGTACCCAGGAGTTATCCAGCTCCTACCTGTGAGTAGGAAACATCTTCAATCTGCTCATTGTCTAAAGCCAGGCACCACCACACCCAGTGTGTTCATACCTCCTCTTTCAGCTATAGATCTCAGGTGGTGGTGAGCATAGTGGGAAGACTAATGAGGAAATTTGCTATCTAATAATTCCTATCTAATAATCTTTTCTTGTTAGAGCAGAGTAACAGTTTTCAGTGCACAATGCATGTGACCATTCTTGCAATAGAGATAATGAACCATAAAATACCTGCCCACCATGTGAGTACACCCCTCAAAAAGCCACCAGGGCAAATCTGTCAGCTGCTTAAGGTGATAGGAGTATATAATATATCATATATATATATGTAATATATCATATCTGATATCTGATGGGCCATGGAACAAAGGATGTGCAAGTCCTGCCTCAGGTCTCTGCACACGAAGCCATTGCCACACGGATCACAGGTGCAGCTCTGCTCTCCCCTGAAGGGAATAAGCTCTTTAATGGACTTTGCAACATTCATGACAAGCAATTATGTCCAGGTCCATGACATTAAATGCACAGACATGGCAGCACAGATCTTCGGGGCTGTCACAAATTGACACTAAATAAATTGTCCAAGACCCTGGCTTGGTACAGCAGTTGCTTTCTTTGAAAACAACACAGTGGGTTTTTTTCTCTGCAGCCTGGATTGGAACAGCAATGCAATTGCTTTCTGTTATGAGGATTAATTGACCCACTCAGTTACTTCCAGCCAGTGAAAGTTAAGTGGGAACCTAAAATCTGAGCATTAGTCAGTTATGTAGAGCCTAACCAAGGACTCTTTCTTTTGTCTCACCTCATTCACTGTACCACCCTGCTGCTAAAATGTAACTCTACTTAAAATGATGACATGCCAGTATATATTTTGTATGCAAACTATTAAAACAAAGTTGTTCAAGTTGCACAAACATAGAAAAGAGGGGCAGTGTCAGAGTTACAAGTTTAAATGCAATAAGGCTGGTCTGTCTACTTTCCAACTTAATTCCTAGAACAAATTTATTTAACATCCATCACCAATAAATCTGAAGAGGAGACACATGCTGGTACAACATGCGACTATCATGGCTAGCAAAATGTGCCTTGGAAAGAGGTACCATCTTTTTAATGACTGAGAAATCCTAAAATCCTTTCAAGAAGTTTTAGTTTGGATTTTGTTTTGTGGCCTTAAAACCAAAATGAGAAGCTCAGAACTACAAGCTTTATTTCTCTTGCAAATTACTTGAGGTCATAAACCAAGACTGATATTAAAAGAGGAGATGGGACTGATACATCTGGATTGAACATATATATGTAAAAATATATGTATATCTATAAATATATATATATATGGGAGATGGAAACTTATGTCAATATAAGATACTGGAAGAGTGATTTGTACAGAAAAAGCTACTTTAAACCAAGGAGGGAGTAACATTTGCAGAAATGGTAAGAAACACTGTGCTGGGAATTAGTCTTTCCTGTAGTACATGGGTTACTTTGATCTTCCATAGAAATACGAGACTGTGAGTTAGCCATAATTGCTTTGCCCCCTGTTTTTAACCTCATAGTTTTTCTCAGATTCCTCAGACTTGGAGAAAGTCCTAAGAAAATATTATGTCCTGTCTTCAAATTATAGTCAAGCAGCATATATTGTGTTCTTCGTGACACTCTGAAGGGTTAAATCTGTCCCACATCTGATGTGAAGGACAAATTGGCCCAACAACTTATAACATTCCCTCTTTCCTTATGTGTGTACTGTCAAGATTGTACCTTGGCACTGAGCTCTTTGCCTGTGTTTCTACATGCTTCCAGTCAGTCTCAGAAAGAATCAGGTCTAGATGTGGCTTTCTGGAAGTCTTGAGAGAATCAGGAATGGGTAAAACCAAAATTAGAGCTAGATATGCCACCTAATAGCATGACTGAGAGGTCATACTCTTTTATTCATTGAAGGGGCATGGAAGCACACCCATAACATAAGGAAGTTTATTTATATGAATAAATGCTCATGCTTGTGAGTAAGGCTCTCAAAATCCTGTCTGACATTTTGATGTAAAATGAATTCGTGATTTAGCAATGAAACAAGAGTAAGAATGGAGCTGCCTGCATCTCATTGAAGCAGGTGTATGATGGCACACCCAGCAATCAGTCCTAAATATAGACTACAAGGTGGGGACAAAATAGAGTAGCAAACATGCCTGGGGTAAACTGCAGTGAGAACCAGATCTTGTAAGCTGTGGTAAGAAAAATCCTGTCTGGTCTCATGTGCCTGGGATATTGCGGGAAGCAGAAGTGACATTGCACTTTCTTGGAAGAAGTTGGGATCTGATGAGGTTGGGTCTAATTTGGATAACATGGAAATGTCACCACATCCAGCCTTAAGGCAGGCCCAGGAGATAGACAAAGTGACCAAGGTGTGTTTCAGCTGCTGTTCCCCACATACAAACCACAGCAGACCCTGGCATGGAGATCATGCAAATAAAAACAGTGGATTGAGCAAAAATGGCCAGAAGAAGATACTCCTGAGCCTCAGGGTATCCCCTCCAGCCTCGAGCCTCCAACCCAGACACTGCACTGTAAGCCACAAGATGACACTGCAGGGTTAGAGTCCGCCCCTGGGTGAGGGCAGAGATGGCCCTGGGCTGGTATTGGAGATGAAGCATCATCAGTCTCCTGGGTGAGAATGAGCACAGGTAGTGGGATTCCAGGCTGGTGCTGAGCTGATGCCCTGCTGCAGTCAGTGTGGGACACTGCTGCAAAAGCAAAAATACCTGTCTGGGCTGGGTGCTGGGCAGGAATTATTTTGTCTGTGTCACAGGTTGCACTATGCCCTTGAAGAGACCATGGCCCAGCTCATATATCCCACTGATGGGGCAAGACAGTTGGTGAAGAAGCAGTTCAGAAAGATGTGTCAAAGCCTGTTTTTAACACACAGGGTTCCTTTTCAGATTGTAGCTTTGCTTAGTCTGTCAGGGTATTTGTAATATTTTAGCATCTGTTTCACTGAAAACAAGCTCTTTTTTAATATCACAGTTTTATCTTTTTTTTTCTTTCTTTTTTTGCAGAGCACAGTGTCTCTCCGAACTGCAGTCCTGTAGGGACGCTCTCCCATCCAAGATAATTAACTGCTCATTAATTATGTTACAAACTGGCTGGAATTTGTCATTGACTTCCACAGATTCCCACAAGTTTATGACCAAACTGTCCAACTTCCATTTGGTCATGGAGAGGGAACAACATGAGAGACACAAGGAAGTTCAGCAGTGCCTTTGGTACTGCTTTAGCAGGGAGACATTCAGACCTTAATCCACAGTGTCAAATGGAGCTAACTGGAACCTTCATCTTCCTCATCTCCCTGTTGTCTGATGTACTGCTGGGATCCATCCATCCATCCATCCATCCATCCATCCATCCATCCATCCATCCATCCATCCATCCATCTATCCATCCATCCATCCATCCATCCATCCATCCATCTCAATGGGATGATAAGTGCTGGGGTGAGTCCAGCTTGTTGTTCTGGGTATGAGCCCATGGCTGATTCTCACCATACAAACCAGCCCCTGGCTCCCTTTGGGACAAGCTGCAAAATAAAAGCCTGAATCCAGTTGTTATGGGTGCTGGTCACTTCAGAGGTCTGTGTCTATTCCCGCTGAGGGTTGCATCACTCCTCTCACCCATCGTCTGCCATGAAGAAAAAGCCATGGTCAGCACCTCTCCAAGAGTGAGACACAACTCTAGGAGGAAATAAAAGGATTGATCCTCTTCCTCTGCTGAACATCCCAGTCACTTCAGTGAACTTGTCCTGATCTTCAGGAAAACATCTGAGGCACTGCAGAGACCTCCACGGAACTCTCTCTCAGCTTTCCTCATTTCCTCACCTCTCCTTTACCCAACAGTACTGACCAGGGTCTCCAGTTTTCTGCAGTTACTCATCTGTGCCTGTGAGGGGAATACAGCTGCATCCTCGAGGAGGCTGAAAAAGAGAGTGTGACCTGGAAAGTCTGGGAAAGATGGAATTTTTTTCTGCAAAAGGGGCCACAAAGCAGTTCACAGTTTCCAAGGTGCTTGTGTGGGATGGGAGCTACAAAGTGATCTCAAGGCATCAAGTAGCATTCTGTTCCATTTCTGGATGTGCCATAAATCCCTCATAGTAAATAAAGGCTTTTGTGCATACCAGGTGTCCTGGTGGCAGAAATGAGTGAAGCAGAAAAAAAAGAAGCACTGATTAAGTGATGCTTTCTGGGCATCAGGATGGTTTTATTCAGAGTTCCAGCTAAGGGGAGGATGATCTTGTACCTAAAGTATTCTGAGACATTCAGTCAAGCCCTGGCTCTTTCACAGGGAGCCGTGAGGATGCATGTGTAATCTGGTGGGAGACTGAGCTGAAGGCCATATATGTAGATGAAGAGAAGCTGAAGAGAGAAGATTTTTTGATTTATCCCTGCTGGCTCTGACATACATCTTAACCCTTCCAGCGTTAGCCCTCATAAACACGGAGCAGTACCTCTGTGGGAGCCCAGGAACCTCGGCGCCTGCCATCAGCTGTGCTGCCTGGCTGCTTGCACAAAGCACAAAGCTGATGGCAGACAAATCTGTGCAAACAAACAAAGGCTGCATAACTGTATCCCGGGATGGAACAAAATCCCCCAAGCTCGCAGTCATTTCCTAGGGAAAGCTGGATGCAGTTACAGGGCTGCAGTCCTGGAGGAGGTTGGATTAATGGCAGGGAGGTCCCCTCGGCAGCCCTGCCCTGGCTCCCAGCTCTGTTTCATCACCAGAGGGTGCCCAGGTATGTGGGCCCTGGGCAGAGTTACCTGGGTGCTGCTGTACACAAAGAGATCAGGACTGGGCACTTGGCAGAGGGAGGGAAGGAGAGGAAGACCCTGAACTCAGAGGGCTGCAGGGAAAAGCAGCTGTGCTCTGTGAGCTGGAAACAGGCTGGGGAAAAAGTGGTGGGGGCAATGTGCCTCTTAGGATCCCTTCCACCCTGGCAGAAGGGACATGTACATTTTGTTTGCCCTCCTATGCTGTCCTTCCCTGGAGGCTGCAGGTGCTGTGGTGGCCACAGGGTACCTGGATGGGGCATTTTGCAAATGAGCAGAGGAAGGACCAAAGAGGGTTGTAACCACAAGAACATTTCTGCTGAAGCAGATAAGACCCCACCATTGAGCTTCCTCAGGAGTGAGGTCAAGGCTTCACGCTCAGCTGTCAGAGCTGCTTCACAGCAGCTCCTCAGCCATGGAAAGGTCTCAGAGAGGACACCCAGCCCACCACAAAAGCCTTTCCCTACTGAGAAGGATTTTTGAGACAAGCAGACCCCACAACTGCTTTCCAGATGCTGTTGTTTCCTTGATCATGTCTCTCCAGGTCAGCCAGGGGCACCGGTGGGGTACTGGTGTGGGCTGCATTGCAGCACCTTGCTCCTTCCTCACCAGGGTCAGCTGATGCTGCCAGGCTCTCCTTCGCTGTGTGCACACAGGCAGAGATGGAAAACTAATGGACAATTACTTTTCCTGGAAAGTAGTGCTGAGCATCACTTACCAGAAACACAGAAAGCCTTCCAGATTCCACAGGGCCCCCACAACCAGGAGGGCAGTGTGGAGGGAAGGGTGGCCTGTGGGAAAGGCTCGTGCCAGTGCCATCATTTTCTTAACTCTCCTTGCAGTTGAATGAATGCAATAAGTTGGATAATAGAAAATACAGAAAAGACATTCATATATTATTCAAGTCATTGTTACACATGATTTAGGACATGGAAATTTTTTTCTTTTAAAGTACAGGAGACAGTCCAACACTTTAAAAACACAGGCATCTCAGATAAAAGTTGTTTATAAAAATCATCTTATTTTAAACAAGAGTTGCACAGAAGTATTCTACCGTGGGTCAGCTTCCTGCAGTCAAAAACTCTGCTGGGAAACTAGGTTTAATTTCCTCTCCACTGCCATTTTTTATGTGATGCTGAACAGCTTTCTTAATTGCTCCACATCTCAGTTTCCCATTCATAAATAATTGTACTTCCTTTCCTGCAGACTTTTTTTTTCTTAATTTTTAAATTACATTCAAAAAAGCTACTCAGGATGCAAAACCTGTGTACTGCAATGTTGAGAAATTATTGCTGCATTAAAATTGTCTTGATTCTGCCTCTTGAACTCCCATTTTGGACTGTCCCCAAGGCACAAGTGATTCAACAATTAAATTCTGTAGCATAATGCAGATAGGGGACAGAATAATATTGCACACTAATCACCCCTTTCTTTCATCTCCAATGCATGACTTTGAAGCTTAAATAGAATTCTTTTAATGTATTGCTAAGTGTCACTTTCTGTGTAATTTTAAAAAAAGAGGTAAAACCAGAATTATTTTATGTCTGCTCTTGTCTTTTTGTGTGTGCACTCAATATACAGTGTTACTGGTGAGGGCACGCTGACTCCTGGGCATTGCCACCACCTTGGCCACCTCTGCCCAGGTCTGGTCACACCACGTGGTGCTTGTGCAAAGCTGCTGACAGGATGAGGGGTCACACACCCAGAAACAGGAGGAGAGGGGATGATTGAAGAAGCCAAGTATCTCTTTCCATGTTTGCAAAACATCCTGTCCAGCCAGAGCTGCTTGTCAGACCTGGAAGGGGCTCACAAGGCAGCTGAGGCCACCCCAGCTCACCCTTGCTCTCCTAACTTGGAGGCTCTGTCTGTGCTCTTGCTGGACGAGCTTGTCCAGTCTGTGGGTCTGGAGCTGCCCCTCCCAGCACTCCCAGCCCTGCTCTGTAGACGTGCTTTGGGGCACAAGAACAGTCAGGATCAATTAGCCTGAAAATCCACTACTAACTTTTTCTAGGGGAAACATGAAAGGACAGAAGAGAAATTGCCATTTTCAAAATTCATAACTCAGCAAAATCTAGGTGAATTCTTATGGAAAAGAAAATGCATTTCCATAGCTCCAGGGATTCCTTCTGCAACATTTCAAAGGCTGGCTGCAAGCACCAGCAATGCAGAACCTCTCAGTGACAGAAAGTATTAAATGGTCCAAACAGATGGGTTAGTATTGACAGCAGTGGCAATAACACAGTCCTGCATCAGTCTGTTTGGTGATGCTGGGTTCAGTTCCCAGGTCAGCATGGGATTGCTGTGGTTCCTTGGGCTGTGTGTGGGGGTGTCACTGGGTGTCTGTGTGCTACTGGGTGTCCCTCCTGCATCAGCCTTGACTGCTGTGGAAACCAGAGTGCAGTGAGATGTGTCAGCCTGATGTGGTTCCCTAGGGAGGGCTGGCAGTTCTTGCAGGGGAAAAAAAACTTCATTGACTCTGCAAAGTATGGGTCTGCAAAGTGTGGTGTTATGGGTGGGGTTTGTGATTTGTTTTGTTTCCATTTAGTATAAAAAGGTCCTTGTGCAATAAATACCTGCCCTGCCTGTGTTGTTTGGATTGCTTGGCAGAGATGTCACATCGGTATCAAAAAGTAAGATGACCAGGAGGATTGAAAGCCTGCTAATAACATCATCCAGTGGCAAGAGCATCACAGCCTGCCTGTCCTGCCCAGGAGACTGTAGGAGTCATATGGTGATCAAACTCCTGTCAAATGGGCCAAACCTGCTCCTCTCACCAAGAAAGTCAATGGTCTGAGCAGGAGCTGGCAAGGAGGGTGCAGCTGGGATGGCTCCTGTTTACTCACAATTAAAATGGAGGAAATTACCATTTCTAAAGAGTTGATTAGAGAGAGGAAAACAAGTGAAGAAATTAACAGAATGAGCAGAATGGGCCATTTAGACTCATGGAGATGTCATGTTCAGGAAACAAGTGCTTTCCATGTCACACTGGTCAATTTGAACAGATCCAAGTGCCACGGTCATTTTTCTAGGTGCCAAGCCTCTTCTTTCTTATCTTCAGACATTAATTAGGAATTAAAATGAGCTGGGTTTGGTTGGGATTGAGTAAGTTTTATTCAAAGTAGCGAGGTGGGGCTGTGTTTTGGATTTGTGCTGGAAACAGTGCCGATAACACAGGGGTGTTTTGGTTACTGCTGAGCAGTGCTTACACAGAGCCAAGGCCTTTCCTGCTTCTTGTACTGCCCCAGCAGTGAGGAGTCTGAGGGTGCACAAGGAGCTGGGAAGGGACACAGCCAGGACAGCTGGCTCAAGGGTATCCCACACCATATGACACCATGCCCAGCAGTAACAGCTGAGGGAAGGTGCAGGAAGGTGGGGATGCTTGGATGATGTTGGCCTTCCCAAGTCACCACTACAGATGATGGAGCCCTGCTGTCCTGGGGATGGCTGAACAACTGCCTGGCAAGGGGAAGTGATGAGTGAATTCCTTGGTTTGTTTTGCTTGTGTGCGCAACTTTTGCTTTATCTCAACCCATGAGCTTTCTCACTTTTACACTTGATTCTTTCCCCCATCCCACTGGGGCCTGTGAACGAGATGTGTGGGACTGAGCTGCCAGCTGGGGTTATCCACAATATTACGTCATTCCAAGATAATTTTGTTTCCTGATGTAGCTTCTGTAGCGACAGTTTCATGTAAAAACATGGCCTTCCCTCTATGCTAGCAAAATCCAAATCTGAGATTACTAACCATCAGAGAGAGGGAGGGCAATGGGAATTCATGGCTCTGGACATAAAGGTTCACAGACCTCATCATGTAAGAAATGAAGGAGGACAGAACAGAGAGAAATCAAACTTCCTCATTTTGGAGCCCATAAATCCAGAGTTATTTGCCAGCTATTTAATTTCGGTAGCCCTGTCTCCATTTGGTGTCTGATGAGAGAGAGTTCATTGCATTTACTGCTGACCCCACGCTTGCCTCCTTCAGAGCAGGACTTTTTGTTGGTGATGAGAATGGCTGCAGTATTTTGGCCAGGCCAGGGGCAGCATGAAGGCTGAAGCCCCATGGGTGGAGGGTGTTTGCAGGGAAGGTCCCCATTGTCCCTGGCCATGGCTGAACAAGTTGTGCATTGTGGCAGAGCTGTGCAAACCACTCCAGGATTTACCACATGCCTACCCAGGAGTTCAAGGTGAGACAATGCTTCCCTCAATTCACATGCAACACTTAAGGCTCCAAACTCCTGTCAAGAAAGGCTGAAAAAGCTGCAGAAAAAGCCAGAAGGTGAGTGGGAGCAGGCTTTCATCCCTGGTCCCTGATTGAATAAACAGGGAGTTGTAAAAAGAAATGGTTGTTGAAACTTCTTTGTATTTTCTCAGTGAGTTCACAAGGACCCAGATCCAATCTATTGATTTCTTCTTGCTGAAAGGTAAGCATGAGCCCTTATCAGTGGGTAAACATACTGCACCCAGGAATTTGTTGACCATGGTCAAAGCAAAGGATGTAGTAAACTCACATATTGGATTATTTGCAAATTGCAGCAGTGAAACTAATCTAACCTTTCAGCGGCTCTTTTAAGTGGTATTATTATTAGCCCTTGTTCAGAGGATGGCAGGCAGGCAGCCAGTAAAGCACTTAGAGTTTGCCATCATCCATCTGCTCCTCTATAGGTTTGAAGATTGTAGGAATTTTCCTTTTTAGGACTTACTTGGAATATGATTAGTGTGCCACTTGCCACATTGCTATACAAGCGTGTCTGTGTGCTTCAGGCAGAAGTATGTGACAGGTATTTTATCAATGAGGGACTCTCAATTGAACAGAATTTCCATTCATCCCTCTGTTTGTTTATTTGTGTAGTAAAACTGCCCCTGGTGCTCTCAAAACACAGATCAGGATAACAAACATTTCATGTTGCAATAAGAGAGTTATACAAGCACTTGCGTTCCAGCTCTCCAGGAAATCAAAGATAAAATTAAAAGGCCTTATTTTAAAATCTTGAATGATATGGTTTTATTCTTAATTTTCATACATGTAATTGTAAGAACAGCTAGTGGAGCAGTGTCTGTTATCCTAGGTAAATCACAGTCAGGGATTAGTATTATGGGATGCAGAGACACAAGAAAAATGTATCCCCTGTCACTAGACCTGTGCAGTCCAAGCAGTCAGATTATGCTGCTTTCCCTGTGAGCACTGGCCTGGCAGAGCTCATTGCAGAGCTGGCATTAATGGGACTGGGAGCACTGAGGGCAGTTCAGCCCTTCTGGTGAGGCACTGGAAGCAGAGGAACATGATTTACAGTGGACCTCAGTTTACAGGGAGGGTTCAATAAGGCAATTTCTTCCTTGAATTTCTTCAGGGTCCCCCATTCACTATTTCATAAATATGGACAAGATCAAAGGTATAATTATGTCCAATTATGTTAATATACAAGAATTTTCTCTTTCCAGCAATCTTTCAATACCATAACTTTTACCTGGGCTCCCAAAAGGCCCTGCAAAACTTCTGGGTTTCACTTGCCCTGCTCTGCTGCTCCTAGCTCCCAAAATGTGCATTTCCAGGAGCTATTGTTTTCCATTTGCTCTCTGATGAGCTTGGGAAGCGCTGGGAGCATCATGTCTCCCAGTAAGCCTACAGTATTCCTAGCATTGTCTCTGAAATGGTCTGTGTGCCAGAAAACTGGAGCTTCTCCTTCAGGGAGGGAATTTGACCTGTGGGGCGGTGAGCTGTATAAATATACCTCTAATTCCCTGTGCAGCCTGATTCACCCACATTATGTTCTGACAGCCATAACACCAAATGTGGATCTTGGTTTCTAAATACAACTGCTCCTGGTGGGGCAGTGAGCTCAATCGAGAGGCAGTTCCTGCTCCAAGGATACAATATCATTTTCTAACCCACTAGGACATGGCAGGATTTATCCAGCACATCCCTACCAAAGGTTCTGGACAAATGGTTTCCTAGGGATGCAGATCTTTAGGCTGTAGGTAAGCCGGTTCTACCACGCAGTGCACACATGGCCAGAGGGACAAGATGACGCCTCCTTAAAATTTTTACCTTGTGGACAGGGACAATTTCTGCAGAGTAGACAGTACTTGTGAGAAGGGCAGCTGGCAAGGTCAGAATTCAGATGTGGGGCCAGGTGACATGCCAGCTGACTGCTCCCACCAGGCCTGGGTTGGTCACCCTGGCGGGACACGCGTCCCTCCGTGGAGCCTTTCCCGTGCGGCTCAGCCGGCGCCGCTGCTCCCGCCGCGCTCCGTCTGCCAGGCTCTCCCAGCCCGGGACCCTCCCCAGACACACTGGCAGTGAGTGTCTGCTGACTGAACGCACCACCGAGCCTTTGAAGACCCGTTTTGTGTGTCTTTCACAGGCAAATAATATTTCCTTGCGGCTTTTGGTGAGATTTGAGTTGGCAGAGGCTGCAGGTTTCAAACGAACGGGATGGAGTGCTGTGATCTGAGAGCAGCTCTACTGACTGGTTGGTGTTGCTTTGGTACATGCACAAAACAGTGCCTGAGGAACACAGAAACTGGGGGGGAAAAAAAATTAAAATCCATGGCTTTGGAAGCACTGAAGCATGTGTTCAGCTCCTAGGGACTCTAACAGGCTGTAAGGACCTGCTGAATAGGGCTTTTAACTGGAGTAAATATACTCATATTAAAATTGGACAGAGGAATAACAAACTCTTCCAGGTTCAAAAAGTGCATCTTGTGGCTCATTAAAAATGGTTTTCCCCAAGGCTCCTCTGAACATCTGCAGTCAGTGCTGTCCCTTTCTCTCACACAATACAAACTGTCCAACACCTTTCCTTGAATATAAATGTATTTTTATCAGGGAGAAGGTTCCCTTCACCAGGGAGGGCCCCTCTCAGCAGGGCTTCACATCCCTCCATTTCAGTAACCTCCCTTCCCACAGCATGGAGCCTCCTCTGGCTTCCAGGAAGAACAACCTCACGCCTCTTGGCAGGCCCCAAAAAACAGGCATCCCATCACTGGTTCCCAGACACCACTGTTGCAGGTACACTGGAAAATCTGTGAGTATTTAGAAGTAGTAGTCATGTCATTTTTCCTTTGTATCCTTTGTGCCTGGAGAAGACAAAAGGAAAGGAGAATAAAAGCTTTCAGAAACACTGGTGGCAATAGATCCCCTGCTCGAAATACCTGAGCAATGGCATGTGTTTTGTTCTCTGGTTTTCAGGGTTCTTTTCAGCAAGTATTGAGCACCCCTAGCTTTCAAATCAATTTTCTCTGAAGACTTCTCAAATTAGTTGTCCAGACACACTGACCATTTTTTTTGAGCATTTAGGACGTGAAGCTCAGGCAGGCTGTTCTTTCTCTATATAAAACTGAAAGAACACAAGGAATAGGGGGAAAGAAAGAAACTATCTTGCATAGGAAAACTGCAGTTAGAAACCATGCTTGAGAAAATTGTAGAATCTAAAAAGAAATAAGGAACTTCTTGACAAAGAAAGGAATTTTTGCAGTACCTGCTAAGATATCCGAACTGCAGCATAGGCAATTAGCAAAGACAAAGCTATTACAACGGCTGTAAGTCTGGTTTTAAGACTCTGTAGATTTGACATTAACAAAGAACAGCGACCAAAGGTCAGATGAATTCAACTCTAACAATATTTGGTTTTCAGACTATGTTCAGAAAGCATTATTTTCTGGCATTTTTATTTTCAAGAGGACTTTGACTGAGCTGTGCCAGATATAGGAAGGGAGGATTGAACATGTAAAGACTTTCTTTACTAAATTATTTAGTGCTCGTGAAAGGTGCCAGATGGAGAGCCTTGGGGACTCAAATCTTCTTTTCATCTGCAAAACTGCGTTAGAATAAGAAGTGACAAATTTACCAAGCTCCTGTTACAGGCAGCTCCTGTGACTGCCTGAGCCCTGGCATGGAGCTCCTGACCCCGAGGAGGACTGGTTTGCTTTGCTCCCCTTCCCTGCAGCCCTGGGTGTTCCTGCTGGGATGTGCCGTGAAGGTGACACACAGTGTGTGAGGCGAGGCAGAGACCCAGCTCTCCCCCAGCTGGCAGGGCTGCTGCTTGCTCATCTTCACAAGTTCTGCTGGCAGGTGGGTTTGAACTGGTTCAACAGTCCAGTGATAAGTAAAAAAGAAAATCAGTTATTGACACGGTGGGGCTGGATGATTTAATGGACTATTTTTTGTTATCTGTCTCCCACTTTGATGATCCTGTAAGTAACCAGCCATCCAGTCTTCTGAAATACTCCAGAGTTGTTGAGCCCAGTCAGTGTGAAAGTGCTTTGCAGATAAATAAGCTGATGGATCTCTGTCCATACCATCAAAGTTAAACATATAACAAAAACCTATATAATAAACAAAAAAAGGGCTAAGGAAAACCATAGCTGCCATATGCCAAGGCACAAACAGGTAAAAATTCTCTTTATGCCTTTTTGTTCCAAGACAGAAGGCAAATCTGTTTAGTTTGAGGTGAGTTCATTACCATGAGTGCAGCAAAAGTCTGAACTGCAGCCGTTCACCATTACTTAATTCATTGCTGAGAATGGCAATCAGACATCTCAAAAGGGATCTGAGTCCACCTAAAACAAAGGTTGCTCTCTTCAAGGCAGAGTGGGATCACACCAGCTGGTAAACAATGGACTGTACAAATAGGGAAGAAGGACAACACTTAGAAGTGCTGACAAAGCTCTCATCATAACATGGGGGTGTAAAAAAGGAATAAGAGAGAAGGAGCGCCCAGCTCACAAATGTGTGTCCATGACTGAAATATGGGATTATGCCCAGGGGTGCAAAGGAATGTTTCCTTCTCCATCAGAAGAAACCTGATTGCAGAAGCAAATTTCAGCTCCTGAGAAGGTCCTCGTAGGAAACCACATCAGCTGCCCAGTGCTGTCTGATTATTGACCTGTCAGGTGTAGGTAAGAGCTCTGGCAAGTTGCCTCTGTCAGAGGCCACAAAAGGGGAGGATGGCTGGGTGTGCCAGAAGGCTCCATGCCAGACTACAAGTAATAAGAGAAGTTTCCACAGCCCCTGGAGAGGGAATGAGTAGAGGGTATGGCTCTGATGCAATCCAGACCTTGTCTGTGCTCTTCCAGGAGAAGTTTCGGGACACCTGCAAGACAAACCTTCTTTCTGGACTGTAACTGCAGACCATTCCTCTGGAGACTGGCTGGTGCACCTCAGGCTGGCTTTTAGCACTGAACCAGTGCCACAGCACAGATGAATGGCACCAGCTCTGCTCTCAAGGACAAGGGGAGAAAGAGGCAGGAGTTTGGCTGTCCTGCCTCTGAGCAGGAAGAGCCAGCTGTGGAGAAGGAAGCACTGGAAGAGGATGGTCTGAGGGAGGGGGGAGCCATCTTCCAGGTGTACACACACCTGCTCTGGTGGAAACACCAGCCAGCTCCAAGTAAGCAAGCCCCAGAGGGGTCTTTTTTCACAGCAGCTCTGAGTGAATGATCCCAAAGAGACCCAGGCAGCTGGATACATCATTTTGTGCATCTGGGACATATCTTAACAGAATGAAATTACGCACTGAGGCCTGAGAATTAAAAAAAAAAAAGAAAGGTCTCCCTGACTGTTTTGGTAGCTTTCCACTCCACTGTGCCCCTGTCTTGTCCTGGGGAGTGCCAGGTTGGACATGAGTGCAGTTTCACAAGTCCTGCATGGAGAAGAAGGATTATATTCATAGCTACAGCTAATACGGAGTTATCTGAGGAGTCAGAAAACCCCGCCACCCACTGGAGACAAAACTGTGGGTCTTCAAGATTCCTGTCTCTGCAGTGTGACATCTTGTCTTGACCCAAATTTGGTCATCAGAAACTGTGTACAAAGAGGAAAAAGGAAAAAACCCAAACAATATAAGCAGGTGGCTGTGGAGGTTAGGTGGTGTTTCAGTGCTGTGAAGGGTGCTGCAGAAGCTCAGATGCCAGTGAAGCGTTTCCCATGGGAAGCTGGAAGGTGTGAGAGCCAAAGCACCTCTAATGCTCAGAGCCCAGTGGAGCAGGCAGGCAATCAGGGGTATCAGCAAGAGCCAGGCTCCAAGCACAGCTTCAATGCAATATCAAAACCTTCAGCACAAGATTCCCAGCAAATACAAAGGAAGGGGGTAAGTAATCTCCTATCACAGAAACATCTAAGATTTGAATTAACCTCCCTAGTCCTTAAATTTCATTGCTTCACAAGGGGCTAGTGTGTCTCAGGTTAATTGTGTGGACCTCTGATAATTGGCCCAAATATAGCACAAGGAGATTTTCATGCTAAGCCAACATCAATAATGTGCATCAAAGGCTGCCCTGAATTCTTCTCCTTGGTTGCTCAGTCATCTTTGATCTAAAAAATGAAAAGACTAAGGGATTTTGTTGTTATTTTTATTCCTTCTCCCCCATCACAGGATCGAGGTTACTGAAAATATAAACAGAGAAAAGGTGGCAAAACATTAAAAAAATTGTAAAGACAAGCAGGAATGATGAAGGGAAGTAAACAGAAAGAAATAGGCTTAGAAAAGAAAAAAGAGCTGCTGATAGGAGAAAGAGAAATGCAGTAGATATGGGATATGACAATGAATGGGGTGGTGAAGAAAAGCCTGGGCAAGGTACCATGGATGAGAAAAAGGGATCAGCCCATGACTTCTGTCAGATGTGAGAATCAGATCCTGTCTTCTTAAGCCACCCATGTGCTGGCCATCTGACCTCCCTGTGATCTGCTTCAGAAGCCACCGGGACACCACTAAAATCTGCAGCACATATGCATTGTGCATTTGAGCCCCATTGGGAATAATAATTATTTAGGAAACAGATGTTCCTGTGTGACCTTTGTACCACTCATATAAAAAGCAAAGGGGACCCACACCACCCCCTCTGCTGGCTGCACAGGAGGGAAGGAGCTGCTCCATCCACCGAGCTTGAGGGAGTAAACCAAGGCTCTCATGGGCAAAAGGAGGAAACCAAAAGAGCCAGAGAGAGGAATATGTAGAGGGAGGTGAGAAGCGGAAAAGAGAGGACATGTAGAATTTTGGGCATTTGGGTATTTAAAGTCTTTGTTCTAAGATTGCATTGGGAACTCAATTCTCCCAACAGTCCCAAGTGCTTCCTCTTGGCAGCTCCACAAAAAGAACAACTCTCTTTTAGCAACACTGAGACGGAGTAGAGTTGAGTCCCAAGGCTACAAAAGCCTGGCTCCAGGAAGGGTTGTTCACAAGCTTCCTATTCAGACTTGAGCTTAAGGCCCATTAATTACAGAAGGACATATCCCCAGCGTGGAAATCTGGATGAACTCACAAAACACACGAGGACACTCAGACCTTAATCCCCCAGCCTGGCTTCACTCCCAATTTACAGCCCCAGGAAATCTGTTTCCAAGAAAGTGTCTCTTCCTTATCCTGTGCTATTATCCTCTCTCCTTCCAGCACTCTTTCATTCACCTCCACAGAATGCAGGTTTGGGGAACGAAGCCCAGCAAAGGTTTTCAGACAACAAAAAAAATCAGGAGAGATGGATTCACGACCTTGCAAAGTGCAGCGTTTTCTTGTTTGATGCTGAGCTGACTTCTTAAAGGGGGTAAAAATTAGCTAGTGAAGAAATATTGTATTTCAAATCAGCTCCAAATGCACGTAGTTCACTCACCCTTCATTTTCCAGCTTGGCCACTAAACTGGAAAATTTGCCATTTGTACAGCTCTAATGGTGAATCGTTTGAGCTCTTGGTTATAAACATGATTTCAAAAGTATGCAAATAAAATCAAGGAGAAACAAAAAATTCAGGAACATGCAAAAAAACCAAGAAAAGGGAGAAAGAGGAAATGAATTCTGGAAGATGTGTGAGCTAGTTTGATAATAATGTCACCAAAAATAGTTGCTGTATTCAAATAAAACCTTACCAAGTATTTCTTCTGCTCTGCATCTAAATCCAATACTGATCACAAATACAACACTTCAAAAAGTTGTCAATGTGAATCATAAGCTAAAGAGATTCTATGCCTTTTATTACAAACTAAAATTATAAAGAAAAAAGAGAAAATTTTGTTAGGTGTGAAAATGTGTTTATCTGGACATCTGATGCGACAGAGCATCAGGCAGCATCACCAAGGTAAACAGATGAAATATGAAGCCCCTCATGCATGGCTGCCAGGAAAACAGCAGGTATGTTTGACATGCTAAAAATGTGCTTATGTTGACTTTTAATTGGAATCGTTAGAACAAATTTCCTTAGCAAACACAGCTTTGCCTCCCCACCTTTTGTTGCTGTGTTTTTCCAGTCTCCCCCATGGGCTCCTGCATTGCAGGCTGTACCTGAGCCTCGCCTGTGCTGCTGGCAGCGCTCTCACCAGCTGCCTGGAGCATCACACTTACACAGAAACCACTATCAATTCCCCTGCAAAGCCAGATAATGGGATGCACTCTCCCTTCTTCCTGTTACAGCCTTCCAAGGGCCAAATCCTCCCTCCATTTACAGTCCAGAAAATCCCATCCACCGAGGGATGCTGTGCTGCATTTACACTAATGCAACTGAAGGCTAATTTTGGCCCTAAGTTATTTGTAAACCTGAATATTAACTTAATGTAGGACATTTTCTGAGCTCAGTTCCACTCTGCATCATGTATCAACTTACTGAAAGCGAGAGCATCCTTCTTAGCTTCCCGTATCACAGGGAGATGTTCAGGGCATGGGCAGGGAGTTTCCATTTTGCCAATTATGGCTGTGGTGGCAGTTGGATGAGATTGACTTGCACTTACATCCATTACTGCGTTGCAGGTTTTGTTCGGTGCAGAATATTCCATATAATGGGTCCCTTCTGTAGCATTTGGCAATCAATCCTTCATAATTTGAAGTTCCCTTTCCTCATTGAACTCTGCTTTCCTCCTGGTGGAGCTGGTTTGCATGTTGATTTGGAATAGAATGAAAACTCAGTGAACTACAAAAGCCTGTTGCAGAGATTTTTGGCGGTGTATGACCAATGTTCTCTTTATTCCCGGACCATTATTTTCTTCAGCATCTGCTCAGCTGATTAGTTTTAATGAGCAGTAGCTCCACCGGTGCATGAGGGAATTCACAACTCAGTAGGTAGGGGAAAAGAAAATGAGCAGTGGAAAATGGCTGTGTGCAGGTAGCTGTCCCCAGAACAGGCACCTTTATATGCACATCAAATGTGCGACAGGAGCAAACATCCTGCTTGTACACTGCAACCACTGAGAAACTCCTCTTTACTGGGTAGTGATTCCCACTGGAAGAGGCTCTTTGAGATCCAAAACTACAGGGAGCTATTACAGATACACAGGGAAAAGCAAAGTTATGTCTTGGAGCTGTTGTGTCTCCAGGTGCACATAAGCCACGACAGGTTATTTCCCTAAAAAATGCCATAGCATGCTGTGCATGATCAGAGGAGGGAGCCTCCATGCTTGGATTTTGTGTTTTGCATTTTTCCACTGGTTTGCATGTTTGCCCAGGGTTTTTCCATAGGACCAGCTTTCCCCTCCTGCCCTGTGCCTGCTGAGCAGGGAGTGCAATGAACAGAAACCAAACCACAGCAGTGGGAGAACCAGCCCTGTAAACACTGCTTCCTGGCTAAGCCTCCTGCTTCAGCCCCAGTGTTTGCTCCAATTTCCATGCCTGGATCATGCAAAAACCTCCGGGGTGTTTGGTTCCTAGAGGTGGCTGGAGAGCACCTCTCCATAGGTCTGCATGCTGGCTGCACACCTGAGGTACAGAAACGTCAAGGTAAAATGAGTAAAAACAGAAGCAAAGCTTCTGGTGTGGTGTCCATCATTCCCTGGAACAATTTTCCTCTCTCCATCACTGCAGAAGTCATTTCAGCAGAAGTCTGAAGATGCCAAAGGCTGTTGAAAAACTGTTGTGGAAATGGCAATAGTCACTGGGAATTGGTTATTTTCTGTAACCACAGTACAAATGATACAAGCTGTGCTAACACAACCACATCTGCAAAAACACATGAAAGTGATCTATTTTTTTATCTCTTTTGGCTTTTCAAACTGAGATAAGAGTTACTCAGCAATCCCCACTTTCATCTCCCCACAGAGGAAGCCCTGCACTTCTATCACGCAGTGAATGCGTGTTTTTGGATAAGTAACCCCCAGAAATGGATGAGGCAGGGGCTGTGACTGGAAAACATGCCAGACACAGGCCAACCCACTGGGTATCACAGCCCTCAGCAGCAGCATGGTCCCTCTGCCATGCAGGGATGCCATGTGCCACAAGTTCCCTCAGGACAGAGCTGAGGGATGGAGCTTTCATGGAGGGCTGAGGGACTGCAGGAGAGGCACTGCAGGAGGGGCAGGGCAGTGGTGCTGGGCACCAGCATCACCTGTGCTTATCTCCCCATGCAGGGGACACTGCAATCAGACCTTAAGGTTTCCTTCCCCTCCCATGAGCTCCAGACCTCCCTCAGCTTTGTCTCTCTCCTTGTGGAGAAGAGGAAGAGGAAAGGGGCTGGCCGTGCTGCTGCACTGTGCAAGAGACTGGGGCTGTCTCAGAGAGCCCGGCCATGTCCTGCTGGGCAGCAGGACCAGCTTTGACATTCTCCTCTGCATCTACCCCAGGTGCTGTGGGAAACAAACCCTTCCTGCTTTCCCTTCCTGTGTACATCTCTCCTCTCTAGGCTGGTGAGATCATTATGCAATATCATGTCATATTTGTCATATTAGCAAGGTATAGTTGACAAAATAAAGGTGTATTTTATTGTTCTGACCTGACAGAAATGCCATTCTCCAAATGCATTCATTATCAAGGCTCTTGGAGGAGTGGGCTCCACCACTGGAATGCCTCTCACCATCGGTCTATTGCTGCCTGAAAAAATGCCAAGAGAAAAATCCACCGTATGTATGGTGACTGCACTGCACAGAGCCCATATGGGATCTATCTTTAGGCTTTAAGAAGAAGAAACAGTGACGGTTGCTCAGAGATACAGATTCTCCTCCCCTTCCCATCTTGCACAGAAGGAGCTCCCAACATAAGGGTGCTCAAGTACACGAGAGTAGAGAAGCCCTTTTGGGCCACCAGCACCCCCTTGCTCTGCCAACAGCCCCCTTGGTCTCTGAAACCATAAAGGTGATAAACACCTGGAAAGGTTTCTTGGTGCCCCCTCAGGTCTATGTGACTGAGCTGTCAGCTGCGGTGTGGTCGGGTGGGGTTGGGCTGCCGTGTCCCCTCTCTGGGGAATGCCACCACTGGGACTGCTGGCATGGATTGCAGCTCATCCCAAACCCTCGTCTAGTCATTTAAATTACACACTTTTTTACTTGAATATTTTTGGCAGAGGCTTTAACAGGCAGGCTTTGAGAACAGAGTGGGCAGGTGGAGAAGTGGCAGGTACCGCTCTGTGGAGGTGGCCATCTGCTGCGATGGTGTGTGAGAGATGGAGGGACAGGCTGGGATCTCCTGTGCCCAGGGGCAGCTCCTGCCAGGCCAACAGCCACTCTGTGCCCTGGCTGCCATTGTGAACTGTGCTGGAAGTGCTCTCCTCACTTCCTAAATACTGGTCAGAGCAGCAGAGCTGTGGTATCACACCCTGCAAGAGGGAAGCTCACAGAAATCCTCCTTGCTTCCTTTTATCCCCTTTCCTCAGCAAACATACACTAGTTATTCAGATTGCATT